>NW_022146479.1:6817907-8017907 GCF_002938485.1 Sitophilus oryzae
AGATCAAAAATTATTAAAAAGAATTACCAATAATTTCGACAAAACCAGTATAATTGCTATTGATATCTAAGTTTCCATCATAAGGTGGTAACGGATCACTAAGAATATCATCCCTTCTGACCCTGTTAGAAATACTTTTGTTTAATTTTCTGTCTTTATCTACTCTGGGTGTGTTGTAAGGTCGTAAACCAATACATTCATCACATTCAGTGTTTGAGGAGTTGAACATTTGGTCGTCACCAAGAAATATTTCTTGGTGGAATGTTGTGCTACAAACAAATGACCTTAATGTTGCCTTCCAGTGTTAGGAAAGAGTGTAATAAAAAATAAATTTTGAACATGATCAGTATTATATAAGGTGTTATGCAAAAAAATAAAAATATTCAAACCTTGGAAACATTTCTGCAACATAAGCTCCTCCTCTTGGAGTCCTGTGTGCTTCTTGGTATGAAACTATAGTAAGGTCTTCAGGGGTTGGCAACTCTGACAGTTTTTGTTGATCCTCCATTCTAACTAAATAGATTCTGTAGCAACATATCGGTCCATTCCGTTCAGATATTCTTGGCATTATCAACTTAAACAACCACTTGCCCTGTTCTTCCATTTTCTGCCAGTGTATTCTGGATATTTTTTGTTTATCCGGCAAGGTAGGTGGCATAGTACAAGATAATGTGACCTCGTGTCCATTTTTTCTTAATCTGGTAACCCCCGATATTCTAACTGTATAATTAGTGTTAGCTGACACATTGTAAAATCGCGTATTTAACGTTTTTTCACTAGTGCTCGTCACTTTAGGTCCCCATGTAATGTGCTCCAAGACTCCTTGTTCATTTATATATGCAGCACTTCCCTCTAAGTTCACGTTGTAAGACTGAATTATTCCGTGAGACTCAGTTGGGGGACCCCAGGAGACATAAACAAAATTTTTGTGACTTATATTGTCAAATCTACATTCGACAGAGGCATTTGATGGTGGTCCTGAAATGCCGTCCATAGTAGTTCCATTAACAATTTCAGACCACGGGCCACATTCTCGGCTGTAATCGCTACATGCCGCTACTTGAAAACTGTAAGTTGTAGCTGAATCTAAGTCGGAAAACATATAAAGACTGTCCCCAGCAGGCTGGCTAGCCTGCAGTTTAGGAGATGAATTGTAAGGCTTGAGAATAAGATCGTAATAATGGATGTGATCGCGGAATTTGTTTGGGGGCATGCTCCATTTTATTGTTATGCTACTTGACGTCACTCCAGTAACAGTCACTTCTGGGGTGAATATAGGCTCCTCATCCAGCATTTTAATAGGACTACTAATAGCAGGAGCACTTTCACCCTGAGGATTCATGGCCTTTATAATAACTGTATAGAACGAATTACTTTTTTCTACATTAAATGTCAAATTATTCTTAGTATTATTTATATCTGATCTATAAAACAACCATTGGGTGTCATTATCAGACTTATATTGAACAAAATATTTAAGCTTGTCAGGGCTGTTTCCATCATTAACAGTCCAATTTAAAAATATTTTATTGGTACCTATAGGTTTAATAACATCAATTTTTACTTCTGGTTTATCCAATACTAATATAGCAGTAGAGGCATTAACTACATTAATTTGTGTTCCGGCAACACAGGTATAAGTGCCGTTATCTTTTTTTGTTACTTCAATAGTCAAAGTTGAATTGGTCAAAGTTTTATTAATAAAAACGTTGCTCCACATGTCACTAGGTAAATTGTTGCCATCCTTGTACCAGCTGATTAATTCTATGGGGTATCCTTGGATTAAACAAGTCAAATAAGTAGTATTATGAATAGTCGTGTAGACTGGTGCAGATATTTCTATAATTTTAGCAGCTTTTGTAACATTAAGTATGATCATATTCAAGTCCATATCGCTTTCGTTTTTATCAGCTACATGACAAACATATTTGCCTACATGATCAAAATTAATATTTAGAACATGTAAAATTGAAACTTCAAACTTATTGCCCGTTTCTTTGTTTATATTTTCACTTTCCATTTCACATATAAATCTAAAATGGGCCACGCAATTTAATAAAATAATAAAAACTTGCTATTTTCTAGTTACAGGGTAAGTCTTAAATAAATAAAAACATTTTTAGGGGTGGTAGGTATATTTGGACCCAAGAAACACGTTTTTTCGTGAAGATAAATTGAAAATACATATCTGTATTTTTCAAAAAAAATATCTTGATAATACATTTAACAAGAGCAGCAGATTAAATTTAAATCAAAAGAACGACAAGAGAAAAAATGCAGTGGTTCTTAAAATTAACCTTTAAAAATTAAATTCCAGTTAAATTAAAAACCAAAATCCAGTGGCTCTCAAAATTTAGGCTTAAAAAATTTATTTATTTTAGAAAATAAACGACTTCTTTTATGTTCAAAGTAAAATAACTGGGCTATTTTGGACTTATTTTAAAAACGGCAAAGAGAAAATATATTTTTTATTTTATGGAAATCTACCAACCTTGCACAAGATATTTGCACTTATTTAAGACTCACCCTGTACAATTAAAATATAACTTATTTTGTAATAAATTTTGGCAACACTTACCCCTCCTGATCAGAAACATTCTTATCATTAAAAGTCCACAACATTTTACTAGACATCCATTTGGTTTTGCAAATAATTGTAACATTCTCACCTAAGGGTAAGTTTGTAGGGTTGTCATATTTTAGCACTTCGATGGTTATATTTAGGTCTTTATCAATGTATTCATCTAAAAAATACGTACCGAAAATACATAGTCTAATTTACAATAAGTTGAGATACCTACCCACTGGATTTGCATATACCAAGGGATAAAGAAGTAAATACAAAATCACTTTAATTGTCGGGAAGTAATGATGGGCTTGGCATGACATGGTGCTGTAAGTACTACCCTAAGTTGCACTTTTTTTAATAATTTAAGCACTAACTTTCGGAAAAGTATCTAATAAACCGATTTCATTTCTTTGGTACTTTTATAACTGAAAGGGTCGACATTTTTCCAAAACAAATCGCCGACTACTTTGTTATTGAAGCCATATTGAATCCAATTGTGGAGATATGTCATAGAGGTCACCACTGTGTCTAGCCAAAGAGCCTCTATTTTTTAATTACCCATAGAATACATACATTTTCCCCCAAAAAAATTATCACAAATTATGAAATTATTAGCACTTTTTTAAATAAAAATAAGTAAGAACGAATAATGAAATATTAACCATTCTTTATAAACAGATACATAACTTAGGAGTTCAAAATGGCCCCCCCAGAGTTCCTATGGGTCTCTCCCCTATTATTATCAACATTAATAATAAAAGGGGCACTAGGCACCTAGTTAATTATTTTATGCTAGGCGCTAGTAAAATAAATAACGGAGATTATTATCTAGCTAAGTCATTCCATATAATATTCATATTCTATGGAATAAAGTATCCAGGTTTCATAGGGTTTTATAGCTAGAATCCGTAGATTGTAAAATTACCGTTATATTATTACCCATAATAGACTTCAGATACGTAACAGAAATCCTGCAGGAGATAGTATGACTTCGTAATACAAGGGTAATACAGTATAACCGAAAAAATAACGTCATAATAGACATGCTACTTTGGAGAGTGACATCCCCACAGTCCCGAGTTACCAAGTATTAACACGAGAGAATCTGATGACGTTCTGCGTTCTGTAGTACTGGATAATGGATTAGAGAAGTTCTATATTATATTGAATATTTATTCGTTTCAGTTTTTATCTGAGTGTATAGTAATTTGGAATAATTTAAAATCTAAAATATTAGTGTTAAAATTAAAGAAAAAATGGTAGGTACGTATATATTTTTCCATTAAGATGATGGAGGTAGCACAAATAAAACAATTTTCTTTTAGAGATAAAAAGTATTTAGTTCAGACAAAACATAATATATATTTCCATATTTCTTTTTCATCAAAATAAATTAAAGATAAAATTCCTTTGATACAAAGAGTAAACAAAAAGTTCGAATAATAAAAAAAGTAAAAAAGTGGCGTCCCTGAATCTAAAATATTTGAGAAGAAATTTTCACTTATTTTAATTTTTTTTTAAATTTCTCAATAAAGCATATGTACCAATTTTTAAGTAACTTTGATGTTATCAAGCGCTGACACTTATGTCTCCTGATATTTTATTAGTTGAAACAAATATGATATATGAGATGGTAAAATGCCATTGGTAAAGTAACTAAGAATAATGTCTTGTACATTACTATTATGATAAATAAATATATTAATCAATATGGTGATGGGGTTGTGCTTGAGGGGAGGAGACTGCTGATGCTTGAGGCGATGGGGGAGTCGGAGTAGTACTGGCACCAGTGTCGCTTGAATTAGAACCATCACTTTGTCCTGATGATGGCACTTGTTGACCCGACCACTGTCCTTGATCTACTTGTAATCTAAAATTACAAAATAATAGAGATTAAAATTAGAGAGCAAAAAATTACTACTTGTGATATTTTCATAGTAAAATTTTAAAAAAAGTATAGAGCGATCAACAATGATCGGAATAGTTGGCAATACATTGAGCCAACTATTTCAATAATTTTTAATTACCCAGTATAATCAAAGTACAAACAATAAATAGAGACTCATTACTCTTCTGCAAATTATAAAGTTTACCTTTGATGGGCTTGTTGTCTCGCCCTAAATTCCGCAGCTTTAAGCTGCTCTAAATGGAACTGTTGCCTCTCTGTGATCAACTGCTGCCTTTGGTACTCCAGACCTTCTCTCTCCCTCTCCATTGTCGTTTCCAATTCCTCGAAATGGCGCAATTTGATTTCTAATTTTTTCATTTGTGTCTCTACCAACAGAGCGACGAGAGATTTGATTTTTCTCTCTTCTACCGCCGCCAAATGTTTAGCTTTTATAGCCGCGGACGCCAACGCTGCGGCTGCTGCGCTTTGCATTTCGCTGTCTTTTATTGCCTTCTCTGGTTTAACATCCCCGCTATGCATTTTCTCGTCTTTTTCACCCTCAGGTTCAGTCTTAACCTAAAGTCATTAATCCCAGTAAGTTTATTTATTTAACACTAAAATAGTAGTTTCCGCGTGCATATATGAGGGAAAAAAATCAGGTGGTTGCTTTTTCAAAAATAGAGGTTTTACAGATAATTTTTTTCGATTTGACATTTCCCTAGAAAGTTATTATTAATAAATTTTTTATATGAAAAACCTTCCTTATTTTTCAAAACACAGTCACTTTCCAGTGATTTTTTACACTTGATGTACATTTTGTCTACCTTTTCATCTTTGTTTTCTGCAGATTTCTTCTGTGCTTCAACAGACTTGTCACAATCTTTGTCTTCCTTCTTCAACCTTTCTTCATCCTCCTTTTCAGGCACAGTTCCAGCTATTCCTGATAGGGCTAAATTAGCTGCTGGGTCATATTTACCCTCTGCAGATGCAGCCTCCACATTTTTTAAGTGGGCGTCCATTACAGCTGCGGGAACTATTTAAGAAACTAATATTTAAGAAGGGCTTTTATAAGAAATTACATATCCCTACCTTCATCTTTAATAGTAGCAAATTCACGCATAGCAGATTTTGCTGCTGCTGCAGCAACTCTAGGGTCAACAATAGAAGCCAAGAAAGCTACTGTTGACATGATTGGGTTTCCAGCCTTACTAAATGGAATGGGTTGATAAGCTAATGGACCAAGAGCACCTCCTGCTTCTGGATCTTCCAAATATGGATCTTCAATTGGTAGTCTCAGAAAATGTAAAATACATTCATCCTGGGTTCTAGAACCCACATGTTCACAAACTTTGTTCCAATCATCTTTATACATTTCCAGACCTATTAACATATAAATATTGCAACTGGCAAAAAAAAGATATTTCCATATTACCTTCAAGCAAAAGAAGTGTTTCTTGTTCTGTCCAATCGCGAGTTAAAGAAGCAGCATTTTTATTCCTGAGAATAGCTGGTTTCTTGGCATACTGATCTAGTTTTAAGCCAAAACTGGCCAACGGTTCAGGAGCTTCTAGTTTTCTCGTTTCTTGAGGTTTGTCCAGGTCAAGTAAACTTTTAGCTGCGCTAGGTTGTGGCGTTTTAGGTGGATTTACAGGCTGTAAACCAGATGGAGTATCCGAGAGGATATGGAAATGCGAAGTAGGTGGTGGTCCCATTGCAGTCGGTCTTGAATCAGTATCCACCTGGTAATTTATAAGACCCCATTGTTCTAGGAATGAATGAACTCTCATTATAGCACAAACATCTCCAGCCAAATTTCGCCTGCAAGCTGTGCTAGTTATGTACTCAGTTGGATTTAATCTATAGGTATCAACCATAAAATTTCTGGAAGAAAATGCTTGAATTAATTAAAGAGGACTGGTAACCATAAAATCTTATCAGAATATTACCTGTAAGCAAGATATATTTCAGGCGTTTTTGACTTATTTTTACTGTTAAAAAATTCTGGCATAGCTCTTTTCTCGATTTCATGGATGGAGTTATAATCAAACCAGGCTGAATATGAAGGAATTATAATATGATGAGTTTGTTCTGTCACGTTATCTTCTTGTCCCTCATCCTGCACATTGCTTTCACTAGTTTTTCCTGTCTGAGAGTTTTCCTCTCCTTCCTCAAGTTCCGTAATAGACCCCCCTTTCAGGGGTTGTAACTCATGATCTTTTTTAGCAACTGGCTGACTATTTGGAGAAGGAATCACTTCAACAATATTGGGCTCAGGAACAGGATCTTCCATATCTTTGGTTAAGTCTTCCTCGTCATCTTTGCTACCCTTTTTGCCTATGATTGGGCATCTTCCACTTTTTCTTTTACCTAATTTTGATGGAGGAGACGGAGATCTTTTTCTTTTACTCTCGCGTTTCTTCTTATTACGATCTTCGGGTGAATTTACCAAGTCTTCTTCTGGACTTCCATCTATTTTTGGCGCAATTGAAATCATAATGTTTGTACTACTCGTTTACCTGTAATACGTTCAAATCCTGGCGCCTAACTCTTCTGTAACACTCAATTTATAATGTTATTAACCACCAAGCGTTGTTTTTATTCATGATATTACTATTAACTGCACTACTTTAGACCCTACCAAATCATGTTCTTTATGCCTTAAGAGGATATAAATATTACCCTGGTATTTATTTACATATTATATAAGCAAATATATAAACAAAATTTCAACTTATGCTCTCAATATATTTTTTCCGGCAACTATAACCATATATCCATTATCAAATCACTATTTTTACAATCAATTTGTACTTTAGAGGCTCGCCACAGGCTTGCAAATGGACAGATTATATTCTATGATTCTATCCCTTTCACTATTTATCTAAATATAATGTAGAGAAAGAATGAGTTACGATAGGGGGTACGGTTTGAATATAAAGCGTTCAAACAACCCCTGAAGTGCCTCAACCCTCAACCCCAAATTGAATCGGCCATCCATAGAATAACTAACTGATCATTTTCACCGCTACTTCACCCATCTGCATATATGGTTGCATAACGAAGAAATCGATAGACAAAATACCACAAGATATCATCAAAATACAAAGTGGCTCAAAATTTCTATTTCTCTGCTCAAAATAAACAGTAAATATATTTTTTATAAAATCTAATTTGGGACACCCCTTTCTAATATTACGGAAATTTATCTAATTGTGGATTAAATATATTGAGGAGTATCGGAGTTTTAATTTAAACTTTTCTAAGGAAAATAAAAACAAATTCGTACAATAAATAGGAAAATATTATTACTATTATATATTTACAATACTTAAAGAGTTTGTCGTCTTAAAGCCCTTGCTCTAATGTTTAACATTATTTTAGTATTAATCCATCTCGATAACATTGGAGAAATCGCATCCAAAAAGGTTATCACGCCTAATAACAAAGTATGTGGGAAGTATCCGGTAGTTCTACTTCTAATACCCAAACTTCTTATAGCTTGTTCAACGTATTTGGATGGAGCAGGCGCCATCCAAGTCGAAGTCTTAATTTTGGACATATTGCTAGCAACATATCCTGGAAAAAGGCATTGAATTGTAACACCACATCTGCTATACTCTGTTTCCAAATCTTCCGTAAATTTGTTAATAAACGATTTAGAAGCTGAATAAACGCTTAATAACGGACTTGGTATTAACGATGCCATTGAAGAAATGTTAATAATAACGCCTCGGCCTCTTTCAACCATACCAGGCAAAACAATTTTGCACATATTTGTAACGGACAAAATGTTACATTTAATAATATTATCGTAAATTTCATCTTTGTTTTTAAGTTCTAGGAAGTATTCTGGGTATGGATAGCTCATCCCGATATTGTTTATGAGCACACCAATATCCAAACCATGAAGCTGCTTATCGATTACATGATAGATTTCGTTAATATTTTTTGTAAAATCTGCTTGAATTGTTTTCGTTTCAATGGTATATTTAGTTTGAATGTCCTGAGCAACTGCATCCAACTTGCATTGTGTTCTACTTATCAAAACAATATTCAGTTTTCTCTTTGCCAATGCTTCGGCATAAGCCTTGCCTATTCCATCTGTAGCACCTGTTACAACTAAAAAAAATCTAATTAAAAAAAATTCAATATAACAATAATCATTTTTTATTAACTATATATATTTTTTTTGTTTAAGCAAGCGCGATTCGTTTATCGCAAGCCATAAATTGCTGATAAGCTAAAAACCCTCGTTACGTATATCTACCTTGAATATATAGTGCAAAGAAATTTGAATTGAATTGAAGTTTTTAAAATTTAAATGAGGCACAAAAGTCCTATAGCATATTTTTTTTTCTCTATAGCGTTAATTTGGTATATTAGTTAAACAGATTTTAAGTAAAACATTATCTGTGGAAAAGCAGCATTAAATGATTTATTTTAAATAATTGAACAAAAAAAAGACATCAAATCAAGAAGATTAGATGTGCAATAACAATTTTACGGGCTTATTTTTTAAGCGTTATTTATTTTTGAAAAAAAAATATAAAAACAAATTGCAAAATGAATTTAATGTAAAAAACTCACCAGCCCATTTTCCTACACTATTATTTAATTTAACAGCGTTTATTTTTAATGTTGGTGCGAAAAAGTTTAAATATAGAAACTTTAATAAAAATCGAATTAAGTAAAATCCTACAATAAAAGTACAAATGATGCCGATTTTTTCCATAGCTGAGGTAGACTGGGAGGCCATTTCAAATTTACTTAAGGGTTACATACGACACCGTAGATAGAATGAAATGTGACTGATAATCGAAAACATTTAATCAGAGAAACAATATACGAAAATCGCGCCACAGTGAAAGTACTTTCTATACGTTTGTTTGCGGCATAACATATTCCGTTTTCCGAATTACACATGCGCGAGGAGCTCATTATTTAAACTTTCTCATTGTTACTTAACCCATTTCACCTTTTACGAGGTTTAATCAAATTAAAAAATATATTTTCTATTCAAAGACTATTTTTTAAGGAACAAACTGTTTTTTACTTACTGACCAACATGTTTACTTCTAGAGATTATATATATATATAAAGGTGAAATAAACAAATTAATCTTTTTAGTTGATTTTATTTTTAAAGGGCATTTTATAAATACAGATTATATCAATAATAATTAATAAATTACACGCTTATAATTTATTGTTTAGTATTGTTTATCAAATACACCTGAGACCTTTACAGGACATTTTCAGCAGTTTATTTCATTAAAAGCAACATCAAAAAGCATTTATAAACAAAAATTTAAATAAAATCTTCAAATAATTTAACATCGATGCTTTTACTTACTACAACTGTAGCAAGTTGATAGCATAAATACAAGCTAATATATATTTTCAGTTCTCCTACAATACATAAAATTATGTACCTAAATAAAAATTACACCCAGTATTTTATACATATATAGGTATGTATACAACTAACAAATACAATTAAAAATATTCAAGAAAGAGTAAATATACATTTATAAAAAAAAACAATTTTATCTCAATTGTTGAATAAACTCAGTTAAGAAGCAATTTGCTCTCACCCAGTCTTCTTTGATGTTAAATATTTCAACTGATGGTTTTTCCTCTGCATTTGTAGAATTAACAGCTAAAATAAAAATTACAAACATAATTGTATTAATAAAAAAATATATATATATCCCCACTTTTGGTCTGCAAACCATGATATCTTGCTATTGCTCTCAGTAACAACCTATCAAAACTTGTTAATGGAACTTTTACATATACATCAAATGGGGAATTTAAAAAGAATTTGAGCATATCATCCTCATAATTTTTAATAGCTTCAAGGGAAAGGTTCTTCTTTAATTTGAATGTTCTTTTTGTTTTAGATGAAATCCAACCTCTTATTTCATTATTGTTTCCATTATCAGAAATTTTAGATTTCAATTCTGTTTTCACTGACAGTGAATTCAAAATATTCTCTTGTTCTTCTTCTGATTTCTCAATAAATTTATTCCAAAACTCAATAGCAATATCGTCTTCTAAAAGCCTCGTAAGTGGACTTTTATTTGATTCAAACACAATAACTGAAGCACTGTCATCTTCTTCCTGTAAAGTTTGCAAAACACATCCTAAAATAAGCGAAGCTTTAAATCGAACCTAACTATTTATTTTTTATACAACTGTTCTGATAGCGTCTCAGTTTTCTTCTTCCAAATGACTTTTTATAGAGAGTTGGTTCCTCTGTAAGTAAATATTTAAATGGATGTGTCCTTACAGGTCTTTCGATATTTTCGTTGTTTAGTGATTCAGTATCACTTGCTGGAGCACTACTCAAACTAAAATAAAACGTTATCATCAATATTAACATATCATTTTGAGAAAAGTTAGAAATATTATTATCAACTCACTGCAACGATTCAGTATCTGAACCTTGTGTGGAGCCAGGTTTAATAAAGTAGGTTTTTTGTCCCTTTATGACTGTCATACTTAAAACACTGTTAATTTTTTTACAATAAAACTTTTAAATAATATCTTAGAACTGGAAAGATTTATATACAAGAAAAACTAAAAAAAAAGGTTGTCTACCATTTATGACCTTGAATTTGACAATATACTCACAGACAGCGTTGTGCTTTTGATGTAAGGCAGATGTACTAGAATTGGTTACAAAATTGTAATAAATTGTAATAGATTCAAATTTCTTTCAAATGTTATATCAAGCTGTTATTACTGAAATTTGAAACAGTTTTTGAAAACATATTTTTTAACCAAACAAATAAAACAATTAATTTTCAAAAAAATAAAATTTATTCTATAAAAACAAAAAAATTACAAAAATAAAACAGACTAAAAATGAACTAAAAAAACTTTATAAACGTAAGAACATTATAATAATTTAAAATGTAAGGGTATCAGGTTCTTCATCCTGTGCGTTTGAATTAAAATTTAGGCTTAAGAGATGCTCCGAGGGTTGAAAATTATAACATTTGGTACTGGATAAAAGAGACTTAGTATGTAAAAGAGCATCAAATGTACTTTTAAATCTGTTCCTGTTTTTTGTTTTAATTAAATTTAAATCTGAAAACTTCTTTTTAGCGGCCGCCGAAGAATGTGGGAGAGACAATAGCGCTCGAACAAAAATCGTCAAAAAAAAGTTGAAGGTGATTTTTTTCAAATAATTGTAATAGATTATAGGGATTTTTGCTATTGTAGTAATAGCGTAATAGCAATTGGTTAATTGTAATAGATCTAGTACAATTGTAATAGCAAGCACAACGCTGCTCACAGAACACACTAAAGAATATACTCTGACAAGATTGTTTCATTGTTTGTTAGGCAGCCACAATAACATTGAATTTTTGGGATTTACCGATGAGCATCTATCGGAAACTTGTCGAAAATATTTTTCTTGCTTTGCCATCTACTGATCAAAAGGTACACTATATTCAAAATATAATTACTTTTTTTTAACAGTTTTATATTTTTTTATATTAATAAATTGAGAGCATTTTCTGGTAATAATTTTATAAAGTTTAATTATTATTTGTTTCTTTATTATAATGTTGTATGAGGATCTTTTTCGTATTGGTTGTCTCTTTAAACCAATCTTTAAACTTTCTGATCTGCGGCGTCGTGGAATTTCGGCGCATGTCTTTTAATAATGTTTAAAAAATTTCTTGAAAATTTATTTATTTTGATAAATATTATGTGTAGTTCTATTTCTTTAAATTTAAAGTATTATTAGGTATATAACTGATAATTAAAATAACAAATGTGGGACAATTCTATTAAAATATACCCTACATTATTAGCACAGTGTATTAGGGAAGTATTGATTTTGGGTGGATATTGATGTTTTGACCCTAAATTTTCGTGATATTTCAGTGCGGTACACGCTAGTGATCTCGAGCAAGTAAAATAAACAAGTTTAATTACCAAAATATTTAGAGATTTGTCTATATTAGCATCACGCAATCATCACTAAATAATATATCATATATATAAATATTAAGGAAAATAGTGAGAATGTGTAAATAAATATTGATTTGTCTAAAAATTGAACGTGTTGGATAATTTAAAATATTATAATTACTTCAAATAGAATTTATATTATGATTTTATAAATTAAAGTAAGTATTAATATGTAAAATTTAGTATGCGTGTAGAGTGTGATTTAAAGAAAATATTTAGTTTATATACACTATGTCAAGTACAATAATCCGTATTAATTACTGAAATTTATTTATAAAGGATTTCATACAAATTAGAGTTTCAAAAAGCCGATATTAAATATTTAAAAAATTATAAATTGATAGTTGTGGAGTGGGGGTATATTCAGGCCCAATCATGATTCATTTGTATCATATGTCAAATTACAGATGTGTTTGTTGAGTAAAAATGGAGAAATATTTTAAAAATCGATTTTACTGTGATTTTAAGATCTGTAACATGGAAGTTATATAATTAGAAATGACCAGCTTGACTTTGCCTTTGGATAATATCGATGTAAGTGAAAATACGGAACAAATTAGTAAGTTATTTCCCAAGTGTAGACCCAGAAGTGATATTAATTTAAATCCTATCGGTGGTTCAGAAAAGGAACACGAATGTGTTGAAAATGCTACAAACACTGCCATGAATACCCACAATGAAAACGATAGGTAAGCAGATCTTGTATTGTCCTCTACCTGTTTTTTTTCTCTTTGCTCCAAATCATAACCTGTCAGATTTTTGCTAATCCTCATTCATAAACATTGATAAACATCGTTGAACATAGTCGTGTTCTTGATATGCTTAGGATAGACAATAGAGAAGTATTATTTTATATTTCAAATGTAACTCAAATTTGTGTGGACTACTATAATTACCCAAAAAAGTCTACAGAATTTTCAACAAGAATGCTTAAGCCCGTTACACATAACATTTTATCAGTCAGTCTTACCTGTTCTGGCCTGTTAGCTCTAATACCTATGGTTCAGGCAAAACTTCTCTTAGGTGGTAATAGTTGTAATAATATCACAGGTAAAAAGTAAAACATTGTGTGTAGGTGCAAAAAATGGATTGTTTTACTAGAACTGAATTTAGATAGAAGATTGTCTAGAAAACTGAAATGTACACAAATGTAAGTAAATTAACAAAAAAATACACTATCTATAACAACCAGCTTAAAAATCTAATGTTTTTGCATAGTTTCATAAAATATTGTTATTTTACAAAAAAATTTAGGGAAATTTAATAATTAGTAAAGATACTATATTTTCACAATTAGCTTAAACCATAAATCACCATAACTACTATTTTGTAGTAAAATGGTTAATGTAGTAAAATGGTTGTTATTTTTTAAGTTTACTAAAGACAATGTTGTAATTAATAAAAGCAGTGCTTCCTCTATATTCTTTACGAAAAAAGTATTTAAAATGGCATGTAAAACTTTACTGTAACTATATAATATGTTAGTTTTTCGTCTAATCTGACCATTTTAACACATAGGTTAAACGTTATGTGTAGTAAGGGGCTTTAACAAGATTATATCAGAATGTTTAAAGTTTATAAAGATATATCTGGAAAGTGGCTTTCTAGTTTTCATTAACGACAAAAAGATCTGCTTCTTATTTTTCGTTTAATCTAGCCAAGTTTATTAGTAGTTTAACTGTCTGTCATATACGTATATTTTTTATAGATGGTTGGCAGACAGTTCCTGTACTGTTACTAGAGACAATAATTCTCAACTATACTCGCAAGATGAAGATAGTATTTCTGATCAGAAAGTTTCTGTTGGAACGTATAAATTGAGAGATTCTAGGTATTTTTTTAAATATTTACTATTATTTTAGTTTTATTTTCTACTATCGTGTATTAAAGGATAATTGAAATTGCGGGTGGACGAGAATTGTACTCTCAGAGTAGAACGAAAGCGGTGAAAAAATCTAAAAGTAGTCATTTGTTGGGGGAAGATGGGGAGAAAAAAAGTCAAAAATCTCCAATGAGGCAGGGCGTTTGGGAATTGAGAGCAAAAAATAACGAAATAAAGAAGGTAAGTGCAATGTTATTTTATTTATTTGAGAGTATTATTGCAACTTTAATGGCAGGCGAGGAATTCACAAGAATATACGGAAACCATTTTTTCTTCTGAAGTTTGTTCGATGACTCATGAAAAAGCTGTACAAAATTCTTCAGAGCATTTAGTAAATTCAAGTAACATGGCTAGCTCTGGAGATGTAGTAGTATTCGATGATATAGGTGAAACTTGGTCAGATGATAAAGATAAATCTGAAAATTATGAGCAACATGATGAATCCAGTAATTTTGTGGCTACACATTTATATAATGATATTGACAAAGTAACTAAAGTGAGTCTGTGATATTTCTTAAATTCTACTTATTTAATAAACATGTTTAAATACAGGTTATTGGGAGTTTACCCATAGCTGTTTACGAGGGTTCCCCAAAACGCTACGGTCCTAGAGAAACTGTAACAAATAGTTCACATATTCAGCTTCCCAGTGCACAGAGTTTACTGGCTTCTCCCAGTGTTTATCCTCCTAGGCCTGGTTTTCCTCAAAGAATAGTCACCAGTCCTAGTCCAAGCGAACGAGAAAAAAGCCTCAATCTAGAAAACACCTCTTACAATGTAAGTTTTGGTCTAATTGGTATCGAGGTTTAAGTAAAGTATAACTTCCTTCTTAAAGAGAACGTCTTCGCCGCCAAGCATAAATGCCTCTACTTTTGATTATCTGTACGAGTTCTCGGAAACTCGCAAAGTTCTGGAAGAATTTTTCAAATGCCCTCCAGAAGAGGAAGAAACGAGGCTCGATACGGAATTTCAGGACTTAGAGTACGAATTGAGACGACAGGCAAGTGAATCTGGAAATTCGTATGTAGGAAAAAGATTAGCTAACGGTCGAAGCAGTGAACTTGATTTTTGCATGCGCATTGATTCTCCAAGGAAATGTGTAACAAATTCTAAAATTCCATACCAGGTAGGCTTATTATAGATGGCCTGAAAACATTTTTCTGGATTTGGAATTTGTTAATTTTGTAACACGTAAATAGGGATGGGCGATAATGGATTTTACATGATAACGATAACTTATCGCAGATTAACCTATCGGTATATTTAGTATTGACGATTAGTGTCGATAATTATCGATACATCAATAAGCATCGAATTACCGATAGTTACAGGTTTGTTGATAACTACCGGTATATCGATAGGTATCGATAATTTTGAGGTCAGCTTGCTTTTTGGCATTTCGATAATCATCAATAGCTATCGATATATCGAGAAAATCCAGCCTTACTCCGAAGTATTTAGTATAAAAAAATCTCGTCTTATGAAATTTAAAGGAAAACTGAAAATATAATATACCTTATTTCATATAATAATTTTGAAATGTACAACTAATACAATATGATTTCGAAAAAAAATGGCGTTATTAAGTCTTTTAAAAAGGCAAATAAAAATATACCCACAAAAATAAATTTTGATATATCGATAACTATCAGTATACCAATATTTTGATTGATATCAATTCAATACATCGATAGGTAACGATATATCGATAATTTTAAAGTCACCTCTTGTTATCGATATATCGAAAAAAATCCCATCCCTACACGTATATGTGATTGGCATAATATTTTAGTACTCTTATGAGTTTAGGCTGTTTTAAAGCTTTTATACATAGTCTAAATATCATGTTCCTGTTTTAGGAGCGTGACTTTGTCGAGCATGAAAATAATTTTTTGGACCTGTCCATTGGTACAGGCTCTAGTGGAGATTTAGGAGAAACAGAAGTGGGACTTCAGGTGGGTCATAGTAGAAATTTCACTCTTTCGCCTGAAACCACCGACTGCGACTCAAATTGTGGCGATTTAGATAGTGAAGTTTCTTTAATGCTCCTGGAAAATGAACTGGCACCTTCTGGAGGCCTTTTAGGTAATTTTTTTCCTAATTTTAACCAAATATATTTAATATGGCAAGTTTAAATCGTAATTACAGGATCTAATAATGATTTGGCTGTTCCTGGCGATTCTTTACGCTTATATTCCAGTATGCCAGTTTTGGAAGATGGTCTCTCCTCAGGTCATGCTAGTGATACAGATAATAATAATCCCACTGTTATGCTGATGAAGCGACAAATTACCGAAATAGAACGCGAAATAAATCAAGGTAATTATTTACCCGTGTTATAGATATATGTATATATACGTATATTATTCATGCAAACTCTCTTAGGTCTTTGCAAAGTGAAACCGGGTAACAATAAGCATTCTGAAAATGGAATATCGCCTGAAAAAGGAAGCGTAAATGCATCCCCGACCAATCTAAACAGTTTTGAGGAGCCTTTAAATCTATCACAAAACGATTCAGCAGGTAAATTATTTAACTTATTTTTAATAGAAGATATTTTTATGGTTTTCTGTTTGCAGAAAAAACACCTCCGCCACCGGCTCCGGCACCTCATCGCATGGTTAGTGGCGAAAAATCGAACGAGGTGGAAGCAGCAATTAAAGACATCAGATTAACCCTTCAAAGGACTAAAACTTTGCCTTTACAAAGACACCTCGAAGAAGAATGCGAGGATAATTGTGGTAGTCCCGTTTGGGTACCCAGGTAAATATTTTTGCTTTTAGAAAAAATAATAACTACTTATATTCATGTATATTTGTGCCAATTTTGCTGATTTTTTTTTAATTTATAAGGAATCTTTATTGGAAATGTTACACTTACAAATTTTATTTATTTTATAAAAAAACTACCACTATTTTTGAAGATAATATGTTTCTTATGCCTGTTATAAAAAAAAATCATAAAAATAATATATCTCAGACAAAATACTTTTTACTTTTTTACTCAAATGTTATTCCGAGTTTTTTTAAATTACGAAATAAAATTTAATATATTATCTTTTCTGTTCTAAAAAGACCATTATATAAACTGTTTTATGGTAGTCATTTTAGGCAAAGAGGGTTATCCATAACCAGTGCAGATTCTGAAAGAAAAGCGAATAGTGGACCAGAAGATGGTAAGCTAAAACAAATTGTATCTGACTAGCAATGGCATAATTTGGATTAAAGGTTAATCACTAATACACATCATCTATCGATATATCACACACACATCAGTTATCGATATATCGGGAAAAAAATCGTATCTCTAGTCTTCACCATTTATTAAAAAATTATCTATCTTGACTGATGGGTCATTTTCTGACTTCTGGTTTGTTCTGAAAGTTACGTTTCCTTCTATTTCATTACGCAAGAGAATTTACGGCGTCATAGATAGCCAACCTCTTTATCAGTAGTCCAATTAAAATTGTGACTGTGAATTAAATATAGGTAATTATAAATATCTGGTATATTCTCAGTTTTAATATTTTCGTGCATTTTCCAATTATGCTCATTGTTAAGTTTTTGGCACACCCTGTACTTTAATAGTTACTCAAGAATTTGTTTCAGAAGAAAATGACACGGATTTAGAAACTGATAGGCTTTTAGGACAACAAAGAACAGACGACCAAGGATTCTACGATGATAAGGTAAATATCTGTATTTTGCTCCAATTTCATTGTTGATAAATTTGAAATTTACTGGTATATAAATTTCGGGTCAGAAGTAGGAAAATATTCATCAAATATTTTTAATTTTTTTCCTGAATGTTCATTGTTTTATGTTATTTTAGTGCCTTGTTGCAATTAGTTCTGTTTAACAAAGCGAGAAATTTTTTATATGTTCTGTCTGGTTTATAAAAGAACAATGTAATGCGTTAACACTTTTTCTACTATAAACTAATTACTGATGTAGCATGTTTCTAAATCGCTCCTTGTTTGTATTAATAGGATTGGAGAAAACCTAAAAGTCGGACGATATTGCCCCAAATTGGCCTTTCCAATCCCAAACAAATGCTCACTTCCTTAGACGAAAGTTCCATCCCTTTAGTGTCCCCCTCTGACGTTCAAAATTCCGTTCCCCCCTCCCCCTCGGCTGTATCTGACAAAAGTCAATCGCCTCAAAGTCAAAAGGGATCAGTGTCTTCAAATAAAACTAAAAAGGTGTGAAACTGGCATGCGCATTTTTCAGATTCTCTTCACCGAACGTCTTGCTCGTTTCCAAAAAGTCGCTTTGCCTAAGTTCAGTGAAGAAAGTCCGAATGTTCACTAGAAGTTAGTTTAGTACTTTTTTGGCTTGCGTCTGGCTGGCCTTACAATATTTTTATTAACAAAATTATTTACTTTTTTCCCAGTACTAGAATTTCCCCAGAGTGACTTTTCAGCTTCATATCTCGTGCATGATTTAATTCATTTTATGTCAGAGGCGTGTTTTATTAGTTTTAACTTAATAGGAAAAATGTAGCATACTGTGAAAAAATATACTATCTTAAATATTACTGATGTATAGGATATGCCGATTAATTTCTATAAGTTTTTAACCTGTATATTGAAAAGTAAGCAAACTTTTGTCTTAAAATTGCTCAAAAATCGCTCCCTGAAGTTTAACTACATATACAGGGTGGCGCACCTCATTCGCCTCGGTTTATTATATGAAAACGGAAAGATGTAGAAAGAAATATTTTATGGGTATATGTGGGGAGGCAATGTGCACAATTTAAAATTATTTTGAAATGTACAGGGTGTCTTAGAACTAAGATCCATACCAAAGTTATATTTTTTCTTATGGAACACCCGGTATTTTATTTCATTTTTGGATTTTTGGGCCCAAAAAAAGGCTTTTATTGTAAGGGTTTAATATGGTTAAATGCTTTGGTTTTTGAGATATTTAAAGATATTTAAATATGCATGCTACAAAAGAATTGATTATTAACACCCTGTACATTACTTTTCAGAATTAATTCTTGTACTGAATTTAAAGGTGAAGAAATAAACTTTACTAAATATGTTATTGCTTCCTTAAATTTATACAGGGGTACCAAAAATTGCTGGTCTATTTTAAATATTCATTTTACATAAAAATTTCGTTATTTCAAATACAACACCCTGTATTTTTTTAAATAAATCGAAGCAGATTCAAATGATGTTTCAAACTATATCAGGATTTTCTATACCTATCTAGCTCAGATTTTGAATAAAGAGCGATTTTTCTATAAAATGGTAACCAAGAGGGCTAGTGTCGTCAGGGCAAGTTTCTAGTGACAATTAGTAGCTATTTTCAAAATCGAAATTAGTTTATAGACTTCTTTTAAATTTATACCAGTTATATACTTTTATTTAATTTAACTACAATAGTTTAATAAATAATAATATTTATAAAGACGTATTTATTATTCTATCAAGAAAAACGAAGAAGTAGTTTGTTTTATTTTACGATAACTTGTAGATATATATGGATTTTCTATAAAAGAGCCAATTACGGCAAATTCAATTTCTTCACTTCCAACGAAAGGTTAGGTTAGGTTAGGTTAACTACACTCTGCGAAATAGGAAATAGGACAAGTAGTTTTTCAAAGGAACACTTATCAGGAAGATTCCTATTTGGATATCTTTAAGCATAAGCTCTTGACTAATTTTCCTCACAAAATAAAATCACTAGTAACATATCAATTCGTTCCGCCAGCCGGCAGCAGATACGGTTTTATTTTTCTTCATAAAATAAAGAATACTGACTTATTAAACTATTGTGGATAAATTTTAGTAAACTGTTTAAATAATAATGTCCATAAACTAATGTCGGTTTTGAAAATAGTTACTAACTGTCACTAGAAAATTTCTATGGCGATACCAGCCATCTTGATTGCCATTTTATTTAAAAATCGCTTTTTATTCAAAATCTGAGATAGATAGGTATAGGAAACCCTAATATAGTTTGAAAGAGCATTTGAATCTGCTTCGATTTATTTAAAGAAATACAGGGTGTTGCATTTGAAATAACAAAGTTTTTATGTAAAATAAATCCTTAAAATAGATCACCAATTTTTGGTACCCCTGTATAGATTTAAGGAAGCAATAATTTTTTTCAGTAAAGTTTATTTCTTTACCTTTAAACTCAGCACAAGAATTAATTCTGAAAAGTAATGTACAGGGTGTTAATAATTAATTCTTTTGTAGCATGCATATTTAAATATCTTTAAATATTTAAAAAAACAAAGATTTTAAACATATTTAACCCCTATAATAAATGCCTTTTTTGGGCCCAAAAATTCAAAAATGAAATAAAATACCGGGTGTTCCATAAGAAAAAATATAACTTTGGTATGGATCTTAGATCTGAGACACCCTGTATATTTCAAAATAATTTTAAATTGTGCAAATTGCCTCCCCACATATACCCATAAAATATTTTGTTTCTACATCTTTCCGTTTTCATATAATCAACCGAGGCGAATGAGGTGCGCCACCCTGTATAACACCCCAAAATATTACTCAATAAATTTATGCATGAATGATCGTCGTATTCGATCTTCAGAGTAAAAAATATTTGTTTTTGTTTTATAAATATTTTTTGTGTTTTATCCGTCTGTAAAATACAAAAATCTTGTTTAAAGCTAATGAAACATTCCTGTTGACTGTTTTTTGTTTATTCCTACGTAACATTCTGATTTTTTTTTTCAGGAAAAAGACAAGAAGAAAGGACGCAACAAAGAAGGTAAGTTTACATGGAATATGTTGTGTTGGTCTAAATAGAATTATTTTATTTGACTTTGCTCGGCATTTGGAATTATTTCGGTAAGTTTAACGCCTTGAGCAGGTACTTACACGAATTAAGAGAAAGGCTGTTTAACTTTTTCAAAACTCGCAGACTAGCATCAATATGCAAGTATTCTATATTTTTTTCTACTATTTATAATAGTTTTTTGAATTCTAGTACTAAGGGCCTACAGATGAAATCTACGACGTTTCGTTTTAATCGTCCAAAATTGTAATCTTTTTTTAAAAGCCGGGGGCAATATAACTTTATTCTCACTGCCGAAAATAGTGATAGTTAAATTTTCTCATGTCAAAAAATGTCACCAAAATCAAATTAAAAAAACAAAAAAATGTACTTTAAGCCAGGGCCAATACTTTAAAATATCTATAATTTTATAAGAAATTGATTATGGTATATACATGGTGGCCCGAAATGTATTCCCGAAACTTCGGAAGCATATTCTGCAGATAAAAATAGAGAAAAAAGTTCGTGTAAATGTATGTCCTAAAATGCTTAGTTTCGGAGATACAGGGTGTAGAAGTTTCATTTTATTTCGATTTTTTTCAAATAATTTATGAAGTAACGTCAATATTTGGATGAAAATTGGTACATTGGAGTTTTTTGACAAGAGATATTTGATTTTGATGTCAATCAGTGTCCTACTTGTAGACGGCGCCACCTATATATTTATAACTGGTTTGAAGAGTAACAACTTTTCGTCCGTATCTGTATAAAACTACTGAGTAAAAAAATATACATTTACCATGGTTTTATGTAAAAAAGGTCTCTTTTTAAACAGAAACTAAGTATTTTAGGACATACATTTATACAAACTTTTTTACTTATTTTTATCTGTAGAATATGCTGCCAGAGTTTCCGGAATACAGTTCGGACCACCCTGTAGTGTCGTAACAGATCAATTTTCAAAATAGGGGATTTAGGCCTAAAATTATCTAGTTTATAGAACTTGGCAGAATATGTAATAAAATGATTTTATGCATTTGCTAGTCTGTGGGCATTTATAATTTGTGAAATTTAATAATTTTTTTTCTTCCAGATGTAATACAACGTTCAGTTTTGATTGAAGGGGTTTTATTTCGTGCAAGATATCTGGGATCCACACAGCTTGTTTGTGAAGGCCAGCCAACCAAGACTACAAGAATGATGCAAGCGGAAGAGGCCGTTTCAAGAATTAAGGTAATTTTTATTACTATATCTTTAAAACTGGCTGTAACATACTTACCCTGCAATTTAGATTTAATCTTTATGTATTATTTTACTAATGTTCGTTACTGAAACATTGTTTTGTTTATTTATACAGTTTTTCTTAAATATTGTCTATGCATGTTCACATAATTATTGTTATTGCAAATGAGACTTATTTTAATGTTTGTGAATCTCCGCGAATTTGTGTTTTTGATATTTGGAAGATTTTTCAATTAATACTGTTTTTTGTAAGTTTTACCCCCTTCCACGATTAAAGAAATAGAGTAAAAATGAAGTAACGGGGTTGATGACGTTATTAATTACTTACATTTTTGCTCTGTTCTGAATTATGCACGCTTAATGTGCGTATATTGATTGGTTGCCTTAATGCTCTTTGTTTTTAGAATATGGTGTATATGAAATGAAATTGTCCCTTTATCCCGTGTCTCTTCGTTACTCGCGCTTTTTAACAGTGCCGTTATTAAATATTAATGTTTATTAGAAAACCAGAGCCGACTAAAATTACCTGATTCGTCTGTATTATTTACTCGACTTGATATTCGTTTGAAACATAGAAAGTAGATAATGCACTATCCTAAATCTTTGTGTTGCACTATTTCTAATATCGTTTGCTTTGAATGCGTATTGTTTCTGTATATAGATCCTCGGAACGGTCGTTTTCCACATAACTTATGTGGCTTTGAGTTTGCATCTTATGCGGGAGATCTCGCACCCTATGTTGTCCACATTCTTAGCATTTTTTTAAATGTTGTTGTGGCAATGCAGAAAAAAACAATTTGAACGATCGCGTGCAATTGTCACTTCCAGGAAGCATCTGACCATACCATTCAAAACTATGAACCGCAATATTCATATAGTAGTCCCGATAGTGGGAGTTTCGAGGATGTATCTCAAGTAAATTCAGTCGCACCGAGTCAGTTGAAACCTGAAAACGCCACAATCCAACCAATGCAACCATTAATTAATGGTAAGCGCTTTGTACTTGGCGGTGTCTCGTGAAAATATGCCTATTACAGATGGGACAGCATTTAATAGGACCGATTAGTGTAAAGCGGCTTCTACACTACACGCGAAGTAACCCAAAGTAGGTCAAGGTAGAATAGTGAAGAGGGTTATTTCTATTTCCTAGCTTAACTTTGTCTCGTCTCGGCTTATTTTCATTAGACGAGGAAACAGGAAATAACCCTCTTCACCATTCGGCTTTGACCTACTTCGGCTTATTTCGCGAGTAGTGTAGAGGCCGTTGAAACTGATTATGCAATCGATAATATACAGAGTCCTATAAAATCCATTAACAACTGGTATAAGTTAGTATGTACTATACTGCCTTATGTACTCTTCATTTAATGCCTATGTTCAAGCGTGTAAAACCAACACCAACTTGATACAAGGCTTTGACACAACTCTTAGGTACTGGATATAAACTTTGATTACAGAGAAATTTTCATAAATAGTATTATGAGATCTGATTATTATTAATTTACGATTATTAGAATAATTGTCAACAGTACATTTTGCAAATTGCAGTACATTTTTACAACCAAATCAAAATACAAGATTTTTGCCGTTTCATTCTCTGCCTTATGTCAAGTATGATTGGCGTTGAAATTAAGGGGGTAAATACAAGTAAAGAATCAGTAAGACGTAGTAATTTTAATTGCATACCTTGTGCCACAATTACTAATCGGTTCTATTTAAGTGTAAGTAAAACTCTTAATTCTAATTTATTATTTAAAAATAAAGCTGTTTTTACGGGTAACCATTGGGTACATTTTTTAATCATTGTTTCCTGTCCCAAAAATTCAAAATTCGAATCGATTTTAGTACTCACTTTTACCTTTTGAGTTTTAACCTACACTCAGAATATCTTAAACATAATATATGCTCCTAGGAAGAAAATGCTAAACTCCTTAAAATGTATAATAAGAAATTTAGAAATTACACAGTGTAAATGATAATCAAGTTTAATTTTATGAACTTTTAACTAAAGAATTATTTTTTGTGTATGATATAAGATATTCTGTAAGAGACTTTGTTACACCATCATCACTTATCATATATTAATTATTTCTTAATTAAATGACTCCTGGTTCTTTGAAAGTCTTATCAGATACATATTAAATTTATTTCTTGGTCTTTACTAGTTAAGAGTGATGTAAAACTGTTAAGAAAATGCAATATACAGGGTATCCCAGAAATAAGTACAGATATTTTAACTGGTAGTATATTTCGGCCCCAGAAACACGCCTATGAGGTTTTTTTATGAAAAAAAATTGTTGAAAATTTTATATTTTTTGGGATTACGGCAACAAATTTCGGAATTTGATTCCCGAAACATGTTACCCTACCCCTTATTTAAATAGTAAAAATATAAAATAAAATTTTCTTATACAAGAATAATATTAATAATTTAAATAATGTTGTTAATAATTAAGAATAATATTAATAATTTTAATTAATATTTTTCTTGACATTTTCCCGGAAATTTTAAAAAACTTTTTAGTGCCACTTGTTTATTCACCTGAGATCTAAACCTTGCAGTGTTGCCACCTACATTATCCATATTCAACATATTTGTATTCACTGTAATTTTAAATTAGAGAACAACGGTATACGGTCGAGTCGGCCGCTGCTGGTACGTAGACGTAGACGTAAAGAATCTTTTACGTGCATAAAAAATAAAAAATATAAGAAATGGGCATGCGTACGTAAACGTTTACGTGTTTGTAGGCCGACTCGACCGTATACCGTTGTTCTCTATTTGTGCGCAACATATTACTGGTTTTAATACTAATCATATCAGTTTCTATTACGAACAATTATAGAAATAAACCACATTAATTTTTTTATGCGTACCACATTTTTATATTTATTTTTAACTACATATACTTAAAAAATAACTCTTAACATTGTCATATTACGAAGTAGTTTCAACAAAAAAATTTCTTTTAAATATTTCGTTTGTATTTACCCTTTCAATGAGAACCAAACTGGGTAAAATTATTCTTATGAAGTTTACGAAAATCATGGTTATACCGCAAAATAAATTTATTTAGAACTAAATTTAATAAAATAATTCACCATATTAGTCATACGGAGGTCAGAAAATATCAACATGTTTATCAGAATTCACTATTCGGAACATCGACAAAATCAGACAAATAAAATTGGTGGTGTACAAAGGGTCTAGAGTGTACGTTGAATGTTGTACTAAGTGGATTTTGAATTGTACACCGGTACAAGCAATGGTTAAAAAATATTTCCGTAGAAGAGCCACCGTTTTGCGACACAATCAGTCCTTTTGGCAGTGGTGTTGGAGCGACGGGCACCGTGTTTCATTTGCTTTTCCTTGGCTCAGTCGAAGTTGACGAGGAAGGGGGTAGAAAACGCAGAAAAAAGTTCAAGAAAAACATGGTAGAACTTGCCGTGACAAAAATAAAGGTCTGTTCATATTCCTTTCTATTTGGTACCGGTATGATCAAACAGTTTATCCATCGAGCTGATGTATATTAAGGTTAGGGGAAACACCGACCAAATTACACAGTGTTAAATTGTCTCCGCGGATCTAAACCCACTAGCAACAAAACTATAGGCTTGGTGCATTTCAACCGATGTTTTAAAATTCCGACAGCAGCGCTCAGTACGGAACAAATCAGAACTGTCCAGCTACTTAAGAGAGGATAAAATATAATTTGATCAATACTAATAGTATACGTTTTTTTTAATCAACTAGTGGCTTAATTTTTTTATGAACTTCTAAAATTATAATTATGTACCTTTAAATAAATCGTTACAGCCCATATAGCCCTAGTTAGACGTTCTTAAGATTAAAATATTTAAATTTTTATTTTTTTTTCACAAATTATACTGTAATGTGTCAAATAATGTAACGAATCGTGTAGTCATTTTTAATCACTAGCTTCTACGTCCCACTAGTCAACTCGCATACCCCAACAATGTTGCTGTTCGTTATCCCTTAATTTCGCAGTTTTGCACGCGCATAAACGATAATCGGTCGGGTACTTAGTCTAAGGTCGGGTATTTCGCGTGCAATCTAAACAAAA
Source organism: Sitophilus oryzae (assembly GCF_002938485.1). NCBI lineage: Eukaryota > Metazoa > Arthropoda > Insecta > Coleoptera > Curculionidae > Sitophilus > Sitophilus oryzae. The sequence continues at coordinate 6,844,317 of NW_022146479.1, forward strand.
AAAACTTACCCCAGAGACTAACCAAATTAAAACAGCTGTAAAAAGTTTGGTTTGGTTTGGGACACGATCCTGGGATGGCGTGACCAATGGATCCACAGCTGCTCTTGAAAAATTGGCTATAGCTAGGCGTTACTTTCCGCCGTTCTTAAAACCGTTCATAAAATAAGGCGACAGCAAACGGCAACATTGTTGGGTATGCGAGTTGACTAGTGGGACGTAGAAACTTTTCTTTTAATCGCGTATATTTATTTGGTCGGCTGTTTACGGTAACCTCCGATGGTGGCAGCACCGGCGGAGACTGCACCATGCCACAAGCGTCTAAAGTGCACGGTATCACTGCTTGCAGCGTTGCCAGTTTTTACCTTTTTGACCATTACGTTTTGAAAGAAGAAAAGACTAAAGACTTGAAAATTACGATATTTATGAAAAAAAGATTTTGGATTAATTCTTGCATCTAGCCGGACCGTGAAACTTTACAATCCGCAGTTCCGCATGCGAATAAACGATAATCGATCTGATAATTCGCGTGCAATCTAAAAAAAACTTACCCCAGAGATTAACGACCGCCTTACCAATGAAGCCACAGCTGCTTTTGTAACCAGGGTATAGCTAGGCATTAGTTCCGCCGCTCCACCGAAGATGCATGCGGAACTGCGGGTTGTAAGACTCAAATGAGAATAATAAATAATAAAAGTTAATAATATGATAATGTTTATTTACAGAGTCTTTTACAATTTACATTATAAATACAATACATACATTTACATTCTCAATATATATTATGAAAAGAAATAGTGGTTGTGAATAAGGGGACAGCCCAATAAACATAAAGTTTGTTTGGCTATTACTTTAATGTCTTTATTCTTTTTATAAGGATTCAAAGCTTTTTGGATTCGGGCGATTATAACGTGATAATAAGTACCATCTGACAACAGCGCTAAAATTTCCAATGGTTGCTACGTCATCCACACCGCTGTGACACTGTGTACTTTAGAGGTTTGTTACCCAACCTGTAGACGAAGCCAAGTCTACGGATTTCTATTTTTTTACTATTTACTTTTAATCTAATTTACTTTAAGAATTGTTTGCCTGTCATCGCCCAAAGCTCGCTCAATCATTAAACTTTTTGATCACACTCTGTGTTGGTGCAATTGATACAGCAAAGCTATATATATTTTTTAGAAGTAGTCAAAAAATTTAAGCACTTATTTCCTTGACTGACATTTTTTTTGGGCTGGTCGCATTTGATAATACCAAATTTTTATAACATACCAAAATAATGAAATTATAGAAATTTTTATATCAGCTATCAAGAGATCTGGTCTATTGCACCAACACATTATATGTTCCAAGTTTAATACAACAGTTGTATAACCTACCTATCGCAATAAAATCAAAGTTATTACGTGTCGATTTCCAAACATCATCTCAATATACTAACGTATTTATTATAATTTAGCTATAAAGTGCATGTCTTACATTTATTTCAAATTTATTTATATCTTATACTATATTATGATTTATATTTTTTATCCAGTATTTAATCTAGTATATACCTTGCTAACGTTTTCTAACCATTAACTTATTGTTCTATTGCTGCTTGTTTGGGATCATGGCAGGCCTTGGTAAGACATTCATAAGCTATAGCAAGCATAAAAATTAATTAATTCTTATATTATTAGGCCCCAGACGGAGAAACTCAGCCTAGTACTGAAGTAGATCTCTTTATATCTACCGAAAAAATAATGGTAAGATGTTCCTTATTAAATTTTCTATATTTTAACTAACAAACTTTGAACGCTATGTTTAGGTGTTGAATACGGATTTAAAAGAAATTATGATGGACCACGCATTGAGAACGATATCTTATATAGCTGATATAGGTGATTTAGTAGTACTAATGGCTCGAAGAAGGTTTGTGCCTCACGAGGTGGAAGACGCTCCAAAGATCAATAGGACTCCTAAAATGATATGCCACGTTTTTGAAAGCGAGGAAGCTCAATTCATAGCTCAATCCATTGGACAAGCCTTCCAGGTGGCTTACATGGAGTTTCTCAAAGCGAATGGAATCGAAGATCACAGTTTTGTCAAAGAGATGGACTATCAGGAAGTGCTGAACTCGCAAGAGATTTTCGGCGACGAACTACAGATGTTTGCAAAAAAGGAAATGCAAAAAGAAGTAAGAAATTTATGAGTATAGGATATGGTAAAGAAAAAGGGTTATATTTACAGGTAGTAGTTCCAAAAGCTAAAGGAGAAATATTAGGAGTAGTGATAGTGGAGTCTGGATGGGGATCTATGCTTCCCACTGTTGTGATAGCAAACTTAGCACCAGCGGGTGCAGCGGCCAGGTGCGGACAACTGAACATCGGTGATCAGATCATCGCAATTAATGGCGTCAGCCTGGTGGGCCTTCCACTATCCACATGCCAGAACTACATTAAAAACTCGAAAAATCAAACGGTAGTTAAATTAACTGTAGTGCCGTGTGCGCCAGTTGTCGAAGTAAAAATAAAACGACCAGACACGAAATACCAGTTGGGTTTCAGCGTACAAAATGGAGTGGTAAGTGTTCTAGATTATTTAGCCATCTATGGCTTTGTACATTAAAAATATTTTTATTTTAATTTTAAGTTATTTCTTCGGAGGCATATTGATCAGTGTCAGTGTATAAATCTATTTTATATTTTATAAATAAAATTAGAGTGAGTTTTTATTATAAAATGGTAATATACCGATCTGGTCATCGAAACTGCGTGTTCTGGATTTTCACGTGTCGACAGCTTAATGGAAAATCAAATGTATTAAAAAGGAGATACAAGTTGGGTTGATACATTTCTTTTATGCGGTATTGCCGGATTTTGCACCAAATTTCAAACCGCATAAGTAGGCGTTTATAAAAAATGTTGCATCTAAGGTTGGAACTTTATTTTTATCAATTAGTTATTCGTTTTACTACAGCTGTAATAGTTTATATTTAGCTTAAATATATTATCTTCATTTCAGTAGTATACATGACACTGTATGCCGCTTTTTATTTTGTCTCTCTGTCTGTCTACCGGTCTTTTATATTTATCTCTGTCACATGCATTAAAATGAAAATATAGAACAAGCAGATGAAGTGACCAGGGCTAGTATATCTTCCTAATATATGAATGCATTAAATTAAATAATCTAAAAGAAAAAATACTGATTGCATCATATGGAACATTCGAATTGGAAGAAATGAACATGTGAAGATACAAATAAAGTATAAGCATGTTATGACGGTCAGTTTATTTAGTAATTCTCGTTAGATTGTACAAGAAAAAATTGTCTGTATTTGGTTGGTGTGGCGTTTCTATAGTAATATTATAACGAAATGATATTTTTTCGTGAGTTAGACTTTATATGGAGTTTTCATATAGTTTTTAAGTCGTCGCTCTAATTTTATTGAAACGTATAGGCTTGGTGCATTCTCCGCCGGTGCTGCCACCATCGGAGAATATCGTAAACAACTGGTATACCATCCTGGAAAGCGAAAACTTGGGTCGGCATTTACATGTATGCCAGTGAATCGCTATACTATATATTTATAAAACACGCTAATCGCTATGGCAATCATGGCAATCTAGTAAGTCAGAGAGAGCAAAAATACGAAGTATTTATTACATAACCACTTAATCTGACGCTAGATTCCATGCGCTTGGGAAAATATTTGCTCTTCTGTCTTTTTTCAGTACATCTTATTTTTAGCGAGCACACGAAAATTTTATTATATAATTATTCTAAAAATGTTAGGAAATATAATGTGTGAAAATTCTAAAAATAAAAATGTAAATATTTTGATATATTCAAAAGCAAGCTACAAAAACTTGTTAGATGAGTTCAACTACGGTAGCGAGCATAGGTTTACGCACCGGTTTTGCTAGTGGAGTCATAATTGACGCTATTTCGGCTATAACGCAATTTTTTAAGGGACATAATTATAATTTTAGAAGATGTTCATAAAATATTTAATCACTAGTTGATTAAAAAAAAGTATACTATTAATATTGCAAATTATATTTTATCCTCTCATAGTATATGTCTGTTTCATTTTTTGATTATGTAACGAGCACTTTGCTCACTTGTTTCGTCGAACTGCTTGAATCCATTTTTGCTTTTGATAAAATCAGTGTGATGAAGCTATAAAATAATCCGGGAAAAAAACTCAAAACTCGTATCTGAGTGTTTTATAGTTTCAATAACTGCCACTAGCAAAAAACTAAAATATTTAAATACCGTATGATTGAAAAAAAAACAGCGTCAGCGATGGCTATGAAATGAAGATCGCTGTCATTTTATATGTAAATTTAAATGGGAAACGTCATTGATCATACGGTATTATGACAAAGCCACGATTTCAATGTTATTTTAATGCGATCAACATGAACTGTAACCGGGACGGCGTGAAATACATAGCGAAAATTTCTGATGTCTGCCGTATACAGAAAAAAATGCACCAAGCCTATATTTTATATTTTTTTTGAAAAATTTTGTATTTATTAAATCGTGTTGTAGATTTGTAGTTTATTGCGGGGTGGAATAGCGGAGAGGGGTGGTGTGCGAGTAGGACACAGGATTATAGAGATAAACAACCAAAGCGTTGTTGCCGTACCTCATGAGAAAATCGTTAATTTACTAGCAACATCTGTAGGCGAAGTAAGTGTAGCCAACTTGGTGGTCACAGAGAATAAGGCGTAAATCGAAAAATATCTAAAACTATCAGGAAGGTGTGATTTTTAAAATATAATGGGTCTAAGACCAGACTTTATCCTAAATTCTGTGGCCACAAAAGTAACGTCTTTAGATTAAATATAGAAAAGATACAGCGTTTTGGTTTAAAACGTCCTCAAGATAAGATTAGAAACAATTGTTGGTTTATGAGTATTGCACTGTCATATTGGTCATGGCGCCTGCGCGAATATTGATCCTGCTTTGAGCGACAAAAATCTGTGGAGAACACTTCCAATGCTATTGTGGTGGCGTGCTGTATTTTTTAGTATATTTAATCTGAGGTAACGCCAGTCATCTTACGACTCATAACTCATACTGTTTTAATTTTTAGATTCTAATGAAGACAATGCCAACTTCCATGTTCCGTTTGCTGACCGGGCAAGAGAATCCCGTTTACATTTAATTTAAATTTAATTGAGAGGTTTGAAAGTGCCTATTTGTAGATGATAATTATATAAAAAGATTGGGAATTGTTTTTTTGAGTTTCGTGTTTGAGACGCAGATTGATCTATTTTTAATTAGAATTAGTTCATCTGACTGACGACAATACAAGCAAGACCTGCGCGCTCTGCACAAATTTTACAGTTCGCTGGCTTTCATTAATCAGATTGATGATAGAATCGCATCCTTCTATTACCAATTGAAAAGAAAGAAGAGAGAAAATAATGTACTGTCTCCCATTTTTAATGGATATGTGAAAATACCAAATAGCCTTTAGCTTTCTATAATAGGTTGTACCTTGGGCTTTGCAAGAACTTGTTACTTGTGGGGGTAAAAAAATCATACCAAAGACTGTTGGATGGCTTAGCATAATAAAATTATTGTCTTGATTTAGTCTTATTCACGCATTCCAGTAATAATATACAAATAAGTTTGTTCCAAGAAGTATCAAGAACCCTGCCACTGTACCATCTCCATATGCTAATTAAATAAAATAGGTTACAATTATATCAGTGTATATGTGACGACGGTACAGTAAACATTCTTGTAGAAGTTGGAACAAACCTAATATGTCCTGAATATATTTACTAAGATACAGTTAATGAATCTTCATATATTTTTTTCTTATTTCTAGACAATATTTTTTTGTAAAATTTCGATTTTACGTGTATTTTTAATCACCACGAAACTTAATTAAGTCGTATTATCTATTGATTTTTGTTCTAGTCAAGTAAGTTCTGCTATAACAAATTAACTGAAGCTTGTAAGACCTATTTAATTTGACAAATATAATTCTAGTTAATGTTTCCCCTTCAATATTTAAAGTACATTTTTATGATTAGAAAAGTAAAGTTAATTTTCGTATTCCTTCTTGGAATATCATACCAGACTAGCAAACAAGTTTTACAAAATATTTTCTTGATATAATAAAAACCCTGGAAGCATCTAAAAGCGAAACTTGATAAAATATGTCTTAACTATCTGTAGTTTTCACTTATGAGTTGATACATTTGTATATAACAAGATAGCTTTAAGATATAATAAACATATACCACATTCCATATTGGCATAAGAGATATGAAATTAAAATAAATGTGATTCCATCTTACACCTTATAAATAATTTGATATAGCCAGGAAAAATTTAGAAAAATTAATATATTTGTTTATGTCATCTTAAATTCCACACAATCAGAAAGGCAGCAGTTTCAAGAGTGATATACTTGAATCAGTAACAGTTTTTACATAACTTGATTTTTACTGTAACATCCAGAACATAATTAATTTTAAAAGTTTCAGACACTGAAATGTTTTAGGTGAAATAATGTCCAAAATTTATATTATGATAAAAGTTCTCAGCCAGTTTGTATTGTTTACGAATTTTAATTGGAATAGCTCAGATTGTATCAAAATTAAAGTTAGTGCAAAAAGGAAGAAATATGTACATGTTGTAATGCTTTATTATTTAATATTGCTAAATATATAATGCTGAATACATATGTCTGTTTAATTTCATTTGTGACATAAATTTAAATTGTCTTTAAATGATTTATGAACATTTAATGGAATATTTTAATAGATAGTTTTACTTACTAATGTCACACTATAAGAATAAAGATTGTGCTAATGTCAAGACAGTAAACTGCCGCCAGAGTAGAGTATTTTTAGTTAATGAAATGTATTTCTATTTATTTTCTTTCTGTGATATACAAATGACTGTTGCTAGAATAAAATTTCCTGCTGGTCGTTATAACCATCTAATAATTGTGTTTAGCTTATATTAACCCCTATTTTTTGTTAAGACAACTCATAATGTTTTTACATATCAATTCTTCATGACAGTATTTAAAATAGTCTTGTACTTTTATTTTAATTGTTCATTAAGTGTTTACAAACAGTATAAATGTCTATTAAATGTTTCAATATATTTATATTCCCAGTTTTTATTTATTTACCCCTCTACATTTTGAAGAAATTCACTCAATTTCTTAAATTTAAAAAGACAAAAAGCAAGTCTCTTATTGAAAGAAATTTATTTGTAAAAAGCCTTACATAATTTTATTTACAACAAACTAAATTTCATCCTTAATTGTGATTAAACACAAAATAATTGCTTGAACTGAAAATAATTTTTTAAGGACTCCTTATTAAGAATAACAAAAACAATATTACTCAACTGATTAGTTACAATGATTATTGTTTTTTTAATTATTTGGGTCTACATTTTAAAGATACATCATTGAAATATAAGTAAAAAATAGTATGAAGTTTTTCTTTTATAGGAAGTCCTTCCAATACTTTAAAAATACTAAAAGATACACCACATTAATATACAATTAAATAAAGAAAGAAATTTTGTCTTAAACTAAAACATACTAATTATTACAATAAAATTGATTATTTAACGTAAAATAATCAACAGAATGCTTTCAAAATACGACTCTGAGGAATAATTATTTTTACACGTTTCTAATTTAACAACTGAGAAAGTAAAAAATAAATAAAGAAATTTAATGATTTTATAATTGGTAAAGCTCAATTACCATTCCAAATCACCTCACGGATATTTCATAATTTGTAGGTAATGTACACATTATTACAATAATTCCTTACTGTTTAGGAAGCGATAAAAGAGTTTGAAAACTATAGACAGATTAAATAGCTCAAGTGATTTGGTATGGCTAAAAGAAAACAAGATATATAGAGTAGATAGGCAACTAACGTAACACATAAATTTTGCCTTGGTTATCCACCACAACAAAAATCAAATCAACTTGCCAACCCACCCCATTCAATATCTAGGTATTTCTAACCATTAAGTATATTATCGAACGAGATAAATAAGCACAGCTTAATTATCCATTGCATATCTTCGTGTCCATTCCTTAGCATTTCTTATAGCTTCCGATTCGTTTACTTTCCATAATTCCGCAACATCATTAGCTAAAGGATCGTCTGGATTTGGTGCACTTAGAAGTGCTTGAATGGATAATAACACGGTACGAATTTGAAGTGCAGGGGACCATTTATCCTTCAAAATATCCAGGCAAATTCTTCCTAGTCTGTCTATATTTGGATGATATATTTTGGTTATAAATCTCACTTTGGGAGCCGACATTGGATAATCTTCAGGTAAAAACAATTCTAATTTAAAGAGGCCCCCTTCAAATGGCGAGTCCTCAGGCCCTGTTACTATAACGTGAAAATAACGGGCATTGCTATCGTCGGGCACAGCACTAATTCCTGGTACGGGTTCTTGCATTAATCTTTGAGTTTCCTTGATTATCCTGCGTGGTAAGGCTGCCATTTTCACTTATCAATCAACAATAAGTTCCTATTTTGCAATATAATCACTTCACTCCGAACAAAGTCTTTAATTTCTTATTAACAGGTTTTAAAAATACGTTCTTTTAGTATCATATTATCCCTATTCAGGGATTTTTCTATCGAATTAATTTTCCTTCGCGACAGTTCTCCCTTTCCGCCACTTCACTAGTAATAAACCAGCATTGCCAACAAAAATTTGGTTTCTTAATGTTCCTAGATAGAGAATTATCGTCGCAAGACACACACCGTTAAAAATTATCGTACACCATAACGTACACTATCCTAAGAACAGTTAACCTGTAATTAGTTTACCGTTCTTGCACTATCCTAACTGATCCTAACCCAAGAACGGTAAACTAATAGGATTGCTCATCCTCATAAGACGTACGTTCGCCTCTTCCCGCGCTTCAACTGACAGTTGTGACGTTATTGTGGCCCTTGTCAAAATGTTGTCAAAGCCTTCGTGGCCTTGTCATGATAGTGTGTATTATTAGTTGCCTATGGTAAACTTATAAAAATAACAGCTGAGAAATTTTGAGTTAATTATTTTGTCAATTTTAAATGTGAAAAAGGTGCCTTTAAAGTTTTTAGAGCTATAGAGTGTATAAATACGTTCATTTTGTGTTGTGGATTGTGACAAAGTGCATACTAAGTGCCCACGATTTTGTTTATTGATTATTTTGAAGCAAAATATGGAAGTACTCTAAAAAGAATGCTTGCAAAAGGTGATACACTGGGAACTGCTGTTCTTAAAAATGCATTATCCGAGTATTTAATACGATTTATACAGTTAATTTTCTATACTGCATACATATAAGGTGTTTAAATAAATAAACTAAATAATGAACGTTTTGCATTCGGTAACCAATAATGCACGTGTGTGTATTATTAGTTGCCGGATAAGGACTAATAACAATGACAAGGGCTACAATGACGTCACAAAGCGAGTAGTTTTCGCATGCACCTGGCGGACACTTTTGGCTGAATGAGCAGTCCTATTAGTTTACCGTTCTTGGGTAACACCTGTCAATGTAGCGGCGTTAGCGGTTTAGTCAGGGCAGGTCAGGGTTTAGTTGAATTCCGACTATAGCATAATCAAAGGCATAATAGGAATATATCACATAAATAGGAATTTTAAAAGCGGAACAAATAAAAATAAATTATTAATATCGAGAAATAAATAGATATTAAACAAATGCATAGATTGTTTTATTTTAAATACTGTATTAACCCATTTTAACACAATACTTATTACCTACCTACCTAATCATAATTTTATTATTATAATGAGCCCCATTTATCTGGGTAACATTGTGTTCAAGCGAAACTTTTCCAGTATTAAAAAAAATATTTTTATTTTGATAATGTGTACCCAAAATGCAGAACGTGCCTCTAACAAATAAATTCAGGATTGTAAACTGTTACACTTTAGAACATACCTATAGCAACGCAATTCGCGTAATTTCCCAGCCCATAAAAACTTCTAAGAAATGTGTAGGGATGACCACGGGTTTTTGCCAACCAGTAAAACGCAGCTCAAGGGTTCGAGTAGAAAGTTGACCTTTAATTAATTGGTTTACTTTATTTTTAAAATTCACGATCTCTACCCATTTCCAAATTTTTGACTACGCATATATTATCTGCCTACCTACTAATGCAAAAAAACCACCGCATAAAAATTACATGTGGTAGTATCTATACAATACAAACTTTACGTTTCGAAATAACATATTACGCTCAGTCTGTAATCACATATCAGATAATGAAAATACTTATTCAATATAACTCTGACAATAGCCTGTGAAAGCGTTTTAATCCGGCCCTGAGAGTTACCCGCTGCTAATATAGGATCCTTGCTAATATGGCGTCGCGATTCGTGAAACGACATCAACACAGGACATCAAATTCGGCAGAGTCGGCGTTCTGGTTGATTTTCCCAAAAGCTTTCAATTAATTTTATTAACAAATAAATTAGCATTACCCGTCTTTTTAAACAACTGAAGTAGATAAAATCGTTCAAGATTTATTGAAATAGTTTTAGCCCCTTAAACAATAACATGCTTTTAAAAAGGCAGCTTATCTGTTTTCTCTGCTTATCTCATTTAATAAATACCGTATGATCGAAAAAAACCGGCGTCCAGTTGGCTGGGAAATAACGATCGATGACATTTCCCATATAAATTTACATATAAAATCACAGCGATCTTCATCTCATAGCCATCGCTGACGCCGTTTTTATTCGATCATACGGTAGTTATTAGACCGAAATCATAAATTTGATTTTTTTTCGGTAGCCTCCGTATACTTTATTTTAAACGTATTTGCATTCCCCATATAATTTTACATATAAAATGACAACGATCTTCATTTCATAGCCATCGCTGACGCCGTTTTTATTCGATCATACAGTATATCTAGTTAGTTGAGTTACTGCTACATTTGACTTATGGAGTGTAGTATCTCTACACTCCATAATTTGACTTAAAGTCGAGTCAAATTACAAGCTCAAGACTGTACGGAAACAGGAATTGATACTGTAAAAGCTTGTTTTACTGGTTGCTCGATAGAAATCTTGTCGATACAATTTTCCACATTTTTTATTAATCGGACCTTATTCCTTCTTATTTCTGTTAGATTAAAAAAAAATCAGTCAGTTAACATTTATTGTAAATATTTGCTATCTAAAAGATCGCAAAAAATAAAGAAAATAAAACATAAAAATATAAATATTATCACAAAACTGAAAATATGGAAATATATATTTTTTTCCGATTGTTAAGGCACTTCATAATTTTAAAATTATCAATTAATTGATGGCTAGTTTACTGTTGACTTAAGGTTTCCTTCCCAAGCATCTTTTTCGTTTTGTCGTGTTTGTTTTTTCAATTCTAGAAAAAAAAAACAAAAATGTATACTGGGTCTTTCAAAATATTTATACAGGGTGAGTCGTAAATAAGTGCAAATATTTTCAGGGCTGGTAGATTTCGATAAAAGAAACATATTTTCTCTTTACCATTTTTCAGATAAGTCCAAAATAACCGAGTTATACAACAGGCAGTTCTAAAAAGTCTTCGAAAAATATACAGGGAAATTTAAAAGAAAACACGATTTTCAAAATCTTTTTTTTTTTTGCGAAAAAAACCTCATAGACGTGTTCTTGGGGTCGAAATATACCACCCCTGAAAATATTTGCACTAATTTATTGTATCATGTATCATTATATATATACAGGGTGGTCCGGACTGTATTCCGGAAACTTCGGCAGAATATTCTGCAGATAAAAATAAGTAAAAAAGTTTGTACAAATGTATGTCTTAAAATGCTTAGTTTCGGAGATACAGGGCGCAGATGTTAATTTTTATTTCGATTTTTTCCAAATAATTTTTGAAGTAACGTCAATATTTGGATGAAAATTGGTGTCTGGGAGTTTTATGACCTGAGAAATTTTGAGAAAACAACTTTTTTACTTATTTTTATCTGCAGAATATGCTGCCGAAGTTTCCGGAACACAGTTCGGACCACCCTGTATATAAGTATAAACGGACCTTTGGCTGCCTTAAGATTTTCGCGTTCCTTGGCACTTTGTTCTTTGCTAATTTGACTTTTGGCACCTAAATGTGACGTGATCAGACGCCTAGCAGTTTGAAGGTTTGTTTCTGGTCGTCTCATGGCAGGTTTTAAATCAAACTGATTGGCTTTTTCCAAAGTCAAATTGCTAGCTGCTGACATAGGACGAACTTTTATGAATGGATTGGATATTGCCATTGCCTTTTGCGCTGAAACAAAATGAACTGATTAAATTAAATATGAAAATTTAGTATTAAGTATTATTTAGATTATACTGATATAGTGTACCTATACATATACCAATTTAGTACCTTGTGTACTTGAGCCTAATACTAATATAGCATGTGTATCATCAACCCATTTCACATACATTGAGTCACTATTTAGTTCACTAAAAGCTGATATTAAATCTTGAGTCTCCATCGTGGCGGGAAAATCGTGCAGCTCTACCATATGTTCCAATTCTTCTATTTGTTTGGCCGTATAGGCCGAATAATCTTCCTCTGCTTTTGCTATAGTTACAGTAGGTCCAACTTTCTGTATTATCTATAAAAACCAAGCGAAATTTGAGCTAAAAAACGATTAATATTTATACAAATACCTCCGTAAAAATTTCTTCTTCTAATTCTCCATTCTCATCAAATAAATCTTCCCAGTTGTTAACATTGTCATTTTTACCAATTTTTAAAGTATTGTCGTCTTCTATATACTTAATAATGGGTCTCGTTTTTCGATTAATGTTTTGTTTTGCTTTTCTCATAATTTCTTTTTCCTGTTCATGCTCGTTTTTCTTTGTCTTAGGTTCTTTACTTATTTTAGGACTGAAAAATTGAAATGTATAAAACATAGTATAATTAATAATTATTGTTTATGCTTTACCTGGTTTTAACAGGCTCTGTGTTTTCTTCCAAGACAATCACATTATCTATTTGTTTTGATTTGTTCACCGCTACAGAAATAATATTAACACTATCTTGTGTTGGGCAGTCTGGTTTATTATTCACAAGACCTGTTGCTTCAGATTTTTTTGGTGATTCAGGTTCAGTTAGACAATCAATATCAAAAGCTTCTGGATGTGTTTGGTCAATATGATTTTTGGTATATAGTTCTTCATTTTCAAAAACTGCATCAGCTAGATACTGAAATTATGTAAAATGAAATGCCTCCTCATTAAGAAATATATTGAAACATACACAGGGTGTAAAAACTTTCTCCCTTGAAGCAAAACTAAGGGACTCATTTCCATCACCCCCTGCAATTTGAGGTCTATCTTTCTGTATAATCTTCTTCTCGTTTTGTTTAGGTTTTCTTTGAGCAGGTGGAACATAAAGTTGTATTGGTGGCCTTTTCTTTCTTGTACTGTTGCTATTCTCTGCCATTTGCTGACTTCCAAAATTTTTACTATATTTTTCTTCAGATTCAGAATATAATCTACAATAACTGTCTATTTACTATAAAGATTGACAACTACAGAGCGAGTCACCCCGTTCTCAGAACAGCGACATGTCAAAACGACCAATGAGATTTATACAAAATTCAAAACAGCTGTCAATTTTAAATTTGGTACTATTTGGTAGCTTTCATTGGTTGTTTGAAATGCCAAACTGTGTCGCCAGCGACACATCAAAAGAGCCAATCAGATTTGTACAGAATTCAAACAGCTGTCAATTTTAAATTTAGTACAGCTCTCATTGGTTGTTTGAAACGTCAAACTGTGTAGCCAGCGACACGGCGCAGTTCTGAAGCCCCGTTCTCAGAACTGCGTCGTGTCGACAGCGACACTGATTGACACTTCAAACGACCAATGGGAGCTGTACTAAATTTAAAATTGACAGCTGTTTGAATTTTGTACAAATCTGATTGGTTCTTTTGTCGTGTCGCTGGCGACAGTCGCAGTTCAAAATCGCTGTCATTTTGTACGGAAAATTAAATAGGAAGTGTCATCGATCGTCATATCCACTTCATCTGAACGCCGTTTTTTTCGATCATACGGTAGTATATACTTACAAAAACTTTTTTTGACATATTCCCACAGATTTGGCACTTCCACTTCCCAAAGAAATTACCGCTAGATCTGACAATTTAGCTTGATATCGAACAACTCTTAGATAATTTGGACTGAGTATGGGAAAGATTAATACACTGAAAGTAAAACGAATGAAAGTAAAATTTCTGACCATTGCAATGTTGCCACATTGAAAATAATATATTATTTATTCTTAAAATTAAATCCTTGCAATTTGTCTCAAAAGTTATAAATACATGCTATGACTGAAAAATACAGGGTGAGTCTTAAATAAGTGCAAATATTTTAGTGGTAGTATATTTCTACCCCAGAAATACGATTGTGAGGTTTTTTTCGCGAAAAAAAATTGGAAAATTTGGAATTTTTTGAAAAGATTTTTGGATTTTTTTTAGTTAAAAAACATAATTTCTTGATAATATGGCAACATAGGTAGAATAGATTAAATAGGTAGGAGTAGATTAAATTTACAAGAAAGAAAACCCAGGGAAGATCCAGTGGTTTTTGGAATTTTTCAAAGTAAAATATCTTGGTTATTTTGGACTTAATTTGAAAAACAGTAAAGAAAAAATATGTTTCTTTTATCGATATCTACCAGCCCTAAACATATTTGCATTTATTTAAGACTCACCCTGTATATGGATAGAGAGACCACCTACTAATCGGTATTTAAATCATATAGTTGTTTTCCAGATTACCAGACACTACCATATGTTCCTATTGCGCTACCTCTGGCGTTACTAAGAAATGGTGATACCTAGTATGTATTACCTATTTATAATTTATAAATACATATAAATAGTCTAAATTATATAAAATGTTTTGTTAATAATAAACAACTACTTTTTGTTGGAGGAAAAATAGCAAAGAGTGACAACCTTGTGTATTCTTTACATAACCAAGGAGTTATGTTATAACTTTCACCTCTATTTAAATGCCATTCCAATTCCTTTTCCTTGTAATATTATGCTACCTATTAAATAATTCTCTTATGTCAATATGAAACAATTACTGAAACTTCCATCTTTGTGATTATTTTTAGAAATAATCATTAGATTCATTGTATATAATTTAGGGTAGTTTAAATAGGTAGGTATAGTAAACATTTTGACAATGAATATTGCTGTGTTGTAAACAATACAAGGATAAACAATAGACTAGACTTACCAACATTTATTTTCGTTTTTAATAATTCTTTGTAGATCTTCACATACACAACATACAAATTCTTTTTCACAAAATATCCTATTAAATTTTATGGATAACTTTGATAATATTTCCTCTATAGACCTGCTATTCATAGCATCAATATTCCATATGTTTTATATTAAAATTGAAGTATGTTTCCATGCATTCCATTTTTCCTAGGAAAAGGCCAACTCCAATCATAAAATATGTACTTCACTCACAGTATTGTACATGCGCCTTATTAAAATTAATCCACATTCTTATTCTGGCTTGATTAATTTAGCCACAAATTGTTATCATCCACAAAAACATGAGAAATTCTACCTTAAATCCGATCTGAAGATGTTTCAAATTAAAGAAAGCAAAAGCAAGAGCACCACATCACACATCACCCAAATCACCATAATAAAACTATAACCTATAATCATAGACAGTCTGCACAACAGAGCATATTATAATTGTGATTATAATATAATAGAGATAATTGACAGACAGTAATGTTTGATTATTACTTTCAGGGTAATGTAATATATGAAAAAACATTTTATAGAAATAAGGGTGAAAAATCCTTGGGAAAAACCCCGTTTTTTGTCAACGCCCTCTTTGTAACAAAACTTTGTATCTTTGGTTGCCTATACTCTATTACTCCAGTAACAAATATTTGAACTACCTATATCGGTATCAAATACGTTTAAATAAAATACTTTATTTTAAACGTATTTGATCGGTATAATACAGAGATATAGTGGTGGGCTTCGAGCACAGATAAATAACACAGTAATATTAGTTAATTCTCCTATGGTAATATTATTATTTATGTTTTCTGTGCTTCGAGCTTCACCATAGGACCACATAGGACATAAGGAGCTTCCAAAGACATTGGAGCTTCACAGGATTCACAGGACATGGACCACATGGACATATTGTGTGGACATAACTACCTTCGATGAGTGTGCATCCAAAGTGTTCTCATCAAATACGTTATATAAAAAATAATTTTAATATACTTTAAAACTATTTGGTTCCCATCTTATGGTGGTCGCCATATTAAAGCTGATAATTACGAAGGCTCTGATAAAGCACTCCATAGCTCTGATAATAAAATATGTGGGTATACCTTGGGTATACCAATATGTGTATCTGCTATATTAGTTTAATTAATATTACACGATAGTAAAGATGACCGCACAAAAAAAAATAATTACTATTTCTTTTTGACCACCCCTTATAGACCTTAGCAAGAATAAGATTATATGATGATTATAATTTCTTCGTATGTGTATATGCATGCACATCCCCCTACCTCCGTTATTATTATAAACTATTAAGAGTTTTTCTTTGTTTTTGCTTTTTCAGTCGATTTAAGCTATTCATATTTTATAAAATTAATCCAGAGAACTCAATGCAACTTGGAAATTATATATAAAAGAACATTAATAAAGAAAGAATGAAACTATATTACCCAAAAATGCACCAGCACCAGTACATTTGTATATTTGATAAATAGACCACATAATGATAAGTTAGGTGTTTTTTTAAGTAAAGTTCTTAATAAATTGTGGCGCTCTTAGCGAATTAACGACCTTCTTCGTTGACCGTGACGGACCTTATGGACTACGTCATGAAACAGCGTAATATTTATAAAATAATCACCAATACACCAATAGTCTGTCTGTAATAAAGATATGTGATGCATCTTGCTAAGGAAAGATTATAACAAGAAGCTGTAAATACACGTAAACATGTATTTCCGTAATTCTACCAGAATTTGTGTAATTTTTCTATATGTTTTATTTGTTTATTTTGCTAGAATTAAAGCATTAGGTAAGTGTATTTTGTGGATTCTTATCACTCTAAAATAATATATTATACAATAAATTTTATTTAAGACATACCTCTACATAATAACATTATTATTATTATTTATATGGACCATAAAAATTAACACATATATAACTTTACTGATTTTCACATTAGTTTTTTATTGAATAATAAATAATGGTAGAAATGTGCTCATTATTTTTTTTTTATAAAATTGTCACGTTTAGAAACTAATTTTTCTATGTCATAATACACGTTCTATCTATATCTATATAGGACATAGGCGCAGACAGATTTTTTTTTGTATTCATTTTTTTAAAGAAAAAAAAAAGAAATCGTACGGTAAACCCTTAAGGGTAAACCCGGACGACATAGACAATCTGTTTTGTACATAAATTGTCGGAATTAATTTCTAAGAAAGAATACTAAGATAGAAATAAAAAACAATAGGAATCCCCAAGACGTCTTAGACGTATGCGTATATATACAGTTTATTTTGTACATTCTGTTAGTTTCTGAGAAATAATAATGGATAATAGAAAGGTATCATGTTAAAATATGATGAATTTAACACATTAAAATAATTTTATTAATTTTCAAGTTAGTATTTTATTGAATAACATGTAGAAACTAATTTTGCTAATAAGTGCATATATTTTTAGTGCTGGTAGATCTCGATAAAAGAAACATATTTTCTCTTTACCGTTTTTCAAATTAAGTTCAAAATAACCGAGATATTTGACTTTGAAAATTTACCAAAAAAATTGATTTTTCGCTTATATTTTGAGAACCACTGGATCTTTTTTAGGGTTCCTTTTTTATAATTTTAATCTACTACCTATGTTGCCATATTATGAATATATTACGTTTTTTAACTAAACATTAAAAAAAAATCCCAATTTTCTTCTTTCTTTTTCAAGAAAAAATCTTTTCGCGAATAAACTTCATAGACGTGTTTCTGGGATCTAAATATACCACCCCTAAAATATTTACTCTTATTTAAGACTCACCCTGTATAGGTCATAAACGCATTCAGAAAAACATTTTTTTATATTCATATTTTTTTAAAGGAAAAAAAAGGAAACGTACGGTAAATCCGTAGGATATATGACATAAACAATCTGTTTTGTACATAATTTCTCTGAATTAATTTCTAAGAAATAATAACAAGATAGAAATAAAGAAAAAAAATAGGAATCCCCAAGACGTCTTAGACGTATATGTGTATATGCACAGTTTATTTTGTACATTTTGTTAGTTTCTGAGAAATAATAATAGTTATGGAAAAGGTATTAAGTTAGACTATGATGAATTTATTCATACTCTATACCATTTTTTTTTATCTAAAATTTATATCGATATAGATGAGGGAGCAGAATGCAATATACCAAACGGACAAAACGGCTTGTGCACGCCTATACCAAAATGCCAATTTGTCCTGAATTTACTTAAACCAAAATTATTATCCAAAGAAACTGTTACTTTTTTACAAGCTTTAAAATGCGGTAATGTTGGAAGTACAGTACTTGTTTGTTGTCCAAGTTCAAATGTAAGGTCACCAACAAATCCAGACGTAAGTAATAATTTTTTTTATAACAGATTTTTCTTCAATAGATTTTTTAGGAGCCTATTGGTCCTGAGCCTAATATAGATTCTTCTGGGGAAAAACCTTCTGGATTACTGGCTCCTCCAGAGTGTGGCCTTAGTCCCCTTTCTACACCAAAAATTGTTGGTGGAATTAATGCCCATTTAGGTAAATAAATAAATGATATCCATAGCATCAACACTACAACTGCGTGAGCTTTATTAAAATTATTAAATTGATCTAAATAATAATATACCTACAGATGGTTACGTGCATGTCTGTTGTGAAAAAAGTGGGCTATTTATCAAGTCCTGATAACTACATTTTACGAAGCAAAATAAGTAAAAATTCACATTACTGTTAATGTTGCTAAAAAATACCTTATGATGGGGAAATGACAATAATCGATGATAGTTTTGGCGAGGTCAGTCTCTAGTCGTCATTTACTGAAAATTGACATGCTGATAGAAAGACTAAAATAGGATAGAACATAACAATTATTTTTCTGGAAATTTAAAGCCATACCATTTAAAAATAATTTTTATACAATATAAAATTAAATTACAACCTTCTTAAGAACAACTGGCAGCCAGGGTAATTAAAAAAAATAAAGAAAAGTACGGGCCAAAAGTGATGACGTCTAGGGCTTGACGTCGCCAAAATTATCATCGATTGCCATTCCCCATACTCTGACGCCAATTTTTTTTCGATCGTATGGTTATGTATTATTGTACTGTCATTTTTCTTTAGACAGTATTTTAAATTTAGATTAGTTAATTCTTATCAAACTTTCTAACTATACCGTGTGTCGGTTTTTGATTCCAATATACATGTCTTTTTTACAGGGGACTTCCCATGGATGGTTGCCTTAGGTTTTAAAAATACGAGAAATCCACAGCAACCGCGATGGCTATGCGGTGGTACGTTGATCACCAAGAATCACGTTCTAACAGCAGCTCACTGTGTTCGTGATGACCTGTAGGTCCATTGCTTTTTACGATTTGTCGAATATAGGATGCTATCAGACTGTTTTAAGAAGTTTTATAGACGTATTCTGCATTTAAAATAATAAAACTATTTGATATAATTTAAAATAACGTTCATAGATTTTGTTACTAAAAAAAGCGTGCTAAAAAAGATTCTTTCTACTGCGCATCGAACGAGGTGCGCTGTATCGAGAAATTCTAATAACATCCTATATTTGACGAGCTGTACTTGTGCATTGCGGTTCGTTTCATTAATTTAGAAATATTTTTTAGATATTTGGCGCGCGTTGGTGAAATAAATCTGTACAAAGACGATGACGGAGCACATCCTGTGGATATTCCAATTGCGAAAAGGATTGTTCATGAAGGTTATGCGCAAAATAGGTATCTTTTCGATATCGCAATACTTGTGTTGTCTAGGAACATCGATGGCATCGGTACGTTATTCTTGCTTCCTTGATTATAAAAAAATTGACCACACAGTATATTTCATAAGTAAACCGGATCTGAACAAACGTTTCACTATAATTAATACACACACAATTTTAAACCTGTTCCAAGCTTTTATTCTTAAATGTTTTATTCATTTTTACCTGAATTATTAGTTATTTTTTCCATCTGTTTTTAACTTCACTTAATGTTAGCCTCTGATTTTTATTTTGCTAGAGAAAATAAGTATATAAATCTCATTTAAAATATGTTAATATAGGTATATAAAAATAATAAATAATGCTTTTTACCCTGCAATAATAATTAATATGCTTTTTTACCCTGTAATAATTAGAACTCTTTCCATTGAAATTCTGTCATTTTACAGAATTTACACCTTCTAAGAAATGTTAATATATCCTCTGTATAATCCGGATTTGCAACCTTGTGACATTTTTTCTTGATCCTCTAAAGGACATTTGTGAAAGTTTTCATTTACATTTTCTTAAAGAAAATAATTTGCTGATGTTTCAGTCTTTCTGCATTTTCTTGACAGTTTTTCATACTATTTTAAAAAATCTATAGTCCAGTTTTTATATAATATATTTAATAATAGCATCTTGTAACAATTACGAAGGAGTATGTTTAAGAGCGTGTAATTTTACAAATTTTGTTTGATTTTATGTAAATAAATTGTAAATTTTTATTGGTAATAATAATTATTTTTAGAAAATACTGGTCCAATATGTCTTCCTTGGGAATCAGACTTACGAACTATGTCATATTTAAACCATCATTTGTACATAACTGGATGGGGTTCAACGATACATCGTAAGATAACTTTTAATTTTTAAAAAGATTATTATATTAATTTAGATAATTTTTAAATTATCTAAATTTATTTTTCTAAGGATCCAATAAAATTTTATTTTTAGGTGGGCCAACCACAGATGTATTACAGGTCACAAATGTACCTATTATTGAGAACAGTCGTTGTAAAGAACAATATACTGGATTGAGTGATATAAATGACACAGTTTTATGTGCTGGTGTTGGGAAAAAAGATGCTTGTGGTGGGGACTCTGGAGGTATTGTTTTTTAATATGAAAAAAATTTCGTAGTATTTATTTTTCGGGTTTTTTAGGTCCTTTGATGTATGGCAAAAAAACAGATGATAATGAGATAGGGTTTTATCTTGTAGGGGTTATTTCATATGGAAGCGGTTGTGCCAATCCAAACTATGCTGGCGTGTATGCCAGAGTGACATTTTTTATTGACTGGATTCGAGAACATATCATTTAGTTTTTTAATCCTCTGTAAAATAATAAAAGAAAAAAATTATGACAGTAATACTATTGTTAATTAAAAAAATAAGTATCATTATTTATTTCCTATTGTTACATACATTTCAGAATTAACTATCGAGTTTTCTTGAAGGTATTAAAAATAACATAAATCGCATCATCAGAATGACAAGTTGATTGTTCACGGAATTGATTATTTTTATTTTTATACACATGATCTTTATGACGAACATATGAGCCTGGTTGACTTTTTACATTTGTAACGAAAAGTTAAATCAAAATAAAATATATATTTTTTATTTTTAAATCTACAACATAATTTTGTCTAAAACAATGTCTTATGTATTGGTATTTATAAATAATTTATAGTAAATGAATAATTTTAGGTAAAAAAAATTATATCTATTTCATATTCAATTAATATAATCTATATTTCTCTAATGAAAAAGAAATCAAGAGACATACATAAATCAATAAAAAAAGACAATGGTTTAATACCTAGTAAAGCAACTATATTTAATAAATATCTAAAATCTTTTGTACTTTGTAATTATAAAGATATATACATTTCCTCGGTTGTTATTTCTTTACATATTTTGAAAATATATTAAACAACATATTCATAACGCCCAGTCTAACCGTTATTTGCAAAACTGTACACTAAATTATGTTTTAAAAGTCTATTCTTTGTTGTTTTCGTCGATTTCGCGGACTGGCACTGAAGTTAGAGATGTCATTGGGAGAATGGCAGGTGACATTGCTAGAGCAGGATTGGCCACTGCTATGATGTTGTCTCCACTGGCCGCTATTACTTGAACCTTAGGTGAAAATTTACTTGATTCCTCATCATTTTCTATGGCTTCCTCCGTTTTCTTCTATGCAAAATAAATCATTAATATACATTCAGTTTCAGGCCCTTATTGCAATTTATCGTTTAAAAATATCAAATTACTTACATTGGTCGTCGAACAGGAATCCTGGTCTTGATTCTGAAACTGGCGCAATTAATAAAATGTTTATAATGTTATATTTTTTTGAGTGCGTTCTTGATTTATTTTATTAAAATTACCTGCGGCGAGCTAGAATTGCTGTACGTGAATTGGGAATCTGATTCTTCTAATTCTATTCCTAAAGATGTTCTGAAATAATATTAAAGTTTTTTTGCAATTATTGTGTTGCTTCTTATTCAGTTCCTTACCTTACACCGTGCTGGTTTCTATGAGAGTGGAACAAAGTGTGCAAAGAATGTCTTACGGATAACGTTTCATCGTAGTCCTGTAGGAATTAAACATGGATGTAAAACAATAATCAATTCTCTTTATTGCATTAAATCAGGGCCGAATTAACTAATGCTATATGATATAGCATAGCGTGTTTTGATAGTTGGTGTCCTAAATTTATCGGATACAAATGTTCAAAAAATACCTATTTATTAAACTATACAAATTAAGCCAAAAAGGGATTATCTAGGGCCCCCTGTAAATTTGAGGCAGGCCTTAGATACTATTATATATATATAATAATACTATGATACTATTATATATATATATATTATATATATATATATATATATATATATATATATATATATATATATATATATATATATATATATATATATATATAAATATAATAATTTGAGGCCTTAGATACTATTATATACCACATATCTGTAATTTAATCTGACCCTGATATAATATGGTGTTTTAAATAAAGTGCATGCAAAGCAGAAGCGGAAAATCTTACCTAACTAATATGCAACATTAATAATTCAAGCCCTATTGTACGTCTCTAAAAACAAGATTAGTATGTTGTAGTACAGTGGCATAATAATTTGATATTGAGAATTACTTACCTAACCTGGGGAAAAGTAACATTTATTATCAATCTATATTAATATAATAATTAACAATATTAGGTTGATGTATGTATATAGTGAATTTTTCTATGTAGTTTTAAATAAACCAAATATATAGAAGGAATAACTTAAATATAGATATATATACAGGGTGGTCCGAATTGTATTCCGGAAACTTCGGCAGCATATTCTGCAGATAAAAAGAAATAAAAAAGTTCGTATAAATGTATGCCCTAAAATGCTTAGTTTCGGAGATACAGGGTGTAGAAGTTTCACTTTTATTTCGATTTTTTCCAAATAATTTCTGAAGTAACGTCAATATTTGGATGAAAATTAGTGTCTGGGAGTTTTTTGACATGAAAAATTTGATTTTGATGTCAATATCACTCCTACTAGTAGAGGGCGCCACCTAGATATTTTTTAACTGGTTTGAAGAGTAATAACTTCTCGTCCGTACCTGTATAAAACTAATAAGTAAAAAAATATACATTTACGACGTTTTTTACGTGAAAAAGGTCTCTTGGTGAAAATCGCTAAGAGTAATGGTTTTCTGAGAGATATTTGGAATCGAAATTATCAATACCTGTCATCATTGACATAAATTAAACATGTTCACTAAATATAGTTATTAGACTGAAATCTTCAATTTGAAATGTTTTTGTGTCAAAAGTTCAACAGAAAGTGATTTATCATCATTTTTTGCAGAAAAATTTATGATTAATTTAAAAAAATAAAAAATTCCCAAATTTATTATTTCAGTGAAATAACTATATCTACTCAACGTGTTTATTTTTCGTCAATAATGACATACATGTATTGACTATTTACATTCTAAATATCTTAAGAACGGTTGCTCGTAGGGATTTTTACAAAGAGATATTTTTTACGTAAAAAGTCACAGAGATGTATATTTTTTCGCTCTGTAGTTTTATACAGGTATGGACAAAAAGTTATTACACTTCAAAACAGTTAAAACACATGTAGGTAGCGCCCTCTACTAGTAGGAGTCATATTGACATCAAAATCAAATTTCTCATGTCAAAATACTCCCAGACACCAATTTTTATCCAAATATTGACTTTACTTCAGAAATTATTTGGAAAAAATAGAAATAAAAATGAAACTTCTACTCTTCTCCCTGTATCTCTGAAACTAAGCATTTTAGGACATACATTTATACGAACTTTTTTACTTTTATCTGCAGAATATGTTGCCGAAGTTTCCGGAATACAATTCGGACCACCCTGTATATTCAATATTGAAATTAAGAAAGTCGTTATATAGGTATGTATTCATTTTAAAACAAAAAGTTTAAATATTATTAGTTTCCATGATCGTGCAAAAGTGGGCTAAAACAAAACCCTCCCCCTTCGAATTGGTTAATCATAGTTGCCCATGAATGTCGTTTGACAGCAAAAATTGCCACAATTTTCAAGTTGTCAGCTGAAAACATTGTATTGCGTGTTTTGCTGGAAGCTGTTAAAAATGTCGAGTTCGGATAGTGACAAAAAATTATTGGTACCTCTCCAGATATAATTTTGAAATAGAAAATGAAGCTACGACAGATCTATTACCCGACAACGATAAATGGTGAGTATAAGGTAAAATAATAATACAAAATTATTAAAGTTGAAGAAACAACCATTGTCAATGTATATAAACCACCAAATCAACCGTGGCCTACAAACATCCTCCCAGCCTTGAATCATCCAACAATATTCGCGGGAGATTTTAATATCCACCACGAGCAGTGGAACTATACTGTTAATGATGAAAATGGCATTGTTTTAGCAGACTGGGCGGAAGTTAACAACCTTCACCCCTGATTTTCGATGCCAAAGATAAGGGTACTTTTCGATCTGCTGCCTGCAGAAGAGACTACAATCCAGACCTCTGCTTTGTTACTAGTAACCATAACGGCGTTCCATTGCCAGTCGAAAGAAAAGTTGCCGGTGACTTCCCCCACAGCCAACATAGACCAGTGATCCTGAATGTGGGTGTATCAATCCCTGTGGTCAGATCCACACCTCGTCCTAGATGGAACTTTAAGAAAGCTAATTGGGACCAATATGCACAAAAAATTAGACCAATGTATCCGCTTTATACCACCTGAACCAGAAAACTATAATCGTTTCATCGGGGCCGTAATTTCAGCAGCGAATAAATACTTTCCTAGGGGGCATAGAAAAGAATACATACCGGGCTGGAACGAACACAGTGAACATCTATACGAGGAATTCAAAGAGAGCGTTGATCAAGAAGTTGCAGATAACCTCCTCCATAGTCTAGACACTGCTAGAAGAGACCGCTGGATTGAAACAGTGGAAAACACAGACTTCCATCGATCTAGTAGGAAGGCCTGGACCCTTCTACGTAATTTAGGAGGTTCAACAAGACAAAATAGGCCAAGCTCTCAAATATCAGCTAATCAAATTGCAAATTATATAGCTGAGACATCTAGGTCTCGACGTGATAAGGAGCACACAATTGAGATTAAGAGGAAATTGAAGGAGTTAAGAACAACCACTCCCCATATCTCGGAATATTCACAGCCCTTCGAAATTGAAGACATAGTCACAGCTATTAAAGACATCAAGCCGAACAAAGCTCCTGGATATGACAACATTCATCCAGAATTCCTTATTTACGCTGGAAACCCTGCCCTCAAGTGGCTTTGTAATTTCTTCTCGAGAATTTTATCAACCGGCAACATTCCAAAGGAATTAAAGAAAACTAAAATAATAGCTGTGTTAAAACCAGGAAAATCTAAAGATCAACCTCAGGATTATCGACCCATAGCCCTTCTTAGTTGTACCTATAAGCTCCTAGAACGACTTATTTTCAATAGAATAAAGGATAGTATCTTAGACCATATTCCAGTTGAACAGGCAGGTTTTATTCCTAAACGCAGTTGCTGTGACCAAGTTCGAGCACTTACATCTCACATTGAAGGAAATTTCCAACTTAAGCTTAAAACCTCCATAGCTATTGTCCATTTAACAGCCGCTTACGACACAGTCTGGAGAGATGGTATGGTTTATAAATTACTTAAAGCACTTACTGGTCAAACTATAGCTCGAGTTACCAACAACATGCTAACTAACCGATATATCCAAGTATTTCAGGGAGAGAGCACAAGTAAACCTAAAAAACTTAAACAACGGCTTACCCCAAGGCTCCGTTCTCGCCCCTCTCTTATTCAACTTATACATCTCTGACCTACCAGATACGCAATCTAGAAAATTTTGTTACGCAGACGATATAGCCATAGCAACGGAACATGAATCGCTATATCAAACCCAAGAAATGCTTACAAAGGATCTCGCATCCTTGAATGCCTATTTTATAAAATGGAGAATTCAACCCAGTGCAAATAAGACAGAAATCTATCATTACACAGACAGACATTATCTTAATAACAAGCTAGCGAATACTGAAATAAGCGTCCAGTTTGGTAACACCACTCTGCGTAATAACAAATATCCAAAATATCTGGGGATTACTCTAGACCGTACACTCTCATTTCGAAAACACCTAGAAAATGTTGCTGGGAAAATCAGAACACGAAACAACATTATACAAAAACTTTGTGGTACTTCTTGGGGTGCAAAAGCAACAACACTTCGAATCTCCGCCCTATTCAGTGTGGCAGAGTATTGTGCACCCGTGTGGTTGAACAGCCACCACACAAATCTCGTAGACAGACAGCTGAACAACACCAGTGATTACAGGGACAATCAGATGCACACCTAGTTACTGGCTTCCAGTTATGAGTAACATCCTACCTCCAAATCTACGCAGAAACGAGGCTCTTCTTAGAGAATTTGATAAAATAATAGCTACCCCAAGGCTACCGGTTCATGGAACACTTCCTGCTTTACAGGTGAATAGACTTAAGTCGAGGAATCCACCTTTGCGAACAGCTGAACAACTAAAAAGCAGTAACTACAATTCTCGGGAACAGTGGCTTCAGTTATGGAGAGAAATGGCCGATGCTCGCCTATACTCCTGGTTCGAAAATAACTATTGCCAGACACCGGGTACCGATCTAAACCGGAAAACATGGTCAACTTTGAATAGGATACGCTCTGACCATGGAAGATGTGCGGATTCCCTTTATGAGTGGGAAAATACCTTCCCCAGAATGTGATTGCGGATCCCCTCACCAAACCATCCATCACATAACTAGAGAGTGCAACCTACGCGCTTATGGTGATGACTGGAGTGATTTTCTGGAGGCTTCTCCATCAGCTTTGGAATGGATAGGGCATCTAGATGTTAATATATAGTGTTCGTAAATACGTTTTTTATGTTGTCTTTTTATATTATACTTGTTTTTTTTATATTTACATTGTAATGTTTTCATTTACATTGTAGTTTATTTTATGTCTATGTTTAAGTGTCTGGTTTTCTTGCATGTATATGAGCCATACGATAAATAAATAATACAAAAGAACGAAGTAATTCTTTTGCATTTTAACTGTTGGGCGTAGAGGATGGACTTATTGGAATTCAGCAAGAATATGGACCATTTCTTTTCTAATTAGTACAGTAATCAGTACCAACGATAAATGGTGAGAGGTAATTATCAGTCAGAGGAGAATAAGAGTTAGAGAAACCCTATGAGACTCTGGTACGATAAGGAGGCCTCAAATTGACAATCAAGTAAGTCTATTTCATTTTAATTTATGGGCAGTGAGTAGAACCCCCCCCCCCTCCTATCAAGAATATTTGAATATTTGAAGAGCTTTATGGGCTATGTCTAAATAATTCTTGTGCCTGTGTAATACATAGAGATAGCGAAGAGTAGGTGTACTCAAGTGTGATATGCGCAATATCTGACACTCAAAACCTCTAAAATATATTATCACTTATTAGTTGAGACGAAAATGTAAATAAGTAGGACCAAAAAAAAAAGAAACCTAATTTGTGGAATGAGGAAATTGAGGAAAAAATAAATATTAATAAAAATAAGCATAAAAAGATAAAAGAAATATAAAAAAGCTCAAAGAGAAGTTGATACTTCATAATGAAAAATCTTTAATTTTATCTCAATATAATTTCATTTATCTGTGATCAAAAACAAAATGCTACTTTTTTCTTAAATTATTAATGAATTGTTTAGACAATGACTAGAAAAGATTGAATTAAAGACATTCGTAAAAATAATCACCCAAAGATTTTTCTTAGAATTAAATCACTATACATAAAACATATTAATTATCACAAACTACCAATAGAAAGCTAAATTGCACAAATAATAAAGAAGCGATAATTTATACAGCAAACAAAATACCTACCTTTAAAAATAGCGTTGTTCTACAAGCATTACAGCCAACTAAAGCATTATATACTGAAGCGAGATTTAAAACAATGATATAATTTAGTACATTGTTAATTATGCTGTTACCCTTCTGCTTCAATTAATATCTATTATATACAGAGCGACTTAAAAAATGTAGAGATATATGGTGGGATTATTTTTTCATGTTTTAGTAAAAATGGACAATCTGATATATTCTGAAAATTATCTGCACTTTTTAAGGGGGCTCTGTATATATAAAGTCAGTCAAACTAACTGATTCTTAGGCTTTTTTGAATTTCTGAGCTTGTTTTTGATATCTTTTTGGACTATGAAGGAGATTTTTTGTTATATTATCACAGTTTAGTTAGTACCGAGTCATACTACTGCAAAGCATCAAAGATCTAATCGTCAAGGTTAATGATAATATGTGGCTGCGTATGCTGCAAATAGTGCCTATTTTGCTGGATATGTCTGACCTGACGTTGTTCATCGTTATCTGAGTTGGGTTCTAATTTAATTCTTTTGTGGTGTTGTCCTTCGCCATCCATAGAGAACCTACCCTGCAATCTGACATCAGGCGACTGTTCTTTGTCATGGTTTAGTCCCATATTACTTTGTTTGTTAAGATAAACTGCTGATAACCTAAAAATACCATACGATAATGAACATGAGATACAAACAGATACTGTTTCACTTGAGTCCTGAGATATTATCCCTATAGAGATATTATCCCTATAGAGACATATTATTCCTATCTTCTTTATAGTGCGCAGAAGATTGACCTATTACCTAAATTTTTTTTTATAAAAGTCTGTTTTACATTTTACGAATTGGGATGTAACGCAAATATCACACTTACTGTGTTTTGGAATAATAACAACCGCTATCCTTGACAACTTGCCTTGCTAGAGGAAACAGCTCATCTCTTCTAGTCAACAGCGCAGGAATGAACCTACAGATCTGCGCAGCAGCCTCGTTTACAGATAACTCGTGCAGGGTAAGGGGCTTTTCCGGCTTCCTTTTACAGTCGAACCTGGGAATTAGTATATAACACTATTAATGTTTTATATTAGGACTAAATATAACACTTCTCACCTTCCGTAAATAGCTGCATATCTTCTAATCTCGTCCATTCTCCTTGGATCGTTCTCTGGCATGGACATTACCAATTCTAATTCTTTGCAGACTTTCTTTTTAGCGTTTTGTGGTTTGGGTTCCATGTTTGGTAACTGCTTGCTCAGTCTTTCGGCTGCAATGGCCAATTTTGAAATTTGACTTTCCATTAAGCTTGGAGTCATGGTCGAGCTACCGCTAGGGCTGGAACTACTGGAAGGGGGACAAGATGGGTCAAGGGGTGAGTAAGGCCTAAAAAAGGTATAACTTTAATAGAAAACCAAAATCTTTGCATACAAAAAGATCTACGTTAGTGTTCTGACTACTGGCATGTATAGAGAAATAGCCGTAGAAGTGAAGATGGATAGCTGGGTACTGAATAAGCTGTGATATAAGTCTACTAATGTAGACTACATTTTTGTTTGAAGGCTCACTATTAAATTATTTTACCACTAGGAATCTTTGGGAAGGCCGGTAGAAAAGCCAATGTATTGATTTTTTATTACTACCGCATGAGTAATGTTATGAAAAACAAGTACAAACAAATTAATTACAGGTAGCAATCAAAGGAATGTTGTTAAGACGATTTAATTGATTTTATTACTTATGTTGTTCTAAATATGTCACATCATATTGAGATGTCTTGTATTTTAAGTTATCGAAATATCAGCAGTCAGAAGCTTTAATCTCAAAAATGTTATTAGAATATTTCCCTTTTTACCTTTTGCTATTAATACTTAAGCCAGGACTAGCTACAGGTGGTAAGGCACATATTTCTGCTGGAGATGGCGAATATATTCTAGAACTTTCACCACTGTCTGCAGAGTAAAAGACGTGGTTGCTAGTCACTCTAGGACTGGACAGTTCTATTTCAAAGTCCTCTCCAGGCACTAGAGGCATTTTAAATTTTATGGGATTTGTTACCCATTCTTGTAACGATTTCTGCAACCTTCGTACATGAAGAGGTTTTGATGCCATTCCTAAATTATAATATCATGTTTTTAGAAAATAATTTCGGTGTGATGTTAGGTTGTGTGTGAAATTTACTTACCAACAAGTGACATAATTTCTAGAAATTCGTCTTCACCGGCGTCACACAATGATTCGACATCATCACCGCCCATTTCTAATAAAGGGTCCAAATATAAAAGCAAAGAGGCATTTTGCATCACTCTGAAGAGTTGTAGCTCAGCCTGGTTGCTGGGAAATGACGTTGGAAACACTGCAAAAACGAAAAAGAAATCGATGTTAATCTCAAATCGTTAAAAGAAAATGTTAAAAAGCAAGATTTATTCGTATCAAAACGATTACACAAATATATCAGGCTTCATTCTTGGCTACACGTCGCAGTTTTTTAACAGCTTAAACCACTTTTTGTTATAGATTTCTATATAAGTAAAGCCAGGATTAAAATTACAGCCCATGAATTGGGTTAAAGAACAAATTTCACTAAATACAACGCTAAAAGTATAAAAAAGTCAATATTCTGCAAGATTTCGCTTTTTAAGTACGTTCTATACCGTACGACCAAATGAAAACCAAGATGCAGTTATTTTTGATTTTAGAAGAAGGTATAATAGATCATATTGTAATTGAAACACTTTTTTAAAATTTGAAGCTTTCGGAAATGATTATTAACAATTTCAGGAACACAGTAATATTTCTTCAGGAAATTTTTAGTGAGATTAAAATTATCAAAAAATTTTGACATCAAAGTAAAAAGACTTTCTAAAGCAATTAATTAAAAGTTTATATTTTAAAAACTAGCCCACAACGTCAAAATTTGTTTTTTAAAAGCTCTAAGTTTAATTTTAAAAATTAAAAAAAAGGGTAACAAAAAAATAAAATAAATAATAAATAAATATATATATAAAAAAAAACGGCGTCCAGTTGGCTTGCAAATGACGATCGATGACATTCCCCATATAATTCTAATATAAAATGACAGCGATCTTTATTTCATAGCCATAGCTGACGCCGTTTTTTTTTCGATCGTATGGTAGTATTCCATCAAAAAAATAGAATAAAAATGTCAAGTCTGGCAAGGCAATTTTTCCACTACAATTAAAAAGTTGTGAGATCTCATGTAAAACCAAGTCAATTTATTTAAAATTCAAAATTTTGTTATAAATTGTTAGTATCGACATTAGACCTTTTTTTCTGTAATAATTATAATGACTTGGCAATTGCGAGACTTCTTACTTCTTATCTTCTTGTAGGTCATCTTCCTATTTTTTTCTCGGATAATGCATAGATATTTCAAAATTATATCAAAGAAGTTTGACTAGTGATAACTGATAATTTTTGAATTATTGCTGTTACATTGATACGCAAATAATATCAGATAATGTCAAATCGATTAATATTAATTTTCGAACTTTTTGTCGACTGGATATTCAGTTACCGGTAGCGGCTATATGCCTACTTTTAATCCATAAGGATATTTCGACACTTCATTTTTTCCGTTCGTTATAAGCATAAAGCTACCTAAAATTCAAAATTTTAAGTCTGTGACACATCTAGAAGTACATTAGAATTTTAATGATCTGTTAGTGAGTCGCTGTCGAAATAAAAGAAATTTGACAAGTGAAAATTAATAAACTATGAGGTATAATTACTATATAGATATATTGGCAATCCAGCCAGTTATAGCATGTCCTCATGATTAGTAAAAATTAATATTCTGGCTCTATCCACAACGAATTTACAAGCGGGGGTAAAAATAAGTTCCGTTAGTTGCTTCGAGCAAAGGATGGTACGGCTTTGCCGGAGCCCATATTTAAATAAAATATAATTGTTGTGGGATTAATTATTAGAATCTGAAATAGGGGGGAGGAAAAAAAATTACTACCTAGTTTAAAAAGTTGAATAATGGTTTGGATTTTTTTAATTGTCAAACATGTGGTGCATTTGTTACTATTACAATTATACGTGATATGCCATTAAAAAACATCTCTCACGAGAAAGTACTTCGGGCTCTAACATCGGCGATTAAAAAAAACTGATTTTAATAGATGATCCCAAGGAGCTCAGCCTTTTTAGACCACAGAAGAGACAAAAAAAAACTCTTAAACAACCAGCCCCAACACAAAGGAAATATTCGCTTGTGAACTTAAGAAAAAATCACGCATGTCAGCCTATTTAATATGCAGAGACATGAATGTCAACAAACCATTTGAATATCTTATAGGCGAAGAGCGAAGGCACCCACGAAAAAACGCCAGGTACCTCGTCATACTCCTTTAATTTTTTTTTCGGCGGTTTTGATCCTTTTCTCACGGGTTAACGAGACTTATTCTTGGTGGTTTTTTTGTAAGGCCTCCGAGAATGGAGCGAAAAAAAAAATAAACTAAAAACGATTTTTAATTATGCAAGAACGGGACCCCGATAGAAAAACGGGACAGGTAGATTTTTGGACCATGGGTGCGTAGCAAGGGGAAGGGGGTAACTTCATGGTCCGGCTGGTATGAAAAGGGACGGTCCTTTTATATTTATTCAGGCCATCTTGCTTCCTTGCTTAATTGATTTGTAGAAGAAAAAAAAAAGATATTGAATATCACAAATACAATTAAAATCATTAGTAGTGGAGTAAAATCACTAAGAAAAGTCGCTTCCTTTTGGAAAAAAATTTTTGAAGGTATAACCACATAAAATCGTTATGAGATGATCGGTTAGGGCTTTGTGCATGTGAAATGACTAATTACGACCTTTTTGGGGGGGTCAGAAATTTTTTATATCGGAAAATGTCAAAAATCTGTCAAAAATGGATAAACATGTTTTTTTACCTTTCCTACGCGATAACTCCTAAACTAATTAACTTATTCACAAACTCTTTTTTTTAATCGATTGAGAACACCTAGGCGGTGATAGCTGAGGTAA
The DNA here is from genome assembly GCF_002938485.1 of Sitophilus oryzae. NCBI lineage: Eukaryota > Metazoa > Arthropoda > Insecta > Coleoptera > Curculionidae > Sitophilus > Sitophilus oryzae. The sequence continues at coordinate 6,877,900 of NW_022146479.1, forward strand.
TTAAAGTTCCATAGTGAGTATATTTTTTTTTGGAAAATGGATTAAACTTCAAACATTAACTTTATTGTATCATGATTTTCGGTAAGCGAAAAACTTTTTTATTTGAAGGAATTTTTACATAGAATCTGCGTATGAAATAAAGAAAAAATATTAAAAAAGTTTTTGAAACTTGTTAAACCTTCTATTACTAATATTTTTATAGTTATTCTGATTTAAAATTATCATTATCCCGTGCGCGCCCTATAGTTGGACGCCGCGCTATACCGCCCGGCCTGCATCACGTTGTACGGCGTGCTAGATGTGGCGGATGTGGCATTAATTTATGTTTTAGAATAAATATAGAAAATTCTTGTTCTTTTTAAATAATTATTTAATATGTGAGTTCCGTGTATGTAGGTGTCGATTTAATATGACATATTTTTGTAATATTTTTTTATGAAAACAAAAAAGTTGTTTGAATTTTGATGCTTGAAGTTTGCATCGGATTGAAATTCTTTTATTAAACTACGAATTTCTTCTTTTAATATAGGTCTTATTATTTGTGTTTTCTAATTTTGCTCTTCATACCACTTACATAAAGATTAAAACAAAATCCTAAAAAGGGCATTGGCAACTAAAGTTAGTCCTCGAATAGCCCTGGAATATTATTTTTCATAAAAAATGTCTATGTATACCTATGTGGCGGATTCATCTCTCCAAAAAAATCCTTTATGGGTATTTCGCCACTGCACAGCAAAAAAATCTACAAAATAAAATAGTTATTTTTTGTAAACACTTCTGGCGTTAAACCTAAACGGACACTGCTTGTCAGAAGTTATGTTTACAGTTATACAAATTTGTCTAACAAAGAAAAAAATGCTTAACGTTTCGGAAAGTTTATCACTTTCAGTCGTCGGAAGCAAAAAAAAAAAACAAAGAATAAAGAAAGAAAAACTATTTAAAATATTTAAATTCAACTATTCGAGAACACTTTACTTTTTTAAAAAAGATACGTCTACAAGAAAAAAACAACGAACAAGAACGTCAACGGTTTCTTGTAGACGTATCTGTTTTAAAAAAGTAAAATGTTCTCGAATAGTTGAATTTAAATATTTTAAATAGTTTTTTTCTTTAATCTATGTATTTTCTTTGCTTTCGACGACGGAAAGAGATAAACTTTCCGAAACGTTAAGCATTTTTTTCTTTGTTAGGCAAATTTGTATAACTGTAAACATAACTTCTGACAAGCAGTGTCCGTTTAGGTTTAACGCCAGAAGTGTTTACAAAAAATAACTATCTTATTTTGAGTGGCGAAATACCCATAAAGAATTTTTTTGGAGAGATGAATCCGCCACATAGGTATAGACATTTTTTATTATTATTATAATTGCAGAGTAGATTTTAACAACGCAAAAATTATACTGAAAGAATTTTCATCTTACATCATTTTACAAGTATTTTCGACGTAATTATCTGTTTCCGTAAAAATGGCAAAAATCCATCTCCAAAAATATATCCAATACTGACTAAAAAAGCCAGATTTTTATAACGTACACAATTTACTAAATTTCAAACTGCAGGTACAATGCACATAATCAGAAATAGGCCTACGGAACATCGCGTCCGCCGTGCCGCCAAATAAAATCAAAGAGTTTTGGGCGGCGAGGCCCGAGTGGTCTCGCGCGCGGCCTATTCGTAAATTTAATTTAGGATAACTAGAAAAGTATTAGCACAGAATATCTAGCTACGCAAGCTTGCGTAGCTAGATATTCTGTGGTATTAGCATTAGAAGATTGTACCATGTTTTAAAAGCTTTTTCAATATTTTTACTTTATTTCATACGCAGATACTATGTAAAAATTCCTTCAAATAAAAAAGTTTCTCGCTTACCGAAAATCATGATACAATAAAGTTAATGTTTGAAGTTTAATCCATTTTCTAAAAAAAAATACTCTTGCTATGGAATTTTAATTACCTGAGCTATCACCGCCTATGTGTTCTTAATCGATTAAAAAACAGAGTTTGTGAATAAGTTGATTAGTTTAGGAGTTATCGCGTAGGAAAGGTAAAAAAAACATGGTTATACATTTTTGACAGATTTTTGACATTTTGCTGTATAAAAAATTTCTGACCCCCCCAAAAAGGTCGTAATTAGTCATTTCACATGCACAAAGCCCTAACTGATAATCCTGTATAGATATCATGTAGTTATACCTCCAAAAACTTTTTTGACACATTTTGATATCGTTTTTACTCCACTATAGAGTAAAATGTGTATTTATACCATACATGTAGATTGTATGGGAGGGGGGAAGTTAATCACCGCGACCTTATAGATCTACTGGGCCCCCCTTTCTTGAGTTATAACTCATCATACAGTCCCAGGGCTTTCAAAAAAATAGTATCTGAGACGGTTTTAGAGAGGGTAGCTCTTCATCTTCGATGTTAGTCGTACCAAAGTTTATGGCACGTATGGTTGTCGTCTAGGCATACTCCAGTGATGAGATATTTTGGTGTTTCCCCATTTTCCCCACAGAATCTGCATTCGCCGTTGTTTCTTGGCTTCAATCTACTGAGGTGATCATTGAGGAGACAGTGTCACAAATTAACTACAACAGATGCGAAAGAACACCGAATTACGCGTTCAGGTTTCTGTGACCTTCAGAAAGAGTTCATAGACAATCCGCATCAATGTATAGTTTGGGTTATTATTTGTTTGGGTGAAAATAATCTGCACCAATATGTTATCGAGGCATATAATCTCACAGTAATTTAATAGATTGCTCGTCATATTATATCAGTTCGTAGGAGATTAGGAAAAAAAAAATTTATAGTATAAAAAATTAATTTATTTAACAAAATTTAATTAAAGATGTGACAAAATAATTACTTTTCTATTGGTTCTATCGGACTTTTTTCGACTATATAAATCTATATTTTTTGTAAACTTTAATGCATAAAATATTTTCAATCTAATAAATAATTTAATGATGTAAATAAGAGGAAATTTTTCACATGGGTGGTCAAATTCTATAGTTTTCATTATATCAAACAGCCTTTGAATGTTTTCTTCAGTGCAAAACTCATCAAAATTTAATATAAATAATTTTTCCATTTCCAGTAAATAAAATGAACAAATTTTTCCACTTTCATGATCAAAGGCTTTTAAATGGGTAAATAATTTCGAGTTATCCAGAGATTCGGGTTCTTTTGCAAATTTTAGACAAATATCACATTGATGTATTTGAAGACCCTTTTAATTGATGTAGTCAAACATAATTAAAGGCATTTTGAGTTGAAAACATTTCTCAGAGGCTGTTTGATATAATGAAAACTATAGAATTTGACCACCCATGTGAGAAATTTCCTCTTATTTACATCATTAAATGATTTATTAGATTGAGCATATTTGATGTATTAAAGTTTACAAATAAAGATTTATATAGTCGAAAAAAGTCCGATAGAACCAATAGAAAGGTACTATTTTGTCACATTTTTAATTAAATTTTGTTAAATAAATTAATTTTTTATACTATAAATATCTTTTTTTTCCTTATAAATAAACACATTTGTATCCCATTTTAAATAAGATATACAAATTACCAAAACTTAGAAATAACAGTTCAAAAGTTCAACAAAATCCTACACCCGTTTTTAAAAGAAACATATAACCACGCACTATGTCATTCCAGCAAGCGAATACGACACAGCATAGGTTTCCGGACTAAACGACTGGTGTATTTACACCACTCAATAGGTGTGTGGGGTTTGCCGAGCGGTTTCCGATGCAGTCGCTTTCTTTCGCATCTGTTATAGATAATTTGTGACAGTGTCCTGTTAAAAACCCCATGACAATCCGAAGATAGCTATACTTAAATCAAGGAAAATCTTCGAGTGTCTTAGACCGTTGCAGGATTCCCATTTCAGGTTATGGATGGAATTTTCCAGATTCCGCTTTGAGTTGGTTTCCACTTGGGAAGCAGATCGGTTCTGGTCTGGTTAGTGGAGTGTTCGCTCCTTTTCTAGCTAGATCGTTTGCTTTCTAATTACTTTCTATCTCTTGGTAGGTGGGCACCTAGAGTAGGAGCACTTTATTTTCTTTACCTAATTTGTTCAGCTTCTCTAGGCATTCTCTGTCCTTCGAATTGATCGACATTGAGATGTTTTAAATATAATAATATATTATGTACATGGAAAAAAAGTAAAAAAATTAAATAATTTTTTTATAACATTTATTTGCTAAAAAGCATACTTGGTGCTGCTTGGCACATCACAAACAAGAAATCCCATGAGGATCTAGGAATTGAACTAGTCTATGAAAAATTTCCATAAAATAAAAAGCTGAGACAGTATCTGTGGATTCTGTGGTATTAGTATTGGATTATACATCTAGGGATTATTTTTTGGAAAGCACTGTTCATTAAAATGTTATATCCTATGTTATAGGGCTTGTACAATTCTATGTTATAGGGCTCTACAATTTCCTGTCTCACAATGTACCATTTGTGTCGGGGAAGGGATCATAGTTTCATAGTGGTCGATTTTCCAAAGAAATCAGTACATGTATATTATTTCGTATATTTTTTATTTTATTCATTTTAAGGAAAGCACTGTTCATTAAAATGTCGTATCCTATGTTATAAGGCTTGTTTCTCTCTACAATTTCCTGTCTCACAATGTACCCTTTGTGTCGGGGAAGGGATCATAGTGGTCGATTTTCGAAAGAAATCAGTACATGTATATTACTTCGTATATTTTTCATTTTATTCATTTTATGGAAAGCACTGTTCATTAAAATGTTGTATCCTATGTTATAGGGCTTGTTTCTCTCTACAATTTCCTGTCTCACAATGTACCGTTTGTGTCCGGAAAAGGTTCATATAATAGTTTTATAGTTGTCGATTAAGTCCGGGAAATGTTAGATAAGTCTAAGAAAAAAACACTTAACTTTTTTTTATCGCAGATTACACAAAATAAATTAAATTATTTCTTCTAAAATAAATAATATTAATTTATTATTATAATTTTTCGTGTAGAGGTATAACTGTTATTGATTGATTCACATTTTTTCTGAAATTTTAGATACTTATTTATTACGTTAGCAAGAACAAAGTTTTAAATTAAAATTTTTATTAGAATAAAAAAATATATACATAGGTACAAAAACAATATTAAAAGCTTTAAACAAAAAATATTAAAGATTTTAATAATTGCCACTAGATTCTTGATCGAATGGACATGGTCCAGTGCTCTTTTTTTGTACACGGTAGGTAGATCTCGTAAATAGTTTTAAAAAATCTAATATGTTATTGTAAGACAAAAAAATCAAAAATTGACGTAAGTTGGAAAAATCCAACATTACAACTATAACACACGGGAATTTAAGACAATAATAATTGATTTTGTTATAAGTAATTGAACATGCATACAGAGCGTAAACAAAACAGTGGAAATAAATCATTATATAAAATTGACTAGTGATGAGCAAATGCAAGTCCAAGACCAAGTCTCCATTGGTCTTGGTCTTGCAGTTAAAAAGAATTCTTGGTCTTGCTGCAAGGTCCTTTCGGCATTTTTTAATAGATTTTTACTAGAGACACTTTATACATAAAACATCTTTAAATAAATAGTGTTTTTAGTAATTTAATGCAAATAAAACTCTAAAGAAAGAAATTATTAATAATATTTATTGTGCGAAAATTTTTATTTTTCAATTACGGATAGGAATAGTCGAGAAAACACTAGGTATTTGTAATAAATGAAAAGAATGATTTTCAACAAATAAGTAATTTATTACATCATATTAAAGGTGAAAAAAAATGCAAGACCAAGACCAGTATAGCTCATTACTAAAATTGACAAAAAAACTGTTATATTTAAAAAAAATCAAATTATGATCTGGTGTTTATATTTTAGCAGATCATTTAAATTATACATATATGTATATTAACAGTAGGTACGTGCGTGAATATGTTGTGATTATTAAAAGAAGTCGCAGTCTCAAAGAAAAAAAAACCGAAGACATTTGGATATGGATAGACCCAGAGACCAAAAAAACATTATTCTCACAGTACCGTCACACACTTCGAAAAAAAGATTGTGCCGAAAAAAACTGAATTCTCACAAGGAAGATTTACATCTAATTATTATTCAAACTGACCTAAGCGCGCAGTACAGAAAGGGTTAGTTTTTTTTCGAGCCAGTGCAAAAAATTATGTCTACCTAGCGTCGTACGGTCACAGGGAGGAGCGAGTTTTGAACCCGAGAACCACCGTACGGACAACAAAGGGTTTTTAGGGTGCTTATTTCTACCTACCTAGGGGTCAAATGTTCCAACCCCCAGAATATTTCACCCAATGGGGGCTTGCGTCTCTAGATTTTAAGGGCATTGCCAATTTATTTCAATGGCAAAACCTCGCCTTGCAGTTAACAATGGGGCCATCGTATTTTTAATGAATTCCCTCCATTTTTTTTATTCTTTTATAACGTATGCACAAAGCTAAGACTAACATATTACTTTTTTCGAATAGGGTGGTTTAGTACAAAGCGTTATTTTAGAATAGATTTGAATATTTCAATACATCTTATTATTAAGAAAGAAAAACGTACTAGCTACTATCGACACACCCGTATTATTTTAACATTATTTTGCTTTATATCACATTAAAATTAATCCCCCTTTTATTCTAACTAAATTCTATTAAACATATTCAAAAAAAGTGCTTTAACTGCTTTATATTATTGTAACTTTTTACAATTATATTTTTAGCTTTACTTTGGAGATATTAACGTTCAATAAATAAAATAATAAATAATAATATATAATTCAATGTATAAGACTGGAGGATATAGTTTGATAAATAGTTAGTCTTTTAATTAATAAAATGACACTAGTCAAAGAAATTAATACACTACAATTAGGGTTCAGAACCGGGACTCGAAATTATTAATTCCCGGTTCTTTCGGTACTTTCGGGACTCGGTAATAATAATTAAAAACATATTTTTTTACGTGCGAAAGACTTTTGATACTTTCTAGCGGTCGAAATCAAACTCTTCTAAATAAGTAATGATGTTATTTCTTATTGTTCTTGCTTTTTTTCTCTTTTGAAGTTCCTATAATATTTATTATGATGTTTTAATAGACATTTGCATTTTTAATTCACTATTTTAGGGCTTTTGTCTCAAATTCAGTTAAGTTGGTTTATGTTGTTTGATGTGAAATTTAAGTTACCTATACTTTTTTCTTTACTTCTGTTCATGTTTGTGTTCATGTTAATTTTTGCATGACTGATTACTTATTAATTTGTTTTATTTTCATTAAAAATCTAAATTTCTTATCCATTTTACTTTGAGAAACCATCCCTTGCTTTCTGATTGATGAACTGCACTATAATTGAACAAAAATTAGTCAGTACCGAAAGTACCGAAAAAACCGGTAAATCCTGGTTCCTAAGAGGCGCGGTACCGAAGTTCCCGGTTCCGAAAAACAGCTCTGGTTCCGGAAACTATGTGTGTGTGTTGGAAATTAAAATATCTAACCCATAGACTTTATTTTAAGTCTATGATCTAACCCAGTATACCTAAGCATACTAACTAATAATACCAAATCTGAAATTTAGAAATTGAAGGAAAAGGAAATTTAACTAGGTATTGTAAAAATTCCTGCCTTGCCAAATAATTTTCATAAAGCAGTGTGTATATAAGTACAAGTCTTCGCCGAAGAGTAGAAGTATTAAATTTAGAAAGCTTTTAATAAAACATTAAAAAAAGCTTTCACATAGACAGACAATTTTTTTGCGTTTAATATCCATCTAATCAATATATTGCCCTACCGTCTGGGTTTTATTTGTAAAAACATAAAGACTGCTGTTAGTTCAGTCGCAGACGACATAGAATTGAGCTTTTGTAGCAATGTAAGAGCTTTTACTATTATTTTCTATTTAAGCTCAAGTAAAAATGTATATATATCGTTTGATCTAATACTTTTTTTTTAATATATAGAATAGTTTTGAGTTTTATAATATACATAATTAGGTATATTTTTAGCTTTTAGGGCTATGTTGAATAATAAATAAGCCATATTAACTGAGATATATTGTTTAATAATTTAATACATTTTTTTTGAGTTTATCGATTGGTTGATAAATTATTAAAAAAGAAAAAAATGTGATTTTTATCGATGTGGGTACTGCGTGGAAATTTTACGTTTTTGTGTATATAACGATTGTGGTTCATCTGTTACTAAAATTCCTCAAAACAAAAATTTATTTAACTGTCTAATTTTTAATAATATTTAATCACATTTTAGCAAAATAATTGATTATTTGATGGTTAGCTTGATGATTTTCGGTTTAATATGTTATACTTAAGAATAAAGTCTCCTAGAACACCATAATGTACACACAACCAAACTTATATGGAATAACTCTTTATTTCTGACTAACTTTCTTGCAAGGATAAAAATTGGTATACAACTTTAAGATAAGGCTTTTTGTTGTAAATAAACATGATAATAAAGAATAAACGACTGCTTTTGGCCATTAAAAATTTAAATCTTAATTTCGTTTCAGAAACCAAAAAAAAACCATTTTGTTTATTTTGGGAACTGATTAATTTTTTTTATTGCTATATGGATTATTTGACATTAAAAGTCATTGGTAAGGACTGAGTTTTATTCATAAACAGAAAATTTTCATACATCTCAAAAATTATGAGAAATAATAGCCAAACTTATATGGAATGATCTATCCATATAAGTTTGGTTGTGTGTATACCAAGAATTTGCCTCAAAACTTTGTTGATATTTTTCACATTTTATAATCAAGTGTGTTTAGGTAGACATGTATTCTCAACTGACAAACGAGTACGACATGGAGATGCAATATCCCCAAAGCTGTTTACAGCAACGCTAGAAGGAATCTTCCGTCAACTGGACTGACCAACCAACGATTAAAAATAGATGGAGAATATCTTAACCATCTAAGATTCGCTGATGACATAGTCCTAATTGCCAATGGTCCCGAAGAACTACAAGCACAAATTAACAAACTTAATAGAGCCAGCAATAAGTAGGTCTCAAGTGATGTACAACGAACAACGAACTGGTAGACAGAAAAATCATTCTAATAAACATCATAACACTGGAAATAGTAGAAGAATATATATATATTTGGGACAACTTATACACCGCTCGGGATCTCTACTACCAGAAATGGGTCAAGTTTCGTTTAGCCGAAATCTGTTAAAAAAGAAAAAAACAATTTTTTGTCATTTAGGTACCTCAGGGAGTACATTACTGGAAAAAAATTGCAGCGGAAATGCGTCACCATTTTTTGAATGCGGTTTAAAAGTAACGAAAAGACATACATGAAAAATTAATGTTATTCCATATGTTAGACGTCTTTGTAAATACGAATACGAAAATGAACTTCCGCGGAAATGCGATGTTGCCATTTTTTTGAATAGAGTTTAGAAGTAACGAAATGAGATATATAAAAAATTAATATTATTTTATAATGTAGACTTATTTTTAAGCACCGATACAAAAATGAAAATCCGCGGAAATGCCTTTTTTCACCACTATGCAGTGATCTTCTTCCCGACCTTTGACACAGATCAATGAATAATATCTATTCTTATCAACTTAATATCGCTGTGGTCAATAGATGCGAAAATTTAAAAAAAATTGTCAATAAAGCATAAAATCGACAACTAAACCAAACCAAACCCTAAAAAACAACCAAATCAAACCAAGCCAACTAAACCCACTACAACCAAATCCAATAAAAACAACCAAACCAAACCAAACCGAAAGTATGCAAAAAAGTAGAGAATACTATGGAAAACTTCGAAATATTGAAGATTTTCCATTACACCGCCCTTATGATACATTTCCGCGGCAATAGTTATATAGAAAAGTTATAGCAAATTATTAATCAAACAAAAATATGTAGTTTTTATCTTCCTATCACATTTCGGCACTTCTAAACCCGGAAAAATCAATGAAAATTATTGTGATAAAAATATATTTTTGAATAAAAATTAGTTCACATCGTTGAATTAAATGTTTTTACGTCATTCTATAATGAAAAAACTTTTAAAAATACCGTTAATAAGTTTCAAATTTTAGTTAATAATAGAAAAATTAAAAATTCGAGTTTTCTTAAAACAAAGAATTTCCACGGCAAAAATCAAATTATGTAGTGCTAGTTTCTTGTATAGAATCATCCTATAAACCGATATTCTATGTAACTGATTTCGGCTAAACGAAACTTGAGCCCCAGAAATCAACAGAAGAATTAAGTTGGAGTACTTATGGAAAAACTCAATCATATTCAAGTCTAGAATGCCACTTTATCTAAAGAAGAAAACATTCAGGTATACCACTGTGTACTACCAGCGATGACCTATGCATGTGGAACCTGGACACTTAAAACGGACATTATAAGGAAATTGCAGGTCGCACAACGCTCAATTGAACCAAATATGAAGGGAATAACCAAAAGAGACTGTAAAAAAATAGAGTGGACAGGACAAAAGACACATGTAATAGTCTTGACAATGTAAGTCTTTTGATTTTAAGTAATTTTTTGAAAGGTGACACTTAAAACTTAAGTCTTTTTAAAAATGGTTTGTGATTTAAATCTTTATCCCGAAATAGATAAAAATTTAAGTCTTTTTAAAAAAGACTTAAGTCGTTAAAAAGATTTAAGTATTTTTATAAAAGGCTCGTCAGATTTTTATATATTTTTATGATAACTTTTTAACAGCAGCATATTTTTTAAACTGTTAAGGTATATTAAGGCTGAGAGCGTTGAGCGTCGCGTCGCGTTTGCGTGGGGCGGACGCGACGTTCTCGAACGATTGAACTCGAACCCCGACGCTAAGCGGACGCTAGTGTAACGCCAAACGCGACGCTGTCTGCCTGAACGGTCTAATTTAAGTTAAGTGAATTGATTCCATTTCGACACGCGGACGCGACGCACACGCGACGCGACGCTCGACACTCTCAGCCTGAATGTACCTTAGGCGGCAGCCAAGCAGCAAAATAAAAACACAATGCTTAATACCACTAGTAAATAAAATGTTAGTTTTGCGGAATTGGTTTTGATTATTTGTCGTGTTACGCGTGCGTAGCGAGTCTGTTGTCTTTCAAGTGAATACCCGACTCAGTTATGTAGCCCAAAAGACGAACGAAAGAAACTTATCCCCAATATATTGAAGAGTACCTTAAAATCCTCCAGCAATTAGCTTTTGCCATCGATATATTACATCGTGATCAAAACACATCACCATTTGTTAATAGACATGTATTCAATGACATCTATCTGTAATGGATACATATATAAAGTACTACAAAATCGGTTAAATTTTATAAAAAACAACATATTTTTGTGTTTGTAGTTGTTCTGAAAATTAACCGTTTTATTTTACTACTTTAAATTTACGGTTTTAGTCTCATTTGTATCTACAATAAAGTAATAATGTGATAATATGATACTTAGTAAGAAAATCGCCTAATTGGTAATACAAGAAAATTAATATTAACATTTTAAAAGAGGTACTTAAATTGAATTCTCCTTGTCTCGACTTGAGGATATAATTATATTGATTTATGTCATTTTACTGACTTAACTTGCAGATCATGATTTAACTCAAAAATATAGACTTAAGTCATCAAAAAGAAAAGTTACAGTTTTTAAGTCTTTACAAAAATGAGTTGACTTGAAATAAAATGATTTAAAGTCAAATACTTAATACTTAATAAATCATTTGAACTTTATGTTGAATTTGACTTAAGAGTTAAACCATTTTGATTTTAGAAATGACTTAAGACTTAAGTCTTTTTAAAACTGACTTGTTGCAGCTCTGACTATGGATATGACTGCTAGTGAGATCAATATAGCTGTAGGTGTATGATTTAAAGACGTTTCTTACCGAACTAAAGCGACGCGAAATAACAACACTTGTTCCTGAGAATGTACCCTAAGAACGCCTCGCTATGGAATCGACTAAAGCTCGCGCTCTCGTATGAAAAAGTGTCTGGAAACTTTTTACCGGCCGTTTTTTGCCTATACCCGACAAACTCGCCGCGGACTAGTTTTTGTCCGAAAAATTTTTCGAACAGAGACCCGTCTCGAGAAAAAAATAAATTATCGATTTTACCGCTGCTGGCTGCCGCGCTACCGAAATTGAACTCGGCATTCCTCTAAGGCAAAAAAAAACGCCACGACTGGCTACAAAAAGCTGTCCAGGATCGATTTATACAAGACGTTCAAAAATCTAACTTTTCTTTTGTGCCTTCCACTCAGTCGGGCTATATACAGCACCGTTCGAAACGGTTGAGATCGGTTTACTAGCAGAAAAACTGTTTTTTTTTTATTTATCGACATTATTATATTAAAAATTAAAATGCATAATGATAAAACGTACATTGGCTAGTAACTGAATAAACAATATTTATGGAAAATTAAATTATATACAAGCCCGGTTGCAAAACTTTTGTTATGCGGTAGTTATCTATTGTGGTGAACTCAAATACGTTTAAAATAAAGTAAGTGTACGAAGGGTACCGCTTAAATTCCTGTCCCGATATTGAAGGATGGCTATAGAATTTCAATGCATTTTCTACATAAGTCTATCCTTGTGTTGTAGGAGGTTTGACTAAACAAGGATGAACCTATGTCTTGAAACCATTCAACTCGATTTTCTGTCCTCCTTCAATACTGGGACGTAAATCCTCTCATTGCTCTTATGGGGAGGCCGTCGTATATTTTATTTAAACGTATTTGGGTGAACTCAATTTAGTTTTGATTTTTAGTCTAAAAAGAATATTCTTTTAAAAACTTATATACAACAGAATTTGAACTAAAATAGTCACACTATACGTGCTAAAAAATAGAATTCAATATATTATGAAAGTAAATATTGTATTTTAATATCGAGACCAATATACCATACGATCGTTATTTCTAAGCTAACTGGACGCCGTTTTTTCGATAACACGGTATTTATGGTTAATGTTATAAACGTAGGTAAATTTTAAAAATGTAAGTTTTTAAATATATTTACATAACTAATAGGTCTAGAATTAAAAAAATAAATGGAATGAAAAACTGTTTTCCATTCTATTAGGGATGTTCATTATAGAAGAATATCGATATATTTTGTTTCCATGTTACTATACAAAGTGTCTTAAATAAGTGCAAATATTTTTAGGAGTAGTAGATTTCGACCCCAGAGATACGATTATGAGTATGAGGTTTCTTTCGCGAAGAAAAATTTTTGAAAATTTGGCAACTTTTTTTAGTTTTCAGTTAAAAAAACATTATTTGTTGATAATATGGCAACATAGGTCGTAGATTAAATTCACAAAAAAGAAAATCCAGAAAAGATCCAGTGGTTCTCAAAATGTTTGCAAAATATCATTTTTTTAAATTTTCAAAGTAAAATAATTCGGTTATTTTAAAATATGTTTCTTTTATCGAGATCTACCAGCCCCGAAAATATTTGCACTTATTTAAGACTCACCCTGTATATATGTAGTATCGAATTCTTGGAGAGGGTAGCGATTTATTTTGATTTATTTATTCTTTCTTTTAATAATTCTCTATTTAGATAAATTAAATAAAAATCATATTAAATTATGTCACCAGGTAATTTTTAGTTTTTCCCTTGGTTTTGTTAACTAAAAATCTTGTCACTAAAAATTTTAATTAATCTATGCTAGAGAGAAAAACGTTTCAATTATAAAAAAAAATAATAAATTTTTAACGGTGTTATAGAAAAGTATATCTGAAATAATAACCATTTCTAAAAAAGTAGATTTGTTTTTTTTCCTGTTTTTATAGAATATTGGCTATAATTTGGAATGGATGGGCAATGAATAACAATGCCATCTCAGACACGTAATTTTTTTATATTTTTTTCTCTATTTTCAGTCCTGTTATATCTAAACAATTAATTTACTGCTACATTTTTCTATCTCAGTCAGGCTAGCTAAAAAACCGTAGCGTGGATAATAATTTTCTATTGAAAAACACCGAGTAGCTTTTTGTTTGAAAATAGTTTATTGCGTACCGATTTTTTCGTTTATTAAAATTAAATATCCACTTTTGTTGCGTAACTAATAAACTACCAGTTTTTGTTAGATTTCCAATTTTTTAATCGCCCTTGAAGCATTCACAGTCATTCGTTTTTTTATCTCTTTTTCCTTAAGACTGGTAAGCCATTTCTATGGAAAAACAATAGCATATAAGCAAAAAACACCTTAGTTAACTTCAAAAATTCGTATCTAATTCATTGTAATGTCTATATAAATAGGGCATCATAATTTAAAGAACAGGCCGGATATCTATAGAAATCATAATTTTATTTCCTCTCTATTTAATATCTTTATTAAATATTCAATAGACTTAAAACATCACTTATATACTATTATACATATGTATATACATATTTTGTATACGGATTCACACAAACGACGAATAATTACTACATATACAAGGTCCGGCAATAGTGCGTCGGGCATCTGTAGCTCCTAGCTCCTAGTATAAAAAACTTAGTAATTTTGTTTAAGTGCAAACCTAAAGTATGTAATGTATTTTAGAAAAATATTTTAACTTCTACAGGGTTGCCCAAAAAAGTGCGAGTGGATCGGGACGATTTTTTTAAATGGAAGGAAAATTATTTTATATTCTAGAAAGTTTGGAGTAGAATTTTGAACTCCCTGTATGATTTAACATCACGATATTCATAGCAAAGTTAAGTACAGACCATCTAAAGTAAATACCTAATAAAGTTTTGATTTCAGGACAGTTCTTGTACCTATTTTTAATAATTTTTTAAGGAAGGCCGAAAAATAGATATTTTTTATTTATTTATGAATATCTCTGAAACTCTCAAAATATATTTACTCATATTTTAGGATTATGTAAAGTGATCTGAAAGGAAGCCAAAAATGCAATAATATACAATTTGTTTCATTTAGAAAAAATCATCCCGATTTACTCAAACTTTTTTGAGTCATCCTGTAGAAGTTAAAATATTTTTCTGAAATACATCCTAGTACATAATTTAGGTTTGCACTTAAAACAAAATTCCCAAGTTTTTTTATTCAGATG
Source organism: Sitophilus oryzae (assembly GCF_002938485.1). NCBI lineage: Eukaryota > Metazoa > Arthropoda > Insecta > Coleoptera > Curculionidae > Sitophilus > Sitophilus oryzae. The sequence continues at coordinate 6,893,003 of NW_022146479.1, forward strand.
CCCGAAGCCCTATTACCGGACCCTGTATATGAAGCTCTTTTATAGTTGTTATTGAATTTTTGGAAGTATTCTTTCTTTTTAGATTATAATTGAGGAATTATGATCATAGGTGAAGGGTAAGGAGAAAAATAAACGGTGTTCATTTTATAGGAATTTTTAAGTAATCAACTTAAACTGTTTAGAATACTATATAAAGTGCCAAACACATGCTAAATTGTATTTGAATATAACAAACGATGTCCAAATAATAACGCATACACTAATAATTTTTTTTGTATCTTTTAGCTGATATTTGATTAAATGCAATTTATGTTGGAACCTTCACACACATCCATCACAATAGGTTCACTAGAAACTTAATTTCAAACTCTATATGCCAAATTTATTAAGCATGTATCATCAGTTGATTTATAACAATCTTCTCAGTGCCTATTTACGTTTCAGATATATGCGAAAAATTGTATGTTCTTATGTTCTTCAATTTAAATATTAAAAAGACCTAAATGTTTTGCCATTATAATTGTAGTGTTATAATTAACACCATTATAATTTGTGATTGCTGTTCAGTGTTAATGTTGATATTATGGAATATTGTGTAGAATTTGAGTAATTTCTTTTTTTTGTAATAGTTAGTTTACAATCTGAAAATTGTGTAGATAGTAATAGCAACATTGTATTTCATTATTAACACAGTGTCACATGGTGCGCAGACTATCCAAAATTACAGAGAAATAAACGGTTGAAATGTTTGTTTCCGATTTCAAATCGACGTTTGCTTGATTTGTCCAGAGAATATATAGTTAGTGTTTTTGAATTAATATCAGGATTAATATAAAAAAGGGTGGTGTGTTTTACCTGTGTTGTTTTTGTTCTTGCTCATAATTTTGCGTGGAACTGACGGCGAAGACGAATTTCTCACTGGCATCAGAACTTGTGAGGGTGCAACTTTCGGTGATTCCCTAGCACTAGATGTGGGGGCAACACTAGCACTGTAAGAACACGGCAATGATAAGTTCGAACCAGTAATAGCAGGGTTGCTAGTTTCGGCACTGGCATTCGAGTGGCGTTCGTCGTCTCCCGAATTGCTATTCACCGTCGAATTGGAATTGTTCGGTGGCAAATCCATCTTTCCAAAGAAGATGAAATTCGTCAAAAGAAAATTCGTATAGTCGCATGCAATGTAGCTTTCTACTGGTGTCAGTTCACTGCAGTAGCGGGCGATTTTGTTTTATTTTGCTTTGCGATGTGTGCGCGAGGCAAAGCTCTACCGGCCGAACCCCCACTACTTCTAGGATCTTTTTCAGCGAAAGGGGTGTATCGCTCGTTGGCGCTCGAAGGACCGCGCTATCATTTGTCGCGTCCGGCTCCCTTATTTCAGTGCCGGTATATAAGTATTTTGCCCCCTCCCCACCGGGTAGTTTTTTTAATTCTTTGCAATATCTAACGAACTTTTTTCTAATTCTTGGGGTGTCTTAGGGGAGGAAAATTAATTTACATTTTTTCCGTAACGTTCTCTTTAATCTTTAAAAGTATCAGCGATAGGGATATTAACGTTTTCTCAAAGTTTTTTAAAGCTATAACTATTCAATTCACGACAAATCTAGATTTTTGTTTGTACAGAATGTCAAAAGTGACGCTGCCTTGTTTGATCATGCAGTGTCAAAATATCGTGTATCTCACTTCGGTGGATGATTCTGTAGATAAAAATAAATCAAAAAGTTCCTATAAATATATGCCTTAAAATGCGTCCAGAAGAAGTTACAGCCCAAATAAAAATATATTTTGTTTATTTTTAAGAACATTGGTAAACCGTTTTTTTCTGAAATTTTGTATTCATACACACATTTTAATGCCGAAGCGTATGGCGATCGTGTAAAATTCCGCTGAAAAAACACCCCTGAAAGGGTACTTTTCATTGGGGTAGACAGTGGTACTAGTACCGCTGGTGGTACTTCTTTTATCTTTATAGATACAGTAATTTCAACAAATAACATAAAAAGCTAGAACTTGAATGGTGAATGGTTTATCAAGATATTTGCGTTTAAAGGTTAGGATGCATTTGCGATGCATCGATTTTAGTATTGGTGAAATAATAAATTGTAAAGAAATTTTAAATGAATTAATCTCCTGATTTTGTTAATTTTGTTATAGAGGTTGTTAATTTGTTTATTGCTCGCGGCAAGAGCTTTATGGTTGAAATATGACAACTTCGGCCCGCTCATCGAGAGACGACGCGCGACGCGACGACGGGACGAGGGACGAGTCGGCAGCTTAGCTTAGTACGACTCAGTTGGAATGTAGGCAGTGTTGCCATTCTGTTCCCCAAGTAGTACCCGTCCAGTTAACAACCTGTATAAGTATCTATAAGGATAAAAGGAGTACCACCATTAGTACTCTGTACTCTCTACCCTAATGAAAAGTACCCTTTCAGGCCTGATACGTAATTTTACACTACCGCCATTCGCTTTGGCAATGTGTGAAAGAGTACCAAATTTCAAGAAAAACAGTTTACCAATGTTTTTAAAAATTAAAAATAAACAAAATATATCATTTTTATTTACCTTTTCTTAAGGAAGCCATTTTAGTGTATATGTTCACATTCACAGGAACTTTTTGTTTTATTTTTGTCCGTAGAATCACCCACCGAAGTTAGATACACTATTTTTGTTGACATCCTGTATATAATAATTGCTTCCATCTATACAGGGTGTCCCAGAAATAAGTGCAAGTATTTTAACTAGCAGTATAGTTTCACCCCAGAAAAACGTCTATGAGGTATTTTCGCGAAAAAATTTTTTTGGAAATTCGGAATATGTATTTTGAATTTTTTTTTTGTTTTTATTAAAAAAAAATAATTTCTTGATAATATGGCAACATAGGTATATAGTAGATTAAATTAACAAGAAAGGCAATCCAGAAAAGATCCAGTGGTTCTCAAAATTTTAGCAAAAATTCTTTTTTTTTGGAAATTTTCACAGTAAAATAACTCCATTATATTTGACTTATTTGAAAAGCGATAAAAAGAAAATATGTTTCTTTTATCGAGATCTACCAGCCCCGAAAATATTTGCACTTATTTATGTCTCACCCTGTCGGTATATTGGAGAAGAAAAATGATCAACAGTAAAAAAAAATGTATATGTATAAGTCTTTATAGTAATCATATGTTTTTTTAATCATCAAAAATAGCTCAAAAACAAGGGTTCAAAAAATTAATTTTCTCACAAAACCGACTACCTTGTTGTACAGAGCCATCTCAATGATTGGGTGTTTAATATTTTATTTCTTTTTAGAATCACTATTTATTATTTTATATATTATTATAGGTATGTAATATCTTCGCACTATTTAACGAACTTTTAAAAAAAAATCGATATTTTTGGACATTCCTACCATCTATACAGGGTGTTCCAGAAATAAGTGCAAGTATTTTAAGGGGTGGTAGATCTCGATAAAAGAAACATATTTTCTCTTTGTCGTTTTTCAAAAAAGTCCAAAATAAAGAAGTAATTTCACTTTGAAAATTTCAAAAAAAATATATTTTTTGCTAAAATTTTGTGAACCACTGGATCTTTTCTGGATTTTCTTTCTTGTAAATTTAATCTACTACCTATGTTGTCATATTATCAAGAAATTATGTTTTTTAATTTTAACTAAAAACTGAAAAAAAAATAGAATTTTTTTTAGTTTTTAGTAATTCCGAATTTTCAAATTTTTTTTTTCGCGAAAAAAAACTTCATATGCGTGTTTCTGGGGTTGAACTATACTTCCAGTTAAAATATTTGCACTTATTTCTGGGACACCCTGTATAGTCTTTAAAATTGGAGATTTTCGAATTTTGTTAAAACTGTGGTGTTATTTGCTAATTAAAAGGCCTAAAATAAGAAAATGTAAGCCATTGTAGTCATACACGAAAACAGTAATGGGACGTTTTACCCGTCATCAAAAAGAAGGGTCAAAATATTTAATTTTCTCACAACACCAATCCTTCAAACTTCAAAGGTGTATATATTCTGAATCTACATAAAATGTTCTACAAATGCTGAAATGTTTATAATTTTAAGTCTACGTTTGCTCTTATTTGCAAAAAAAATTATACCACAGCTATACATATTGCCATGAAATTTGTCGATTTCCGTCATGCCCCCGATTTCGTTGAAACTGCTTTTATTTAATAATTAAAGACATAGTATAAGAAAATATAGACCATTGTAGCATTACGAGAACAGTATAGTATATATATATATATATATATATATATATATATATAAGGTCAGTTAAGCAGCAGCAGCATATATATATATATATAGTATATATATATAATATATATAGGTATATAGCAGAAAGGAGTTATATATATATATATATATATATATATATATATATATATATATATATATATAAGGTTGGTTATATATATATGTTATATATATATATATATATATATATATATATATATTTATATTAATCATCAAAAATAGCTCAAAAACAAGGGTTCAAAAAATTAATTTTCTCACAAAACCGACTACCTTGTTGTACAGAGCCATCTCAATGATTGGGTGTTTAATATTTTATTTCTTTTTAGAATCACTATTTATTATTTTTATATGACATTTAAAAAATCCATCTACTATTTACTTTTCTAACGATTTTTTTCTTAAATAGAGGTGCATATAATTAAACGTATTTTTTTTTTATTTAGGGAGATGAATGGACGTTAAAAAACTGGTTTGATAGTGTCCTTTTAAAACCAGCTTTTTAGAAATTAATTTAATTTTTAACATGCAACGATTTTTTAAGGATCATTTATCATTAGTTCAAATTTTATTAAGTCCATTCTCTTTTGTGTATTTTTTTTTTAATTTAAATTAATACCTTATGATCCAAAACTTAAACCCCTCAAGTTAGCTTGAAAACGACGATAATATTTTCCACAAAATTTGATATATAAATTGAGAGCGATTTTTATTTCCCAGCCAACGTTAACGCCGTTTTTTTCGATCCTATGGTATATTTTTAAATTATCCTAAAAAAAGGGTTCTATTATCAGAAATAGTTTACAGTACTTCGAACAGGGGACGCCACTTCACAACCACTCTCTTGTCATTTGTCACCCCCGCCACCCGCATAGTTTTTTCAATGTTTTGTCGGCTTTCACGCCATTTTTTTGTGTAAAAGAAAATTTATATAAATTTTTTGTGTTTAAAAGAAGTTGTGGTTGTGTATGTGTTTTGTGAGTGGTACATTCTGGAAGTTGTTGCATATTGCCATGTCTGAGGGTGAGAATAAGAAGTTGGGGGACTTACGAGTAATAGATCTGAAAGCCGAATTAGAAAAAAGGGGTCTTGATAGAAATGGCGTCAAGCAGGTTTTGGTTCAGAGATTGAAAGAGGTAGGTAAATGTTAATTAACAGACTATAATATAATCTCATATATTAAAACGTGCGCTTAGTATATATTAAAGTTTTGGTTTACCAAAGTTTTGCTTCAGTTTTTCATTAATATAGGTTTATATATTATAAGTGAAAAGTGTAAAATAGTAGGTATTATAGATTTATTTGTATCCATGGCATACTAGTTTTTTTATTTATACTGGAATACTGGAAGTACGAGATCTTTTACGCAAAAATGGTAAACTAATCATTTATATTATTTTACTTTATTAGTCGAGTTAAGACGGATCTGACTGAAGAAATAGTTTTTTTTATATTTTTAGGCGTTAGAACAAGAGGGACATGATCCTGAGACATATATATTCGACTCACCAGACAATAAAAAAAGAACTTTGATTCGTAAGTGTATTTAATTATTATTATTATTATTAGAGACTAATGTTAATATTGAACTTTTATAATTTGTTTACATTTTAATTCTATATATAATTTGCTTAGAAGTTGCTGAGGAAAGTGAAGAAAAATTAGATGAGTCTGTTGATGATCAAACAGAGCCTGTTGAAGAAGAAATAAAAACACTGAATGGGAAGGAAAGCGAAGCACAAATTAAAAATAAAAATAGTGAATTGGATGATACAGAAAATATTTCTAAAAAGGATGAAGAACCCCTTAATGATAATGTAAAGGCTCAAATTAAGGAAGAAAAGGTAATAACATATTATTAAAGAGAAATACCTACTTAGAGATATTTTTTTTTCGTATTTTGTTTAGGGAGATGAAGAAGACACTGTCAAAACTGACATACCGAAAGTTCCTGCAGCACCTGTTATATCAGAGGAGGATGATGGCCATGAATCACCTATTCGGCTTACTTTAGATGATGATGAGACTTTACATGATGTTGAGGTACATCAGATTCTATAATTTATTTTAGTATTTTTAAGTTTTATTTTTAATTACAGAATGAATCTACTGACAAAGTCCGGGATGAAGATACAAATGGTAAGTTTTTTATATGCATACCTAACAATGTTAATGTATGTTATATTTATTACTTACACTTCCAAAATTGAAACTAATTGCATATTATTGTAAAACTATTCATCCCTCAAAAATTAAGTCGTACAACATCATGTTCCCTATGGATAAATCAAGAAGACCAGTTTTATAAACTTATCAACATGTTTGAGTGATCATATCAAGATGGACGAAGAATTCAAGTATATTTGAATAGATCAAGAATATATTTAGAGCATATTTTCAAGGCAGATGAGGGAAGTTTTGCAGCGTAAAGATTACTGAAGATAAGGATCATCAGAATTTAATAGAAACTGTTGTGTTTTCCACAATGCTTAAAAGACCAAAGTAAAATATATTGAGGGTGATATAAAAATATGCAATTGGTTGTCAAAAACGTCCTTTATTTTATTTTTGTTATAATAAATTATGCCAGTTATTGATTGTTTGAGTTTTGATTTATTTACAATTTCTTATTTTATTTGTATTATATAATGTTGAAGCTACAGTGCAAAACATGGTTTGTTAAAAGTTGTAAAGAGATCACCTATATATCACGTCGATTTTGATTTCTGTAGATAAAAAGAAGAATGAAGATCAAGAACGTTCGAAGAGTGAGGATTCTCAACAGGAGGAGAGAGGAGATGATTATAGGTTGGTTTACACTTTTTGTCAACTTTACTACTCCATAATGCTGCCTAAGATACTTCTTTGATTGTACTAGTAGGAAAATTCAAATATAAATTAGATTTTCGAGATTAGAGGATTGAAATATATGTTTATTTCAAATGTATTTGACAATCCTTTCATGAAGAATAATCAGTAAAACAAAAAACCTTGATTGGACTCTCCCTGTCTCTCAATTTAAGTGGAACTTGGAATCTATGTCACCAGTACAAAGTGGACTTTTTATGACACATCACATGAAGCATTAGGAAGGAGGAAGATTCCAATGAAGTATCAGCCAATATTCCAGCTTACATCACCAGATATTCTGTTTTTGGAAAGCCACCCATTCCAGGATCAAATGAACTCAATTGGACCAGCTGTTGACCACAGTTTTTTTAATAATAAATTAAAAAATAGGGAGGATCTTGATCATGGCAGCATTATGTTGAGTAAAAAAACGTGGATAAAGTATTGTTTATGGTAAGAAGAGTTTATGTGATATTGTGGAAAACATGAAGAAAAAGAAAGGTTTTGTAATATTTTCGCATATTTTAAATGTCAACAATTCTTTTTATAGAGTTTAACTTACTTTGAAATGTCATCTGATTGTCTAAATTATGAAAATTATATATTTTAGTTCAAATATTTCAAATTTAATCTATTAACCAGTGCCTACATTTTAATTTTTAAATTATGTTATAGTAGTAAATAATATTTTCTTAGTCTTATTACATCATTTATCGAAACTAAGAGTAATTAATTAAAGCTGTAGTTATTGTACAGGGTGTACCAAATAGCAAAGTTTTTTGCTACAAATGGGAAAATTTTTTGATATTGAGTTATTGAAAAATCAGTTTATATGGAATTCCTTTACTAAAAAACAAAGTCAAAGAAATTCGGTATAAACATTTTTAAATCAATAAAAATATTCTTACTTGATGTGAACTCTTTGGCACACCTTGTATATATAATTATTTATACAGAGTAAAACAGAATTCAGTGTTTCTTAGATATATTAGATATTTCTGTATTAGATCGATGTTTGTTTATTTCTAAGGAAAAAAGTAAACATGCATTTCTAATTTAGGCGATCATCAGGAGACAAACTTCAAAAGAAAGTTAGCGGAAAATCGAATCCAAATGTCGTTTGGATCTCCAATGTGGCCCAGAGAACACGTGCAAGCGAATTGAAGTCTGCCCTATCCCCTTGTGGTAAAGTAATGGGAGCCAAGGTGGTGGTAAACGCTCGTTATCCAGGCTCTAGTTGTTTCGGTTACGTCACTATGGGTTCTATCGAGGACGTAGAGAATGTTATCAGCAAATTAAACAACACAGAATTAAATGGGCAGATAATAAAAATTGAGAAGGTTTGTTTGAAGAAGCGTCACTTTAAGTATAGCTTTTTTTTTAATTTGAAAAAAAATAGTTTGATCAGGTACGCGCTGATCAAATGAGGCAAATGAAAGACTCCAAGTCTTCTCCCAGTTCTAAATCTAAATCAGACACAGAAAAGAAAGAAATTAAGAAGAGCGACAGTGCAGAGAAAGAAGCGGGCGAGAAGAATGGCGAAGAAAAGGATGATGACAAGCACAGTAAAGATGGCAAAAGTGGCTCACGCGAAAGAAGGGACTCCAAGGAGAGGAAGAGGTCCAGAGAAGGACCTCATAGAACAGATGATAAGCATGTAAGCCTTATTGAATGCAGTGCTGTTGGTTTTCGTTATATATGATGCTTTGTAATACAATTTTCAGAGAGGTCGAGACAGAGATCGCAGAAGTAGATCAGGAGATCGGAGGTTCTCCGGAGGAAAACCCAGGGGTGTCTTGACTTTTGCCAGAATTAAGGTAAGTCTTTATTTAGGTTTGTCGATTGTTATACCTCTATATACATTAATATAGCAGGAAAGAGAAAGACAGAAGATGCGCGAGCGAGAACGGATTTTAAGAGAAGAATCAAGGCGGCGTCACGAGGAGAGCCTGAGGCAGAGGGATATCGAGAGACGTCAACGTCAAGAAGCCGCTAGATTAGAGAGAGAAAAACAGAAGCTTAGATTAGAAAAAGAGAAGATCGCAAGGGAAAAGGCCGAATTGTTGAGGTTGGAACGCGAACATCAGCGCCTCGAACGCGAGAAAATTGCAAGGGAAAAAATGGAGTTGGAAAGAACTTTAATAAGATTAGAGGAGGATCGAAGAGCGGTGAAACGTGCTCCATTCAGAGTCGAAGACCGTTTTGATGATAGAAAAAGACCAGCGGCTGATGGCGATCGTCATAAACTCGCTAAAATAGACGGGGAGAGGTCGTATATCAGGATGGAAGAGGATCGAAGACCTGGGAAAAGGCCGGTGCCTTACAGAGGCGACGATCGCTATGATGACCGAAAAAGACCAACACCTTCAGATAGACATTTCGATGCTCCACCACCACCGAGATTCGATAGTTCAAAGTATATTTTCAGCGTAGTATAAAGGAATTAGTAGCTCTACACGTTTCATAATTTAATTTATTAATGTGATCTAGATTAATGTGATCTAGAATACCAAGCTTCACTGTTATACATTTGCGAGATGCCAAAGCAGTATTAAATATGCTGTATGTTGTAACTATAAATATAAGTAAAATTTTTAATATTATGTTTGAAAATTATATTATACGAAAAGTTAAAATACAGTTACATTAAAGCACTTTACATGCTGTCAACACATAACTGAGTGGCGCTACTCATTTCTTAATCCTATAATAATAGTTTTAATTAAAATATACTTGATTTTTATTTATCTCTTTTTTTAGTAAAACTCGCGAGCTGAGTCCGAAAAAATTCCCTGGAGCTTCTAAAGATTCATTTGGTAAAGGCAGATCAGGAGGATATGAACCCAAACATGACAATTCTTATGGTGATAAGAGGGGGAGAGATTATAACGGTAATTAAAAAAAAAGCTGGCTGGATTTTGTATTAATTAAATCTGTTTTTCAGACGCAGCAGGGTTTGACAGGAGGGCAAATAACTGGAACGCGCAATCGTCGAAATTTGTAGGTAATGCACCAAAACCGTGGGAGAAACAAGACTGGAGACCAGCCAGTTCTGACAGGTAGGTTTTTTTTTAAATCATGTCGCCTTATCCTATCCAAATTTTAAACATATTCATATTCCGTAACTTTTCCGTAATCTTTATTGATTTCTTATTTAATAATTCCATAATTTTTTACCAAAATCAAGCAGCAGTTTTTCTTACATTTCGAAAATCACAAGAATAAACTTATTTCAAAGTGTCTGTTTTGCATAATCTCAAAAATAATTGCGTGGCCAAAGTAACGCTTTTTCTGGCATTTAGGAAATCACGAGAATAAAGCATTTCACAGTGGCTGTTTTTCTTGCATTTCGAAAATTAGTAATAAACTTATTTCAACGTGTCTGTTTTGCATAATCTCAAGAATCATTGCATGGCCAAAGTAACGCTTTTTCTGGCATTAGGAAATCACAAGAATAAACTCGTTTCGAAGTGTCTGTTTGCATAATCTCAAGAATCATTGCATGTCCAAAGTGGCGGTTTTTCTTGCATTTCGAAAATCACAAGAATAAACTTATTTTAAAGTGTCTGTTTTGCATAATCTCAAGAATTATTGCATGTCCAAAGTGGCGGTTTTTCTGGCATTTAGAAAATTTCAAGAATAAACTCATTTCAAAGTGCCTGTTTTGCACGTTTCGAAAATCTCAAGAATCATTGCATGTTCAAGGTGTTTGGCAAGAAAGAAGACAAAAGCTTAAGTATCAATTGTTTCTGAATATTTTTCATGTGTGTCCAAAAATTATTTTTAATTAGTGCGCAGTACCATTCAGATTTAATTTGTGCAGGTGGAATCCAAACAATCAAGGAGCTGCAAGTGGGGGTAGACCTTTTTCCAATAATTCTAATATGGGAATAGTACCAATATGTCCACCACCTCCGGGAATTAATACCTACAATGATGGGAGGTTTGAGTATGGGAAAAATATGGGCTCATCCAGGAAATATTAAGCAAAAAAAAGATGTCTTTTTAGTGTTGCACAAGGAGACATTAGGTACATACAGGGGGTTCTGCATCCACAGATCCGTGTGTTTGTATGAAAAAGATGTTACATAGTACATGATGGATTTTAGTTAAAATAATTTTAACGTTCTAGTTCAAATTATTAATGTAGGTTATATTTGTGTTTTTTTTGGATAATAAAGTACAACCATTAACAATATATTCCTGGCAGTTAGGAATATTATATTTTGTAACTATTTAGACAGTTGAAATTTTTTTATCTTTAATCCTACGTATTGCTCAGTGCACTTGAGACAAATATTTAATTTTTTTCCAATAAAATCAACTATTAAATATTTGAGTTTATATTTGCAATCTATGATTTTTGCATGGTAAATTTTATATTTTAATATTCAACATTATTAGCTACCATAAGTATACTAATAAAGATATATGTGACTCAAATCTTATGTGAATAATATAAATAATTTAAGTATATAAATTTAATTTGCTCCCTATATATCCCTAATAAGGTTTCCAGTAATGGAAAAAATATATTGTATATGAAATATTAATAAATCAACTCGTAAGAGTCATTTTAAACTAAAATTAATTAATTTATTCAAATTACCGATTTTATTGTCCAAATTTCCACTTCATTTAAAATATTAAACAATTTTGACGCGTTTCCCTTATAGTTTGTTTGATTTTTTAGCTCCATATAAATTATTTTGAACAAACTTTTTTATTATAGTTTCATTAGCAATTATACAAAATTTATTGGTGTAGGATTTTAATGGTCTAACACAGTAAAAAAATAACATACAATTAAGTTATCAATAAATAACTTAGTAATAAAATTAGCTTAAAAAGCTGGGATGATTTGGAATTAGAGGAATATGATAAGACATTTACATAATTATCATTAGTATAATGAGAATTTAAATAATTAAAAAAATCCCAAAAAATGTTTATTTTAAATAGCAACTTTAAACAAGTTGGAAATTTTAATAGTAAGTTTGTTCTATTTCACAGATGCAATAACAATTGGCAACTCACATATTTTTAACATGTATATATTTATATATAAGTGCAATTTAAATAGGATTAATTTCAGGAAGTGTATAATAGACTTTGCTCTTATTTACATTCAATAAATAGTGGAAATAATTCCTAGACTAAATTGAGGCGTCGCATTTCTTTTAACAGTTCTGTGCCCATTTGCGCTGGGGATCTGTAATAAACAATGATAAGTTCTCTTTCTAAATAAATCAATATAACTGATCTTACTTAGTTACTACAACGCCAGCTTTTTCGAGGGCATTAATTTTGTCTTGAGCACCACCTTTTCCTCCTGATATGATTGCACCAGCATGCCCCATCCTACGGCCAGGTGGCGCTGATAATCCAGCAATAAAGGAAACTACAGGTTTAGCATTAGGACCCTAAAACCCACCGTTTAGAAATTTTATTTTTTATGCACCAGAATACTAACTGAATTGTTTTTGATTAAATAATCTGCAGCTTGTTCCTCGGCCACACCTCCAATTTCACCAATCAAAATGATTCCTTTGGTTTCTGGATCTTTGAGGAAAACTTCTAAACAGTCTATGAAGTCCGTGCCATTGAAAGGATCTCCGCCGATACCAACGCACAAAGTTTGACCTAAGCCTACTTGAGTTGTCTGATGGACAGCTTCATAAGTCAAAGTTCCAGATCTAGAAACGACGCCAACCACACCTTTTTGATGGATATGACCGGGCATAATACCAATTTTACATTGTTCCGGGGCAATAATGCCTGGACAATTAGGACCAATTAGGCGGGACTTATTTTGGCGGAGTAGTTTATGCTTTACTCTGACCATATCATGCTGCGGAATACCTAGAGACATATTATATTGAATAATTATTAAATTATTGACCTCTAATATAAATACCTTCAGTTATGCACACAATAACAGGTACTTCAGCATCTATTGCTTCATTAATGGCAGCTGCAGCTGCTGGTGGAGGTACATAAATAACAGTTGCATCTGCACCAGTAGCATCTCTGGCCTAATTTTTGCAAGAATGGGTGAAGGATATCATCAGAACTATGAAGAAATACTAACCTCTTTTACTGAGTTGAAAATTGGAAGATCTAAATGAGTTTTGCCACCTTTCCCTGGAGAAACTCCTCCAACCACTTTTGTTCCATATTCAATTGCTTGTTTACTGTGAAAAGTTCCTTGCTTACCCGTAAATCCCTGACATATTACTTTGGTATTTGCATTTAACTTTAAATTCAATCTTGTGGCTTCGTAGCTATTAAATCTAATTGACTGTCCAAGTCTAATATCTAAAACAAAATCCATATTAATTGAAGCTCAATTAAATAAATATACACATATCCTCATAACATAGTGAGCAATTGAGGTATTTTGTAAATATTTACAAACACAAGAACCAGCAGCATAAATTAAATACAATGGACATTGTGTGTTATAGAATTATTACAAAGGGCATAAAGAAGCTAGGCGGATGCTCTGAACTTTGATCCAATGCTAAGTTTGAGGTTAAAATATAAAAATCAATGTATAAAGTGCATTTTACTGATTTATGAAGATATCTTTAATTGATAAGTTGAGTATACTACCTCGGTATGTCAAGGTCCGAACGATAAGTTTTTTTAACCCAAAATTAGTTGAATATTATGTAAGGATAGTGAAAATACTCACCAAAAATTTTGAACAATATTCTAGAAGAGACTGCCATGTCTTATATCCTATTTGGGCCGATGCTGCCTAAAATATTGATTAATTAATATATCATATGCTAAAGAATTTAAGTTTTAGCTTTTCTTAATAACCTTGTTACTAATCACTACTAATATTCGAAAGGTTCACTCAAATTACTCGATAACGATCAGAGACTAGTCGCTCATTTTTACGGTACGTTATTGAATCACGTGACTTACTTATAGGTCACCAACATAGACAACTTGTCACCAATAATAAAAAATAAAAACCCTAAACGTATAGTTGGTCGCACTGTCCTGTGAATTACCGTACAGAAAACATTTTAACTGGAGTTACTACAGCGACATCTCTGAGAGTGATGCGTGTGAACTGCTTGTTTGAGAGCCACCAACTATATAAGTGACCCTCCAACAACGAGTAATAATTTAATTTATATCTCAAAAAATAAGAATTTAATATTGAATACTAATCCAATCATTGTTGAGAAGCATAAATAATAATACTAGTATGTACTTCGGTAAGAATATAATAAACTAGTATGAGTCTTCAGAAATAAATTTATTTCTCAATATATTTATTTAGTACAAATTGTTTAAATGTAAAATTATTGCATAATTTACTTTAACAAACATTTACTGCCTGTATAAAACAAAACATGTAAAAATCATTTTATAAATTGATAAAATTATTAGTACTTCAGTTAAAATTTTCTGGATTTTAAAATTTTGCTAATATATAAAATTTACGTTAAAAACAAACAGTAAAGTTTTAAAAATGTACCTATGAAGAAGCTATTTAGTTTTAAGTGTAAAATTTAAAAAAATGAGAAAATGCATTTTCTCTCACATTTTTGTAACAAAAAATTGAGAAAATCCTTTGTTATATAATTTTTTGTTCATTTTCATAATTTTATCCACTAAATAATTATCTATATTAATATAAGTTAAACTATTCTAACACAAATACCTATCAAATTTTAATCTTGTGTTGCAAACATGTTTATTTTTAGCAGCCAGGTACCTATATATTGTTTTAACCTTCTAATTATATAATGCTTTATTTTTATAATTTTCTGTATCGAAAAAGTTATATCGTTTTGTATACAATTGAGTGTTTCTGTTGTGTGTTCGGAAACTTGCGACACAAACCAGGAATAACAGATAGGCATAACTACTTTAATCACAGATAAAATAATAGTTCTAATAGTAAAGTTTACAAAACATTCATACATATTTAATTAGTAGTAAGCGTAAACAAACTGGTCGTTTTATTACTTTAACCAGTAGTCGAATAGAGCTGAAAATAATGATTTAAAAAACTCTATCTCTTATAGAAATGTAGTTTTTTTACCAAGTGTCAAAATCTCCTTAATATATTATCTAATAAAATCAATATTTCAACCCTCTGACATTTTTAACTGAAACATGACATGTAGGAAACAAGTAACTTTTGTGCCCAGTTTTACAATTTTTTAGTGTCATTTAGGCACTGATATTGTGCTAGCCCATGACATGTGACTAGGCACGTATTTTCAATCATTATTTATCTAAAATTTTCTTTGGGTACATTTACGATTTGATAGTATTTGTTTACTTCAATGGACTAAATATAATATCTTTATCTATAAAATTTATCTCAAGACTACACTTCAAGGTGCCTACTTGATTTATTTTGATAACGGTTTGTAATAAACAAGCGAGGAGTAAATAAATATGGAATTTGACTTTGTTTATATAACAGGTATTGAAGCTTGTAAATTTCGTGTGGCATTTGAACTCTTTTACCTTGTTCTAGTTAAAGTGAGAGAAAATATAAACAGATTGAACCATAAAAATAAACAAACATATCTCTAACAGCAAAGTTCGTTTTTCTAAAGGAACAACAGATTTACTAAAATATGTAACAGTTCTACGTAGGTTCAGTTTTCTTGAAAAAACCTGAACACAGGACTCCTCGACGATTCCTCGTCCGATTCGTAGAATAACTTTTTCGTAGATAATCCTTGAGTTAAACCTAGTTTAACTCTACGCACAGCCTCATTAACTAAATTACCCGACCTCAATAACGTTTGTAACAGTTCGTAGGGGTCTTGTTGACTAAGATCTTGTTGTTTGTTTTTTTGTCGGACACAAGTTGCGTCGCACGAATCGTAGAAATATTTGCCCGGTATACGGTATGGAGAGGCACGGGACGACTTCCGTGAAAGGTGACTGCAGGGTATTGCCTTCATTGACGGTCCTGATAACCTCAGATTTTCTTTGATTTCTAAGACTAAAGCGTCCATGTCCGGTTGCTTCGCTGGTACTGCTGGCGCCGTCATTGTGGTCAACGTACACAGTTCAGCAGACGGCATTTCTCTTTTTCACAGAAATTTCACGAAAGACAATTTCTCACCGCTGCAATGTTTACAAACAATGAGACCATAAATGAGACACCCGATAGAAAAAAGCTCCGCACGCCACTCGCAGCACAGACAAACTAAGCGCAGCGTCACAAAATGGAATATTCTCCAAGCTTGTGCGCATATTTACATTCTACGTACACAGCCCGACGTCGGTCATTATGATTAATTTTTACCTGTTTGTTTTCAAAACAGTTACATTATTTATTTACATCTAACAACGCTGATCATTTCATCAATATTTTCGTTTGCATTTCTTATTATTTAACTCGGTTAATTTATTGCGAATCGATCTATTATAGTTGTTATTTGGGTTAAGCGCGAACAATATTTGAGTAACGCAAAATACAAAATATGATTTATGACTTATGATCTTATAATACTTCATTGTAAATAACAACAGAATACATTAGTGGGTCAAGGTGCACTACAATTTTTAATTTAGCAACTCATCTATTGAACATAGGTGGTATAGGTGTGTGATCCACGCGTACAAACTTTTACAGACAGTTAATTGTTTGTTTAGCATTTTGTTTGGGTTGCTTTCACAAAACCACGCGCTAGCGGAAAGTAGTTCTATGTAAACAATATTAAACAAACCAATAATTGTCCTTTCTTACGCAATTTTAACATTATACAGGAAATACGTTTTGAATAATATGACCAACGTGTTTTTTTTTAGAGCAGACTTGTTTCACTTTAAATTCATTGTAGGTTAACACGTTTTCAACTTTTTTCTTACGTAGGCTATCGGACAGAAATGTATTTCAACCTAAATTGCGACAACGTTCTATTTTAAAAAGGGGGTCTCTTGTATAAAGGTGCTGTAAAAATAAAAATACTAAACATCTATTTGTAAATACTTTATAAATATTGGCAAACAGTATCATAGAAAGCAAATAAATATACGATTAGAGTAAGTAAGGGTAATGGCAGTTCAGAAGAAAAAAAAAATGGAAATAAATAAGTTGTTATCTCATCTTTTTAATATTTGTATTATCTGTCTTAACAGAAGTCACCTGTATTCCCCGCTGATCGGCATTACCCCTGCTTCTCCTATTTAATTCATTGGCAAATAATTTAAGTCCAAACAATAACACACTAATAAGACTGCTAAAGGACCTTAATATTATACTAATGACTAGTTCGTTTTTAGGATATTAGTCTTAAATTTTATAAAATAGTCTGTAGTCTTAAACATTTTGAGAAACACCGTTAATAGTTTTGGTGCGATTATAGTCTTGCATTTAAGTTGACGTCCTTTTTTGCTGCAGATAATTATCAAATTGGTTGTCAACAATCTATATTCACTTCCTGATCTTTCATTTCCTGAAAGCCAATTATTTTATATAGAGAAGTATTGCTGGGCTGGTGGATTGCAATATTGGTGTCATAAAGTTGAAAATATATTATTTTAAAGGAAGAAGCGATCTTTTTAATTACAACAACTAAGTTTATTTTTCTGTATCTATAGCTATAATAGTATCAGAAATCTAATTTTTTAAGAGCAGCCTGAAAATACGAGAATTAAATATGTATATTATCATAAATTGTATACCGGGTGCGTCTCAAAAGTGGCTCACCCCTATAACTTTTTTATGTTTTTAGATAAAACAACGAGATTTGGTATATTAGTATATGACATAAATTGGGATTGATTGACGTATTCAATTGCTTTCGGTCACTTCCGGTGTCACTGGAAATAACTACAACTTTTGATATTTAAATGGCACCCTCGGTATTTTTTTACTTTAATCCATAGAAAATAACAATCTGAATAGAATGACATATCATACGTCAATTTTAGACATAGTCACTCAAAACCAAATTCCATTTTAAATTTGAATCTAGAGTGCCATGGCTGTGCTAAAAACACTAATTTTTAATCAAGGAGCCTTGGAAAAATAGATTTGATCGTCTAATGTTTTTAGTGTCTTGTCCTGGCCGGTTAAAAAATGCCCAAATCGTATTTTTAATCATTTCTCAATTTTCAAAAGGAACGAGGGTGGCTCATTAGCATATTTGGAAAAAGCATTTTTTTACCAATAATTTGATACCACACACTTGGTATTTTGAGTCAACTTGTTATGAACCGCATGTTACAATTTCAAATAAACCATATGCCAAAATGTCAAAAGTTGACATATGATATGTCATTCGATTCAGAGTGTCATTTTCTATCGAATAAAGTAAAAAAATACCGACGGTGCCATTTAAAAATCAAGAGTTGTAGTCATTTCCGGTGCAACCGGAAGTGACCGAAAACAATTGAATACGTCAATCAATCCCAATTTATGTCATATACTAACATACCAAATATCGTTGTTTTATCTGAAAAAATAAAAAAGTTATAGGAGTGAGCCTCTTTTGAGACGCACCCGGTATATTGGTCATTTCATAGCAAAAACACCCAAAAAACTACAACGGTGTTATAAAATTTAAACACTTTGTGTAACACATAACAGAGTCCTTTCTTGTCTCCTGGTTTCGGGGGTTGTTCTCGTTTGAGAGCTATTTCTTGAGATGAATCTCATACTATAGTTACTACCGGTTCTGCGTATATATTCTTTGGAATCGGAAGAACAGCATAGAGCCAACTTAAAGCTCTCTCTGAAGGTTTTAGACATAAATCCATAAATTATTGGGTTTATACAACTGAAAAAATGCATATATTAACGTTTTATAGAAGGTGGGCTTGATAAGGGATTTTAATTCATGTCTAGAGCATTTTCACTTTGTTAGTTTTAGTCGGTAAGTGTAAAATTTAAAGTAGATGTAAAGTAAATGTCACTCCAAGATGTTTTATTTCTTAATCTTAATGTATCATATTTACATGTATAAATAGCGATTGGGAATATCCTGGCGCATGCACCATATATTAGTACATACATTAGTGTATATGATTACATTTATTTTGTTTCATTTTTTCTGACATTTACCTGTTTGAATATGACAATAAGTGGAAAGTTGTCAACATATACTTCAAAAATCCTGATCTTTCTTGTGTTAATACCCCATAAGCTGTTAATATATTATCGACCAATGCAGGGGTCCAGCATATTGCAAATAAAACCACTACAATGACCAGCATGTAAATTACTTGCTTAACCGTATTAGCATCGTCTCTATAATTTTTTATTTGGCTTCGGGATTTTTTGCTTTCTTTGGACTGCTGGCCATTTTTTGCCAGACATACGGCATTTTGATCATACGTCACTGGATTTTTAAATCTGAAATATGAAATTCGTCATAACTAAATAATTTAATATCTTCCGAATATACTTACGCACTATTATTGGTCATAACAACACGATGTTCCATAACTTTCCAGACTTCATAGCATATAAATGTATACGAATAAGCCATTATGCTAAAAGGTATGATAAGAACTAAAGTTAAGAGGTAGATTTCGTGTATTTTCCATAGAATCATATTGTTTTCATCTTTTGAACACCAAAATAATTCATTATCTACTCCTACAGGCATTTGAACCTAAAAATTAAATTAAATTACTTAGGACAATGAAATTTCCGTTTTACTCGAAATTATTACCCATACAATGGCAGTTGGTACAGATAGAATTACAGACATAATCCATATTACTAATATGATTGATTTTGCTTGCCTTAGGGTGCAAATATATTTAGACTTCACTGGATGAACTATAGCATAGTAGCTGTAATTTATGAAAGTACTAAATTATTTAATGATAAAATTAAATTAGTTTCATTAATAACGATTGTTATGCCATAAAATTACAATAATAATTTTTAGTGTCTAGTATATTAGCTAGGTAGTATGCATATTAAAAATATCCATATACTATATACTATAATTTTAAATTGTATATTTTTTTAATGCATTTTATCATACAAAGAATTTAATATCATTAAATTAATAATTATCTGAGAATTATTAATAAGATAGCTTGTTATAACTAAAAAAAATATAAACTTGTATTTTGAAGATTATTGAAAATATGCAACTTAATGCAACTTAATTTATTGAAAATATGCGACTTACAGACTTGTTGAGTATAATAGATTTTATATGTGTAGGGGGTATAATAGATATCGTAAAATAGATATTCTAAATAAATATGTAATGTTTCTGTAATCAATTTCCTTAATAACAAAACAATATTGAAATTGTTCATTCACAATGTTTAAATAAGTTCTGTATATTAATAAAAGAATATTTTTTCTTTTGCTTTTTTTCTTTAATATTTTCCAGTATTAAGCAAATTAGCGAAATATACATATAAATAATCTTGTTAACGTAGGAGGTTAGTAACCTTAAGTATGACGTAAAGCATAATTTTGTTAATTAACGTTAACACTTTATATATATTAGAAAAAGTTATAGAGCTCTTGATATTTCAGCTCATTTTATTTTTATATGCGTATACATTTTGTGATTTGTGATGAAAGTCAATAACTGTTACTGCTTATGATGCAAATATGGGTATTTATTTTCTTCGATCGTAACACTTTGTATTTTGTTTTGTTGTTTCACTAAAAGCTATTTACGATTGTGGTGCAATTATGCAACTACATTATGCAGTGCATAGTAAAACATCCTTTTCATTCAAATTGAATTGTCGTTTTGTAATATTTATTTTTTTTTGGTAAGAAAATAAACTGTAAAACGTGTAATACGACTCATGCCAAAAAATATACCTACGTTCAAAAGGAACATGAATCCTCGATTTAAACAATTGTTTGAATAATATGCAGAAAACTAGTTAAAATTTGTCGATTTTTAAAATATTTTTAAGAATATATTAATACACTTGTTATTGAAACTAAAAAAAATTCGGGCTTCCATTGACTTTATATATTTTGCTTACACAACGTTTCGATCAGAAGTATCACTGACCGTTATCAAGTGTGAACTCCGAGAAGAACAAATTTTGATCAAAGGACTCAACTTTGCCCTTGCGCCTTAGAAAACCTACTCTAGACATTATAAGCTCAATGGAAACATTGAGACAGGGACCGGATGCAGATGAACTGAGATAGAAGGTAAGAAAATTGTTAGAAAACCAAAAAAAAATATCCAACACCACCAAGGAAGAAAAAATCGCTATTAGGGAGCTACGAAAGAACGATTCCATCAAGATTCTCCCAGCGGACAAGGGGAATGCGATGGTAATATTGGACTTTGCGCATAGAAGAGTATGACAGAAAAATCAACGAGGCTAAAGTAAATATAGCTTGATATCCAGTGATCCTACTAAGACAATTGAAGGAAAAATCTACCGAGCTTTTATAAATTTAAGAATTTCATCCCGGACGATATTAGCACATTGCTAACACCACATCACCTCCTCATTTTTATGGATAGAAGCAAAATAAATAAAGACAATGGAAGTCCGAAATTCTTTTAGTTTTAATACTGAATCATTGTCTATCACATTCAAAGTTACACTTGTCATATTGTGATACAAAATTTTAAGGCTTAATTCAGGAGCTGCAATGATTTAACGTGTTCAGGGAATACTCTGTATATAAATACTAGAAGCATTTCTTCATGTTGTAAAATATTATATGGTTATAAGGGAAAGAAACGACAAAAAAATATGTTATATTTTATGATTTTTTGACAACACTTCAATCATTTCATATTTAAAAGGAAGCGTTATTGCTACTCCACACACACACAGTTTTGTTTGACATATTTTATTATTAAATCAGAAAAACGATACATTATTATATATGAAACATTTGAAGAAGCAATATTGTTTAGTGAGGGCGTGATATTACATTATATAAATAATAGCACTCAACAATTTCTAAGCTAAAATAAAATATGCTCTAGAAATGTAATAATTTGTTTTTATCGCATCTAAACAAGCTCTAACAATGTATCTGTTCACGCTGTGTAAACTGCAAAGTGCTAGTTAGACAACAAATCTATTTGATTTCGTGTTGATGAATTAGGAAATCAGAAAATTTTAGCCACTGTAAACAACATAAAATAGCTCGATGTATTAATGTTATTTCATATTGGAGTTATTTAATTTTCATTTTTTAAAATAATCTGCTTACCGTTCAATGCTAATAGCTGTCAGTGTTAGTACAGAACATATTGTAGATAGATTTTGCATATAATGGACACTTTTACATAATATCCATCCCATCGTCCATGTAAAAGAAAAAAGTTTTGCTACCTAGAAAAAAAGTTAATATTATAGTATCGTCTAGTGTTCAAGTGTCTAACAGTGTTATGTATTCTGAGTTATTGCCTTCAGGTAGAAATCTACGCTATCGATAGATGCGTACAGTTTATCTTAGATTGGAATTATCGGAAACAAGAAATATCCATCTTATAGATAGAAAGATATCTGAAAGATCTAATATAATCTTCGTTGGACGAACTGACAACTGTAGGAATTAAGAGTTGCCACCCCAAGTGGCAACTCACTTAAAGAGGAACTCAAAAATCTTGAAGACTTCATCCGTAACTTGGGATGGGAATCTTCCAAAGGTCTGAGACACTTGAAGAAATTTCTCAGAACTTAGGGCCGAGAGGAATCAAAAATTTTCCTTGATTTCAGTAAGAACAATCTTCGGATTGTCATGAGGTTTTTTACAGGACACTGTCTTCTCAATGAACACTTCACAAAGAAACAACGGACTGATACCGTTGATACTTCGACTGATACCGGAGATGAAAAATTAACCTCTCGTCGCGGTGATTAACTTCTTTCTTCTTATACAATCAACAATCGCTAAGTTATTTGTACACTTTATTAAACTTTAAAAGCTATAAACGCCACTCTCAAAATTTTTAAAAATAGACATACACTAGAACCGAAATGTGTTATATGCCTACTATGACGTCTCTTTTATTCGATCACATATGGATATTTAGGTAATTTTGTACAACATAATTGACTTCTTATTTTCATTATAGATACATTTATTTCATAAGAATTTTATATACATGAGAAACAAATAGATTTTTAAACGTATAAATGATTTTGTCTTTCATCTTTACCAATGCTTATACAGTGGATAATATTGGAACGTTTTTTAGTAACTTCAATAGCGAACAAATAAACTTTTCTATCCATTTAAATATAGTTTCCAGTAAATAAATAAACCGTTGTGTTTTCAAAAGGCTTGTTTGGAACATTTCAATTGTTATTAATTGCATCTCACTCTCATGCCTCGTCAGATGGTTTTTGAACGTTTTTAAAATCAGGTTGATTAAATTAATTTGTAATTTTTTATTTCAAATTTGCCAAAATAAACTCTGCGGCGAGAAAGCTTGTTGAAAAATTAATATTATTATTACCTTTACTCCTATTTATTATCTTTAGAAAATACCAAAATTGAATAAGATCTAAATAGAAAATGTCAAACTTGTTTGAAATATAACAGCCAAAATTGTGCAGATCGATTATAGCAAAGTTTACAGAATAAAATATTATAGTAAAGAAACTACGAAACTACCAGACCTTAATATAAACTATGGACACTATGGTCGAAAGGAAACGACGTCACTGTAACTTTTGAACTTCGGCACGACTGAAATTATCATCTATTATTATTCAAAGGCTACAGTCAAGAAGTTTTTCTTTAATCGTATAGTATATTCAGTTTTATTTGTTAACAAATTTAATTTAAAACTGGCCGATATATGTGTTTTATATGATTTTTTTTATGTAAATTCGCTATAATAAGAAATCCCAACTACTGTATTATACGAAATATAAAATCGTAACTCTATTCCTTATTTTAGTGAATTTTTATTGTAGTCATCTAGACTGACTAGATACCTTTTTATTATTGTAATTATTGTTGGACTGATAAAATTTAAGAAAGGAAATTCTGTATTATAACGTTGAATAAGTTTAACAACCGAGAACGTCCGAATATTAATTTTACCATACGATCGAAAAAAAGGCGTCAAAGACGGCTGGGTCGTAACAATTAATGATAATTTTGGCGAGGTCAATCTCTAGACAATATTTATTAATTGACATAAAACTTGTCTAAAATAAACACTAATTACAGCTAGATTAAAGGAGGATAGAACGACTATATTGAGTTAATATGATTTTTGAATGGTGTGGTTTTTTGAATTGTTAGTTAAATTCGAGAAAATATAGTGGTTTGAAAATTGATTTGTGTGTCTGAAAACGTTGTATTTTTAAAATAAATGAGGTTTAAAGATTGACCTCGCCAAAATTATCAACGATTGTCATTCTTCAGCCGTCTTTGACGCCTTTTTTTTTGATCATACGGTATAACATTAACTTTGTCACACTTTTTTATACAGGATGTCCCAGAAGTAAGTGCAAGTATTTTAACTGGTAGTATAGTTCAACCCCAGAAACATGATGAGGCTTTTTTCGCGAAAATCTTTTTTTGAAAATTCGAAATTTTTTGAAAAATTTTTTTGAAATATTTTTAATTTTTAGTTTAAAAACATAATTTCTTGATAATATGGCAACATAGGTATTAGATTAAATTTACAAGAAAGAAAATCCAGAAAAGATACAGTGGTTCTAAAAATTTTAGCAAAAAATGATTTTTTAAAAATTTTCAAAGTAAAATAACTCCGTTATTTTGGGCTTATTTGAAAAACTATAAAGAAAAAATATGTTTTTTTTATCGAGATCTACATACCTCCCCTTAAAATACTTGCACTTATTTCTGGGACATCCTGTATAAAAGAAAAAATAGTATGCATTATTTAGATTTTTATGTATTCATCATATTTTGAGTTTTGAAACAAAAAGCGGCGCCATAGTGACTTTCGAATTACAATCTCTGATATACCTTATTATCGAAAAAAAAACGATGTCAAAGACCTAGGATATGATAATCGTTAATAAATTTGGCGATGTCAATCTCTAGACGTCATTTACCAAAAATTTACTCAAAACTTGCCAAATTAACACTAATTTTTTTTATTAACACTAATTATAAAAATATTAAAAAGGATAGAACATTTCTAGACACATAAATCTATTTCTAAAAAATATTGTTTCTGGAATTTTAAACTACACCATTTAAAACGCATTTTTATTCCATATAAAAATAAATTATAACTTTCTTAAGGCCAACTGGCAGAAATAAAGAAGAGTACGAGCAAAATAAATGACGTCTAGGGCTTGATCTCGACAAAATTCTCATCGATTGTCATTCCCCAGCCGTCTTTGACACCATTTTTTTCGATCGTATGGTATTATAACTTCTAAAACTATAAAAATTGTTTTTTAAAATAAATTGAGCTCAGATCTTACCTTTACTGGAATACAAAATATAATGAGTAGTAGATCGGAGGAGGCTAGGCTTGACAGAAATACGTTTGTGACACTATGCATTCTCCGATAGCGGAAAGTTGTGAATATAATTAAACAGTTCCCGGTTAACCCCAAGACAAAGCTAAATCCGTATATAACTAATACTGGAACTAGTTCACTCCAATCAAAACTACTGCTACTACTACTGTAGACTATACTACTGTACTGCTCGTCGGTAGAAGACATTTTATCTGCTAGTTCTTCTCTTTCCTCTCATCCATTACTTCTGGTCTGGCACCTAAAATTATTTGAGATGTCCTTTACATCCGTTAACCTGCGTAATCGATATTTAAGATAATTTTTGTATCTATTCAGCTTTAACAAATTGTTTGAAAGCGGCATTCAAGCTCAAAAAGCTTTTATTATGATAACGATATAGATTAAGTACGCGTCATATTTAGCACAAAGCGAATTAGTTTAGGAGGATTAATTAATTAATCAAACAAATCAATAGTAATTCCATGCATGCTCGAGCGAGAAAAAAGTTAATGCCACTTTTTGATTGGGAATTCTGAAGCGCGATACATGATTACTTACTGGCTGTTAAACACACGATTTCAGTAGCTTTATGAAATAACTGAAACAAGATCAGTTAGCGGTAGCTCTAGGTATGTATGAGTTGTATATATGACGGACATGCCCGCTCAAAATGTACCTATATTTAATCTTATCCTAGTTACATCGACTCTTTACCAGCAAAATAAGGAATCGCAAGAAAATTACATTATTCCATTGAATAATGTTATCAAGTCAACTAATTTGTTAAATTCAATAATTTTCTGAGATTTTAAAACAAAAGGACAAAAAAATATTTACAGAGTGTTCGTTTGATTAAGATTTAATGTTGTTTAACATACAATGCATATATTTTAACTACATATCAGGCTATACAGGGTAAATTACAATTTAGGTAATTTTTTATTCAAATTTATAAGTTATCCTTCATTATTAAAAATGTTCTAAATTAACTGGCATATGATCATTCATTTGGCGTGAGCCTCCGCGTCGTATGCCACCCTGTATATTATTGTCGATTTTCTTTATGCCACAGATTTTGCTGTTTTTTACTAATAAAATGGCGCAGAATAAAAAATATAGGCCATTGTAGTGTTACGAGTACAGTAATGGATGTAGGGGACGTTATAACTATCATCAAATATAGTTGGAAAACAAGGGTTCAAATAATTAATTTTCTGACAAAACCAAGGTATTTACGTTTTCAAAGCTGTATATATTCAGAATCTACATAAAATTTCCTACAAATTCTTTCATAATTTTATGACTATGTTTCCTATTTCTCTAAGACCTTTGAAAATATGTAAAAATAGTTAATATGGGCATATTTTCCATACATATAATCATTTAAATTGTCGATTTCCATCTCTGTCACCGGTTTTGTTGAAACTTCTGTTATTTAGTAACTAAAAGGCGTAGAATAAGAAAATATAGGCCATTGTGGTTTTATGAAAAGACAGTATTAATTGTAGGCGATCTTTTAAATATCATCAAAAATAGCTCAAAAACAAGGGTTCAAATAATTAATTTTCTGACAAAACCAAGGTATCTAAACCTTCAAAGGTGTATATTTTCTGAATCTGCATACAATTTCCTATATTATATGTTGATATTTTCATAATACTAGGTCTATGTTTATTATTTCTTTAAGACCTTTAAAGATTTGTTAACAATATCTAAAAATGGTCATTTTTTTTCACTTTTTTCCATGTCATGAAAATTGTCGATTTTCGTCGTCACCGATATTATTAAAGCTGCTTTTGTTTACTAATTAAAAGATGTAGAAGAAAATATAGGTCATTGTAGTCTTATGAGATACAGTAATGGACGTAGGGGAAGTTTTAACTACCATCAAAAATAGCTGAAAAACAAGGGTCCAAAAAGTTAATTTTGTCACAAAGCCAAGGTACCTAGGCTTTCAAACGTTTATATATTCTGAATTTACCTAAATTTTGGTACAAATATAGAAACTTTCATAATTTTATGGCTACTTCTTTTATGTTTCTAAGGTCTTTGAAAATGTGTAAAAATAGCGAAAAATTGGAATTTTTTCGACTGACATTAGTCATGAAAATTAATGATTTTTGTCTTGTCACTGATTTTGTTAAAACTGTTGTTATTTACTAATTAAAAGGTGTAGCATAAGAAAATATAGGCCACTGTAGTCTTACGAGAGTGATGGATGTAAGAGACGTTTTAACTATCATCGAAAATAGCTCAAAAACAAGGGCCCAAGAAATAATTTTCTCACAAAACCAAGGTATTTAAAACAAAAAAAAATCCAATAGTATTTCGAAATCTTCTATTTGGAAATACAATTGGTCAAAAATTCTAGTTGTATTTCGGTTTATCTGCACTATGTAGAAGATCATACTTGATTTTGAGGGGAAAATGGATGGTTTATTAGATTAATCATAAAGAATTGACTTTAGCGTTTGTATAAATTTATATAGGCTCGCGGTAAACAAGCAGAGGCAACGCGAAATGCGATGAACTTACTAGAAGGAAAACATTTGTTGTTAAAAATAAATTTTCCTGAATTCGATGCGGAATTGTAAGAAAATTTTACGTATTCTCTGCGATCGATCATTTTCTCAATTTCGTATTGTGAATAAAAAAAGGAAAAACTTTAAAGAAAAATAAGTAATAGAAATTCGTTTGTTCAGTGTTTGATTTAAATGAACCATTTGCCTTTCTTAATATAACCGAAGGTTGCAATAAACATTTTTTATTTCTTTAGTATTTTACATTAGTCTGTATTTATAGGCCATTTCGATCATAGAAAAGCAAACTATTGAAGATTTGTGCCTGAAAATCTTTTTAAATTTGTGTATCTTTTTACTCAAATAATAATAGTAACCGTGGTGATTGAACAATAGTAACCATGATGATGGTCTACCGGGTGCGTCTCAAAAGTGGCTCACCCCTATAACTTTTTTATTTTTTTAGATAAAAAAACGAGATTTGGTATGTTAGTATATAACATAAATTAGTATTGATTGACGTATTCAATTGTTTTTAGTCACTTCCTGTTTCACCGGAAATTACTACAACTTTTGATTTTTAAATGGCACCCTCGGTAATTTTCTACTTTATTCGATAGAAAATGACATTCTGAATAAAATGACATATATGTCAACTTTTGACACTCTCGCTTAATAAAAAAATGTATTTTAAAATTCAACCTAGAGTGCCATGGCTATGTTAAAAACACTAATTCTTAATCAAGGAGCCTTGGAAAATTAGATTTGATAGTCTAATGTTTTTAGTGTCTTGTCCTGGCCAGTTAGAAAATGCTCAAATCGTATTTTTAATCATATCTTAATTTTTCCAAATGGAACGAGGGTGGCTCATTATTAGCATATTTGGAAAAAGCATTTTTTTATACTAAAATACCAACAAATACTAACATACTAAATCTCGTTTTTTTAACTGTAAAAATAAAAAAGTTATAGGGTGAGCCACTTTTGAGACGCACCGGGTATATCTGTATAGCAGGTTCATTTTAGCAAAATAAAACACTAATTTACCACAATACACCAAAACACTTTACATTAGCATCATCAGCAGATGAATGGTTAGCGAAACTCGCGTCCAGTGGAAAAGTAATATGTTTTGGTGTATTTTGATGAATTAATATTATATTTTGCTGTTGTAACACCAAAGGTTCCAACCCCCAACTGAAAGGTTCATTATTATAACTATTGGGTATATTAAACAACGTGGTATTATTATAAAAGTAATTTTTTGTTTTATTTTTTTTTACATTTTATACATGCTGAATAATAATTTATATATTAATTAACATTCACGAGCTAGACTTATCAAAACCTGTTTGGTTTCTTCTTTATGGCTGAAATCTGGGTTGGCTCCTTTGTCGATTTGGTTTTTCAGGTACGTGGCTGTTTTGGTCTTTTCGATGCAGTGTACAGCTACTGGCTTGGATAGAACCTTGCGGGGTGTTCCTTTGCATGTAGGAACTGGACGGATTGTAAAGCAAATGCGTTCGTTTTCTTCAACATAGCGATTTCGTAGTTGCACTTTGCCGGCTGAATGTTCACTGTTTAAGTTCGTATTTCTGCTTGGAATTACATCATCGTATAGAGGCATTACTTTAGCAATGCAGTTTTGGGTCTTTGCTTGACTTCTTTCGTTGCCAGCTGTCATTTGGTAACTTTCTACAAATTGGTTGTAGTCGGCTACAATGCAGTTAGCGGGTACCGTAAAGTCCTCGTATTTGTCGTTGCTGAATTTTCCACAAAGTCCTTTGTTGGAGTCACGGAGTTTGCTGCTGGTTGAGGTAAGCTTGACGCGTTTTCCATCGAAGATCACATAGAATGCATCTTGGATTTCTACTTTAACTTCTCCGTTTGGCAAGGCGTAGATTTGGACGAATCCTTTGTATAAATCAGCTGCTTCTGTGTCGTTAAACTTCATCTCTCTACTGTCGACGTAAACGGTGGCGAGTGGGCTTGAGCCAGATCGTTGGCTTTGTTGTTGAGCCTTCATGTTGATTTCTACAGTTTTGCCTTCCGATTTTGGATGGTTGAAAGTGACCAATACTTCTTTTTCTTCTGCGGAAGGTTGACGTACCAGGACGGCGTAATTTTCTTCTTGTCGTTTTAGTTGCTCTTCAACAGTTTCAGTCTTAAGGTCAGATTTGCGAGCCTCTTGTGGGACATACTGGAGAGCTACAGTCCATTCGGTTCCAAGAGAGAGTGGATACGTTCTGTTGTTGAAGGTTTGGCCAGATGTTTGGTCAATAACACAAGTAGCTGTAAATTAAATTGCAATGTAAATAAATGACAGTTAATTAAAATATGCTCAAACTTACGTCTAAATAGTGGCCATGCCTTAAGAACTCCCATATATCTAGACGGGGCATGGAAAACAGGGTGTGATAATAATAAAGTCCTAATCAGTTCACTATTAATAGGCATATCGTGCATAGTGGTACGCTCTTCACCGCTTTCAATACTAATGTTTAATCTTCTGAGGTCCTCAGGTTCCAATTTAATCTTAACTTCAATTTCGTTTTGTTTAGATCCAATCCTTTCTATTCTAGTAACTGGATAATAATACATTTTTAAAGTTTCGAATACGTCCTTTACTATGTCTTCATACTTGTTATTATTTATGTTAGAATTGCTATTTATGTTAGAATATTGCCATTGGGATTCAATGGTGTCTAAGAGGTTAGATTCAATGGTCATATTCTGGCATGCTGGAAGTTGGAAGTTGCCTTCTTGCATTTCTCTTTTGCACTGATTATACAAAGGTTTCTGAGTTAGCATTTCTTTACGTTCGTCGCTTCTTATGAAGGTGATTTTTCCAGATACTAAGGCGGCGTCATTTTTGTTTGCTCCATATAACATGCGTACTTCGTATTTTGCTTCGGGTGCACTTTTCAGGGAATACGTAAGGTCCAAACCGTTGGTATTTGGTACGTAACCTTTCACATCTAAAGAAAATTGGTGTTGCTGTTGCTTTTCGCCATTTTGCTTGTAATACATAATGGTTCTGGAGATAGGATCAGCGTTGCTCTTTCCAGAGGTTACTCCGAATAAATACTGTTGCTTCTTGAGTCCTTCGAATTCCAAAGACAATTGACTTGAGTGGAGTTGAGCGCTTCTTATTCCAGCTCCGACGTATTTAAGTAATTTTTCGTGGCGTTGTTGTGACTCACCTTGACTTTTTTCAGCCAGTTGATCATAACTAAAGAAGGCTTCTTGATTTTCGATGTCTGGTTGCATCTTATATTCATTGCGATGGCTATAACGTAGAATTACTTTGTTGGTGGTTGATTGGCTAGGTACAGAGGTAATTGATACGTCGGTATTTTGGAGCGAAGAACGATCCCATAGCAACTGCAATAAAGTATCTACTCTTCTAGATTTAAGTGCATAGACTAATTCACCAACATTAAGTGTCTGGACAGGATAGTGTCCCTTAGCACGGAAGGACATTCCAGTTTCTTTCTTTCCATAAACTGTATCGAAATATCTAAATTTGTTTACCTGAGGAGTAATAATTTGGGTATTTGGTCTTAGAATTATTGGGACGGCACTCATTAAATCGCTTCTTGATGTATAGGGTAGGCTACTATAATGCAACAAGCGGGCATCATTTTGGGGTCTTTTAACTTTGAATTCAACTGTAGTTTCAGCTTTCTTGGTATCAATTTCAGCCTTGACATTTACTGGGAAATGTGCTTGTATGTTTCTGTCAAATCCGGCAGTGTAGACTTGGTGGTCGAAAGGTGTAACAAATGATAAATGACTTTGGCCCTTTGCGCTGAAAGTTACAGAACCTTCAATTTGAGCATCAATTTTATCAGGTTTTGCTAATGTTTTGCCATCTGAAACCTGAGGAGTAGCTTTAGCTTGGATCTTTCCTTCGAATCTAAGTAAAATTGGCGTATCATAAGTATATAAGAATGGCAGCCCCATTTCAGTGGGAACTGATAAAGCAAGTTCTTGAACTTGTCTTAGTTTTGTGTAACTGATTTGCTTGCCTTTACTTAATATTTCTTCTTGTTCACGAACAACTGGAAGTAGAAAAAATATGTATATTAAGAAATATTTAAAATAAAATTTAAATTATACCTTCGGGTAAGCGTTCGATGGTTTGGTTATCGAAAGACCATAAATGAGACACGCCAGCTATATCAGAATAGATGTAATTTTCAAGTTGTTCTCTTTCTTCGGTTTGGTAGTTCATGTAGCGAGCGATGTTTGCACTTGACCATTTACTTTCTTCACTTTGGTGCTGAGATCTCTGGTTCTTGGCTTGTTTATAACTGTCAGTTTGTTGGTATAAAACATTAGTAAATTCCTTGATACTGGATGTCATTCCACCAATTGAAAAGTAGTCACGTGACATTTCGCTTTCTCGTCCGTGAGCGGATAGTTGTACAACCTTAGGCCAGTAGCTTTCTGAACCGCCAATCTCAAGGAAATCTTGATAAACTTCTGTGTGCATATCATTGATAATATAGTCACGGAAGTCAATAAAGCTTTTTTCATCTCCATAGAGTTTCTTTGTAAGGAGTGGCAAGGCAGATTGAGCGGCTTTGTGCCTGAAATTAAAATTTACGATTTGTCAGTGCATTATATAAATAAAAAATAAATTAATACAATAATAATATAAATAATTGTTAACAAAATATGTAAAATACTTACAAGTCGTGATATTTGTGTGAATCCATACGAGACGCTGATTCAATAGCTGACTTTATGGCAGCGTTTACTTGTTCTTGATATTCGGCATTAGTATTTTCGGCCATGCTTTGTAGCCTTTCAGAAAGAACCATGGGATTTTTGAAAACCATATATGCGGCAATAATTCTAATTTCAGGAAGCTCTCCGGCATTTTGGAAAATTCTGTATAGTACAGGTAGGGCATCAGATGGCTTAGTTTTGGACAGTCTTCTCAAAGAATTCACCATTAACATTCGTTGAAATTGAGAACATTGCTTTTGTCCTTCTAAGTAAGGTTCATACACATTCAAGATTTTTTTGTGTGCAATATGTCCTAAAGCAGTAATGTACAAGTGTACTCTTGGAGAGTCAGCTTGAGCAATGGCCTGTTCGAGTTGTTGACCATAGTATGGGATTACTATATCTTTTACAAATTGGCGTCCTTCTTTAGTGAAGAAACTTCCAAAGCTGTGTACTGGATATTGATTGTGGGACTCGTTTCGGTTGATGTAAACTCTGTATACGAGGTTAGCATATGACAGAACAGCTGTTTGGTTGAGGTAGAGTTGTTCTTTAACTTTGCTGCTCTTGGTCAGATCGTAGAACTTTTGCATATATTCGTCAGTGGGGGTGCGGACTGAACGGGCCATGGTAGAGACAACATCGGCAGCTTCTCTGTTGCTAATTTTTTTATTCTCAATCCATCTTTGGATGTTAAGAAAGGCAGGTCCTGTTCCAGCTTCGGCTACAGCGTCACGGTAAAGCTCCCAGGCTAAAAGCTCTTTGCCTTGTCCCGATTGGACATACAATTGTTCAGCTACATGTTTAATTTCTTCTTCGTCCATAACTCTAACCCACGAAGCCAGCATGATGTATTTGCTTAAGGTAGATTGTTTGAGGATTGTTTCTGGTTCCTGAATGTTTTCGCTTATTTCTTGAGCCATCCTTTGCACGTTTTGCCTAAGATCGAAATCTCGGTTTTGTTTAATCGATTTTCCGTGGTATCCCATCAAGTATGGAAGGAGTGGAGACTGTGGGGCGTGGCTCATTTCGGGCCTTTGTTGTTGTTGTACATTTTCTTCAGATGATCTACTGCCTTTGTTGTACTTTTCCATCTTTTGAGAAATAGAACGACGGAGTCTGTGCCATAATCTCTCATTACTTTCTTCACTGACATCTTCGTTAGAACTGGATGGTTTCATACTTTTTTCTCTTACATGGTTATTTTGAGACAACGGATCTTCGAAAGTATATACAAGATCTCCGATGTCGACAGGATTGGATAAATGTTCGAGTTGTTGATTTTGATTTTTGATTTCAACTAATGTGGCGTTGACAATACTAACAACTGACCCTCTCTCCTTGTTGTTCACGCTAGGTTTAATGACAATCTTGTTAACGGTATAACTACTTTGGATGGTATATCTGGAAGGCTTACCCGTTAAAATGGCACGGGACTCTGATTGTCTTGTTAAGAATTCTCCCAAACTGTTAGCGGTAGGTTCATTTTCAAACATATTTCCAAAACCGTAATGGTATGAAGGCCTTTCCTCAGAATTTGAATAATTCTTGTTCTTAATAACTTCAAATACCTCACTGTCTTCTCGTATGTCGGATTTAGGGGCCAACCATGGTCGAGATTGAAGAATATACAAAGGCAAGTTGTGGATTTTATATTCCGTTTCAGTCTCACCGGTAACAGTTTTTTCCATTGTTTTGAACACTCCACTCAAATTGTCCCCACTTGGTAGTCTGTTGCTTGGGTCGTAGATTGCGTTCTTTCCGTTGACATCCAACTGATACTGACTGGTAATACTTTTGATAATGTTAGCTTCCCAGTTGCTAACTTCCTTTTCCATAATAATGTTCTGGATAAGCCCATCTTCTACAACCATTTGGAATGGGTTTTGAGAGAGACTCAGCTTTTTGTAACTCATTTGTGATTCTGGGATCTCTGTCTCCAACCCATTAGGGAGGGGGCTATGAATTTGAGCATAATGGGCATCAGATAGCCTTCCTTGTAGTTTTCCATCGGGCTGCTTGGAGATGTGAAATTTGGCTTTCAGGAATATGCCAGAATACTGATCGGAAACATCGTGCAGGCTGCTTAGTGTTCGCCCATTAATTTGGTATACATATTCGGTATTTTCTTTGAAGGCGGGGGTTGAAGCAAGGGTATACCCAACTACAAAAGTTAAAAGTAAAAAGAATAATTATTAAACAGTGCCTTATATTTAGAATTAAAAATAGTATTAATGTTTAGAGTTCATAAGATTAATGTTGAGGGTTGGAACCTTTGGTGTTACACAGCAAAATAAAACACTAAATCACCACAATACACCAAAACACTTTTACTTTTACACTGGACGCGCGTTTCGCTAACCATGTTAGCATCATCGGCAGATGATTATAAACTCATTTAGTAAACTCAACCAGTTTATAATCATCTGCCGATGATGCTAATATGGTTAGCGAAACGCGCGTCCAGTGTAAAAGTAAAAGTGTTTTGGTGTATTGTGGTGATTTAGTGTTTTATTTTTTTGTAGAGTTCATAAAATGTAAAATACTGATATTATAGATATGATATAATAATATTTAACGGTTAGGGAAAAAATAAATAAGGGCTAAAAGTACAATGTGATCAGGAAGTTCATTACTCCAGCGTTCTTTGTATTATAACACATAAATTATTTCTAAGGGAAAGAATATAAGAATTTTTTTAACATCTTGAATAGTAAACTTCTTCATCGCACGGTATAATAATTCTAGGCGGCTCAGTTATAAATATTTTTTTTGAATGTATGGTTTACTAAATTATTTAATATTTTTACCACAAGTTATAAAAAGGTTTTAATAAAAAAAAATTAAATAAGACTTACCCAAAAATGTTAAGACGAGCGGTGACCACATCATTTGGTCGATTTCACACAAATCACCAAATGTGAAGAATCTCTGTGAGATTTTAGTATTTATATGTTGGTCAATAATTGCTGACCTGACTATTTCTTATGCACAGTAGAAATTCATGAATGGAAACTATTTTTGATAAATTATAACGGATTCAACTTTATCTCCCTAAATTTGCTGTGTGGTGCTTATTAACGTAAGCTCGTGCATTATTTTTTTTATATTAACACATTGAAGTCATTGATAATTAATTGATGAATGAAATTAATGCTAGAGATTGTTACATTTTAACATTTTTGATATTCTAATACGTTTTTTTTTCGGTAAAGCTAGTTTGTCATTTCAAGTATTATGATTTTTAGAACCTAAAAAGAAATGCCGTTTATATATTATAATATACAGGGTGTCAAAGAATAGTGTATCTAACCAGCTTTGTGATTCTACAGATAAAAATAAAACAAAATGTTCTTATAAACATATGTATATACTAAAATGTTTGCTGAGGTAGTTACAGCCCTTGATAATATTTACAGCCTTTGCTGCCCTCACTTGAACCTTGTATTTTTTTAGATCACATCTGGTATGTAAGTACTAGTATCTACATTGTTTAATTGTTTTATTACACTCCAATTCAAATCCTACTAGTTACTATCAAATTATTTTCTTATATTTAGCTAGTTAGTCCAGGGCAATTAAGGTGCCTCGTGGAACCAAATCCCCGAAATCTGAATTTTTGTAGATCCCTCTGACCGTGCAAACCACCCCTTAAAGTACAATTTTTTAGTTTTTGCTAAATATTTTCATTTCGGTTAACTTTATTGAAAAATAGCAATTAATTATTGCTTATAAAATTACGTACAAAAAGGTGTGTGTAAGTTTATGATTTAAATAAGCCAGTGGCGTGTAATGAGGGATTTAAAAATCTCTAAATTTATTAAATTGTTGAAATTCATGGTTTATATAGTAAATACTGTTCTGAAATTAATTTTTAAAGCAATAAAACATTAAGCTTTTTAATAAAAAAAAGCTTTTTCCAGTGGCGTGCAACAAGTATTTAAATTTAATTTCAAAAAGATTATATGAATTTAATTTCAAAAAGACGGGTGAGATCCAAGTTTTAAGAATAGGGTACTAATATACAGTAATTTTAAATGATTTGACATATTTTAACGCAACAAAAATATTAAATTCTTTAAAACGTATTGGGCAATCGGCATACATATATTATTAATATTATTTATTATTTACTAATTCGTGATTTAAAAATTTACAAATAAAGTTTCTACAAGGCACTTAAGTAAATAATTAAAAAACTTCTCTTCATTGGGAACAATTCTACAGGGTGACAATTTGAAAACCACCAGTATTTAATATTGCCTCTACCGATAATAGTATGAAAATTTGGCGAATCACGTCAATTTACATATCAAGGGGGTCAATTTTTAAGGCATTTGTTGTCGTGTTACTTTCAACCCTTTGACCAAACCATTTTTGTGTTCCTTATAAAATTCTCAAAAAAATAATGCAGTTTATGTAGAATTCTGTAAGAAACACAAAAATGGTAAAAGAAATAGGGGTTGTTATTTAAAATTTTAGAAAGATTTGCACCATGAAACTATGATCCCGTCCCCGACACAAACGGTACATTGTGAGACAAGAAATTGTAGAGCGAAACAAGCCCTATAACATAGGATAGAACATTTTAATGAACAGTGCTTTCCATAAAATCAATAAAATGAAAAATATACGAAATAATATACATGCACTGATGTCTGTCGAAAATCGACAACTATGAAACTATGATCCCTTCCCCGACACGAACGGTACATTGTGAGACAGGAAATTGTAGAGAGAAACAAGCCCTATAACATAGGATAAAACATTTTAATGAACAGTGCTTTCCATAAAATCAATAAAATGAAAAATATACGAAATATTATACATGCACTGATTTCTCTCGAAAATCGACAACTATGGAACTATGATCCCTTCCCCGACACAAACGGTATATTGTGAGACAGAAAATTGTTGAGAGAAACAAGCCCTATAACATAGGATAGAACATTTTAATGAACAGTGCTTTCCATAAAATCAATAAAATGAAAAATATACGAAATAATATACATGCACTGATGTCTGTCGAAAATCGACAACTATGAAACTATGATCCCTTCCCGACACGAACGGTACATTTGTGAGACAGGAAATTGTAGAGAGAAACAAGCCCTATAACATAGGATAAAACATTTTAATGAACAGTGCTTTCCATAAAATTAATAAAATGAAAAATATACGAAATAATATACATGCACTGATTTCTCTCGAAAATCGACAACTATGGAACTATGATCCCTTCCCCGACACAAACGGTATATTGTGAGACAGAAAATTGTTGAGAGAAACAAGCCCTATAACATAGGATAGAACATTTTAATGAACAGTGCTTTCCATAAAATCAATAAAATGAAAAATATACGAAATAATATACATGCACTGATGTCTGTCGAAAATCGACAACTATGAAACTATGATCCCTTCCCCGACACGAACGGTACATTGTGAGAGAGGGAAATTGTAGAGAGAAACAAGCCCTATAACATAGGATAAAACATTTTAATGAACAGTGCTTTCCATAAAATCAATAAAATGAAAAATATACGAAATATTATACATGCACTGATTTCTCTCGAAAATCGACAACTATGGAACTATGATCCCTTCCCCGACACAAACGGTATATTGTGAGACAGAAAATTGTTGAGGAGAAACAAGCCCTATAACATAGGATAGAACATTTTAATGAACAGTGCTTTCCATAAAATCAATAAAATGAAAAATATACGAAATAATATACATGCACTGATGTCTGTCGAAAATCGACAACTATGAAACTATGATCCCTTCCCCGACACGAACGGTACATTGTGAGACAGGAAATTGTAGAGAGAAACAAGCCCTATAACATAGGATAAAACATTTTAATGAACAGTGCTTTCCATAAAATCAATAAAATGAAAAATATACGAAATAATATACATGCACTGATTTCTCTCGAAAATCGACAACTATGGAACTATGATCCCTTCCCCGACACAAACGGTATATTGTGAGACAGAAAATTGTTGAGAGAAACAAGCCCTATAACATAGGATAGAACATTTTAATGAACAGTGCTTTCCATAAAATCAATAAAATGAAAAATATACGAAATAATATACATGCACTGATGTCTGTCGAAAATCGACAACTATGAAACTATGATCCCTTCCCCGACACGAACGGTACATTGTGAGACAGGAAATTGTAGAGAGAAACAAGCCCTATAACATAGGATACAACATTTTAATGAACAGTGCTTTCCATAAAATGAAAAATAAATAGATGAGATCAGTGTCTTGCCGACAGATTGCCCTAGACTTGTTTATTCGGTGCGGCCAACGCAAAAAAGACGCTAAGCAAACTTTATCCTATGATGTATGTTTAAGTATTTGTTTATTAACAAGAAAGCGTATCGATTTTTTGTTACAAAGTACTGATTGACACTTCGATTTTGCGCCTCCAAAATGTTGCACCTACGTGCGTGCACGCACTGCACGCTCGCCAGGAACGGCCCTGGTTATTATAGTTCTAAAGTTTGAAATACGCATATAGAAAAAAATATCTAATAATTTCTTGTAATGTTAATAGGCAAAAATGATTTATTTCTAATCTGTGTTACAAAATACCAATTTGGATAATTTGTATTAATTTGTACAGATAAGCAGTCTTGCATTATTTTAAAAATGGATATCTAATTGATGCCTTTTAATTAAATTGTACTAATTTAATTTCAAAGCTTAGTAACAAACTATTTTAACGTTTTTCAAAAATAAATAGAATACAGGGATGAAATAGTTTTAAATATGAGTTAACAATTAGCTAGACAATTTATATTAATATACAGGTTGAGTCTTAAATAAATGCTAATATTTTAAGGGGTAGTATATTTTGACATCAGAAACACGTCTATGAGGTTTTTTCGCGAAAATATTTTTTTTGAAAAAGAAAGAAGAAAATTTGGAATTTTGAAAAATTTATTAAAAATAATAATTATTTAATTAAACTTATTTATAATATATTTATAATATATTTATAATATAGAGATGTCCGGTGGCGTAGAGAGGTACAGCTCTCGTCAACCATAATCTAAAGGTTGTGAGTTCGAATCCTACAGCCGGCAGTTCATCAGCCGACTATTTTTAATAAAATAAAAATAGTTTGGGTTGCAACCCCAAGGTCGACTCAGCCTTAAATGAGTACTTGGGATTCACAATCCTGAGGTAATAATAGGCGCTTGAAGTGTAGTGCTAGCCACACTACTTTCCTTGTATACCGAATTGCTCTAGCATGGCCAGCTGTACCTTGCTACTCCCATGGCGTTAAACGCTATATACGGGAGCTAGTATTATATTATATATTTATAATATGGCAACATAGGCAGTAGATTAAATTTACAAGAAAGAAAATCCAGAAAAGATCCAGTGGTTCTCAAAATTTAAGC
Source organism: Sitophilus oryzae (assembly GCF_002938485.1). Taxonomy (NCBI): domain Eukaryota; kingdom Metazoa; phylum Arthropoda; class Insecta; order Coleoptera; family Curculionidae; genus Sitophilus; species Sitophilus oryzae. The sequence goes on from NW_022146479.1 coordinate 6,933,208, forward strand.
GAAAAAATGTTTTTTTTGGCGAACATTTCAAAAAATATCTCGGTATAAAACATCTCAAACAATATAAAATTATTAGTCGTAACTTTTTGGAGGTTTTAGTTGTCTTTAATTCGGTGTCTTTTGTCTTATTCAGTGTTCTTCTAAAATATAGCAGCCGTTGATATCTCATTTGTTGTTCTTTTTTAGCAACTGTGCCTTGATGATCCTTGAAGTGGTTCCTGATGAGGTACAATGACTGATGCCGTTCTAGAACGATGATTTTGAAAACACCATCTAGGATTAAGGCCCAGAACCAGATTGAACCAGGTATGTTATACGACGCACCGTGTCATTTTCTTTTACTTCCAACTAACGTTTTTTCTCTATTGTTTCAGGTTAGTGCTAGCCTTATAGTCCGCATTCACTAATGACAGTGAAAATATGGGGCCCTCTTGGAAACGCGTAATTTAACTCGGAATTTCTCTAAAAAACTGAACAGTTTTTTGCTGCCATTCGTTAATTATTACAGTCGTTTTTCTTTATTATTGTTATTTATCCCTAGGTGTGAGACCAACTTTAAGGGGGCTAATGTCCCCCTTATGAGTGATTGCTCACCAAGCAAGGAAGAAAGTGTAATCGGACTCTAAGACGACTAACGTTCCCCTTATGAGTCTCTTTACTGAACAGAAAAGCAATATGAGCTAACGAGATGTCATCTAACAAGATGTCAAACTAACGAAATGTCATCTAACAAGATGTCAAGCTAACGAGATGTCATCTCGTTAAGATCGTTTCGAATTTTATCGTTATTAAGGCAAGATTTACCGGGATGACATCTATCGGAGATAGTATTGCGCCTGCGCAATTAGAATGGTTTTAGAATAGATGTAATATTTTAGGATAGGTTCGAATTTTATCGTTATTAAGGCAAGATTTGCCGGGATGACATCTGTCGAAGATAGTATTGCGACTGAGCGGCGATTATTAGAAAGTTTTTTAGAGGAGATATCATTTGTTGTCCCCCTTATGAACCCTTATGAAGCAGTGAGAGGCTAAATCGACAGATATCGTTTTTAAAACATCTAAATATTTTTTATAATTTTAATGAAAAACAATTAATTTTCTAATCGATTTATTTCGTCAAATTCGCACTGTCTATCAGTTTTACCAAACGTAAACATTTTTGTTTAAAAATTATTCAGTTAATTTATTTTTTTTTATAATACAACTCTCATAAAATAAATATGTATTTAACAAAAACAAAAAACAAAAATACCATTTTATTTAAATTTAAATAGTTTCACTAGTAAACAATTTTAAGAATCTAACATGTATCAATTTGGACCAATTTTGTATTTTTTGAATCATTAACTTACTCTTCATAAATCTAAAATTATATTTAAAATTTTATGTGATGTTTATTTACCCCACTCAACGAATCCACGAAAAAGATATATCTTCTAGAAGAGGTCAGAAGAACAACTTCAATTTAAAAAATATACATGGTATGACTGAGGTAAAGAAGTATCTTTTCTTGTCTAACCCTCTTGATACAAATAAATTATTTTAACAAATTTTCTTCTTGAAGGACAAGGACCTTCTAGACATGCTGTATTACAGGGCAGAATTTAGAAGGAATTAGTAGCAGTTGCTATTTGCAAAGAATAAACGTATAGGTAAATTCAAAAAATCTTTAAAGATAAACCAGAATATTGTCAACATAGTCATTTAAAATATTCCGGTTGAAGTATATATATTATGAATACTATTATTCTTTATACTTTAGTAGAGTACCATCACAATATCTTCATCTCTATTCTATTAGGTTGAAAAAATGAAAAGTTATATTAGAACTTCTTTGAACTGTTGAACAAATCTTTTTTTGATCTAAAATATAAAAATATATTTCTTAAATACATATATTGGTTTTAAAAAGAAAATACATATATTATATTACAATCTTGATTTAAAATTTTCTAATTCAGAATTTTCATTTGACGTTCTTTTGAATATTGAGACATTTCAGTATTAATTAATGAAGGACATATTGATATGGCCCTGTATGACTGATTAATAGAATATCAATTTAAAAAGTTATTTGAATCTATTTTTTTAAGAGGTATAAGGAGATCAGTTTGAATATGGTAATTTAAACTAGGAAATAGTTGTATGAAAAATATGTATATTTATTTTTTTTACATTTTTTGGGATGTTCGTTTATTAAATACTAAAGCCGTGGTCGTTATAAAAATATCTTAACATTCTTGAGCAAGGTTCATCAGAATTTGCTTGGTTTCAGACTTTTGACTGAAGTCGGGGTTGGCACCTTTCTCGATTTGTTTCTTCAAATATAGAGCAGTTTTGCTCTTGTCGACACAGTGGACAGCTACTGGTTTAGAAAGGGTCTTGCGGGGACTTCCTCTGCAGGTAGGTACAGGGCGGATTGTGAAGCATATGCTGCCATTTTCTTCAACGAAGCGATTTCTCAGTTGAATTTTGCTGGATGATTCGCTTGTCAAATGTCTGCTCCTGTCAGAAACAACATCAGCATACAAGGGCATTACTTTACGAACACAGTCTTGGCTTTCTTCTTTTGGTCTCCTGTTTTCAGAGCCCATTTCGTAGTTCTTAACAAATTTGGCGTAGTCAGATACGATACAGTTGGCTGGTACAGTGAAATCTTCGTACTTGTCATGGCTGAATTTTCCACAAAGTCCTTTGTTGGAGTCACGGAGTGTGCTGCTGGTAGAGGTAAGCTTGACGCGTTTACCATCGAAGATCACATAGAATGCATTTTGCATATCTACTTTAACTTCTCCATTTGGTAAGGCATAGATTTGGACCAAACCGTTGTGTAAATCAGCTGATTGTTTGTCGTTAAACTTCATTTCTTTGCTGTCGACGTAAACGGCAGCGAGTGGGCTTGAGCCAGAACGTTGGCTTTGTTGTTGAGCCTTCATGTTGATTTCTACAGTTTTGCCGTCAGATTTTGGATGGTTAAAGGTGATCATTATTTCTTTTTCTTGGGCAGACGATTGGCGCACTAGAACGGCGTAGTTTTCTTGTTGACGTTTTAGTTGTTCTTCAACAGTTTCAGTCTTAAGGTCAGATCTGCGAGCTTCTTGTGGAACATACTGGAGAGCTACAGTCCATTCGGTTCCAAGAGAGAGTGGATAAGTTCTGTTGTTGAAGGTTTGGGCAGATGTTTGGTCAATAACACAAGTGGCTGTAAATTAAATTCCAATATAAATAAATGACAGTTAATTTAGATATGCTTAAACTTACGCCTGAATAGTGGCCATCCTTTAAGGACTCCAATAAGTCTGGATGGGGCATGGAAAACAGGGTGAGGTACAAACAAAGCTCTTGCGATTTCATTGTTAAGGGGCATATCGTACATTATCGTCCTCTCATCACCGCTGACAATGGTCATATTCAGTCTTCTCAATTCTTCGGGTTCGAATTTTACCCTAAATTCAACTTTGTCTTGTTGGGAGCTGATACTTTCAATTTCAGTTTCAGGATAGTAGTAAACTCTTAATCCTTGGAATACGCCCTTTATGATATCTTGGTACCTTCTCTTAATGTTGGAGTATTTCCATTCAGATTCAATAACATCTAGGAAGTTAGATTCGATGGTCATGTTCTGGCAGGCTGGAAGTTGGAAGTTGCCTTCTTGCATTTCTTTTTTGCACTCATTATACATAGGTTTTTGAGTTAGCCTTTCTTTTCGTTCATCGCTTCTTCTGAAGTTAACTTTTCCGGATACCAAAGCAGCTTCGTTTTGGTTAGCTCCGCATAACATGCGTACTTCGTATTTTGCTTCAGGTGCGTTTTTCAGGGAGTAAGTAAGGTCCAGACCGTTGGTGTTTGGCACGTAACCTTTTACATCTAAAGAGCATAGGTGTTGCTGTTCACCATTTTGTTTGTAGTACATAATTGCTCTGGAACTAGGGTCAGCGTTACTCTTTCCAAAGGTAACACCGAAGGAGTGTTGGTATTTTTTGTCTCCTTGGAATTCCAATGAAAATGCGCAAGAGTGAAGTTGAGCGCTCCTGATTCCAGCTCCGACGTATTTAAGTAATTTTTCGTGGTATTGTTGTTGCGCGCCTTGAGTCTTTTCAGCTAACTGGTCATAGTTGAGGAATTCTTCCTGGTTTTGGGTCTCAGGTTGCATTTTGTACTGATCGCGATGACTGAAACGGAAAGTTACCTTTTTCGTAGCAGACTGGCTGGGTACATAGGCTATAGATGCCTCAGTTTGTTGCAGGGAAGCACGATCCCACAACCATTGCAACAGAGTATCAACATCTCTGGATTTCAACATATGAGCTACTTCACCAAGATTGATTGATTGGATAGGATGATGTCCCCAAGCTCTGAATGAGATGCCTGTTTCTTTTTTACCAAAAACTGTGTCGAAGTATCTGAATTTGTTTGCTTGAGGAGTAATGATTTGGGTATTTGGTCTTAAGGCGACGGGAACAGTGCTCATGAGATCGCTTCTGGACGTGTAAGGCCAACTGCTGTAGTGGAAGAGACGAGCATTGTTATGGGGTTCTTTCACTTCAAATTCAACTTTAGATTCAGTGTTCTTAACATCAATTTCAGCCTTGGCATATACTGGTAAATGTGCTTGAACATTCCTGTCAAATCCAGCAGTGTAGATTTGATGGTCGAAAGGTGTTACGAATGATAAATGACTCTGACCTTTAACGCTGAAAGTTACTGATCCCTCGATTTGAGCAGTTATTTGGTCAGGCTTGATTAGCCTCTTGCCATCGGAAATTTGAGGAGTAGCTTTAGCTTGGATCTTTCCTTCGAATCTAACAAGAACAGGCATGTCTGAAGTATACAAAAATGGCAGACCCATTTCAGTGGGAACAGACAGAGCGAGTTCTTCAACTTGTTGTAGTTTTGTGTAACTGAATTGCTTGCCTTTGTTTAGGATTTCTTCTTGTTGACGAATAACTGAAATGGGAAAAAAAAGAAGATTATACTAAAAATATTTAAAACTAATATCAACTTATACCTTCGGGTAAGCGTTCAATGGTTTGGTTGTCAAAGGACCACAATTGGGAGATTCCGGCCATTTCAGAAAAGATGTAGCTTTCAAGTTGTTCTCTTTCTTCTGTTTGGTAGTTCATGTAGTGGGCGATGTTGGCACTGGACCATTTACTTTCTCCGCTTTGTTGCTGAGATCTCTGTTTTTTAGCTTGTTTGTAACTGTCAGTTTGTTGGTATACAACATGCATCAATTCCTTGATGCTGGATGTCATACCACCAATTGAAAAGTAGTCTCGTGGCATTTCGTTTACTCGTCCGCGGGCGGAGAGTTTCAAAACCTTAGGCCAGTAGCTGTCAGGACTGCCAATTTGAAGGAATTCTTGTTCGAGTTCAGTATGCATTTCACTCATAATGCTGTCGCTGTAGTCAATGGATGCTTTGTCTCCTCCGTAGAGTTTTTTGGTAAGAAGTGGCAAGGCAGATTGGGCGGCTTTGTGTCTGAAATAAAATTTTGTAAAGTACGATTGTTAAATTATAAAACAATTACTTACAGGGCATGGTTTTTGCTTGAGCGAAGTCGAGAAGCTGTTTCGATAGCTGATTTTACAGCAGCGTTTAATTGTTCTTGATATTCAACGTTGGTATTTTCTGCCATGCTTTGTAATCTTTCGGATAGAACTTCAGGATTTTTGAATAGTATGTAAGCTGCGTTAATTCTAACTTCGGGTAGTTCTCCAGCGTTTTGGTAAATTTGGTATAGTACAGGGAGAGCTTGAGATGGTTTAGTTTTGGCGAGTCTTCTCAAAGAAACGACCATTAACATGCGTTGGAACTGAGAGCATTGTTTTTGTCCCTCCAAATAAGGTTCAAACAAGCTTAAAATATTTTTATGTCCAATATAGCCTAAAGCAGTAATGTACAAGTGTACTCTAGGAGCATCAGCTTCAGCAATGGCCTGTTCGAGTTGTTGACCGTAGTATGGGATTACTACATCTTTTACAAATTGGCGGCCTGTTTTAGTGTTGAAATTTCCAAAGCTGTGTACTGGATACTGATTGTGGGACTCGTTTCTGTTGATGTAAACTCTGTATACGAGGTTGGCATATGAGAGAACAGCTGTTTGGTTGAGGTAGAGTTGTTCTTTAACTTTGCTGCTTTTGGTCAGTTCGTAGAACTTCTGCATATATTCGTCAGTGGGGGTGCGCACTGAACGGGCTATGGTAGAGACAACATCGGAAGCTTCTCTGTTGCTAATTTTTTTGTTCTCAATCCAGTTTTGGATGTTAAGGAAGGCAGGTCCTGTTCCAGCTTCAGCTACAGCGTCACGGTAAACTTCCCAGGCTAAACGTTCTTTACCTTGTCCGGATTGGGTATACAATTGTTCGGCTACATAGTTGATTTCTTCTTCGTTCATTAATCTAATAAAGGAAGCAAGCATTGTGAATTTGCTCAAGGTGGACTGTGTGAGGATTTTTTCTGGTTCTTGTAAGTCTTCACTAATTTCTTGGGCCATAGTTTGTACGTTTTGTTTGAGATCAAAGTCACGGTTTTGTCTGATAGATCTTCCATGGTATCCCATCAAGTATGGAAGGAGAGGAGATTCTGGAGCATGGTTCATTTGAGGTCTTGGTTGACGTTGTTCATATTCTTCAGAAGAACTACTTTCCCTGTTGTATTTTTCAATGCTTTGGGAAATTGAGCGGGGATGTCTGCGCCATAAACCCTCATTGCTTTCCTCACTTACAGCTTCGTTAGAGCTGTAATGTTGCATGTTCTTTTGACGTACTTGATCATTTTGAGAAAAAGGATTTCCATAAGTGTATACAAGATCTCCGATGTCAACAGGATTGGATAGATCTTCAGGCTGTTGGTTCTGGTTTTTGATTTCGGCCAAAGTGACGTTGACAACACTGATAACAGATCCCCTTTCTTTGTTGTTTAAACTTGGTGTAATGACGATCTTGTTAATGGTGTAACTGTTTTGAATGGTATATCTAGAGGGTTTACCAGTCAAAATAACACGAGATTGGGACTGTCTTGTTAAAAATTCCCCTAAACTGTTGTCGGTAGGTTTGCCATCAGTTATATCTCCAAAACCATAGTGATAGGAAGGCTTCTCTTCGGAATTGGTATAGTTCTTACTCTTGATGACTTCGAATACTTCGCTTTCTCCTTGGAGATCAGCTTTTGGAGCCAACCACGGCTGAGACTGAAGGATGTACATAGGCAAGTTGTGGATTTTGTATGTGGTTTCGGTTTCACCTGTGACGGTTTTTTCCATGGTTTTGAATACTCCGTTCATATCCTCCCCACTTGGTAAGTTGTTAATTGGGTTGGGAATTACGTTCTTTCCTTGGACATCCAGTTGGTATTGACTAGCAATACTTTTGATGACATTGGCTTCCCAGTTACTGACCTCTTTTTCCATAATAATATTTTGGATAAGACCATCTTCAACAACCATTTGGAAAGGTTTTTCAGAGAGGCTTAGTTGCTTGTAGCTCATTTGGGATTCAGGGACTTCTGTATCCCAGCCGTTGGGCAAGTGGCTGTGAATTTGGGCATACTGGGAACCGGATATCCTTCCTTGTACTTTTCCATCGGAGCGTTTGGAGATGTGGAGTTTGGCTTTCAAGAAAATGCCAGAATACTGATCGGAAACTTCGTTTAAGTTGCTTAGGGTTCGTCCACTAATTTGGTATACATATTCGGTATTTTCTTTGAAGGCCGGTGTTGAGGCAAGGGCGTACCCAACTAGAATGGACGAAATATATTTTGTAATAATATTTATTGACTTTATTTCCTTAATTAAATTTCACCAGAGAGTAACAAAGATTATATAAAATATAAATTTAATATACATATAGGTATAAGGATAATTTATAAGAGTGAAAATAGAGTTGGAAAATAAAGTTCAGAATATTATAATGAAAGAAAATAAAAAATAAAATAAAAATAATAACAGTTTAACCAAAAAAATAAAAACTTACCCAAGAAGAATAATGCGAGCGGTGACCACATGGTTGATTCAGAACCAACCACTGAATGTGAAGATGCTCTATGTAATCTTAGTATTTATAACGAAATTTCTGCTGACTTAGCGCCTTAAAATCTATATGAAATTTAATGAATGAAATTTGTTTTTGATTAATAAAATTAACCACATTTTATCTCTATAATTTTGCTGCGTTTGTTATAGCAACCGATACACGTGCATTGATTTTTCGAAAAAAACTAACTAATTATTGATATTAACATGTATATTCTTAAGGGCTGATTTAGAAATTAATCCCTTAGCTAAGAACACTGTCTGTTTATTTATTTTTAAAATATTTTGTAAGTATAATGAAGTGCAAGTGCATAAGGCATACAATTTTTAATATATTTTTAATTATTCAATATATATGTAATTATTAACTTTCAAATCCATGTTTCCAAATACATAATTAAATATTATTTAAAAATAAATACGCCTAATTTTTAAATCATTATACAGGGTGATTCTTAAATAAGTGCAAATATTTGAGGACTGGTAGATCTCGATAAAAGAAACATATTTTCTCTTTACAGTTTTTCAAATAATTCCAAAAAACCCAGATAATTTCACTTTATATTTTCACGAATTTAAAAAAAAATTAATAAAGAAAATATTTTTTGCTTAAATTTTGAGAACTGGATCTTTTCTGCGTTTTATTTCTTGTAAATTTAATCTACTACCTATGTTGCTATATTATGAAGATATTATATTTTTTACTAAGAATTAAAAAAAATCCATAATTTTTTCAAAAAATTTCAAATTTTCAAAAAAATTTATTTTGCGAAAAAAACCTCATAGGCTTGTTTCTAGGGTCGAAATATACTACCCCTAAAATATTTGCGCCTATTTATAATTTTAATATGTATATCTTAAAAACATTATAAAGAACAATAAATAAAATTAGGCACATTTGAATCGTACCATTGCCAAAAATGTTTATTTTATTACAAAAAATTACAGGGTTTAAATTAGCTACAAATATATTATGATTCTTATTTTATTTTTTCTAAACATATTTGTACTGTGTCGTTTTTTTTTAATATTTATTGGAAATTTATTTATGTAAAATTTTAATTTGTTTTCCTAGTATTAGTTATCTCCATTGTAATTCAATCAAAGCAAAAATAAATTATCATATGATTGAAAAAAAAACGGTGTTACGGATGGCTTGGAAATCATGATTGCTGTCATTTCTATGTAAAATAATATGGGGAGTATCATCGATCGTCATTTCCAAACTAACAGGACGCTGTTTTTTTACGATTACGGTATATGTATGTCATCTGTGGGATTTAATTTTGCTAATATAGATATTATATTGATAGTCACCATATAATCATATGATCGAAAAAAAAAACGGCGTAAAAGACGACTTCTTGATTTTTGACGATAATTTTGGCGAAGTCAAGCCCTAGATGTCGTTTACTTGGCCCGGACTATTCTTTAATTTTTAGTGGCCCTTGCTGGCCAGTTGGTCTTAACTTAAGGAGGTTGTGTTTTATTTTTATATCAAGTAAAAATGATGTTAAATCGGAGTAGTTTAAAATTCGAAAAAAATATTGTTTGGAAATAGATTTGTGTGTCTGGAATCGTTGAATCCTTCTTTAATCTTTCTATAATTAGCTTTTATTTCAGACAAGTTTTCAATCAAAGCAAAAAGAAATTATCATATGATTGAAAAAAAAACGGTGTTACGGATGGCTTGGAAATTATGATTGCTGTCATTTCTATGTAAAATTATATGGGGAGTGTCATCGATCGTCATTTCCAAACTAACAGGACGCTGTTTTTTTACGATATGTATGTCATCTGTGGGATTTAATTTTGGTAATATAGATATTATATTGATAGTCACCATATAATCATATGATCAAAAAAAAAACGGCGTAAAAGATGACTTTTGATTTTTGATTATAATTTTGGCGAAGTCAAGCCCTAGATGTCATTTACTTGGCCCGGACTATTATTTACTTTTAATGGCCCCTACTGGCCAGTTGGTCTTAAGGAGGTCGTGTTTTATTTTTATATCAAGTAAAAATGATGTTAAATCGGAGTAGTTTAAAATTCGAAAAAAAATATTGTTTGGAAATAGATTTGTGTGTCTGGAAACGTTCAATCCTTATTTAATCTTTCTATAATTAGCTTTTATTTCAGACAAGTTTTATGCTAATTTTTAGTAATTGATGTCTAGAGATTGACCTCGACAAAATTACCCTCGATTGTCATTCCACAGCCGTCTTTGATGCCGTATTTTTCGATCATATCGTACCCTGTCTTACATTATTATTCTTTAAGAATTTAAATATTAAAATACCAGATTAAACTTATGTCACACTTGACGTTATTTATTTTTGAAGCTTTAAATAAAAAAATACTTAATTTGTGTATAGTTAAGGCAAGCTTTTAACAAATTTTATTTCGATTTTTTTATTTCAATATATTCTTTAATTATATTTATAAAAATATGGTTTTACAAAAGCGCATTTTTTAAAGTAGCCTGAACATCATATTTCTAATAAGTAAACATGCTTAATTTGTTTTATCTTTTAAATATTAATAAACATATCTACATAAATTGTGATACTGAATGATCAAACGTTATTCAAAATGTTAGATTCAAGATAAACAAAATATCCGGGTGCTTTAAATTTGTAATTAATGCATTCGTTTTTTTTTGTAATTAATGCATTTATTTCTGGTTTAATATAATGGTCTAATAAGAATTTTCTGTGGGATTTTTTTTGTGTAGATTTTTCATGTTAAGGGCATCATTTACTTTATCAAAAAATAATTATTTAGATATGAGTATAACTTAGTTACTCTGTACAAAATATTATAGCAAACACTAGCGATAAAATTATGCATATGTATACAAATAATTTATCACTTTGTTGTTATCTGTTGCCACATGTAGCTTAAAAGCAAAATTTTTCCTAAATTATTGAAAATACATGTGTACGTATATGTATACTAAGTGGTCATAAAACACAGAACTATATACAGGGTGTTTAAATAACGGTGTGTCATTATTACTTTATACTCAATATAGTTTTTATATCCAAAAACTTATATTCTTCTTATTTTTTAATTTAAATACCTATGAATTAAAAAAAAAGATAAAGTCTTTTTAAAAAAAATATAAAGATAAATATTTCAGTTAACGTCTCCTTTTTGCTGCCAGGGCTAATCTGGACGGGGCCTACTTTGTTTACGCGGAATCCGAACCGCGGTCCTCGGCCATATCACGGTCAGTGGCCTACCGACTTAGAAAGTGTCTAAACAAGGCCGTTCCTGGCGAGCGTGCAGTGCGTGCACGCACGTAGGTGCAACATTTTGGGGGCGCAAAATTAAAGGGTCAATCAGTACTTTGTAACAAAAAACCGATACGCTTTCTTGCCAATAAACAAATACTTAAACCATCATAGGATAAAGTTTGCTTAGCGTCTTTTTTGCGTTGGCCGCACCGAATAAACAAGTCTAGGGCAATCTGTCGGCAACACATTGATTTCATCTATTTATTTTTCATTTTATTCATTTTATGGAAAGCACTGTTCATTAAAATGTTGATCCTATGTTATAGGGCTTGTTTCTTTCTACAATTTCCTGTCTCACAATGTACTGTTTGTGTCGGGGAAGGGATCATAGTTTCATAGTTGTCGATTTTCGAAAGAAATCAGTACATGTATATAATTTCGTATTTTTTTCATTTTATTGATTTTATGGAAAGCATTGTTCATTAAAATGTTGTATCCTATATTATAGGGCTTGTTTCTCTCTACAATTTCCTGTCTCACAATGTACCGTTTGTGTCCGGGAAGGGTTCATAGTTTCATAGTTGTCGATTTTCGAAAGAAATCAGTACATGTGTATTATTTCCGAATTTTAGTTTATTGTTTTTATGTATTTCATATAAAATGGGTCAGTTTTTTTTCTTTAGGGTACTATTTTTGTTACTAAGTGTTTGTGGTTTTTTTTGTTTTATTTATTTAATAAATGTTTTTATACTTTAATTAGAATAGTTTTTTTAAAATTTTCAATTACATATTGCTCGTTTGTCGGAGAATATAAATTCTTTAAATTTTTGAGATTAAGATTAAAATATATAATTGATTTAAATATAAAAAGGGCGCACCAAAGAATGCTGCACGTAGGCGCCAGATACCCCAGGAACGGGCCTGTGTCTAAATTAACTCTTACTCACGAGATATCCGATCTCATCCGGCCTCGAACCGGCGTCAATGAGCAGTGTGTATCAATAGATTTTACACTTTTCCCTTGGACGACAGCACGATACAGTGTGTCGAACCGGTCACCCGTCCATCCACCAGTATCGCCTTACGTCGCTTAACTTCGGTGTTCTAATGGTAACCGGTGTTTCAACCTACGCCGTTGCCCTATATGGCTTTTTATTTTGAAGAGATTTTATTTTACTGGAATTTTTATAATAATTGTATAAATATACTAATAGAGATTTCCAAAAAAATCATCGTTTTTTTTTCATAATTTTGTATAAAATTATCTATAATGTCATAGTTTTGTTTTCAAGATATTTGCATATGTTAATACTAGAAAAACTATTGTTCTATTAGAAAAACACATTAGGCATAATAGTAATAAATAATATACAGGGTGAGTCTTAAAAAAGTGCAAATATTTTTAGAGGTGGTATATTTCGACCCCAGAACTACTTCTAAGTATTTTTTATGCATAACAAAAATGTGTACAAAAATTTCGAACCGGTAATGCAATCTCTATTTCAACTCATTTCATTTTAAAGAATTAATTTCGTTATATTCTCAATTACTGCAAGGGAAATTTAAAGTATTCTGGAAAAGTTTGTAATGACACTTAAATTATATCTTAAACATTCTAGTTAAAAGTTAAAACTGCATAAAACTAATGCATAAAATAGTTCTGTAGTAGGTATGTTATGCAAATAATTAATCTTATTATATTTTTTAAATATACGCAGTTTTCTTATGTATTATTTCACAACATTACTAACTCTTAATTTAAATTTATTTATAAATTAAGTTAACTATATTTGTGGTATAAAAAGGTCTATTATCTTAACATTTTGGGTTAAATCTTATGTAACCTTTAATTATGTGGGTGTAATCAACTAAAGTGTCTCTTTTATCTCTACCAGTCGTGATAAACCGAAAAATAAAAATAATTTTATAAATTATCAAAACACTTTAATTGAGATATATTTTTACATATTTTATGTATTTTAATACACATGCCATTACTAGGTATTAGTAAACATTTTTTTGCACAAACTCACATGATATATTTAGATAAAAAATATTTTTTTGTTTTGTTTTACTTCAATTTGGAAAAATATTTGTATGATTTGGACGATCCCTCTTCATTAAGTAAAATTACATACTTTTTGAAATACAATAAGAATAAACTAAAATATGATTTACAAAATCAATGTCAAATCACTATCAATAAATCTGTATATGTGACCGGTTCTGGCTATTCAACTATCATCAGACCTTTGTCAAAAAAAATATAATATTAGGTTATATTTTTTTGAGTTATCGCTTTGTGAAAATGAAGAGACTTTATAATAATAAGATTTTTTTAATAATAGCTATAGGGCACAATGAGGAGGAGATTAATTCAAGGGCAGGGTGAATTTTCTTTAGCTGAAATCACTTATAAAAGAAACAACAAAACATCCAGTTATGTAGAAGTCTGCCCAAAAACAAAATCATAAAAATTTCTCTGCGGACATACATCATTCTCTTTTTTTTTCGACTTTAGAATAACTGAAATCAGTGTTACATGAAAACATGTTCTCGCTTTACATTCTAAACACTTTTCTTGTTTAGGTAGGAATTTAACATAGAGATACTGTAATTTAGACATCAATACCGTGCAGAGAAAAAATGAAAATAAAAAAAATCGAACCAACAAACCAAACCAAAGCAATCAAACCACGCTCTAAGCTAAAACGCGCCTCTACGAATTCCAATTGCCGAGTGCTTTTCAAATCTTGCTAAATTTTACAATATTTTATCCGCAAATGAAAATGGTACACGGTTTTTGAGAGGCTATGTTTAGAAAAATTTCTAGAATGAAAATAGAAACATGTTTTCATGCAACTGGTTTCAGCTAAGTTGCAAAACTGAAAATTATGCATTTTCGCAGAAAAATTATTCATGACTTTCTATTTGAAAAGGCTTCCAAATACTAAATAAACAAATATTTTTTACAAAACTGATTTCAGCTTAACGGAAGTAGCCCTGATTTCAGCTATTTTAAAGTTGAAAAGCTCAAAAAGGATGCATTTCCGAAGAAGAATTTTTATGACATACTATACCAAGAGGTTTCCAAATAGTAAATCAATATTTCTTACATAACTGGTTTCAGCTAAACGAAAGTTGAGCCCAAAAGTACAAGAAGCACCCTAGATTGGCATGGCCTGAAATAGAAAAGAAATGGAATCCGCCTATTCGTTCTAGGCGAAACTGTTCCACTTATGGAACTAGATAAGGATGATTTTCCATTTGGATAAAATCATAAAAATGGTGAGCTGTGTTCTCTAGGCATATTATCATTAATGATAGTAATTTTCCTTGGTAGTAGATAAGCAAATGCATTGATAAGTATGTCTAGCGCTTTAGTTTGTCCAACGAAAGGATCGTCGTATTTTCTCTCATTTTTGTATGTTATCTGTCGAAATCTTTCCTGATTCTTTGGATTTGACTGATTTTCATTTGACTAATTTCTTTATTAAAATCATTTTAGAGAAAAAGAACAAGCGCACAAAAATGACAAGAAACGTTGGAATTTGTGCAAAACCGATTTGTAGGTGAATTACAGGCGGATGCGATTCTAGGAATAGTTTTAGATCTCATAATACCTACCTAATACTTTAAGCGCATTTACAGTGTTCTATTTCTGAGTTAGAGCCAACCAGGAAACTACTATACTATAATTTTCTAAGTAATACAGAGTAATACTATATTTTATTGAAAAATGTGTGCAAATGTTGGTAGAGCGGTATCAGAAAAAAACAAGATGTCATTGGTCTGGATATACATTACATAGCCTAGAGAAAAGACAACTTTATCAAAAGAAGTAGCAGGTACATTATTTTTCGTACTAGAATTAGCTCTGACATTAGATATGGTAGAGGCGTTCAATTAATTGAACGACAGTCTAGGGAAGAAACACATGATGCCATGGACACTTTAGCAAATCCATCCATAAACCCAGGTTCACAAAATGTGTGCTAACTCCGCTATACATGACTCACATCCTAATGTAGAGAATGAGACTGGCCGAAGTTGCCGAATATAGAGTCTGTATGGAAAGTGAGGAAACTATGTAAACGAGATACGTGCCCAGCTAGAAACAGGACCAGTTATATAGATTTCTATCAAGAGGTTGTTTATAATAAACTTGGTCATTATAGGCCTTTGCGCCCACTTTGTAGGGCTTCCATTATGAGATGCCACTCTTAATACCGTTATCAGAAAGGTTTTAATAATAATTTAGATTCCTTTTTTTTTCTGCTATTGAGGGTTACTGACCTGTAGGAAAGAAAACATAATAATATATAGATATACGGTAGAAACGGCGCAGCGTCAAAGACAACTGGGGAATAAGAATGGATGATACATTTGGCGAGGTCAATCTCTAGACGTTATTTACTAAAAATTTACATAAAATTTGTCAAAAGTAACACTATTTAAAGAAAGATTAAAAAAGGATATAACTTTTCTAGAGAATAAATCAAAACTTACTGAAGGCCAACTGGCAGCAAGCGCCATTAAGAAATAAAGAATATTACGGGCCAAGTAATTACATCTATGACTTGACCTCGCCAAAATTATCATCGATTGTCATGCCCCAGCCGTCTTTGACGCCGTTTTTTTTTCGATCATATGTCATTTTAATAGCTACCTCTCAAAAGACGTATTGTAGGATCTCCGATCCTGACATACTGGAGTAGCAGTCGTTAAGAGGTTATTTTCTCGGTCATTCATTATTTGAGGTTTCGTCAGTTATCATCATAATCCAAATGCATCAGTATGCAATGTCAATTATTGTCATCAAATACAAGATTTGTACAGATGATCGTCAACCTAATTGGTAAAACACAGAAGTCTAACATTTAATTTATCAAATAAGGAATAAGAATCACTTGATTATTTCGTTTGTACAAAGTACAACAGGTGAAGATGTAGTTTTTTGTGAGAATATAGTCAAAGATTTTTACATAAAAATACGGAATAAAAAATAGAATTGATATATTTTTGGAACAATTGGAGATAAGGAATTGAGGGGGGGGGCGCATTTACTTCAACTTCACTGTTTTTTCTTTTGTAATCAATTAGTTTCTATAAAATATAGATTTCTAAATAATAAATTTCTAGAATAAATCCGATATATTTTCCTGTTCTTATGCAGGAAATAAAAAATATTATATAGAAAATTTTGATTGATAACTAGTTGTCCAAGCATAATAAAACACTAATTTACCACAGTACGCTAAAATTTAGTGTTTTATTTTGCTGTTGTAACACCAAAGGTTCCGACCTCCAACTGTAATCTTCATTATTTCATAGCAAAGATATTTAATGTTAGTAGAAATACAGTTCTGAGGAAGAAATTTATATTTTCAGATTTTTAAAATACTTTTTCTTTAATAAAACTCCTCATAAAGGTGAAAATAATAAAAATTTAGATATACCTACTTAGCTAGGTTTTCAAGACAGCGTCTCAACTTTTTGTAGTTTAATTATGCCAGTGAATTAAAAATTTATCATATTTATTATTGTGCACTATTAAAACACGTTACGTTTTTGTATAAATAATTTAATAAAAAATTAGCAATAAATTAAATTATTTTACAAACACACACAAAACTCTAGTACTTAAATTAAAATATCACACATATCAGGCTACAAGTCCATTTCTTCAGTAGTGTACTGAACAGTTTTATAAAAATAATTAAAAATTGAGGAGTCTAAGAGCTACGGAATGCGCCTGCGCAAAGATATGACATATTGGTCCAGCCAATACCAATTCAAAATAGTCCTAATTCGGCACTCGAAAAAAAATAAAATAAAATATCTTTAATTACTATATTATATTATGTCCCGAAGAGTCATTTATTTTATTTTTTATGATTGCCTGGCATTTTATATTTGACAACTTTCACACTCAAACGAAATTATCTAGTGGATAGGGTAACAAAAAAAATAACCTAATTTACTGTAGGTTAAAAATTAACTATATAGCGCCAATGTTTTTTGATATCACTACAAAATACTGATGCATACATAAGCAATTGATGAACAGGTTGTTCACATACATCCACAAGTTTCCACTATCATATTAGACAACACTTTTGTCGTAACTGTTTTATTTCCATCCATATAAGCTAACTGCAAGGGTTGGAACTGTGTCGCCGCACAGCAAGGGGTGAGTTCTGGTCTCGACCCTCTTTGATTTCCCTTGCTCATTATCTTCTGAAACCAATAAAATCAAATTATTAATAAATATTATCTAATTATAGTTGATACTAAAATACAGGGTGAGTCTTAAATAAGTGCAAATATATTTCGATCCCAGGAACACGTCTATGAGGTTTTTTTCGCAAAAAAGATGTTTAAAATTGTGCATTTGCTTTTAAATTTCCCTGTATATTTTTCGAAAACTTTTTAGAGCTGCCTGTTCACCGCAAATTTTCCCACGGTATAATTTCTTAATCTCTGATATTACCATAGTTACGGCTTTACTCTATGGTTACGGCACTAAAAGGGATGCAATTACAGAAAAAATCCGGTGACTCTCAAAATTTTTTCAAAAAAAATAATTTTTTTTAAATTTTCAAACTTAAATAATTCGGTTTTGTGGACTTATCTGAAAAATGGTAAAGAGAAAATATGTTTCTTTTATCGAGATCTACCAGCCCTGAATATATTTGCAATTATTTAAGACTCACCCTGTATATTTATAAAATAATTTAATTACGTATTTAATGATCATTCCTAAGTTATTCGAAATTTTGAATACACTGATAAATGTTAATTAAAAAATACGACTATGGTATGATATTTGCTAATTATTTTTTTTCTTGTTTACTTAATATTTTCGACTATTCTTAAAAATTTTATTTATGTCAATGCCTTTTACAAAATTATCTCCAAATCGGCGCCATATATAGTCACTGAGAATGTATGTGCCCAGACTTTATCATTTTTATAACTACGAGTGTCACAAAAATATATTCTAATCTTTTGAATAGGAAATAGTAAGGCAGAAATCTGACCCCCTCCCGTCCTTCTTGTGAAAGTCATTAAATCACATCGTGTTATAAAACATATCCTGGACTTATCAGTTCAGTTTTGTAATAAAAAAAATCAATTTTTTTTAAAATTAAGTTATAGCGATTTCCAACTATGATGTTGCTATTTTTATAACGGCTTTTAACTGAACCAGATACAAGGTTAATTAAAATATAGAAAATAAAAAAAATATTATACATAAATATTAAATTTGGAATTTGCAATAACACATCATTATATTTTATTTGATTATAAAATAAGTTATTTAAAAGGAAATGAAATGTTTATTGCTAATTTAAGTAGTAAACAAATTAATATATTTTTAATATTATCACGGAAGATATCGTAAGACATAATCTTGTATTAGAAATATGTTACAATGTTTAAGGCGTAATTAAAAATATAATAATCTTATTAATAAAATGAGCTAGTTGGCAAAAGCTTAATTTAGGATATATTTAGCATTTTTAATCTTATAATTTGGCTGATGATTTTCATAAATATTTTTTTAAGAGTAACGTAGTGTTTAGTGTAATAAAAAATTTCTAATGTTATATTTATTAAACATTAATTATTATGTGTGAATATGTGAATATATTAACCTTTTCCACGCTATAAATGTATTATTTATTATACGTATATTTATAAGATATATTTTCAGTTATTTTAACGCTTCTTTATGTGATCAATATTTCATCAGCAAATCCTATATTTTTGATTTTGAAATTTTTGGTAATATCAAACTACAAAAAATAAGGTTATCTGCGCTATATTTATTATCTAGGTATAAAAGACTAAATAAATAGCTCTAAATTATCTGCATAACATTCCATAATTATCTAAAAATTAATTTTCGATTTTGTTTATCATTTTAAAGCCTTACTTTTTAAACGTTAATAAATTTAAGAAAATATTGAAACTGTTAAAATTAGAATTTTATCTAACTATCTTTTCGTTAAACCGTTTGATTAATAATTCTTTTGATATTGAGTGTCATTGAACATGGCATCATCTTGTTCAAAATTTCATCCTTCGCTTTTTGTCTAATTTAATAGAATAAATCGTTATAATTACACAATATTCCTTGATAAATGGAATTTGAATTTTACTCTTATAGACTTTTAAAAAAATATTTCGTTAATTTTTAATGTGGCACTTAATAATTTTTGGAATTTATAAAATACAGGGTGAATCGTAAATACCTGCAAATATTTTTAGTGGTAGTCTATGATGAATTTTGTTTAATTTTAGTTAAAAACATAATTTCTTCAAGAAAGCAATCAAGAAAAGATCCAGTGGTATTCAAAGTTAAGCAATATTTTTTTTAATTTTCAAGGTAAAATAACTCGGTAATTTTGGACTTATTTAAAAAACGCGAAAGAGAATATATTTTATGTTTCTTTTATCGAGATCTACCAGCCCTGTGAAAATATTTACACTTATTTAAGACTCGTCCTGTATATTTCATCTGTGCCATTGCTTGGAAGATATTTTTGTGAATTTAGTTAAATTTTATTACAAAATTATTATTACTTATTTAAATTTTAGACTGATTTTTAAAGTTATTTTGTTTATTGTATTAATACCACTTTAACATTTTAAATACTTATTTTGAATGAAAATATTGTATGTAGATCATATTATATTGCTTTATATATTTTTCTACAGGCAAGAGACCTTTAAGTAAATGTCTGCAACTGAGAATATGGCTTGTGTTCACTGAAAATATTATTTTTCTATCAACTTGTTCATAATGTATACTTATACAAGTTTGATAGATTTCATAGTTATTTCTTGTCTAATATATATAGTAGAATATCTAATATATAATAACTATACAGCGCGACTCTTAAATAAGTGCAAATACCCAAAAACACGCCCATGAGTTTTTTTTTCGGGAAAAAATAAGTTTAGTATTTTTTAGTTTTACTTAAAAAACATAATTTCTTGATAATATGGCAACATAGGTAGCAGATTAACCTTACAAGAAAAAAAATCCAGAAAAGATACAGTGGTTCTCAAAATTTAAGCAAACATTTTTTTTCAAATTTTCACAGTAAATTAACTCGATTATCTTGGACTTATTTGAAAAACGGTAAAAAGAAAATATGTTTCTTTTATCCAGATCTACTAGCCCTGAAAATATTTGCACTTATTTAAGACTCACCCAGTATACTATTTACCTGTAATATACTATTATGCGTGCTGGCGCTATTCATAATTGCCGTGGGTGTGGTGCAGGATCCCCTGCAAAAATACGCGTTGTAATATCTTGGCCTGATAATCCAATCGTCCCATCCAATATCTGCAAACGAGATGTTGAGGCTTTCTCTGCAGCATTCGTTTTTCGAGACGCTGCACTCCAAGGAACGCTTCTGCCTTCGATGGAGCAAAGTCCTTTTGGGCTGCGAATGCGTGTAAATGATGAGGAAAGGCTTCAGGTCACCTGAAGACGAGAGCGGTGATTGGCTTTTGTCGATTCCGCAAGTTTTGCACACTACGTTGATAGCGTGAATGGGATTGTCCTGATATTCAAGCCAGTTTTTTACGACGAAAGTCACATCCACTTTTAGCCACCCCTCTGTAAATTAAAAATGTCAAAATATCTATATTCATTCACAACCTAACCTAACCAAACTAAATTTTATCAACTTACTTTTTATGTTTTTACTAAAATGCATTTATTTTAAAGAAGTAAATAATTAATAAATAGATATTGGTATATACAGGGTGAGTCCTAAATAAGTGCAAATATTTCCAGGGCTGGTATACTTCGATAAATGAAACATATTTTCTCTTTACCGTTTTTCAAATAAGTCCAAAATAACCGAGTTATTTCACTTTTAACGTTTCCAAAAAACTAACTTTTTAACTAAGAACTAAAAAAAAATTTTCATTTTTTTTTTCCCGAAAAATCTCATCGTGTTTTTGGGGTCGAAATATACTACCCCTAAAAATATTTGCTCTTATTTAAGACTCATCCATCAGAATAATTATAATCGGTTTTGTGTATTAATGGTCAGTATTAATATTAATAAACATAAAATTTTAGTAGCGTTTTGTAGAATTTTTATGAGATAACATTGCATTTACAGATTGTCAGATTCCTGGTTAAATACTTGTTTATTATTTTTTTTTCCGTTAATTAATTTATTTATGTATTATATTTACAAAATCATGTTTATGACAGATATGCCTTAATATATTGTTTTTGAGCAAAACTTAAAAAGTAAAAATGCGACTTATAGATTGAGATTGTGAAATAGTTTGTTTTTTTAGAAAAATTGTCCTGGATTTTTTAAAATCCTATTTATTTATTGTTTAGGCAGTTTGTTTTAATCTTTGAACTTCTGTTCACATTTCTTAGATTTATTTACTATCAATAATTAATTTCGGAAAACTCTTTCTTCTATTTATGAATTTATAAAACTTTGTAACTGGGAATTTAGATATTAGAGTATATTACCGTATTATTTATTTTCATTAATTGTAATAAATTCACTTCTGTCAAATATTTTATGACTAATAGCAATAATATTTAAGAATAATTTTTATTTAAGTTATCATATTGAACTGATTTTGATGTGCAAAGTTTATACGTATAGTATAAGTACCGTATGATCGAAAAAACGACATTTAGTTAGCTTGGAAATAACGATCGATGATATTCTCCATATAATTTTACATACAAAATGAAGCCGATTTTTATTTCTGAACCATCTGTGACGCTGTTTTTTTACGATCGTATTAAATTTATCATATAATTTTACATTTTAAAACGTCATCGATTGTCTTTTCCAAGGTTCTTTTGGATATTTCGTTACTAAAATAGAAAACTAAAAAGTAAAAATAAAGTTCATAAAACGTTTTCAGCTATTTTCCAGTAATAAACCTCTAAAGAAATTAATTTTAGGAGAATTTATATCATAAGAGAATATTTTTATACCTTCTAAATCTGTCTCCTGGATGGCAATGGGTTTGGTTTTCTGGAAACTTTTATTCGTATCCCAGTGAGCAACTTCGGAAATGATGAAAGTCTGATTGTGCGAGTCCATCACATCGGATTTCTTGTGGAACCATAGTTCTGCAGAGCTTACATCCGAGCTGTGGATGTCGTTGGGCATTTGAAATGGAAGGCATGACGATGGAAATATAACTTTCCTCAAACAGCGGGCTTCATCTGGAATTAACACGTGTAAATTTTATATGAATGTCCTTTTGTGTTATTTTCATAAAAATTTCATCAGTTTAATTTCGAGACAATCTGGGACTTTTAAAAATTCTTCGTTTCGATAAGATTGCACAATTATTATGTTACAGAATAAGAAGGATAAATTTAAGAGTATTATTTGCCATGCTTTATGTTATAATATTTTCGTATTATAATTGAACACAAAATTAATAACAGAATACTTGTATCAAACTGGACAAGGTGAAAAAAACATGGATCATCGTTTTACATCTTTTATGTGATATATGATACTATATTTAAACTTTGTACCATTAAGTTGTAAACACTAACTATATAACTTGTTTTGTTTGTTATTGTAAATAATTGATTCCATTTAGTTCTTCGCCAGAGTGGATGGATGGTACTAGATAACCCAATACACTTTATATATTTAGCTTTGATATGAGAGACTAAGATTAATTCTTGACACTATGGCGAATATTAAAAAAAACGTTTTAATTTAGCACTCTATTTGATATATTTATCGAAAATTAACAAGAATGTATATAATATTTAATTTAATTATAATGGTCACTTCACTCGCCTTCAAGAAATGTCTCACCTTCATAGGGAAGCACCACAGCCTGGGTAGTTTTCCCATAAAAATCGTCGTCGTAGTTGCTCAGGAAGTTCCTGTCCTGGTCGGGGAAAAGGTTTTCCGATTCCTTGACCGGCTTTGGAAGATCGGCCAAGGTTATTTGCGGCTTTTCCTTGAGCCTCAATTTCTTCAAGATCTGGTTCTTGATGTATTCTATGCGAAGGGCGGTAAATTCCTGTTCACTAAGGGCAGCAAAGGGTTCGGCTTCGTAATCCTCATCAACACTGTTCTCAATCGGTGGAAGTTCATCGTCTGTATCGGTTAGATGGAACGAGGGCAGTTTGAAAATCGCGCCAAAAATTGGCACAATAAACATTAGCACGAGCGAGAGTCTGATGCGAAACATTTTGAAAAAGATTCAGAAAGACACCGACTTGTTTACAAATTGTTTTAAATTGATGCTGGGAATTTCTCTCTTAAACATAAACTCTACCCCACCATCTCTATAGCATTTCTGTTTCGAATGATTTCTTGAACCTTGAACCTGATATATCTCTATCGGAACTAGAGTAACATAGTGGTAAAATTTGATAATAAATCGAGGAATGTCGCCACGGGCACGTGCTATATTGTTGTATGTTTATTTCTACTCCAACACTTTGAAATGAAAACCTATTTGCAAGTAGTTGTTATTGCAATTCGAACTTGTTTAACACTCCGATATGTACGGTTCGATTTTGTGGTTATTTAAATTAACCGAAATCGTTAAAATGCTTCATTATCTTCGGACAAATTACTCAGTATTTTTTTCAAAATTGTTTGTCAACGATTAGGATTTAAAAAAATAATTAAGTCATAATTCGAGAGCACAAACAAAACGTGGTTTTTACACAATTTAGCGAATTCCTGGATACTAAACAGCCACGAAGAAATTCGTAACACGATAATTGGACGTGATCGCTTAAAAAGAATATCCATGATTTTGTGAAATATTTGCATTGACAACGTGTCACACTCAGACACTGCTAATTACCGATAAATGATAAATTTAGAAATCTTCGGTTAAATTTAATTGTTTGGTTTTATTAATAAGGTTCGTGTGTTCCGCGCAATCAGTTAAATAAGATGGCATCGAAATTTTTATTTAATGCGTGATATTTTAGAATCAGGAACATAAATATTCTGGTAACCTTTTAACATCTCCTTATCATAACATTTTCTTCTTTTCCGGTATTTGGCATATATGCTAGTCATCCACGCATTTCAAATCGTTTAAAAAATAAAATACAGTTAATGTTTGTCATAATAAAAATTTCCCTCAAAAGTCAGGTATAGTAGAAAATGTAAAGAGTATTATTCATGAGTATTTGACAGCCATAAATCAAACATAGTTCACTATCTTCTGTTTTATAAACCACTAATTTAAGGCGTGTGGCAAAATGATAAGAGGCGAAATTTAGATTTATCAGAATGGAGCGTAGAGCTCGTGCATTTGATACTGAATATGGATCCGAAATAAATCTTATTGGGTCAATAGAAGTGTGACCTAAATTATTATAGTAAGAAAATACTTTACTACTGCTACAGGTTGAACTGGTGCATCGTTTTACGACACACATCGTTCACGTTATCGCCATATATTTTCTCGCCACTAAAAATAATAACAAACAACAAGTAACAAATATGTAAATTGTAACGTGGAATCAGTGGCTTTGCGCTAAAATAAATCGTAATCGTGCAACGAATAATCGTTAAGTGCATTGGAAAATATTTTTCTATAAATAAATGCTAATCTCCATTATATTGAAATAAATTCTTGAGTGGTCGTTAGTTTTGCTTTTCACCTCAAGATTTATTTAAGGTTGCGCTGGTCAATGACATATATTGAACACTAAGGTCACTTAAAAACGCACATTTTCAAAAACTCGAAACGTATTTTTTTAATTGGTCGAGCGTCATCTACACAGTTACAAGCAAATGTAGATACACAATATATCTGTTATTTGCCTAAATACATCATAGTCATGTCTCTGTTTAAGAATGATAATAAATACCAATTAGTTGTTGGACGTTGGAACCTTTGGTTCCAAAAATCCACTTAAAATTCCTACACCCTACAAAAAATGCTGCCATTTTCATAATTTTAGGACGGTGCTTACTGTTTTTCTAAGACCTTTGAAAATATATAAAAATATCCAAAAATGAGCATTTTTCCATACATAGAGTCATGAAACTTGACAATTTTCTCTATATCTAACTGAAAGTTGTAGAATATGAAAATATAGGCCGTTGTGGTCTTACGAGTACAGTATTAGTTGTAGGGGATGTTTTTTAACAATCCAAAAGTTCAAAAACAATTGTCTAAAAGTAAATTTTGCCACAAAACCTAGGTATCTAAGCCCTTAAAAGTGTATATGTAGGGTACAGGCGTTTTATGCTTATAATATACGCCTTTAAGGGCAAAAAAGGAATGTTATAAAAATATAATCGCTAGTTAGAGTGGGTTTTAGCGTATGGATGTACCTGGTTTAATATGAGCCCAGCTGATTTTCAGTGTTAATTTCTGCGGACGCTTCTATAGTTATATCAGTACCCTGTACCCTTATATATATATTATTTTATTTTGATATAGAAAAATAACAAATATAATTATTTACATATATAGTAATCTCGATTTCAACCAAACAAACATAGGACAGGACAAACATTCCTTGTTTTATTTCTGGATCCTTCATATATTCTGAATCTACATAAAATTTCCTACACATTGTGACACTTTCAAATTGCTTTTCTTTTTATGGCTATATTGATTGATATATTGAGATTTTTGAAACTGTATAAAAAATAGCAAGAAATGAGCATTTTTTCGACTTTTTTCCCCATATACATACTTGTCATAAAAATGGCGATTTTGGTCATATCACCGATTTTGTTAAAACTGCAATTATTTACTAATTAAAAGGTGTAGAATATGAAAATATAGGCCATTATGGTCTTGCGACTACAGTATTCGTTGTAGGGGAAGTTTTAACTATATCAATAAACTCAAAAACGACGGCCCAAATATTAATTTTCTCATAAAACCAAATATACTCTGAATCTGTATAAAAAAAATTATGTAATAGAAAATAGTGTCAAAAAAGACTCCTGTCCTGTAAATATTGGTTTGTTTATATTTATTTTCATTATTACCTATACAGCTGAATATATGGATTTTCCAGAATTCTAAGGAAAACAATCCTTTTATTATATATGTACGTACATATATTGTTTAAGAATAATTATTATTGAATTTATTAACGCTATTTGTATTTTTGCCTTTGACTTAATCACTTAAGTCGGGCTTCTGCTAATAGAAATCTATTATCAAAGTGATCAAAGTTATGAAATGGAATAATAATAATATAAATGTAAGATAATTTAAAAGAAAATACATATATTACGGAAAAACTGAAGCAAATATCTCATAATTTTTTTAATATAAAGAGAATTTCAGGTATTTTAAATAAAATTGTTATTTGGATGTCTTCTATGCCAATTTTAAATCTTTAAAATACATTATTTATATTATACTGAATTCCAATATGCAATCGGAAAAAATGCTATTAAATTGCTAACTAATTATCTTATATAAATGACTTTGTCTTATTAAACAGTATTATATAATGACACTTAATCGATGCTTAATAGAGGCCATAGCAGCAAATATTTTATATTTAGTTTATTAAATGTTGTTCCGTGTATTCATGTACAGGGTGGCGCCTCTCATATTATGACGTGGAGGCTCTAAGGAGACGACAGTTTGTATTGGAATGAAATTTTGTCAGCATATGTATGTATGTTAATTCAGAGCACTTTTTTAAAGATACAGAGAGTTCTACAGGGTGTCCCCAAAAAAATTACGTATTAAATTTGTGTTTTTTTGTAATAGATTTTCGGATTCTAGGAGAAAAAGCTTTACTAATAATTTGATACCACACACTTGGTATTTCGAGTCAAATTTTCGTTACGAACCGCAAGTAATAATTTCAAATAAACCATATGCGAAAATGCCAAAAGTTGACATATATGTCATTATCTTCAGTGTGTTATTTTCTATCGAAAAAAGTAAAAAAATACCCAGGGTGACATTTAAAAATCAAAAGTTGTAGTCATTTCCGGTGAAACAGGAAGTGACCGTAAACAATTGAATACGTCAATCAATCTTAATTTATGTCATATGCTAACATACCAAATCTCGTATTTTTAACTGAAAAAATAAAAAAGTTATAGGGGTGAGCCACTTTTGAGACACACCCGGTATAGGGTGTTCCATTACAAAACTCACAACATTGATGTGTAACTTTTTTTGGGGACACACTGTATAACTCTATATATTTTTATAAAATTCTTTCAATTAACCCACATACCTATGCTCCCAAAATTTCTTATGGATATAAGCTACCGTTCCTTTTGGAGCCTCCGCGTCATATGAGAGGTGCCACCCTCTATTTTCCCTACAAAAAATATGTGCTTTTTTATTTATTATTGTAAGCAGGTCATTTATTTTAGATATTATTATTATTTAATTGGAATTAGTTAAGAAATAAACTAATAAAAATATAATATACTATTTTTAAAATTCTCCCTTAGCTGTAAACTTTGCCCTTAGTCCATTTTATTTTGCAGATTGAGAGAATCTGCAAAATAAAATATTTTAATATATATTATATGTATCGTATTTCTAATAAGATTCATTAAATAATAACAGTTTTTACTAAACGGCTAATAACATATAAGATTTTTTGAAGTTTATATTTTTATAGAAGCCCACCTTGTTGAGTTCATTACGTTTGATTGATTATTATTAATAAATTTGTATTTTACCCAATGGTTTACATAAAATTATAGAAATGCGAAGAATAATTTATTTTATAAGTGGTCAAATAATCTTTGTAATGTAAAATATATTTCCTAGCGATTATAAATGTGAATAAAATAGCATGTCTAATAACACGTATAAAAGAAAACACTTTCTTTGTACTCCACCTAATAACACAAAAGCTTCTTTGAATATTTATATTTTTTCATGAATTTCTAATTTCAGATTCATTTTTAAATAAAAGAATAATTTGTTATGCTTAATTTTCATATTTAAAAATTCATAATACCTATTTTAATTAAAATTGCCATTTGGATCTCTTCAATGCATCTAATTTATAATTGATTGTAATGAATTTACATTTTATTGAATACTATCGAAAAAATTATACCAAATTGCAAACTCACTATCTCGTGTAATTGTTTTTGCATTATTAAATACTCTTACACTGACCATAATAATAAATAATTTTTAATTAATATTATTTTTTAAAAATAGCTCATTTCATTAGATACCTTAACTTTGAAAAATGCGTTTTTTAATAATGTTTAGACATCAATCAATTTATTCTGAAATTAGACACTGATGTTATTCGTAGCGTATTTCTAATATAAGATGTATAAAAGATAACAGTTTCTTTGTACAACATGTAATAGTAATTACACAAAAGATTCTTTGAATATTTTTATTGTATCGGACCCTGGACTTAAGTGCATATGAGTGATTGCGCATGAATTTGTATTGTACAGGATGATTTATATAGAAATACATAAAATCGAAGAATTTCTTCCTATAATCTATATTAGTTTTTGACGGAACGTCATAACAGATTTAACTTCTAATAACAAAATTATATATTCCATAGTTTTACGGATTTATAAATGAATCCTGCGAATTTTGCTATTGCTGTTGGACTCTGCAGCAAACGTGGTCCGCATTCAATTGAACATGGAAGTAGAACTAAACGATAATCGCTGGTTTTTACCATGTTTTTACTGTTCGGAGGATCCCCGTACTTGCGTTGTACAAACCGGACCTTGACTAACTGGATTTTACACTCATCTCTTATAGCCGGCTTATCAAAAAGCCACAAAAATAACGAATTAGTATTAGTGCGAATTGTTTACAGAATGTTGCTGTATTTTGTGCTTGGTAAGGTTAAGTTTCTTCCTTTTAAACTATCTCTTCAATTGGATACTCTTTTTTAGGATTCTTGTTGAATTCCGTTCTGTGTCAAAATGTAACGAACGAAACAAATGTTAACGTAGATGATATAGATGACTTTTATCCAAATATACAGTGGTCTGACGCATTTGACTGGAAACTATTAAAGGTATTTTTATCTGATTAATTGTATTTTTATACACAATCCTTGCCTTCTTTTTTTAGACTTTATCTAATGAATCTAGCAATGTTTTGATCTCACCCCTTAGCTTAAGACTAGTTCTTGCTATTTTGTATGAAGGATCCAGTGGTGCTACTCAAAGAGAGTTCGAAAGTGTGCTTCGATTCACACAAAAAGACACTTTGCGCGAAGAGTTCAAAAGTTCCCTCGATGCACTTCAAGTTAGTATGCAATTTTGTTGTAACCTTACTTAGTTTCTGTAGCCAGCAGTATTTTAGAATAGTACAGACGGCGAAAATGTTCTTAAAATTTGCACTAGCTTATTTTTGGATAGCTCCGTGGAAGCAAAAGAGAAATATGCTGAGACGATTAAACAGTATTATTATACTGATTTAGTGCCATCTAATTTTTCTGATCCCGAATCAGCCAGTTCTCAGATTAACGCATGGGTTGAAGAAGCCACTTTAGGGCTGGTGTCGCATTTAACACAGCCAGGTAAGAGTTTAAATTACATATAAATAATAGCCTAGTCTTGTGTGGCAACGTTATTGAAAAATTTCACTATTGCTGACACGGAGTCTATCAGACTCTTTTCAGTAGATTAAAACATATAAAAAATCAGAAGGGTATCCCGAGCAGTATGTCGCATGGTATGGTGAGAGTAATCGTGCGCCAAAATGGCGGTGGAGTCTCTCAGACCCTATGTCAGCAGTCAACTGATTGAATGTAAACGTTGGCTTCTGGCCACTCTTCCAAAGTCTTTCAAAAAATTGTATCCACTGTTTTATATGTTTTTTTTTTCGATTTTAGAGGATTTAGATGCTATGACACTGTTACTTGCCAATGCTGTATATTTCAAAGGTATTTGGAGGTATAAATTTCCAAAAGAAAATACAAAGGTAGATAAATTTTATGTGTCTCCAGAACAGGCTATTTATATACCTTTTATGACTATAACTGAACAGTTCTTCTATTATGAATCTTCTGTGTTAGATGCCAAAATTTTACGTTTGCCATATAAGGTGAATATATTTATATTTTTTTGTATTTATAATATGGTTTAACTAGCTTTATTAATAATGTCTGTACCTTCGTCGCGGGTTAACTTTTTGAAGAAAGGTTGGGTATTTCGCCACTGAAATAGAATCTAGAAACTAAAAAATAATTTTGTCAATCTCTGAGAACATAACGTGCCTTTGCTAAAAAACTAAAGTGTACTCATAGTAGTTAGATGAAGATACAATAGTTCCTGAAACGCTAAGCTTTACAAAAAATAACATTTTATTTTTTAGATTTCTGTTTCAGTGGTGAAATACCCATAGCTTTTTTAGATATGTATATCTATGGTTTGTGAGACAATAACGGTTGGTAACAACGAAATAGACTGTAATTAATAGAAGGGTACTTAAACAGAACAGCAACGGTATATAATAGACGTATCTGCTAAAAACTAAGGTGCTCTTGAATAGTTGTATTTAGATATTTTTAGTGATGAGCAAATGCGAGACCAAGACCAAGACTCTCTGGGTATTGGTCTTGTAGTTAATTAGTAGTATTAGTATTGGTTTTGCAAGGTCCAGTCTTGGTCTTGGTTTTGCTGCAAGACTGTTGCAAGCCCTTTTTAAGTATATTTTTCCTAGAGGCAATTTCTCAATAGTATATCTTTAAATATGTCGCACTGTTAGTAATTTATTGCAAATCAAGTTTAAGGGTTTTATTTTTAAATAAATTGTCTGAGTGAAATTGAGTATTTGTCTGACGAACATTTTTATTTTTCAATTTATTATATTTCCCAGAATTAACTTTTATGCAGTAACAGTGTTTTCCCATGTACCCTTAAAATGTTCTTAATAAGTTGACATATTAGAGTTAGAGTTTCAGTTGATACGTTAACTTGATTTTTAGAGTAGTAATATCTCAATGTTTATTGTGCTACCACTATCAAAAGGAGGCTTACCAGAACTCATCAGGAAAATAAATTTGGTAGATCTTCACCGAGAGCTTTTCCAAATGAACAAAAAACTAATCCAAGTGTCAATTCCAAAATTCCAATTTAAGTTTAAGGCTAGCTACTATAACTTACTGAAAGACGTGAGTGACTACTGAGATGACAGGTGACAGAATCCTTTATTAAATTTATATTTTTAGTATGGTTTTCGAACAATGTTTCAAAATACCGCAAGTTTTACACAAATCGTCAAAGGTCATTCTAGTATACTAAGAAAACTTGTTGTATCAGATATATTGCAGACTACCGGTATACAAGTAGACGAGGAAGGAAGCATAGCATATGCTGCCACAGGTCTGTATTATAAAAATTGAATTATTCAATATATTTTCTTAGTTTTCATTATCATTTAGATGTGATAGTTGGTAATAAAATTGGCGTACCTGACAGCACTTTTAACGCAAGTCATCCTTTCTTATTTTTCTTACAAGAAGACAAGGAAGGTACAGTATTCTTTGTAGGAAAAATAGAAAATCCATTGCAACAAGAACTGGAAATACGAAGGAATAAAAGTGATGAACAGGAAATATAGCAGACGTTTAGTTTGTTGGGTAAAAATGTTTAAATGTGTGTCAAAAATTCGCATCAATACGTAAACTTGAATTTGATTTTATTAATCAGAAATTGATGTACTTTTTAATCGTAATTTTAAGCTTCTATACAGGGTCTTTAAAATAATAATATATGTTGCTTTATTTTATTTACAGATATTTATAGCAAATGAAGACATATAATTATTAATATTTTAAATATTTTTTTATGTTACTGTTAAAATTAGAAATATATTTTTTTTCGATGATGTGATATCATTTTTTTTATTTAATTACTAAAATTAACAGTTAAATAAAATAACTTAATCAAATAAATAAAGTTTGTAGCTTTTCAACTTTATAATGAATCAGAAACATGAATCTAAATCTACATGTAAGTGAAGGGACTGTAAGAAGAAGATTAATCGAAGCAAATCTTATGTCAAGAAGGTCTGCTTCGGGACCGCAACTTACTAGAGTTCTTGACTAGGACCAGAAGCAAAGGCATGGTTTTAATGTAAAAATTACGAAAATATGTTAGTGTCTTCTTCAAAAACGAATATCTCCAAGAAAAATAAAGCTATTGTGATTTATGTGACCAAAAATCAAACTAGGATGTACCTTGATGATAAAATGCTTTTTAAATTCCTTGCTGTTTTCACCACACTATAATCAAAAACTTTCACCAAAATATCTACATTTTGTTTTCCCTCGTATAATTGACAGATGGGAACTTTTTTTTTAATTTAGAAGAGATACTAAAAAGTCAAACAAATAATTTAGTTACATATTGCTTAAAAACTCATCAATATGGGCCTAGTAGAATAAAATATGTTTAAATGTACGTCATAGTGAGAATCGCGCCAAAGTAGAATTCAAATATGCTTTTAATTTTCTTCATTATCAAATATTGTGAAATTATAAAGTCAATCAAACTTTATTGGCAACGTTGCCAAATATATGAAAAGTTGAATCGAAAATTACTTCGGAGTGATTTATTGATTTTGTGAGACGAGAAGCTAAATATTTGTCATTTTCTTCTATGTATGTATTCTCATATTAAACTAGATGGTTGTTTTAATATCAATGTAATTTTATTTTTTTAGCATATTATTTTGGGGTGTCCAGGCGTAAACAAAGTGATCTATCTCGGAATCGTAATTTCTTCAAAATCGTCAAATCTATAAATAAATTGAAACAAATAAACCGCTTAATTGGCGTCAGAAGCAGCCGACTTGCCAAAAAAATTACACACAAGGGTTAAGAACACTGCGCTGGAATTTGCCATAATTTTATTTCAAGGAACTTATAAAAAATATCGTCGGAATAACTTAAAAATTAGTTAATATAACTCATATTTATAATATATAAAATAGTTTTATCACAATGGTTCAGTTAATAACGTAATAAATAGTAAAATACTCTTAGATATTGAGACAGCGCAGTTTTTTCCCCGGAACTCTAGCAGTGTGTTCGAACGTTTCGACCCGGTTCTCGTCTCGCCGTCTTTCGTCATCAGGGCTGGATTCCCTCGAATTGGACTTCCTGATAAAGGTGATGCATCCCTCTCCAGATCCCATAAGCGTTTTCAGACATAACTTTCTCATTTCAACTAGATTTAATACCTGAAATTAAAGTATTCTTTTATTCATTGGAGAACTAGATAATCATTTTTATTGTTTATACACTCACCGGCACGAAAAACGGACACCTTAAAATTTTTGTTTTTTAAAGTTTGATAATATTTCTAGTGAGTCGATTTTGATGTTTTTTAAAGCTATTGCTTAAATTGCCTATCCTACGTGGGACACAAAAGCGAGCAAGCGACGCGTGCGACAACAGAGGGCGATGAACGCGACTAGCGCGATATATTTAAATTGCCTGCAATGCCGCTTCAGTCGCGCGACTCTCCTACCTAGGACGACAGCTTCGTAAGAAAACGTTATTTGATAAATACGCGTCGCTCGCACCGCCCGAATCGCGCGCTTTTGTCTCCCACGTAGGACGAAGCGTAAGCTACAGTACATCTGTCCGTTCTGTAGCTACGGGGTATCCGTGAGAGGGGAAATGATATTCTCTCCATGTTTTTCGTAAAAAATTAAACGACGCGTCCCATCAATAAAAATTCGACAAATTTGCAAGTAGCCAATAAAATGAGTGGGCGGAGCGATTTGCGGTGTACTCGTCAAGTCGACGTATAAAATATATTGCTGTTTATTTAAATGTTTTTTGTCCGCATTCCTTTCATAGACACAGATCCAGCAGACGTACTGTACATATTTGTAGCTAGATTATTTGACTTTTTAGTATCTTTCTAAATTAAAAATGAAAGTTCCCATTATACGAGGGAAATAAAAATGTTGATATTATGGTGAAAGTTTCTTTTTGAAATGATAAATAATATAATCATAAACTCATAAACAATAATAACCATAAACACTATTTCATAGGTCTGTTGACTGGGATCAAAAGCAATGGCGTGGTTTTAATGTAAAAATTACGAAAAAATGTTAATGTTTTTTTAAATGCGATCTTCAAAAAAAAATGAAGCTATTGAGATAAATCAAACAATAAACTATCGAGAAAAGATGCATCAACTTTCACCAAGATAACAACATTTTGTGTTCTCTCGTATAATTTACAGATCGACACTTTCATTTTCAATTTAGAGAGATAGTAAAAGGATCATCAAAATCGGTAAAATACATCAAAATTTTAAAGTGTCCATTTTTGCGTGCGCCCAAGTTTTCCAAGTATGAGAGGTATTTTCAGACCTCCAAGATATTAGAAAACGTAAAAAATACAATAATATATACAGGGTCCGGCAATAGTGCGTCGGGCATCTGTAGCTCATAGAATAAAAAACTTGAGAATTTTGTTTAAGTGCAAATCTAAAGTATGTATGAGGATGTATTTCCGGAAAATATTTTAACTTCTATAGGGTGGCTCAAAAAAGTGTCAGTGGATCTGGATGATTTTTTTTAAATGGAACACCCTGTATATTATTGCATTTTTGGCTTCCTTTCATATCACTTTACATTATCCCAAGATATGAGTAAATATATTTCGATAGTTTCAGAGATATTAAAAAATAAATCAAAAATATATATTTTTCAACCCTTCTTAAAAAAAATATTAAAAATACAAGAACTGTTCTGAAATCAAAACTATATTAGATATTTACTTTAGATGGTCTGTTTTTACTTTACCATAAATATGGTAATCGTAAATCATACAGTATGTTCAATATTTTACGCCAAACTTTCAAAAATATAAAATAATTTTTCTTCGTTTTTTTAAATGGAACACCCTGTATATTATTTTTTTATTTGATGGAGAATTAAGAAATGAACATTTTTTGTATTTAAAGTATTTCAAAATTTTAATAGTTTTCCGGTTACACGTATTATTATATCATATGGCACTTTCATTGGTAAATACGAGAGAAAAATCATTAGGTGGTTTGATGAAATTTACTGTGGAAAATGCCATATGAAATACAAAACTGGGAATATCTGCGAAACCGTTAAAAATTTTGAATACTCTTAAACACAAAAAATGTTCATTTTTATTCTCCATCTACTGAAAAATAATATACAGGGTGTTTCCATTTAAAAACGAAGAAAAATTATTTTATATTTTAGAAAGTTTAGCATAGAATCATTAGAATATTCAGCTACGCAACAGAAAAAATACTGAAATGAAAGAGCTAAAATTGCACAAATAGAATACCAGATGGCGTTAGACAATATCATAATCAGAATATAATTGAAATTTTGAACTTTCTGGTTTTGGATCGACGGCTCGTCATCGGCCTTATATTCTAAACATGCAATAGTTGCTAAGATTCAAAAGACGTGAATTACATCCCATTCTTTTATTGTAACGTATATGTGTTTCTTTCTTTATTCTTCTTTTCTGTCAACACTTCACTTATAAGATATATACTAAGCTGTCAACAACATGAATAAAATATAATAAGATATGAACTTAAAGAACTATATAGAACAATATATATCCAATAAACCTGATGATGACCTTGTCTGTTCCTCCAGCCACATGTAACCATATTTCCTAGTTGCGTAGCCAGATATTCTTGATAACTTGAACATTCTTAAGAAATGAACATTTTTTGTATTTAAAGTATTTCAAAATTTTTAATAGTTTTCCGGTTACACGCAGTATTATTTCATATGGCACTTTCAATGGTAAAATACGAGAGAAAAATCATTAGGTGGCTTTGATGAAAATTTACTGTGGAAAATGCCATATGAAATACAAAACTGGGAATATCTGCGAAACCGTTAAAAATTTTGAAATACTCTAAACACAAAAAATGTTCATTTTTTAATTCTCCATCTACTGAAAAAATAATATACAGGGTGTTCCATTTAAAAAAACGAAGAAAAATTATTTTATATTTTAGAAAGTTTAGCGTAGAATTTTGAACATTCTGTATGATTTATGATTTCCATCTTTATAGCAAAGGAAATACAGACCATCTAAAGTAAATGCCTAATATAGTTTTGATTTCAGAACAGTACAGCTGGGGGTTGGAACCTTTGGTGTTACACAGCAAAATAAAACACTAAATCAGCACAATACACCAAAACACTTTTACTTTTACACTGGGCGCACGTTTCGCTAACCATCACATTCGCTAACCGCACATCATCAGTAGATGATCAAGACTGAGTCTTGAGGTATATTTATTTATATATCTGTACTAACTATATTTTTTTTCTACAATACATAATTTTAGATATAACTATTTCCAGCAAAAAAAAATCTTGAAAATAGTTAACTTTGGAAGCGCAAACAAAACATAATTTTACTCACCAGTAGATCCAATATTGCCTATTACACCAGATATGGTATCGCTCCGCCAGCACTTTTAAAGGTTAGGTCATTGTCTACCCATGTTTTCATCCAAATAGATAATACTTGGCGAATTTTCGAATTTCGCGTATATATTTATATCTCTCTCTGCAATATAATGAGCCGCTCCATTAATATTTATCTGTTATTTTAACATTTACGCCAAAAAAATCCATTTGATTTTAATAACCCCCTAAGCGTGTCCCTGCCAAAGGAAAATTCGATTCTTCCTACAATTTTTGCAAAAGCTTTCTAATTGTGGGGACGACTTTGAATTCGAGATAAAATCTATTTATCAAATTCCTGACCACTTGGAAATCAAAGTCGTCGAGCTCACGTAGCCGTTTCTTTCCAGGGCTGGATATCATTTTATCGGGGTTAGTTTCCAGTCTTTTTTATCTTCTGTGTGAATATTTTTATTGCCGATACGAACTCCGGTATAAAGAGATATCCGCTCAAGTTTACGTTTAAGCGGCAACTTAAGCGAACTCTCTGTAGCTTCTTCGTCGCAAACCCTGTTATGAACACAAGGAAATAAACCAAATGTTAGTTTAGCTAAAATATGTTAGTTTAGCTAAAATATTTAGGTAAAATGTGGGTGCTTTTCATTTTAGCCAATATTTAATTTTAGTATTCTAATAATTACATTATTATTATTCTACTTACCTATATAAATTAGCTATTATTTCTCTTGTCCTGGCTATGTAGCATCTTACCCTTAACAAATTTATTCATTTTAAAACACAAATATACGATCAAACTTAATATTAATAATTAAAAACTACGAACGAAAAACATTATAACAATATAACAAAACAATAAAACACATTTTAACTATTAAATATACGAAAAATATAGGAATAAAGTTTAGGATAACCGGTATAAAATAATGAGAGAAAGTAATAATGATCAAAACAATGACACCGCCACTGGATATTTCAATAGTATTCAATATTTCTACTCTTTTCAGAAGTAACCGTGAAGTTGGGGATAAGGCTAGCGAATAGGAAAGGCGTAAAAGCCATGGCAACCGCGTAGTAACAAATCCTGTGACGTACTCTCGCCAATCATGTTCGATGAATAGGCGGCCGTGCGCGGCGATGCCGGTTTGCCAATGATATCGTTGAAATATCTTCACCTTTCGTAATAAGCAGATTATACAGAATGAAAGAAATAAGTTATTAAATAAAACATATCCAACAATATGAACTACGTTAAAATTCCTTAGTAATATACGTCAGAATATATGCTAAACACATTATATATAATAAAAATATATTAAATTTATAGTTCATGTCTGGCAATTTTGCAATTTTATAGATAAACGTGGCAATATCGATTTTTTTTTCTCGCATTCATTCCGTAGCTTCAGATCCGCTGGTCAAACCTTTGATTTATTTTTTAATATCTCTGAAACTATCGAAATAGATTTACTCATATCTTGGGATTATGTAAAGTGATCTGAAAGGAAGCCAAAAATGCAAGAATATACAGGGTGTTACAGATCCACTCACACTTTTTTGAGCCACTCTATAGAAGTTCAAATATTTTCCGGAAATACATCCTAGTACATAATTTAGGTTTGCACTTAAACAAAATTCCCAAATTTTTTATTAATTAGTGCCGGACCCTGTATATTATACGTCATGATAGGGTATATACATAGCTTTTGAATTTAAATTTGCATTATACTATTGTGTAATGTGTTATGTATGTAAATTTATTTTATTTAATTTTGTCCCCAGTCGTAAATTAATCATTTATAGGCAGATAGAGCTGTTAAAATCGTTTGGAACCATTAAGAGTCCATTTCACCAATCCGAAAAATAGCAAAATAAGCGTTCGGCATTTAACGTTTTATGTAAAACTGGCTAGGTATTTTTACACTAATGAAGAAGGAAATTAAATATAAAAATATTATAAATAGTAAAAAAAAGTAAATTATAATATATATAGAATTATACTATATCCGTATTGTAGCATATTTTTATGCAACTTCTTTATTTTTAAGATTTTGATGGTCAATCATCAACAAAATATTCCTTATGTTTGGCCTAAATTTTCTCGAAAATAAAGACATAATTTAAAATTCTGTTACAATACGGAAATAGATTGAAGTTTTGTGATTACAGTGATATATAATTTATATGGTTTTGTAATAAATTGCTTGCTATTTTATGGCAAATGCTAAAAGCTCTGCAAACCTTAATCAAGCCTTAATCAAAGCACGTGTGTTTGGAATTTTGGGTGTGGCTTAACACGACAGGATCGGGCTAAGCTTTAAGCCCCGTTCTCAGAACAGCGACTGTCGCCAGCTACACGTCAAGAGGACCAATGAGATTTGTACAAAATTCAAACAGCTGTCAATTTTAAAATTAGTACAGCTCCCATTGGTTGTTTGAAATGTCAAACTGTGTCGCCAGCGACACGACGTCGTTCTGAGAACGGGGCTTTAGGCAGATTTCTGAAATATAATATATATTTCCTTCGGCCACACACCCGCTTTACCCGACCCTTGAGAGCGACCCGAACAGTACAGCGTAATAGACTCTTAAGAGAAAACCTTAGATTATTACACAAAATATATCAACAGAAGATAATGGATAAACGTTATAGTAATTAATGCCACGAGTTTTAAGCAGAACTGTAAAAGTATAATTAATAGGTAGGTACTTAAATTGTTTTAGAAAGGTTTGTAGTGATATTAAAAAAATAAATAGACCTAAACATTATTAACAAAAATGAAAGGAGCGCTTTCTTAAATTATATGCAAATTGTACTTGTTCGGAACCCATAAAATCGACCCTAAATAATTTTTTTACAGTTCGAGTAAACATAAACTACCTACTTTTTCTTCTAAATTGTATAGATGCGGGTCATGCTTATCAGGAAAAAAATTCCTCATAAAATTCGCCAACCGAATTAGATATTCTACGTTGTGCCCGCTTGGTCCTCGGCAGTTAATTATTTGATGGGCTATTTCCTCCGTATCGGCATCTCCAAGCCATAAAGGATTCAGTGGTGTAGCGACGTACAATAGTACCGTAAAAGGGGCACCTACAAAAAGGTAGACAACTCAGAGCAATAAATAAACACTGCTCAACGAAAATCTTTGATCAAGAATGACCTCAGGGTTTGATTCGGAATATACACCTTTTTGAAGGCTTAGATACTTCGATTTTGTGAGAAAATTAATTTTTTGAAACCTTGTTTTTGAGCTATTTTTGAAGATGGTTTTAACTTTCCCTACTACTACTGTACACGTAGAACCACAATGGTTTTATTTTCTTATTCTACGCCTTTTAATTAATAAGTTTAACAGCAAAAAATCGGCGTCAAGACGAAAATTGACAATTTTCATGACTATGTTTGGAAAAAAGTCGAAAAATTCAAATTTTTGGGTATTTTTACATATTTTCAAAGGCCTTAGAAATTTAGTAAACGTAGTGATAAATTTCAGTATTTGTAGAAAATTTTATGTAGATTCAAAATACATACCACCATACAGGCTTAGGTACCTTGGTATATTTTCTTATTCTACGCTTTTTAATTAGAAAATAGCAGCAATTTTAACAAAATTGGAGACATGACAAAAATCGCCAATTTTCATGACTATATGTATGAAAAAAAGTCGAAAAAATGCCAATTTTGGCTGTTTTTTACACATTTTTAAAAATCTTAGAAAAATAGTAAATATAGCCGCAAAATAATGAAAATTTCAGCATTTGTAGGAAATTTTATGTAGATTCAGAATACTTTCACCTTTAAAGACTTAGGTACCTCGGCTTTGTGAGAAAATTTATTTTTTGTATCTTTATTTTTCAGCTATTTTGATGATTTTTGAAACGTGTCCTACATCCATTACTGCTCCTGTAAGACTACATTGGTTTATAGTTTCTTATTTTACACCTTTTAATTACCAAATAACATGATTTTTACCAAAATCGGTGACATGACCAAAATCGCCAATTTTCATGACACGGACAAATGTCAAAAAACTACCATTTTATTTAGCTTATTTTTTCACACATTTTTAAAGGCCTTGGAAGGATAGCAAACATAGTCGTAAAATTATGAAAAATTCGGCTTTCGTAGGAAATTTTATGTAGATTCAGAATATATACACCATATTAAATTCGCTTCGATACATTATTTTTAAAAGAAATTTAATCTTTTGAACACTTGTTTTGAGACGACAGAGCGTTTCCTTATTCTTACAAAGCTATTTTATTATTATTCTCCGAGGTAGAAAAGATGTTTTGAAGTTAGAATAAATTCCAGGAAGGTATCGGATCCTACTCACCATCGCTTGGGTGGAAATCTGTGAACTTTGAAATGTACCCTCCTTGTTCACATTCTCGCTGAGATAGGTATGACAGGGCTGTTTCACCATGGACTGAAAATGCAACTCCGTATACTTGACCCTAGAGCAAAGACAATACGGATAAAATTAAATAGGTCTTCATATATGTAGTAACACATTTACCGGATATTTCAATAAATCTAAAATTTGTGCCGTGTTAGTCATAATTCTTTTAACTATTTTTCTTTTTAAAAAATTATTTGGTATGGCATAGTAAGTAAAGTAGAAAATATTTGCGATTTTACCTATGACAAATATGCATAGAAATTTTACAAAAGCACTAGATAGCAAAGACAATAAGCAATACGCATGTTCTGAAACAAAACATTCACACATTGCTCAAAAAATACCATATTAATGAAGTAGTAATTACTAGGATTAGTCGTCATATAAATCAGGATGAGTGCTAACCATCAATTGCGACTTGTTAGCAAACAATTGATATAAATTCTAATCAAGATATACTAACTAATACACTTATTCCATTTTGCATGTAATGTAATTACTAGTAATATAATCCCATTTTCATATAGGATAATCACAAATATTTTTACTTTATATATATTATTTTCTAGAAAAAAAATTGTAAGTATATTCGGTTTTTTGGTCCGAAAATATTTGTATTTTATACTTCTATGAGTTTGTATCTCTTTTCTTCATTTCTTTCAATTATATCAGACTGATAAATTTTATTGTTATAATAACTTACTTCACTGTCTTCAACTAATGTAGCGACTCTGCCTGGCTGAAACAAAGATAAACACAATATTTTAGACATTCCTTCTTTTATTATGAACAATATAGTTCATTATTATTCAATACATTTCTTCTGTTAAAGATAAGATGGCTAATTTCTCTGGTCAAGGGTTATTTTACAAAATCTTTATACAGTAACAAATAACTATTTAGATATCAATAATTAGTCTTTGTGGAACCATCTGGATAAAATAAATGTTATTCCTATATATAAGATCATCGATAAACAAATTTTTGTTTTGTCTACTTCCTTAGAAATTTTTGGTACCTATACATGATGAGTGAATAAGTCCAAATATTTTCAGGGCTGGTACATCTCGACCAAAAAACCACCATAGAAAATTAAATGATCTTTGCTTAAATTTTTAGAACCACTGGATCTCTTCTGGGCTTTCTTTCTTGTAAATTTAATCTACTTCCTAACGTTGTCATATTATCAAACTATTATGTTTTTTAACTGAAAATATATACTACCCCCAAAAATTATTTGCACTTATTTAAAGTAACTCACCCTGTATAAATTCGATTTTAAGTAGAGGAAGAAGGCACTTGTTTTGGTTACCCACCTTCAGCAGAGCTTCAAAGAAAACAGCAGATTTTTTTAATATTTTATAATTAAATTGATTTTTATATTATTAGTATTTAAACTATTTTTGTGAAATTTTTTATTAATTATATGACACAAAGTTCACATTTTTATAATTTTTTTAACGATTTATCAGGATGTGCGACACTATACAGGGTGTCCCAGAAATAAGTGCAAGTATTTTAAGGGGTGGTCGATCTGGTCAAAAGAAACATTCTTTCTCTTTACCGTTTTTCAAGTAAGTCTAAAATAATCGAGTTATTTTACTTTGAAAATTTAAAGAAAACATGCTTTTTTGCTTAAATTTCGAGAACCACTGGATTTTTTCTGGATTTTCTTTCATGTAAATTTAATCTACTACCTATGTTGCCATATTATCAAGAAACTATGTTTTTAACTTAAAACTAAAAAAATTTCCAAAATTTTTTCAAAAAAATCCAAATTAAAAAAAAAAATTCGCAAAAAAGACCTCATAGGTGTGTTTCTGAGGCCGAAATATATTACCAGTTAAAATACCTGCACTTATTCTGGGACACCCTGTATAATTAATTTGTTATAGAATTAATTTTAAAATAGAGTATGAAATTTTTTCAAAATTTGTGACTGGCATCCAGATGGCATATTCGAAGAATTCGCATCATTAGATTTGTATAAACAATAACAATTGTACGCTTGGCAACCGTTGACCGTATGTTTAAAACTATGTATGTATCAATATGAGCGCATTGGATATAATATAACCTCATTCGTGGTATCGTTTATTT
Source organism: Sitophilus oryzae (assembly GCF_002938485.1). Taxonomy (NCBI): domain Eukaryota; kingdom Metazoa; phylum Arthropoda; class Insecta; order Coleoptera; family Curculionidae; genus Sitophilus; species Sitophilus oryzae. The sequence continues at coordinate 6,976,404 of NW_022146479.1, forward strand.
AAAAACTGACCATATTTTATTGAATAATTTAAAAATAATAAAATTTAAAGATATTCTGTTTGGTTGAAATAAAAACGGTTAATTTAAAATTAATTTTTAATTCGTCATAACCGCGCTTTCTTATCAACTATCTAGGATTTTACTTGACATGGTCCATTTATGGGAAGGTAATAAGAGGGCCGAGGTCATTTTTATAAATTTTCGTTACAATGGGCCTTGATTAATACAGTGAAAGTTTAAAAATCTATCGAAATAATAACTTCTTGATCGCAAATGAAATTTAAATCAAGAATCACTTGTTTTCGTGTTTTATTGATGTTTATTTCTCGAAACAATATCCCGGTGTTGTTACTTCCTTGTTTTATTTTTAGTAATAACATAAAATAAAATATAAACATTTTACCTGTTCTTCGGTTCCTCGATGGGTCGTGTTTCCCTGCCAAAATCTCCTTTGGTATCCACTGACACATCCTGGAACTGCCTTGCTAAATGAGAATCCAGGTTTCCAACACAGGGACCCGTACGCGAATACCCACAAACATTTCGTTTCGTTTTCGAAAACTTGATTTTCTAAAACCGCGGGTTCCGCCATACGATCCATGAGTTGTACTGTCCGCCTTACTTAGCTGATTTGAGACCGAGTGATATTCTGACGCAACTGTTACTGAAGTATAGTATACGCGTTTCAATGAACTTGTCGGTAAAAACTTCCACTTCTCCGGCCGAGCACGGTAGAAATCCCGATCCACGATTGATTGCTGATTGTTCGGCCAAAATTTGTGTTTTTTTCACACAATTTTGGTAATATTTTTTGTTTACTTATAGATACTTCGAACGTTTTGGCGAGCTCCATAATCTTTGTATTTAGGTTAACTGATGTACGATTGGAACATCAGATAAAACATATTTGCACCTTATTTTTTTATTTATTTTGTCTCAAAAGATATTTAAATTGCATTGATACGTTTCCATAAATTATTTAACTTTTTATAGGTACCGTACTTTATTATTTATCACTCAATAAAAAAAAAATAAAAATGTATTCAATCCAAATATTTACTGCAGCAATATTTAAATTTAAATAGTCTATTTCTTTGATTTATTTTGTCATCAATATGTACATACAGAGTGAGTCTTTAAATAAAAGTACGCATATTTTCAAGGGTGGTATATTTCGATCTCAGGAACACATATATGAGTTTTTTTGTAAAAAAAAATGATGATAACTTTGTTTTGTGTAATTTTTTTAATTTTCATTTATAAAACATAATATTTTGATAATATGGCAATATTTATGTAGTAGATTAAATTTAGAGAAACGAAAATGTAGACAATATCCGCTGGCCCTGAAAATTACAGCAAAAAATATATTTTGTTAAATTTTTCGAGTAAAATGAGGTATTTTGAATTTATTTAAAAATTAGTAAAGAGAAAATATTTGTCTTTTATATGTACCAGCCCTGAAAATATGTACACTTATTTAAGACTCGCTCTGTATAATAACAGAATAGGAGCCGACAAGTCCAATGTACATTATGGAACAAATTTAAAAAAATATAACACCAGTGGACTATATTCAGAATCTAGATCAATATACATATAATTATAATTTAAAGATATTATGTAATGCAAAATACTTATCTTTAAATAATACTTATATCACAAGTTTATTACTTTATATTAGACATACGTGTATATAAACTTTTCCGAAAAAAAATTGACCACTGTGTATAAGAAAAATCGTTTTTTTTTATCTAGTTCACTTGTGATTTCATTATGATGTTGGCTAACATACTATACATATATTTCAAGGTTTAGCAACTACTCCGATCTCCGATGTCCTTATTTCAGTTTTTTGGGATACTTTCCAGACTTGAAGTATATTATAAATTTTAAATTGCGTTGTAGGATTCTTGTCTCACCTTCTATTCGAAATTGGCACATCTAGAAAGCTTCCGGGTGGATGACAATCCAAAATTCGCCATAAACATCGTGTTTCTTTTTTTTTATAATAATTATTTTATTATTATACATATAAACTTAACTCCTATAATTATAAAATATCTTTTAAATAAGTTTTTCTTTGACAAAAATAAAATGTAAGTATTTTATTAGAATGTCTACAAAAAAGGCCTTAAATTTCGAATAATTTGAAAAAAAGTGTTAAAAGATTACAAATTAACAAGGATTACAAAAACACTGCAGAGTAATTATACCACCTGTAGAGATTTTAAGATTAAATATATTATTTCCAACATAACGATAGCAAATATTTATATAGTATATCCTGGAAATAAAATAGCTATATCTATACATGTATAGATTTTATTTCGAGAACCTCAATTTAATAGCCTGTCGAAAAATTGCTAATTATAGCCACGAATACGAAGAGACTATTATAATATCGACGAATGAGTGCTAATTAATGTAATTACAACAAAAGATATAACAGGAGAAAAAACTTTGTTACAATTTAATAAAAATATTTGTTTATATGATCAATTTAACATTAGTAAGTACGACTTTACCATAGAATAATATAAATGATAATGCACAAAATTGAAAAGTTATAATATCAATGCAGTTTAACTTTGCATAATAAATCGTCCTATAATTAATTACAGAAACACGATTTCTGAATTGCGTCATGTTTATTTTATAATAGAAAATTTAAGTATTAGCCTTATTAGGTATAGATAAGATCAGTTTTTGATAACACTGTTGACACTTTATAAGTATAAATATAAAAAGATTAAAAACCTCAAAAAACCTAGACATCACAAATCTAGACATATTATTCAGACCCTTCAAATAAAAATAGGGTTTTCATATCTTTTAATCTCTTATTATATAAAAAAACTTGTAAATATTATTAGTTTCTGGACCTTATAAAAATTAATTATTTATTATCAAGTATTTCTAATGTGTTACATACTATATTTGGCAATGTTAATCCATAAGTATCAAGTCCAAAATTACTTCCAAATAATGCAAAACATGCAATTGTAAAAATGATAATGCTCTCATAGAATTTGTTTTTGTTTAAGAATGTTATTTTCCAGAATTTATTGTCTGTATTTTAACGAATATTATTTCAAATTGTACGTATAACTATAGGCAATCTGTGCTATAGACTTGGTGCATTTCAGTTGATTTTAAAAATTCCGATCGCAGCGCTCGGTACGGCAGAAATCAGGAGTTTTCGGCTCTGTATTTCACGCAGTTCCGATGTTGGTCGCATTGAAATAATGTTAAAATCGTAGCTTTGTTATAATATTTAAGTATTTTAGTTTTTATTAGTGCGGTTATTGAAACTATAAAATACTCAGGTACGAGGTTTGTGTGTTGTAACGCTGTTTCAGGAGTAAAAATTAATTGAAAAAGAACACGAAACTGGGCGTCGCTTTGTGTTGTGACAAATTCAAATGTTAATAAAATTGTCGAAAAAATATTAACAAGTAAAGGAGGCCGTAATTACGTGGTTGTTGGGTACGATCTTAGATTAACAATAAAAAGGTACAATAACATTCAATAACTCAACTTTCCCGGTCAAAATTGTCAGTTAAAAATATACGTATTCAACCAGCGATACAGATTAAATGGCATTGCATTCACTATTTTGTTCACAAGTAAATGACTGTCTGTGAATTGGTCTGTAATGACTGTATATCAAGCGTAATGTAATAAGAGCAAAAAATGTAGTTCTCACATGCACTTTCTGTTATTTTTTGCATGTCCTCTGTCGAAATCTTCCCTGACTTGTACAAACTTTATTTAAAGTACAATTAGGAACATACTTATATAAAATATATTTGCTTTTAAAAATTGTATGTAAAAACGACTATCCACCATCTTTTATTGACAAAAGATTAAACGAAATACAAACCCCAAACCATAGGCAGAACCATTAGCGTAACTAGCAATTCATCCTAGGGGGGCCTAGGTCTTTTGGTTTTTAAAAAATGAAGAATAATTTAAAAAACGCGTTTTTTGAATAAAACGTTTACATGAATTTATCTATCAGTAAATTTCATAGACTTGGTTGTCAAACCGTGTTCCCGTAGATTACTTAAATACCTACAAATTTTCTAAAAAAATAAAAATTAACACATTTTTTGAACTCAACAAAATAATATTAACTAAACAAAACTAGAAAACGTCATTTTTAGTACATCACAAGCAAATAAAAATTAATACGTAGCCAAGAGTCATAATTCAAGATACCTCTGGGAGTGCCCAGCAGTACCTAGGGGGGGCCCGGCAACCCCGGGCCCCCCTGTAGTTACACCAATGGGCAGAACACACACAATGGTAACAATACACAATTCCATCAATACGGGACGTTTCAGCAAAAAACAGGAAGGATCCATTTTAACCCACACTAAACCAATATGAACACCGAACAACAAACAAAAAATATAATATATAAAATACCATATACCATGTGAATATGATAGATTTTATATTGGTGAAACACAGGGGTGGATGGGGAAGTGGAAACCGGCCCGGGAAAAACAGACAACCGGCGCAAATCCACAAAAACAGAATGACCATAACGAAGAAACATATTTTATTTATTACTACAAGGTGTCCCAGAAATAAGTGCAAGTATTTTAACTGGTAGTATAGTTGAAGCCTAGAAACAGGCCTATGATGTTTTTTCGCAAAAAGAACTTTTGAAAATTCGGAATTTTTTGAAAAATGTTTTGGATTTTTTTTAGCTTTTAGTTAAAAAACATAATTTCTTGATAATATGGCAACATAGGTAGTAGATTAAATTTACAAGAAAGAAAATCCAGAAAAGATCCAGTGATCCATTCTCAAAATTTGAGCAAAAAATTGGAAATTTTCAAAGTAAAATAACTGTGTTATTTTGGACTTATTTGAAAAACGATGAAGAGAAAATATTTATGTTTAATGTATCGAGATCTACCACTTCTTAAAATACTTGCACTTATTTCTGGGACAACCTGTATATAAGTAAGGGTGTTTTAGTATAGTATAAAGGTTTTAAAAAAAATTAAATTGTCTTGATCAAAATTTTCGTAAAGACCAATATTGGGTCGGACATCTGTTATTTTTACTACAAAATAGCTCAGTTTTACAGGGTTCTACTGCTTTATTTGCATTATCGATAACGGTAATTGGATCTTGAATAGGCTACGAGTCACGATTTTGAGAAACTTTCCTGATTCATTCAGTTCAGCTGACCCAATCCCCTGTGAAATACATTACTTTACGGGTATATACTTTCTTACACATTCTAGAAAGAAATTCTCTCTTTTCTGCTACAGCAGCAGCCTCCTCGTGTACACGTGTTATTAACTGAATCTGTGAACTGAATGAACCGCGGTCGCCGTTGAAACTGCAGCATTTTTTAGGTTATTATATAGTTCTTATCATGAAACTTTTCCTCTATACTTTTGTACATTTGGCATCTTGTATGACAATGCCATGACCAGAGCCATGACTCAAACGAGAAGAACCTAGGCAATACCTAGACAGTGGACATAAATGTGTTCTGATGTAATGTTATGTTACAGTCCATAATAAGAATATTTGGATTTTCGAGACATATTAATATTTTATTATCTAATCTAGTTTACACTTTATTTAACTCTTCTCCGCTGTCTCAGTAATTTTTAGCAAACTCATTTTAGCAACATTTTAAACAACAATTTAGATTTGGCTTTTAGTTCCGTCCCCAATTCAAGCCAAGCATAGATGTTTTGTCCGTCAACTGCAGAATTCGCGTCAAATTGTTCCACCTTTTTACAAAGGGGAGCTCGAAAAATATTGCACCGAAGCCTCCAGTTGTCTCAATCTACGCCACCGTATTTTTAGTATACATTTAGATCGAGACTATTTAAATTTACCTAATGATATTCATTCTTTTTTTTTGCTGCCAGTCAGTCATATTTATTAATTATTAATAAAAGAATATTGGGTAAAACTATACAGAGTGAAAAATAAGTGCAAATATTTTCAGGGATGGTATATTTCGATCCCAGGAACACGTCTATGAGTTTTTTTTGCAAAGAAAGATGTTAAAAATCGAGCATTTTCTTTTAAATTCTTCTGTATATTTTAGAAAACTTTTTAGAACTCCTGTTCACCGCAAATTTCCCCACGGTATAGTTTCTTAATCTCTGATATTACGGCACTAAAAGAGATGCAAATACCGAAAAATTGAGGTGGCTCAAATTTAAAAAAAAAATATTTTTTTTTAATTTACAAACTTTAATAACTCGATTGGACTTATTTGAAACTCGATAAAGAAAATATATTATGTTATTTTATCTACCAGCCCTGAAAATATTTGTTCCCTATAGACTCACTTTGTATAATAAAAATTTTCATACCGAACAAACAACAGATGATTATTAAAATTATGTGTCCCAGAGAAAGACATTTTACAATAGTTATTTTACAAATTGGTGTTTGTGTTTAAAAGCAACTGACGATTATACTGATGAAAATTGATTAGTTAGTTATGGAGTCACTGAGGATCTTACGTCACTTTAGTTAGAAGATTAACCATTTAATTTTTGCTAATCCAATCTTTTTCGAGCTCTGATCGGGACCGGCCCACCGGCCCACCGGCACAATTTTCCCGTTTTCCCATATGGCCCATCCACCCTTGATGAAACATCTAGACCGTTAAATGTTCGAAATAAAGAACATAGAGATTATTTCAAAAAGGGCGCTTTTCGCAAATCGAAGATTTGTCAGCATTCATGGCACACAGGACATAAGATAGATTTTAACAGCGCAAAAATTATGATAAAAGAACCGATAACCTCTAAACGGAAAATAAGAGGATTTTTTAATACAGTCTAATCTAATATAAATAAATGCATTGCTCGGGCATATGTAGAGGTTACATATATGTTGATATACAGAAAGTTTGAGGTTTTTTGGTTTTGCCTCAAGTAGTTAAGTTAATTGTTAATTTTGAAGTTTAACTTGATATAATGTCATTTTAACAGGACTTTAACAGACGTATCTGTTCAAAAAAACTAAAGCATTCTTGAATAGTTGTATTTAGATATTTTCAATAATCTTTGTGTTTTCTGCTTTTTTCTGACTATGGGAGAAGATACCTCCTGAAACGTGAAGCATTTTTGTCCGTTAGGCAAATTTGTTTTATTAAGAAAAAACCGCTGACAAATGGGTCTCCGTTGGATCAACGCCAGCGGTGTTTACAAAAAATAACTATTTTATTTTGAAGATTATTTTACAATGGTGAAATATCCAGAAGACTTTCTTATTTTTCTAGATTCCAATTATTGTACCTTAGCTAATAATATAGAAGGGAGATTTAAAAAATGTACAAAATAGACAAATTCGTACACATTTATTTACATCCTAAATGTCACAATAAAAAAAATATTAAAACAATTATTATTCCACTGACCATTTGGATATAATTTGATATACATTTCAATAACTACAATCTAATCTTAGATAATAGTTTTTACACAAATGATAACATTTAGGACATCGTGAAATTTTGTCCGGTGCAAATAAAGATAATTCGATATACCCGATTTATTGTGTAAGATAAAAAATTACATTCCTGTTGAACTGTTAGGTTCGGCTCGATTTGTTTTTTTTTGGGCAAACTGGCAGTTTTGTTTTAACCACAATAAACATCAACATGACAACACATACCTAACAAAACTGCGTTTGGCAGTCTAAATTATAATACAAAAATCATGATTACTTGAAATATACAAGTAGTTCTAATCTTTGGCATTCCTCTCTTCTATTAGGACAGATGTGAGAATTAAGTTGCTTTCCAAGATTTCTTTCAAAATAATTACAATGTAAAAAAATTCTAGTGTAAAAAAATTCTAGTGTATTTTCTCTACTACAATTTACTCCACTAATCACTCAATATTTACAAAAAGATTTCAAAATAACTTAATATACAGACATTTATATTTTTTTTTTGTAAAATTAACCCATCTTGACTGTATGAAAAAGAATTAATTTATGGTATTTTTTTTGCTTAAATAGGGATACTTACAACGTAACATATTCAAAAGGAATTTATATAACTTTTTATTGGTACTGTACTATGATACCCTTGAATAACGACCTCCACTTTTATTAGTGTTTCTAATAATAATATAATTACTTCACCTATCAGCAATAACAAAAAATAGATAACCAAAAATACAGAAAATCATAATATAAAATCAATTTGATTAATAATCTAATAAAACTAACATAAGTTTATTCTTTTAGGTAAAGATACTATATGAACCATACCAATAACTTCTCAAGACAAGACTTATAATCCGGTTAGTATATCAGTTTTATGTAACAATAACTTTGCTGATTTTGTTTGTCAATTCATTTAATCAAGTCCTAATATTTTATTAATTTAACAATACAAGGTATATTCCAACAACTATTTACCAGTTAACCATTGTAAAACAGATAAATTAGGCTTTGAGGTGAAAATTTTCTATTTTATCTTTAAGAAAACCATAATAGGAATCGTGTATCGTAAAAAAGTGAAGTTCATTGACAACTAAACAGTACTTCTGAGACTTGCGTTTATTTATACAAGATGTAATACGATGAAACAACTGACTTTATATAGTGTACCAAATGTTAAAATAAAATATACTCACATGAGTACTAGGTGAAAACTAAGAAAAATATGTGCCCTTTATATTATCAAGGAATCTTATAATAAGATATAAAATGAATTTACAATGCAATAAAATCATATAGGAAGTTTTTTTTTATTTTGATATATCCCAGTTGTTTTTTCTTATTACTATCCTATGACCTAATAGTAGTATAGCCATACAGTTCTCTTTATCTTATAGCAGCTGTGATTGAGGAATATACACTAATTCTCCATTTAGTTTCAATGATTATCTGTTAAAACCTATTATATACACATATTTTCATTAAAAATATAACTGATAAAACTTGTTAAGGTGGGTACTGACATAAAATCAACATTGATTTCAAAAATATTTAATTTTAACTTGTAATAATACACCTCTCTAAAGATTTATTGTTTTTTGTATATATAAGGGAATTTTTGCAGAATTACAAATTAGATATAAAAAATCATGTAATCACTCTGGTATGAAAGAAGCTAATAAATAATGAATAAGGGTCACTCTCTACTAGAGCAAATATATGTATAAAGAAAAAAAATGTATCAAACCTGCAATCCTTTAAACAGTTGTTGTGACTTATCCTACGTGACTACTAAAAATTAAAGCTTAAAAACTAAAATTCAACTTGTTTTGGCTAAAAATACTTAGGAGGATAAATGGACCACAAGATAATTGAAAAAATAAAAAGAAATAATTAAAATAATAAATTCTCCCGCCTATAAGGTTACTCGCGTAAAAAAAAAAATAATAAAATCGTTTAGTCCCTATATCCTTTTAATTTAGCAGTTAATAATAACCTTGCTTATAAGATGAATTTGAAAATTAACTGATATTACATTTAAATACCATACAAGTGTAAAAATAGATTCTTACATTATTATTATATTTGCCTTACTTCAATTTCATCTTATACAGCAAAGTATCAGATCGAAAGTAAGCATCATAAAAATGTTGAACATTTACACCAATAGATCAGTACTAAATATGATTTATACAAATAAAAATTAAAACTTTCTTTTTCGTACAGGGTAGTTTATGTTAACTAATGCTGAATTATTTCCTGTAACTAAGTACATAACCACTAACTACAATTAATTATATAGAGCTTCCCGAAAAAAACTACAGTGATAACAGATAAGTTCGCATTATATTAGATTTTTATATCAGTATATTATTATAATTTTTAACCATCTAGGAAAAATATTTATTAGCCATTTCAGGTGGAACCAAAAATAACTGAAGGTAGTTCATATGTTGGTCAAACCATATTTACGTTTTTCAAAATATTTTTTAGACCTTTAATACAAAAAAAAAGGATACATTTTACAGGTGCAAGCAAGAAACAGTTTAAATTCTATTAACGTCAAGCTTCACCTAAGTCAATTTATAAAAAAAATCTATATGATGCAGAATTTATTAGCGACACTTCAACCCAACTTTTAATGATAAATAAAAACATTCATTTTCTAAGAACTAAAAGATTTGATGACTAACTAGGATTATCTGGTAGAATTCTGTTCATATTTTTCTGGGACACTCCATATTTCTCATCAGTTAGGTTTAATTTTCGATTAAATTACATATATAAAATAAACTATCCCGTATGTATTCTACCCATTAAAAATGAACTGTAAGAATTTAGTTTATGTACAATTATGTGCAACACAAACATTATGGTCAGAATTATTCACTTATTATCGTTTCTTCTGTTTTAACATCTGTAATACCTTGCATCGCTTTTGTTAGCACTGTTGCGTCTTTTAACGATAAAACTTGTAGTACTTGAGGAGCTTCACCTCCAGAACCCTGAATCATCATTGTATGTGTATTTATGCCACTAGGCGTAACGGTTAATGTCTCTATATTATCACCGTTGTTCGGCTCAATCTAAAAATCAAATATTCCAACGTGAAATAGTCCGTTTTTACTTGAAATTGAGATAACAAAGCCATCTAAACAAAAAGCAAAATAAAAAAAAACAAAATGATAATTTACCTTTACCTTTGGTACTTGTACAACCGGCGTTACACAAACAGTACCATCACTATTTGTGTGTAATTGTTGGATGTTTGCCACCATGGTTTGGTACATCGAGGCTGATACAGGAACCGTTATCACACCGCTCACTAAAACATATTTTGAAATTGTTGAATAAAAATTATCACAATAAATTCTTATAACACAATAATCAGGCAAGTCCTCCTGTATACTTAGGGTATTAAAATAAGAAAAATAAATATTCCAGAATGTGCAGTGCATACTGTACGATTAGAAAAATCAGCGTCACACTGTTCTCTCAAACGATGATAAAATTATCAATAAAATCAAAAATTAAGAGTCGTTTAATATTTTTATTTATTAAACACACTAAAATGGATATTTACTGTTACATTTTCAAAAAAACTGCTGTTTTATGAAAACGTTTTCAGCGTTTCTTCTTTTAGTAGTAGGCGTTTGCCTACTACTAAGCATAAGTGTAGAAAATTTAGTCTAAAAATGGCAATATTTTAAAAGTCATTCAGTATATAATATATAACAACTGCAAGTCCACTAAGCTAAAAAATATATGACATCCCCTTAAAAATACACAACTTTAGAGACAAAAAAGATTGAAATGAAACACTCAAATAATACACCTAATAAACCTGATATGGAGTTTTTTCGCTGAGCGAATAATTGCGTGATTGAAATTATCATCGATTTAATTTCAAGGGTCGCTGTGACACCGTTTTTCCGATCATATGCAAACTTGACATGCCACGTTATTAAGAAATATGTCTAGGTGTGTCATAAAAACATGTCAAAAATTAAAGAAAGTAAACACTTCTACTTATCAACGTTCAACTTGAAATAAAAGTATACATACCCTGTCCATCCTCACCAGTCAATATGATTTGACCCTCAGTATTCAGGGTGGCTTCCGTAAGAAAATTCAATATAAGTTTTAAAATTTTACAAGACATAGAAAAAATGAGTTTCTCCAAATATCATCAGCAAAGAAATTCAGTTCATTATTCATTAGTATTGAATTAATAAAGTAGGCTTATACATGCGTGGCATTTGAGGTGCAAGTCTTAACCAATTTATTGTCTATTCATATTTAACTCAAAAATAGAAAACCAAAGCAAAGCAATAGTAAATGCAGTAGTTCTGGATATTATTTTTAAATTGTAATAATAATTATAATCATACAATGAGAACTTAAAATGTTAAGAAAAATATTGTTAATTGTATAATTTTATAAGTAAAATAATTTTGTACTAAGTATGCAACCTCTAAAACAACATATGCGTAAACTGTCAAGGAAACAGAACTTTAACAATCTGATATAACTAAAAATTACTGAATATCCAAGATTATATAAAAATAACTAGTTTTATACATCAACAGATAGACCATGAAAATATTTAGGATTAGAATGTGGTTCAATAAATAAATTATTCAAGTCAAAGGACATTTAAACGCGATAAATTTAAATCAAATTAACACTTTTATTAACCAAACCATTTTCTACATAAATTTACATTAACAAAGCCATAGTATATATTTTAAGATGTTAATACCAAAATTAAAAAGCTATACCAATGTCAAAATATTAAAAAATAAAGTACTTAACTGTTTTCTAACGCAAAAAAGAGTAGCATGTGGCCAAAGTTTGCTTATACAGATAGAGATGATGTAATAGGATGTATATGTATACGTCTTATTGTCGTTTTCAGTTGTATAAGATTTTAAGTTCAGCTGTAGTTATTCTTGTTTGCATTTAAAAAAGAATAAAACTAAACTAAATAATGTAGTAAACAAATATCACACATTTCAAAAACAACCAAAAACACCAACAGAATTGTATAATATCGATATTCAACAAATTATTAAAGTTCCATTATTGTGACATAAAAATAGTAGTTTCTAAATCTTAATTTCATCAGATCAATTGTTTAAATCAATTTAAAAACTATTATTTTTTATAATATCGGTTGTTAAACACTGCCAAGTCAATAAACAAAAAGATATGTATTACCATGACCGTCTTCTGCTGTTAAGATGATCTGACCATCAGAATTGAGGGTTGCTTCAGTGACTGAGTTTAAGTCAACAACTTCCTGAGAACCACCATCGCTAATAGCTTGAATGGTATGTACCGGTGTACCATCGCCATTCCCAGACTGCAACTAAAATGTAAATTAATTATTTTCAAAGGAAATTAAGTTGACTTAGCACCAATACCGTCGCCATTCCTTGCACATGAGCGGTTGTCCCGTCTGGTAAGGTAATTATGGGATTATTAGGATCTACTTGTACAATACTGACAGTACCATCAGGATTTGTAATTGTATGCAATACTGTAGGGGCATATTGCGTTGTGATCTATAAAACAATTAAGATTTTTTTGAAATAAAAACGATAAAAAGTAAAATTTCAGTGTTATACATAAGAAATACACAAATAAAAGAAAATAGAGAATATAGAAACAAAACCAAGCTATTTGGGCACTACAATAATAAAATGCTATTGAACGAAACCATAATGTGGACTACTTCACTTAAACAAAACGAAATTATATGTATACTGCGGAAAGATGATTTTAAAAAATCATCCAGACAATAAAAGACATATCACTTTGTAAAATAAAAAAAGTAGTTTTTAAGTCCGACACGGACTGGAATAAATCATAAGCAGGTGTAAGGCTCCGTCTACACATAACATTTTACCTGTCAGTCAAAGTATCCAGTAAAACGATGCGTGTAGACGATAAAACAGCCCGTTTTACTTGAGCAAAATTAAAACGCAAGGTCGTCTAGAAAATTGACGAGATCATTCAGATTTACAACAGAACTGTAATTTTGCCTACATTGAAAGAAAAATAAAGTTAATTTTAGATATTTCCCGGGCTAAAATTTTAGTTTATTTTGTAATAATTACAATTACATATACACAAAAAAAGACAGACTGACAGACGATTGTCGATAAAGTGTCTTCAACAAAGATGAAGCAAATTTTACTTATCAACTTATTAAGTTTATAAGATCTAAGGTGTGGTTACTAAAAAGTGACATGTCTTTTGGAAACACGCGGTGCAACTAAAAAATGCAGGCAACACTGAAAAGTGTATTTAAAGTTACACACGTCCACGTCCGAGCTATAGCCTCCGGGGTCGAGGCAGACCTGAGTGGACGATCCAGACATGCCTTCGGGAGAGGCGGCAATAATCTGAGGCGACCCGTTAGCTTGGATCTGTATCTTGTGGGTGGGCACACCTGACGAGTGCATTTTTAATACTCCCACCGAATTGCACTGAAAAAATATTAACGGCACTAGTAAACGCACTGTTAAGGATGCCCAGGCACTTATAAAACTCTTACACCTAAACTACAGTGCAACCTTTTTTAATTGGAACACCTAATTCTAAGTACCAACCCCCATTAACGAATATACAGGGTGTCTCAAAAATAAGTGCAAATATTTTAACTGGTAGTATATTTCGGCCTCAGAAACACGCCCATGAGGTATTTTTTGCAAAAAAAAAATTTGAAAATTTGGAATTTTTTGAAAAAATTTTGGAATTTTTTTGAATTTTAAGTTTAAAACCATAATTTCTTGATAATATGGCAACGTAGGTAGTAGCTTAAATTTACATGAAAGAAAATCCAGAGAAGATCCAGTGGTTCTCAAAATTTTAACAAAAAATTATTTTTTTGGAAATTTTCAAAGTAAAATAACTCGGTTATTTTGGACTTATTTGAAAAACAGTAAAGAGAAAAAATGTTTCTTTTGACCAGATCTACCACCCCTTAAAATATTTGCACTTATTTCTGGGACACCCTGTATACAGATATTAAAAGTGGGCTGATATTAGTTCTTTATGTTTAATCATTCACCAGTGACAGTCAAGTGACAAATATTAAACAACGGGTTCATTTCACGAAAAACTACCCAGGATTTTTTCAAGAAATTATTTGAACTTAAAGGTTTTTTGAGCGATATCACATTTTTGAGCGGTATGGAGAATGTTTTTGTTAACAGTTGAAAAGTAACGTTTTTTCCTCATGAATTTCTGCATCAGTTCTTGTGGTATCATGGCTACTGTATGGTAAGAACGTTTTTGATCTAACATAATTTATTCAATTTTAGATTTTGCAGTCATACTTATTTAATAATCTTTTCTGAGGGCTATCGTTTTGAGAAATGTAGCCATCAAAAACGAAGTTCAATTACTAGAAGGTACAAATGATACCATTCTTATTGTTTATGGCAATGAGACCATAGAAAAATATTAGTTTTCAATTATTGAAATAAATGAAGACTGTTGAAATTATTTGGAGTCACAACCAAAAAAAAACTACAACTAGTAGACAAAAATTATTAATACCCTACTAAGTGGTAGAGTATATAGTTATAAGTTAAACTTGGCCCTACAGTCACTTTTATGGATTTCTTTTAATATAAAGAATTGTTATTAATGTCGTTTATATATATATTATATATACAAACATATAATTTTCATTTCGAACACTACTATTTCTTAAGACAATAACGCATTCAACAAACTTTCAAAAAATAATAGAATGAGTAAAGGGATTTATTATTTTGATTTATACTTTTTTTAGCCAAATGTTAATTTGTGGTAGTTCAATTTAGAATATCAAAGCCTCTGAAATTTAATGTTTATTTTACTTTTGTCCGTGTATAAACAAGGATTATACTGAAAGTTAACCATGGAATGTAAATTCTCGTTGAGCTTTTATAACTACAGAACAACTAAGTGTCATTTATTTGAAATTATTGACAAATATTAAATGAGAAATAAAAAGAAAAGTTTTATTTGAAGACTGCATTTTTAATAAATAAGAATCAAATAAACTACAATTATAAACTTTTTGCCGATTAATAATAAATATTATTTCAAGGTCGATTTTCATGATTAATTTTCTTCATACTTACATGTTTATTTTATAAGATTGTTATTATTTACAATGTTTTTTAAAATGCCCTTTTTTGAACACAACACACACATATATGAAAAGAGAACGACAAAAATAGACTGCTTACTTATTAAAATTCTAATATTTTAAATTTAAATAAATCATGCAAATAAAAAATCAACTTTTTGTTGTTTTTTTTGAAGCGTTTTTTTCATTGTTCTAGTATTATAATTTTTATAAATATCTCCTAAATAATTATTAGTGATGTATTAGTAGTTCTTGTACCCTTTAATATATTTATACAAGATCTACTTTAGAATTAGTAAAATTGTAAAAACAGCGCCAATGATGTTTGAGATTATTTTTCAAACTTGTTCATATCAAGAATATACGTACATTAGCGTTCGACGTCGCCGCGGCATTGGCCTTTTCATCTTCTTCAGTGAACGCTGGTAAAAGGTCTTCGCGCCCATGAAATTTGTAACAGTTGATTACTATTTGCCTGAGAGCATGAGTCCATGAAATCTTAAAAAAAATTATTAATGTGGTTTTTGTTTGGTTACATACGGTTATACCTTTTGTTTCTCATCCTCGCTTCTAGCGTCCATCCTGACATTGGCCCAAGGAAGTTCCTTTGGCCACCAAGGAGGCCTAGTTGACTCCTTGCCCCACCCTGGTTTACCTCTGCCTGTCGAATATTTCAACATAAGTGGAATAAATGCTCTCAATTGAGCTTGAGTCATCTTTTCGACTGGTGTTGGAATACCGTCTATGATCAAAGGAGGCAGCTCAAACAGAGTAGGGTCATCTTGAATTGGCGGGGGAGCTTGATTTGCAAGAGCATTTTCTAACTCCTCCATAATAGTGGATTTTAAATTCTTTATTACATCCTCCAGTGGTTTTGCTCCAAACACTTTGTAACTGGTATTTGGTTTTCCTGGAGTTGCTACTAAAACGACTGCTTGTTGGCCTACTCTCGTGGCAAACTCATCGATAGTTTGCTAGAGAAAGAAAATAAACACAAAAACAGATTTTTATAGTATAATCCATAGAAAGAAGATAATTTTTACCCTTAATTTTCGGAGTAAACGGTTTTGTTGGCGTTTTCTAATAGATGGATTTGTTTCAAATGAATGTGGTCTCTTTCGCTTTTTGGATGACACAATGGCTGCTGCTGCCGCGACTCCAACTGGACCTAATAATAAATAGTATTTTTCTATGAAATGTAACTTTAAAATAAAACCTCTCATACCAGCTGCGGCCAACTGTGCTGTAACCTCATCACCCATAGCTGCAGCCATGAGGTCTGTGTTACTTTCATAAGTAGAGCCCGGGGATGAAGAACACTGGTCATCATCATCATCTGATTGTACGGACAATGCCGTTGGAGAACCCACCACCATGGTAATCTGGTCAGCTCCATTGCTCGAACTTCCATTTGTGTTCATATTAGATTCACCAAGACTTTAATCTAATCATTGAAAGGATTTCCTAAAAGAATGTTGTGATCTTAGTTTGTATTATCTAAATTATAAATCGGGGGTGAACTGGCAATACCCCCTATCTGCCATTACTTAGGAGGTATTACCAGGTCATCCGCGAAATGCTGGCTTGTATTTTGTTTTAGCAATATTGTTTTCAGTAATATGGTATAACCCCCAAATTATAATTGATAGGTATATTGTATTTATTAAGGAAACTTTAATCATATTGGGGTGCTCTACTTATAATATTTAAAACACAGTGATTTATAATTTAAATATATATTAACGCAATACAAGTAAATTTCAGTAAATGAGTCACCCTGTATTAAGATTAAAACATTGGAATTTATTTCATTCAAATGCTATGCTGTCATAAAAATCGATACTTCCCGAATGAGTGTAGAACTATTAAGGGATCTCTTGGATATTTATTTGGGGTATAAAATTAAAGGGTATATTTATTGTGGATGAAACATTAATCTTGTTTTTAAATTGAATTTTTTAACGCATGCACATGCAACAGACACAAGTATGTGCGCACGAAAGATGGTTTGGCGCCAGTCATAATGGAAGATTGTAAGACCAGGTTTTAAATCCTTTTCAAATGTAAAACCATGTGGTAGGTTTAGCAAAAACATGCACATTTGGCGAAGAAATAGTCCTTCACGGATTTAAGATTATTTTAACAATATGAAATACATATTTGTAGCAGAATAACACATTTTAAAAAACGTATCCATTTCTTGAAAACAATAATGGAGCAGGCTCAGTTAAAATTTATACTACGTCTGCGTACGCACCTGCGTGAATCGGAGTGATTTAATGGAAAATAATAATTCATAGCGCAGATTTTGAAAATTTTCACAAAATATACCACTTAACACTTTTAGACCACTATACAAAACATTTTTTACATAAGTAAATATTTAGTGAACGCCATGGCGTTCCATTTACGTCACATCGCATATTATATTGATCGAACTTGGCGTTGGATTTTGATTCGGAGCCATATTACACGAGTTTGCGCATTATTGTTTGTTTTGATTTGTTTCCTACTTACCTACAACACTTTTAATTTTAATATAAAGCTATTCTCACATATATAACTATTCACAAGATACTACAAATTTAAACATGTTAAGAACAACGGCGACACTCCACCATTCAACCTCAAATTCTTAGCAATTCGATTATAAATTGTTTTCATACTGTGCTGCCATCTGGCAATAGGCATGGAAACTATTAGATTGCATATTGACCACAGATCCGACATTATGCCAAACATTTAACATGCAATTTTAAACACCGAAATCGTAGTATATTCTGTGACCGAAATTGAGTTTATAATCGAACAGAATATTATTTTTCTTTATTGTATTCCTAAACATTAAATGTATTTTTGTATAATGGTATTACCTGTATAATTGTATAATATACAGAGATTTGTCACTTAAATTTTTCAATGTTTCAATATCTTTTGTGTTATAAAGTTATTTAATTTGTATGTAGCAAATACATTGGTTACACGTAAAAAATGTAACCATTTGCCAATCTTTTGCCATGATGCCGCAGCCGCCTATTCTAACTTAGATCTACAGGGGTGATCAATAAGTAATAACAGCTGTTGACGGACTAACCACAAGGACTAACTTCTTCCTTATAATTTATTTGAAAATATTTAAGGTTTTTTTGAGATTATTTTGGTGTGTGTTCTTGCCAGTTCTTGCGCATCCTATATATCTTTGGTGCGCATTTGCTCAATTCTTGCTCATTTTCCCCACCCCTATATCTGTTAATATTTTTTTTCTCTCTCTGACTAGTGTTTATGTATAATGTGTGGTATAATGTAAACACAGAAGGCACAGAAGATCAATACTTGATTGATGACAATACTTAATAAAAAAATTGGGAAAGCTTAATTTTATACAGGTAGGTAATTAATATTTATGTCATGTTTATGAACACTTAAATATAATTACGCAATTATACTACTTGGGGGTCTATATATAGATGTTAGCTAAGCAAATATTTCATGGTAATCAAGAAGTGGGGGTGTTACTCATAATAGCAATGAATCTGTATAGTGTATTCTCTTTTAATAACATCCTTATTTTTAGCTTCTTCATAAGAAAAAAAAACCTAATTTGTTTTTAATTTTCCATAATGTCTTATCCACCGCCTAATTCTCAACCTCCAGCCTATCCAACTCCATATAATTGTAAGTTGATTCACATAATATAGAAATTATTAGCACTGGTAATTATATTTGGTTTTTAGCTCAGTATCCTCCAGCACCACATCCTGGTTTTCCTACACCTAATGCACCCGGTTATGGTCCTCCACAAGGGTTCATGCCAGGACAAGGAGGATATGCTGCTCCTCCACCTTATGTACCCCAAAATCCATACAATGGACCACCAGCTCCTTATAACGGACCGCACACGATGGGACCCGTCATTAATCAACCCATTCCGGGATCAGCAGCAAGTATATAATTTTATACTTATATATGACTTGACTCGTGAACTAATTCATTCAGGTGGCCTTGTTTTTAATTATATTACTTGAGAAAATAATGTGAGATCATAGTTCATAACAATTTAAGACTTACTTTCTGGAGGTTTATAAAAACAGTGGTTATGTAGAGTATTGTTTTTATTTTGATATAATGTAAATATTGATGAAACTGATAAAGTGAAGATAATGTCATTGTTATCACAGATAAATTTTAAGACTTCATTATTTACAAATTGGTACAATAGAAATTATTTATTTAATATTTAGAACTTCAAAATAATTTAATATGTTTACTCTGACTATGAGCCTTGGGCACTCACTATCTTTCAATTATTTTAATGACTGTCTTCCTTCTGCTACAGCTATTTTTCCTGTACAATCAATTCAAAAGTTATTATTTTAAAAAAAGCTTTTATTATTTTTAATTAGGG
Organism: Sitophilus oryzae; assembly: GCF_002938485.1. Classification (NCBI taxonomy): domain Eukaryota; kingdom Metazoa; phylum Arthropoda; class Insecta; order Coleoptera; family Curculionidae; genus Sitophilus; species Sitophilus oryzae. Next base: position 6,996,407 of record NW_022146479.1, read on the forward strand.
CAATGGCTTTGTTTTCTCTTGTAATCAGGATTGTTGTGATTTCTGTTTTAAAAAATTTCTACTCAATACTCGTCGAAGAATATTAAATATATATGTTGTTTATTAGCAGTTGAAACAATCTGTTGTATTTCTTGTAATGCCTGAGTTAAAGGAACTTTGGTTTCGTTCAAAAAAAAGTGCTGTATTTCGTAATTTTAAAAAGTTTTTTAAGATTAAAAGGTCTCCTAAAAAGAAAGGCTATATTAGATTTTTTACTGAAGAAGAGCAAAGGTATAGTTTGACTATTTTGGAATGCTATCTAATAAAATATGTAACTTCTTTTACAGGTGGATGGATGAATATGCCGCAAGGTATTCCCAATTGTCCACCAGGATTGGAGTATCTTACTATGATTGATCAGTTGCTAGTTCACCAAAAAGTTGAAGTATTGGAAGGTACTACTTAAGACTTTATTATTCAATTTTATTTATAACCATTTATTTTTTAGCTCTTACTGGCTTTGAAACCAAGAACAAATTTACTGTTAAAAATAGTTTAGGTCAAAAGGTTTATTATGCTGCTGAAGAGTCTGACTGTTTAACTAGAAATTGCTGTGGCCCTTTGAGACCTTTTGATATGCAAATTTTAGATAATTTTAAAAATGAAATTATACATTTACATCGCCCTCTAGCCTGTGATAGTTGCTGTTTTCCTTGTTGTCTTCAGGTATATATTTTTTTTGTGTACATTAAATAAATTGCTTAGTTTTTTCTATAATATCTATTAGAGTATGGAGGTATCATCTCCCCCAGGGACAATAGTAGGAACTGTTGAACAAGAATGGAGTATATTTTGTCCAAGTTTTGCTGTGAAAAATGCCAGTGGTGATACAGTACTTCGTATTGAGGGTCCTTTTTGCACAATGAGCATTTGTGGGGATGTTGAGTTTAAAATCATGTCTGGAGATGGGAGTGTACAAGTTGGGAAAATCTCAAAACAATGGTCTGGAGTTATTAGGGAAATGTTCACAGATACAGATTATTTTGGAATTACATTTCCTATGGATTTGGATGTGAGAATGAAGGCGGTGATGCTAGGGGCCTGTTTTCTTATTGTAAGTTATTAAAATATTGTTAGTACCGTTGAATATAGTAATGTTTTCTAGGATGCTATGTTCTTTGAAAAAGCCAAAGGAGGTGAAAATGCTTCAAGTATGCTATAGCTGCTAGCTTAATAGGCATTCTCCCACATATATTCTCGAGTATTTTATTTATATATAATTTTGACTCAAATATTTAACTCAAATATAGAATTTTTTTAATTTTTTTTTATAATTTGTATATGCATAAGAAAACTATTTTTAATAAATATCTATATAAAACTATAAAAATGAGACAATATTGTAATTGTGTGCCAAGATATTGAGTTGTTTGATGTATTTTAAGATTTAAATAAAGTTTGTTGGTTGTATATCTCAGTATTTTATCTATCACATTACTAATTTCTATTTTATACTTTGCTTTAAAATTAGCCCAGTAGGCTTTTTACCTGTATTTTTAAATAATTTACATAATTTCTGTACATTAATATTTCATTAACGATTTTTCAGTTTTTTGGTATTAAAAATATTTAACTTTTATTTGGTACGAGAAGAGGTCATGCAGTGATAGAGTAGAAAAATGTAGTATTAGAGTATAATCAAAACGTTTTATGGTAAAGTTGCTGTTAGACGTTGTCTAAAGCAATATTGGAATATCTACCTGACATCCAAAACTTTGCGTGTATTCTTGATTTCTTTTATAATATTTGACACGCGGTTTTTAAGATGAAAAAAGTCTTGCGGGCAAATTGCTAAAATTGCCCAATTATAACTAGAAAAACCTTGATTCTGATGAAGGAGATCATCTATAGGCAAAAAATAATCTCAGGAAACGAAAAGCACGCTATTCCTCTTGTTTTGGCGTCATTTTTACCATTTCATCTTGTTCACCTTAACACTCTATTTCAAATCCATCATGGCTTATCGTTTATTTCGAATTGTGATAATTTTATTTTGTTTGTGGAGAACCAGTAAGTTTTATAATTTTTTTTATTATTTTTAATAGGCACATTTCAGCTAAACAGTTACCAATATCGGATAAATTGGATTTTGAAGATAATAAAACGTCTACTACAGAAAACAGTCCGAATGGTACAGAATACAGTTTTACTTGTGGCGAGAGGGGTTGTAATGTGACTAATAGCTCCGATTCTATACAGACGGAGGTCTTAGTTCATGTGAAAACAAAAGTAAGCTTCAATAAAACCAATCATTCACTAAAAAATGCGTCTGAGGTACCCATTTATGTTGGTTATAGAGGTAAATCAACAGACCTTATATTATAATGTTGTTTGTTCACATTTAGTTGTATTTAGGGTCAGATTTAGATGTTACAGGTGACGATAGATCCTTTAGGAATTCCCCAAATCTAATAGGAAATAGTGGAAATGAAAATCATTATTTTTCCAATCTTTATCGTCCACCCTCAAGGCCTTTGGTAAATATTTTTATAACTATAGTTAAACATAAATTAAAAAAAAAACATATCTAAATTACTCAAGTATTATGCACACTTTAACGTTTTTGCACAAGTTTAAAATTTGTAATATAATTTTAGAACTACAACTATATACCACCTGGGTCGTTTGATAGAAGCCATGGCCAATTTTTGGTAAATATAAAAACATTTAATTTTAAGTCCTTAAGATATATTATATTCTTCTAGGGACATAATTATCTACCTCAAGGAGCTTTTGACAGAAATAGCGACAATAATTTGGTAATTAATATTTTGAATTACATAATATTACAACTTTTTTATATTAATTTTATTTCAGAACCAGAATTACCATCTTTCCCACAGTACATTTAACAGATACAATGACAATTTGGTAATTTAAAATTAAATTTTGCATTAAAATCTTATATACAATTAATGTTGTTTTAGAACCATAACTATCAAAACATTTTCAGCAGAAATAATGACAATATTTTGGTAAATAAAATTTCAGTACTAATTAGAATCAAACGTAATTTAATTATTAATATAGAATCGGGATTATGGACAACAAAGACCAATTAGTCAGAGCTATGGAGATGTATTGGAACAACCATTTCCACATTTTGATCATACATACCACAGGCATAATTTTGGTGAAGCTCCACCACCACATTCTCTGTTGTATCCTAGGATACCTACGCCTAATCCTGTAGCTTTTAGAGGCATATCTAGAAACGAGTGGAAACCGGTATATAGACCTAATAAGTATGACTATAGTACCCATTTGACGTAAGCTATTTACTTTTTTTAAAGCTTTCAGTAGTAGTATTTTGTTTATCTTTAACAGTAGCTAAATTCATCAGAGCTTTAGTTGCAAAATACATTTAGAACTATTGATTATTATGATAGTACTAACCACTATTATTATTTCAGTCCCCATGATAGTTCCAAATGTACTTGTGAAGATAGATCAACACTGTCCCAATCTAGATCTTTTATTGACGATAAACTTGCTCCATTGCAATAAACTATGTTGAATACTTGAAACTATTAAGTAAATAAACTGTGAAATATTTAAGGTATAAAATAACAGACAGGTAGTTATAGAACAAGTAAATATTTTGATTAAAACCTATATTTTTGTGTTTTTTTTATGTTTAGAGAAATATATAAGTTAAACAATACAATAAAAAATATATTTATGTCTAGAAAAGAAACTTATATATTTTTGGTACTTATCTTTTAATTATTAATATATCTACTTACAAATATCTGATTATTAATAAAAATATTTTATAGTTTGAGCAATTAGGAAAATTAGTAAGAATTTCTTAATTGCTTTCTCACAATAGTTAATTTTTGATATTATACTTGAGATTAGGATATTTTCAAAAACAAAACACATTAGATTTAAGTATAGAAATGTATATTTTGAGTATTTATGTATTTAAAAATAGTAAAAAAAGATTATGGGTTTTGAGCTGTATAAGTAGTCACTTTTCCATTGTCATTGACAGTGGTTGAAGCTTGACGGAATGTCTGTGGTTTTCCATCTACATTAGAGGTCACACTCTTGCTAGATGTGAATACACTCTTGAAATCTCCACCTCCAGGTCCACCTCCGCTAGCTCCAAATCGGGTGTTAACATTGGGGGAAGCCTGAGTTAAATTGTGATACAGTTAATTCAATTTAAATTTAGACTTTTGTGTCTATTGTATTAGACTTATGTATCTATTTAAAGTTGTGTCTATTGTATTAGACTTATGTATCTATTTAAAGTGAGACTTTTTTCTTAAATATATAGATAATCTTTTTTTTTGTTAACTCTACGTAGGGACAAGTGGTGTAAAAATGAGCCATTTACAAAACTTTCATTTTTTTAGTTACAACCGTTTAAATTCAAAAATATTTCTTCTATAAAAGGCACTTGGTGGTAACGAAAATGATGGTATGAAATATATACCAAAAGTACCTCTAAAAAAGACAGAATGCAGAAAAGAGTGTCTCATAGTTAAACCATAAAAAGTCTAAAAATGAGATATGCTGGGTGAAATATGAGACAGTCACAAAACGTACGTTTAAAGGACCTGCTAACATTTATATTAAAATCTGAAGTAAAGATGAAACTAGAAGGATAGAAATTAGACATAGAAATTTATCTTTTTTATTAGTAGAACTCAAATAAAAAATCCAAACTAATAAAGGACACCTACATATATTTCAAATCAAAATACAGTAAAGTTACACCGTCGCAAAACATTTATAAACTGACAGTGTATAATAACTATATTAAATTAAAAATGAAGAAAAATATGTAGTTAATAAGTGACACTAAAATATTAATCTAAAGTGTCACTTAAAAAGCAAACAAAAAAAAACAAATATACCAATTAACGATCTAAATATTTCTCAAAATCTATTGAATGAGCAAACATCTCCGCAGTTCTAGAAGTGCCGCCTTGCAAATTTGATGGTGGTAATTTTAAAACAATGACTTTCTTTAATAACATATTTATCTCAGTAACTACAGTATTGATCAATATGAAAAGCTTTGTCTGCGTATATTAAGGTTACATCTCCGCCGCTGACTAACTTTGCAGCCTCTTTAAGAACTTTTTCTGTTTTGGTTTCTTTACATATTTTTTGTTTTTTTTTTAATTGTGACATTGTGACTAAAATTTAAAAATATACATGAGTGAATATAAGTTTTCAGTAGTTTTCCATGAATGTCTCATTTTTTTACCTAAATATGACGTGTTTCATTTTTACACCACTTGACCCTAAGATTTTTGTCATAAAAATAAATAATAGAGCCTTACTGGATTTTCTGGATAAACTGCTGCTGTTTGGAAACCACCTCCTGGTCCTATAGATCCACTAGCGAAAGCTGCCCCACTGTCTGCCCCAATAGGCCCGGAAAAGCTGAAACTTTGACCATCGGGTCCGGAAAACCCTCCTCCATAACCTCCAACGAATCCTCCTCTGTTTCCTAAGTCCACACCTCCTCCACCTTGGTAATTGGGAGCGTAGCTTCCTCCCGTTTGACCTTGAGTTTGAGCCAACTTTTGTAGTCTTTAAGTAAAGGCAAATTAATAATTTGTTTCGAGTTGAGCGTTTACTCACCCTTCAGCGTTATTATTAGAAAAACTAATAGAGGATTGAGACATAGCAGAGCTACCAGGGCTAGAGAAAGCATAAGCGTAAGAAATACCACCACCTCTAGAAAAATAACACCTATATTCGTTTATTTGTCCAGGCATTTGTGAACTTACTGGTTAATGAATTCTTGATGTTGCTTGTTCAAGGCTTCTAAGTAGTTGGTGAAGAATCCGGAAAAGTCAAACTGCGGAAAGGCAGGGAAGGCAGGAAAATTTCCTCCTGGTACACCGGCACCTGCAAAACTACCTGAATATCCGAAGGAGCTTCCTTGGGCATTTCCTTCACTGATATCATTTCCACTAGGCGAAGAATCTGGAAAAGTTGGTTTACCATGATATACAGGGGGTCCCAATATTCCATGAACATAGAACTACTACGTATTTTTGGAATCAAAATAAGTTCATCGGACACAATTTACCTCTATATAAAAGTGCTTCGTTTGTACAGGGTGGGTCAAATTCGGCGCTTTTAAATGGAAACACCCTTTTCTATAGGAGATAGACAAAATAATATCGGTGTCTGGAGCTCAATTTTTGTCAAAAACATGATGGTGAAAACCACATATCGATATCTGTTACCGTTTCGGAGTTACGGGGTGTTTTTCAAAAATATGCATTTTTAACAAATCGCTGTAACTTTTTTGCTATGGAAAATTTTGTATTTTTAGGAAAACATTTTCAAAGCACCTTTTTACGTGAAATTTAATGGTTTAACTATAAGTTTTTTAAAATTAATAATTTAAGAATTATCAACAGAAAATTTGATTTTTTATATGGGACACCCTGTATATTTTTAATTTATTGAAAATAATTTAAAATTACCTTTCCAAAAATATAACACACTTGATATTTTGCTCAATTCCTCTTCGAGATATAGAGTATATAAAAATTCGCCCGCTTTAAATAAGTAGGCTTTGAACGGCACCGGCTGTAATGCAAAAAAAAATCTAGCTGTGAGCATCAATTAAAACGAAAATAATATTTGCTATGAGAGATGCAGAATTTTATAACAATTTAAAATATATTTAACCAACATCAACATATTTAAACTATATCTATTAACAATAAAAATAAATAGCAAACCAAGACATCAGATTTTGCTACAGGTGTTCGACATATCGACCCTCTTCTGTGATGGACAGACGGGACAGTTTTTGAAAATTTCTCGCGGAATTCATTAACTCAGTGGGGGTGAAAGATACCCTCTCATAACTGCTAAGTATTTTTAATTCTTGTCTAGATTATACGGAAGAATAAGGAACCTTTATTCTTCCGCAAATATATAACAGCAAACATAAGATTAGATCTATGGGCACTAAGTCAGGCGGCCTCGACGGCCAACGGCTGGGATCTTGGTTAGCTATCCAATTATTCTTGAAATTGGCTGCAAAAATTTGCTGCTAACTTCAGCTTTCAGAGGCGGTGCTGTTGTCTTGCTCGAAAAATATGTTTTCGAGTTCCATTAAGGGCATATCAATAAGGGGTCCAAAGCCTACTAGTTAAAAGTTGCGAACTTTTAAAAATTCTGTATTTCGAAGGGGATTATAACAAAATATCAAGTGTGCTATATTTTTGGAAAGGTAATTTTAAATTCTTTTCAGATAATTAAAAATATAGAGTGTGTCCCAAATAAAAAATCATTTTTTCTGTTGATAACTCTTAAATTATTAATTTTACAATAATTATACTTAAACCATTAAATTCTACGTAAAAAGGTGCTTTGAAAATGTTTTCATAGAAATACAAAATTTTCCATAGCAAAAAAGTTACAGCGATTTGTTAAAAATGCACGTTTTTGTAACTCCGAAACAGTAACAGATATTGATGTGCGGTTTTAACCATCATGTTTTTGATGAAAATTGAGCTCCAGACATCGATATTAGTTTTCATCTATCTCCTATAGAAAAGGGTGTTTCCATTTAAAAGCGTCGAATTTGACGCACCCTGTACATTAGATGATCTAAATTAAAAACAATAAACACATTTCGCAGTCATTGGCAGGCGCTTGGTAGTAAAATGATATTTTGGCAGTACATGTACATTTTTAACACAAGTGAGAGAGCCCTCTGTAAATTCACACTGAAATAAATTATTTCTACACGTATCTATAAAGAATAATATTTATTTTTAATATTTTTTCCTTAAGTTCTTGATATGGTATTTGACGAAAACAATTTATTTGAGTATATTTTCATGCAGATTTGCTCTTCAACCGACTGAAAATGATCAGTTTTTCTAACGAATGGTGACGGCTAATGAAAAATGGACCGTCTATAACAACGTATAGCGGATATGATTGCTGGGCAAACGCGAGATGAACTACCATTAACTACAGCGAAAGGCGGCTTGTATTCAAAATATGACGTGATATGCATCTGACAGCACGGGGGAGGACTTTTAAACTTCTATAAAACTGCTTAAAAATACGCCTAAATATTCGGATATACAGGGTGAGTCTTAAATAAGTGCAAATATTTTCAGAGCTGGTAGTAGATATCGATAAAAAAATTTAAAAAATCGTTTCCAATTTTTTTTCGAGAAATCACAAATTTTCAAAGTTGTTGTTTTATTTTTTTTTCAAGTGAGTTGAAATATACTATCCCTAAAAATATTTGTACTTATTTAAGTCTCACCCTTTTTAATATTAACCAACTTTAGTGTGCGCTTATAATCTACTTAGTTAGCGAAAATATGGGATGTTATTATTACCACATCAGGCTGTAAATGAATATGTACGAAAAAAATCTGAAGGTGATATTATTCCCTGTCTCAATAAGTTTTTTCGTATATAATTTTTCGATTTGGCAGTACCTTAAAATCTATTTGGATATACAGGGTGAGTCTTTAATATGTGCAGATATTTTCAGGGATACTAGATCTCGTAGAAATTATTATTTTGTTGGAGAAATTTTGAGAAAAAATATTCTACCACTAGTGTTATTATACCGGGTGGCGCATGTCGTTGGAAACATAGGAAATCGCATGCAAATTTTGAACTCTCTAGATATTGGCTGCTCTGTTTTTTTTTCTATTTTACAGCGAAGTTGAAATATTTACACTTATTTAAGACAAAAAATTGCAATTGAGTAAGTATGTATATATTTATTTGGGTATCTATGTTATATACAGGTTGTTCAAACACCTATTTCATTTGTAATGTTCTTCTATTTTTTTTATCCCCGTCTACATTAGCGTAACTAGAAATTTATCGTGGGGTGGGCCTGTGGGGGGCCTGGGGTTGGGCCCAGGGGGGGCCTTGGGCTTTTGTTTTTTTAAAAATGAAAAATAATTTAAAAAAACACATTTTTTGAAAAAACGTTTACATGAATTTCTCTATCAATAAATTTCATAGACTTGGTTATCAAACCGTGTTCCCATAGATTACTTAAATACCTACAAATTTTCTAAAAAAATAAAAATTAACACATTTTTTGAGCACAACAAAATAATGTTAACTAAACAAAATTAGAAAACGTCATTTTTACTGCATCACAAGCAAATAAAAATTAATACGTAGCCAAGAGTCATAATTCAGGACTTCTCTGGGGGGTGTCCAGCAGTACCTGGGGGGCCCGGCAACCCCTGGCCCCCCTGTAGTTACACCAATGCCCGTCTAATTTTGAAATAAAGAAAATATCATATAACTGATAGGTAATTTAGAAAGGTTTTTATTTTCTATACATTTTTTTCCACATAGAACATCACAAAGAATAAAATAATATTCAGTATTAGTGGCTTTATATGAATTGTAGGAATATTAGATTTCTAAAGATACTCAACAGTAAGCGTCCATCATCATTGTAATTTATTTAGTAATGACATATTATGACATTTGCCTGGTGTATGTGTCGATGCAAATTGCAATTGAGATGCAAATTTTGACTTTAGTTCACCCTATAATATGCAAATATCAATGTAGGGAAACGTTAAATTTGAAATTTTTATATGAAAAACACTCCTTACAAAACAAATCAACCCAAACCTTATGATTTCTGACGAGTTTTTGCAAAATTTGAAAATATATTTTTTTTCATTCGTTATTACAATGAAATTTTGTAATATCATATATAATAATAATAATATCGTATTTTTAAATAAAATATGGCATTCTGTTCTATTTTTGTTTAACTATAGTGTGTAGATTCTTAACTTAAAGGATTACAAACTGAATCATTCGCGTCAATGTGTACAGAGTGTCCAATTTTCGTGGGTTTTATGGGTTTTATATTCTCGTGCATGTGTAGAGATACAAACATGCGGTTTTCACATCACTGTGTTACTTTTTATGAAACTAAAGATGTTACACACAGATTTGTGCTAGCTCCTGAAATGTAGGGCAAAATTAAAAATGTTGAATTTTTCCACCCCCTTCATATCTCGGTTATATTATAAAACTCTATCAAAAAGGTAAAAACTGATCCAGAGTATTTTAGTTAGAAACTGGTGGCTTAATTGGGTTTTTGTTGGGAGCTGTTGTTTTCAATTTATTTTTTTTATATCAAATTTTTGTTACTGACTATTCTACGCTAGTTTCTATTTGTAGAATTAGTGCACAAGTGCATTAAAAATATCAATAACTCTGATTGATAGGGTGTTAGATAAAAGCTGCAAAATTATCTGGTTAAATTGTATTAAATAAAACAATAATACTCTTTTAAATTAGGTAGATTTATGTTAAAAAGTTAAGTAACGCGTTTTTTACCTGATTTATGAAAATAAGTATGAGATACGAGGAGTGTCGAAAAAAAGAAAATTTTCAAATTTGCTTTGTATTTCAGGAACTAGGAGGGCTAGGACATCTTTAGTTTCATAAAAAAACTAGCACAGTGATGTGAAAACCACATGTTTGTATCTCTACTCATAAACGAAGAACCCTGCAAAACACGAAAATTGGACTCCCTGTACAATCCTTATACTGTAAGCAACCGGAACTCAAAAATAACGTGTGATATAATTTTCAAGGCTAGTGCAAAATAAAGAAACGTTCGAAAGTCAGCCAGGTATTCTTCAACACCATCAAGGTTCTTATGTGTATTGAGAGATTCTCATGTCCACAGTTCAGACATGGCTTTTAAATTAGTTAATTAGCTAACAAGCACGAACCCATTCATATTTCTATATTTTTCGATTATGTTAAATATGTTGTTTGGGAATTCCGCGTCAATCATTTCAAAGGAAATAAACACAACTATGTTTATTTAAAAGATGCGCTTTTTTATAACCACAAAGCATCTTGGTGGTGTACGTAACGTGGCCGATTGAAAATACGCTCACCCGCACCAAAAACGGGCAACTTAAAATTTTGATGTATTCTAAACTTTTATACAGTGTGTACATAAAGTATGGAATACATTTATTTTCTCAAACTGGGATTTTAGTAAAAAAAATGCTCGAACACGTCGATCTATTTTTTAAAAGGGGCACATTTTACGCATATTACCTTGCCTCTAGCTTTACCCCCTGAGCGGGGGTGAGTGGCACCCCTAGTTTTTGTAATGGGAAGGGGGGTCGAGTGATACCTTATTTTAAAGGTCTCTCGCTCCAGATTATAGTCCTAGAGTTTGAACTTGCTAGTGTCATCTTTGTCAACATGACAGCTTGTCAAAATTCCTAATTTTCTTAGCTTTGCCAAGCCGCCATATTAACAGAAATTACGTTAGCAACTTCAAACTTTGTTTATGATATAAGTAGGCATATTACCATATTACCTTGCCTCTAGCTTCACCCACCGAGTGGGGTGATTGGCACAGTTTTTGTAATGGGAAGGGGGGTCGAGCGATACCTTATTTTAAAGGTCTCTCGTTAGAGATTATAACCCTAGAGTTTGAAGTTGCTATCATAATTTCTGTTAATATGGCAGCTTGACAAAACTAAGAAAATTAGGAATTTTGACAAGCTGTCATGTTAACAAAGATGACACTAGCAACTTCAAACTCTAGGACTATAATCTGGAGCGAGAGACCTTTAAAATAAGGTATCACTATTTATTCCATACTTTATCTACACACTGTATATTGTGTTCCAGTGGACCGATTTTGATGATTTTTTAATCAATTTTTAGCTAAATTATTTGCTTTTTAGTATCTAAATTAAAAATGAAAGTCCCCATCTGTCTATTATACGAGGGAACAAAAATTTTGTTATTGTTGTGAAAGTTTGGAACATTCTGTAGAATATGTTAAAATGCAAGTAATTTGAAAATAATTTGAGCATCTAGGTGCATCTTTTCCCGATGGTTTATTTTTTGGTTCATCTCATTAGGCTTTATTGTGTTTTGGAGATATTCGCTTTTGAAGAAAACGCTGACATTTTTTTGTAATTTTTACATTAAAACCTGCCTATGCTTTTGGTCCCAAAAAATGTTAGTGTCTTAGCGAATATCTCCAACAAAAATAAAGCTATTGAGATGGAGATGGCTATTCTGATATAATTATTATTTTGTGGAAAGAATCAAAAATCCATGTTTTATATATTTTTCTTAATTTATTGCTAAGTAAACCGTGTTAGGTAAAATATATTAATTTTAAATTTGTGTCAGTATGTTTTGGTAGATTTTTATTATATTTACATTGCAAGGTTTGATGGTGTCATTGTATACATGTATAGTGTTATAAATTTTTGATATTTTCTATGTTAATATAGTATATGCAAGTAGGAAATCAATAAGACATTCCTAATTCATTATAATAACATATTGATATTTATAGAAATAGAGAAACCATAGTGTCATTTACTTTTTCTCATCTTTTATTCATGAATGGAAAATACTGTGAAGACAGCTATTTTTGTTAACAAACAAAAAATATATTTTTGTATAAATAATTGAGACTCCATTCTTTGAGACAACCAGAAAATATATTTAAATAATTTTAGACAATAAGTAAAGTGGTGATTATATTTCTAATAAAATAACGTGTATGAACTTACAAATCGGTGATATATAATAAACAAATATACCGTGGAAGATATTTTTTGAATTTTCAACGAATCACACTGCACTTTTATCGTTGTTTGCAATTAAATTACAACCTTTGCAACTTAGGAGATAAACAATAAAGCACACAGCGCAGTATTCTTGCAATAAATATATTTGCATATATGTACGAATGTCAGGTTGATTTTATACTAATGGATTTACCTGAATAGCCCGGTGAAGCGTTAGCAAACGCAAACAAAAATACAAACAACAATAATTTCATATTCACTGATATTCACCGAATATAACTTTTGGAATGATTGAAATTTGCTAAAGCTGGCTCGTCTTATTCAGGTATATTCTTTCGAGGCAGTAGCGCACTTAACGCTTTTTTATTCAATTTTTAGTTGGTTCCAGATCCTGAAGATCTGAATGTGAGATGTCTATTCAGCTACTAGCTTAGATTACATAGAAAAGATGGTCTCAGACAAATACTATATAAACAGAATAGTCTGACTGCACAAAACGAAGGTACCCATTACAAATTAGATAGTAATAACCTAAAAAAGAGAAAAATGCTAGGTTGTCATATATTAAGAGTTTATTACGTTGTACTGTTCGGGTCGCTCTGAGGGGTCGGGTAAAGCGGGTGTGTGGCCGAAAGAAATATTTATTATTATATTTCAGAAATCTCCCTAAGGCTTAGCCCGATCCTGTTGTGAAGCCACATCCAAAATTCCAAACACACGTGCTTTGATTAAGGCTTGATTAAGGTTTGCAGAGCTTCAGCATTTGCCATAAAATAGCGAGCAGTTTGTTACAAAACCATATAAATTATATATCACTGTAATCACAAATCTTCAATCTATTTCCGTATTGTAACGGAATTTTAAATTATGTCTTTATTTTCGAGAAAATTTAGCCCAAACATGAGGAATATTTTGTTGATGTTTGATCATCAAAATCTTAAAAATAAAGAAATTGTCTAAAAATATGCTACAATACAGATATATAGTATAATCCTTTATCTTTAATCTCCTTCATTTGTGTAAAAATACCTAGCCAGTTTAATATAAAACGTTAAATGCCGAACACTTATTTTGCTGCTTTTTCGGACTTTGACTCTTAAAAAAAGTTTATTGACGGAGATAATATATGATTATTATACAGGGTAACTCTTAAATAAGTGCAAATATTTTCAAGGCTGATAGATCTGGATAAAAGAAACATATTTTCCGTTTACCGTTTTTCAAATGAGTTTAAATTAACCAAGTTATTTTACTTTGAAAATTTCCAAAAAAAAAAATAATTTTTTGCTTAAATTTTCTGGGTGTTCTTTCTTGTAAATTTAATCTACTATGTTACCATATTATCAAGAAATTATGTTTTTAACTAAAAACTAAAATTTTTTTCAAAAAATTACAAATTTTCAAAAATTTTTCTTTCGCGAAAAACCTTATAATCGTGTTTCTGGGGTCTTAATATACCAACCCTAAAATATTTGCATCTATTTAAGACTCACACTGTATAATGATTATAATATTTTAATAACTTGTAACGACATTTTTTTGTCACACTTTTTTTATATAAAGGTTTTTTATATTTATGTCTATTAATATATTATTTGGTTTTGTATCGATAATTAATTATATTAATAAATATAACTCACTCAATTATTTACCTATAATAACATAAATCTAATTAACAAACATATTTTGATTACACATTGATTCATTCGATCACAGGTTTATTTAAGTAACAGTTAAATAATACTGTAGAAGATATTGCTCTATTACTTGTAATATAATGTTAGGAAATGAGTATAAAAATTTTTTATTTATTCGATTTTTGGACCAATATTAAATTTTGCAGTATTAGAGTATATGTACCTACGCCTCTGATCATAGTACGATTTAGTACGACCGGTTACGAAGTTGTACTAAAACAAGTTAATTTTTTCGTGAGATAATCATCGTGTGTAATCTTTGGTAATTAAATATTTACCACGGTCAGCTCCGATGTTTTATTTATACATAAGCACGACTTGCATAGCTGTATTGTATGCACTATCAACATAATATACAAACGTATACCGGAGGATCGAAAAAGAAATCGCCTAAATTTACTTTTGTGATACCATCAATGACATTTTATATGACAAATCATATGGCGAACATCATTGTTGGTCATTTCTAAGGTAACTTGACGCCTTTTTCTCTTATTAAGTTAGTTATTAAGCTAGTTAGAATTTGATGCTAAATAATTCTTTTATTTTCAATTTAAAAAAAACAAGTATAAAACAAAACTAAAATACTTTATTAAAAGACATAATAAATCTACTTACTATATACATTTATTGAATTTGGAATAGGAATGGAAATTAATTTTTTAGTAGATGTTCCAAGAATAACCTAGAAATATGAACAATTTTTAAGCGATTTGACAAAACTTATATTAAATTGCAAGTATATGACACAAACAACAAAGAAAAAGAAACATGGAAGTGTAATTATTCGAAGAAAATTTACCTGATTGTGGAGTATTTCCATTGATATTATTCCCCTAGGTCCTTCTAGAATTGCGACGTTACTTTGCTTTTCCAAATTATATACATATACCTTTCCATTATAACAACTAGTAAAAATATGACTGTTAACAATCTTAATAGAGCTTATTTCTTTAAGATTTTCAGGGCTAATCTTTTTTACAAGTTTGCCAGTCTAAAACATAAGCAAAAAATAAATTAAAATATGCCACTACATATTTTAGATTTTTATAAAAATTTGCAAGTACATATATACGACAATAGACTGTCTAAATTAGTCTGGCGTTTTTATCACCCAATTTTTTGTTATAGTTCCTAGTTATCATTCAATTACTTACATGAAACGAGAAAACCAGTATACCCTGTTGTGCAGTTTCACAATATAATAAATTATTCTCCAAAATCAACGAACCCACAGTTCGAGGAATGGCTTCTCTACTGAAGTGTCGCAAATAAGCACTAGACATTGCACATCTTATGTATATGGAAGCTCCTTTATAACCTACTATTAACATTTTATGTGACCCTTCTTGCACTGCCTTTATTACAATAATACTTAATCCAATGTGTTTTTCGCCAAACTCAAATTTACTTTTCTAAAAAAGATAACTTCAACCTAACTTTAGAATTAATTAATGACGGTTTATGTAAATAGTTTATTTTGATATTTAGTTTCACTAGAAAACTATACAGGGTGGGTCTTAAATAAGTACAAATAATTTTTTGGCTTTTCGGGCTGGTAGATCTCGATAAAAGAAACATATTTTCTTTTTACCGTTTTTCGAATAAATCCAAAATAACCGAGTTATTTTACTTTGGAAATTTTCAAAAAAATGACTTGATAAAATTTTTAGAACCACTAAATCTTTTTTGGGTTTTCTTTCTTCCAAATTTAATCTACGAGGTACCTATGTTGCCATATTATCAAGAATTTATGTTTTTTAAGTAAAACTAAAAAAAAATCAAATTATTTTTTCAAAAATTCCAAATTTTAAAAAAATATGTGAAAAAAACCTCATGATATACTAACCCTAAAAATATTTGCACTTATTTAAGACTCACCCTGTATGAAGTGTGCTAATGACAAAAAAAAATGTTTACTTCTATAGAATATCTAACTAGGGTTCCATTCTTGCAACCTATAAAAATATAACCCCACATAGCGCACATACAGTTTACTTGGTCATCCAGAGGTAACGCTTTTACTAATTTTCTTCTATTATAGTCGTATATTTTGAATACTTTGTCTAAACTTCCTATACACATATATATGAACTCGTTAAATCCTTTATCAAACAGCAAACTAGTTAATGGTACCGTTGTTATGGCTAATTTGTAAATTACTTGTCCAGTGGCCGAGCATATATAGTAAATATTTCCACAGTCCGTACCCAGTACCAATTCGTTTTTTACTCGCTGAAAACATATGGATAATTAGAATTCCAACAAATTAAAAAAAATAAATAAATAAAACAAACTTGTGTGTGCACTATGTGCGCATATTTGAAGTGTAACTTCTTACTAACAGCTATTAAATTGAAAGATTTGAAGTAGGTACATGATTGAAAGTGTAGTTTGAAATGTTGAAAAAGTAATAAATGAAAAAAAAAATATTTTTTATGCTAAAATGTACCTGTAACATATAGTCCTTTACATGTAACAAATAGTTTTTTACAGGTAAAAAATAACAGATAGTTTTATATGCGTATTAAACGTTCTTACGTGTAACAAAGAGTTTTATACGAGTAAAATGTCTGCTTTATACGCGTTAATGTACGGCTGTGTTTTACTCCAAGCGCGCGTTCTCACCACTTTTCGTTACCATTTGTTCTCGCGTGTCACGGCCGTCTCTCTAGCTCGTGTGTCATGGCCTTGAATTTTTCATTACAGCGCGCGTAAAGAAGTTTCACTTCAAAAATAAAAAAAATAATAAGAAAAAAATATTTACATATATATATACAGGGTGGTCCGAACTGTATTCCGGAAACTTCGGCAGCATATTCTGCAGATAAAAATAATTAAAAAAGTTCGTATAAATGTATGTCCTAAAATGCTAAGTTTCCGAGATTTCATCATTTTTATTTCGATTTTTTCCAAATAATTTCTGAAGTAACGTCAATATTTGGATGAAAATTGGTGTCTGGGAGTTTTTTGACATGAAAAATTTGATTTTGATGTCAATATGACTCCTACTAGTAGAGGGCGCCACCTACATATTTTTTGACTGGTTTGAAGAATAATAACTTTTCGTCCGTACTTGTATAAAACTACTGAGTAAAAAATATACATTTAAGACGTTTTTTACGTGAAAAAGGTCTGTTGGTAAAAATCGCTACGGGTAATGGTTTTTGAGATATTTGGAATCGAAATTATCAATTCCGGTCATCATTGACATAAATTAACATGTTGACTAAATAATTATTAGACTGAAATAATAAATTTGAAATGTTGTTGTGTCAAAAGTTCAACAGAAACTGTTTTATCATCATTTTTTGCAGAAAAATTTATGATTAATTTAAAAAAATTAAAATTTCCTAAATTTATTATTTCAGTGAAATAACCATAGAGTTAAAAATAAAAGAAATAACTATCTATTCAACGTGTTTATTTTTCGTCAATAATAATAACATGTATTCTCTATTTCCATTCTAAATATCTTAAGAACGGTTGCTCGTAGCGATTTTTACAAAGCGATATTTTTTACGTAAAAAGTCACAGAGATGTATATTTTTTCCCTCGGTATTTTTATACAGGTACGGACAAAAAGTTATTACGCTTTAAAACAGTTAAAACACATGTAGGTGGCGCCCTCTACTAGTATGAGTCATATTGACACCAATATCAACTTTCTCATATCAAAAAACTCCCAGACACCAATTTTCATCCAAATATTGACGTTACTTCAGAAATTATTTAGAAAAAATTGAAATAAAAATGAAACTTCTACACCCTGTATCTCTGAAAGTAAGCATTTTAAGACATACATGTTGCCGAAGTTTCCGGAATACAGTTCGGACCACCCTCTATATAAAGCAACAATTAATAATTTATAATGTAATAATGATTTATAATAAATGCTCTACCTGAATAATTAAAACTTTTTCATTAAAACTAGGAAAATTTAAAATGGGTTTTATAGTAAGTTGTTCATATTTAAGTGATTCGAAGCAATTTTCGTGTATATGAGTTGTCAATGAAGTTTTATTATTTGGTTTGTCTTTCTTTGAAAATGTATTCTCCATATTTCTTTTATTCTTTCGTCCATTTTGACTATTTTCACCACAGTAGTAAGAATTTACGATTTTTTGTCTTAATTCTTTTAAAGTAATAATACTTTTATCGATATAATTCAAATTCTGCGAAATTCCTTCCAAGTTACTGGAATTCCTTGAAGAGATATTTATAAAATTATCTAACTCTACTTTGAATGTGGTAGACAATGGTTCAGTATTAAAACTAAAAGAGTTTCGGACTTCCATTGGTTTTATTTATTTTGCTTATACAATGTTTCGGTCAGAAGTATCACTGACCGTTATCAAGTAGTGTGAACTATCAAAAATTCCAACCAAACCAAACCAAAAAAATGTCCGAAACTCTTTTAGTTTTTATTATCTAACTTTGTTACAGACGTTATATTTGCTCCCTTGGTAGTGACTGGTGATATAACAGTTTCTTCTGAAAAACTATCATGTTCGTTGCTGTTTATTTCAGTCTCCAAGTCTTCAATTTTAATATCTATACTTTCAACTTCTAGATTCTTGTTTGGATTCATGGATATGCTGTACACACAGGGTCTAGTTCAGTATATAGATCTGGCTGTATACCGTCAACCATAGGCATTCAACTCAATTAAAACTGACTTCACTGGTTGTAAACTGGATAGCAAAATGTCAAACGCCCAAGCGCAAGTTAAAATAATAAATAACGTTATTGCCCACAAAAACTGTAGTTTAAAGCGCGGTCCAGAATTTCACGGTAAAAAAATATAAATATTTTTTTATTTATTTACAGATGTTCTAGATAAAAAATTGGTGCTTTCTAAAGAAGTACGATTCTGTACAAGGTGTTCAAAATGTTTTGGTTTATAAACTACTTTATATTTTTATATCGTATATTTATTTATTTTTTATTAATTCCGTAAATGCGATACATAGGCAAATTGGAAATTTACACCAAAAAATTACAGTTCAGAATTGTAGTTGAAACTACTTGGCCTAACTAAAATCAAATAGAACGAAAATCAAAAGCCAACAGTTAATTCAACAAATATATTAAGCAGCGCTCGATACGGCAGAAATTGGAAGTGCCCGACTACAGTATTTCACGCAGTCCAGTTACCATTTATGTTGATTGCATTGCAATAATATTAAAATCGTGGCTTTGTCATATATTTAAGTATTTTAATTTTTACTAGTGCCAGTTACAGTTTTCATGTACTCGCCATTTAAACCCGTGTATTTGTTTAGTCGGCTGTTTATGGTATTCTCCGATGGTGGCAGCACCGGCGGAGAATGCACCAAATCTATAATAAATCAAATAAATGATAATGATAATCATGAAACGGGTACTGTAATGAGATTCTCAATTCTCAGTAAAGGGAAAAGCGTTTGTAACTTTTCAAACAAATTATTTCTTTTGAATGTGTTCAAGATTGTTAAGACCATATTCACAGAAGGCAACTTAGGTATGTAGACTTATTCTAGGCGACTGTGTCTATTTCTTATAGATGAGTTCATACTGAATGTGTATAAAGCCTCATTCATTATTTTGTATATGCTGTCGTAATTAATTAAAGTAATTTAAACGTTTTCAGCATTCCTAGCAAACACCTGGGGTAAATTTCAGCCGTTTATTCGGGATGTTTGCGAATTTAGAATGCCAGGGTTTTACTAAATGTACTGGGAATCAACTATGTATTCTTTTAAGTTTTGTTTATGTTTTATGATCTTAAAACCCAGGGCATTGATGTCTCTAATTTGAACGCTTCAAAAATTACATAGCTAGTTTGATGTCGTAAAAGACACGTAACAATTAAGAGGAAAAAAAAATGAACGTAAACGACATAGACCAATTTATAAAAAAAATTTCCTGCCTGAGAACAATAAAAAAATTACTATCTGAGAACAATAATTACTCAACGAGGTGAAACCCAAAAGCTTCAAACTTTCTGTATATGATTATTTTTTGTTTATTTTTAAATTTTATTGAATATTTAATTTTTAAACCTGTATTAAAAAAACCTCTTATTTTTCATGTAAATTTTATATTGGTGAATCCCCCATCTAGACCGTTAAACGTTTTAAATGTTGTTAAAAAACATAAAGATTATTTAAAAAAGGGCGATTTCCGTAGATCTAAGATTTGTCAGCATTCATGGGACACAGGGCACAGAGTAGGTTAGAGGATGACAATTTAAGGTACGTTGGCATTTTTGTCTTGTCGCCTGTTTAGTTTTAATTTAAAAATAGATGCAATTTTTCTTAAATAAAATTATTTAAAATCGGCTTTACCAAAATTATTCAAATTTGGCATATGTATTCAGCATACGTAGACCTATAAAAACTCTTTTGGCAACTTCGCTGTAAAGTTAACAGGGGAGCCAATATCTGGACAGTTCAAAATTTGTATGCCATTTCCTATCTTTCCAACGACGATGGAACCTTCGCACCACTCGGTAGACATTATTTATAGGCTACTACCTATTGACATAATTATACAGAAACACTTAAAATCATAGCAGATTTAATTAAAGTTAATTTTATTTGAAAAATTAAGCAAATGGGGCCTGCAAGTGTAAAAGAAGTCGGAGGTTGAATTACGTCTTGAACTTGAAATTAAAGAAACCTCAATTTAATCCGAATTTATATCCCTTCGAAAATTAAAACAATCTGTTACAATATTCGACGTATACTTCGAAGCTGTTAAAGTTCCCTTTTCTAATTCCGATTGTATATTTTTAATTATTGTTGGAGGAAATACGTTTTAACTTTTTCGAATTTAATTATTCTTCTCGATAAGTCTCGTGCTCACTCACGTGGTGTATTCTTAAAAGAAAACAAATAATAAACAAAAGTCATAGAAATTTCCTAAACAGGGACTTCCTGGTTAATTAATAAATCAATCGTATATCGTATTTATACCATAAATATTATTTTCTGTATTCTTCTTTCTGTGTAATTTATAATAGTTGTTTTATGATAACTAGGTATACTAGGGTCGGAATTTCTGGTCTTAGGTGCCGATTTTCGTGTGTACGAAGAGTACGGTCAACACGCTTAGTAAAATAAGATGTACTGAATAAAGATAGAAGGTAAGTATTTTCCCAGGCGCATGGAATCTAGCGTCAGATTAGGTGATTATGTAATACATACTTCGCATTTTTGCTCTCTCCGACTTACTAGATTGCCATAGCGATTCACTTCTGGCTTCTATACATGTAAACGCCGATCCAAGGTTTTGCTTGCCAGCAGGGTATACCTACTGGCATAAAACAAAAAATATAAGAGCATGCTTATAATTTTCGTGCTTTGTTCAGTTTTAAACTAGGATATTAGAATAAAAAATGGATTCTGTGTGATTATAAACATTTATACTTGGTGCATTCTCCCCCGGTGCTGCCACCATCGGAGAATACCGTAAACAATTGGTATTTACAAATATACGGGTTTAAATAGTGAGTATACGAAAAATTTATTATATCATTGTTCTAAAAGTGTTAGGAAGTATAATTTGTGAAAATTCTAAAAATAAGAATAAAAAAGTAAATATTTTAATATCGTCACAAGGTCTACCTTGTATTATAATTTATTATTCCAGCTAAAAAAAATTTAGATGGGTTCAACTACGGTAATGAGCATAGTTTTAATCACGGGTTTTGTTAGTGGGGTCATAATTGGAGCTATTTCGGCTATAACGCAATTTTTTTAAGGTACATATTATAATTTTAGAAGATGTTCATAAAACATTTAATCACTAGTTGATTACAAAAAGTATACTATTAATATTGCAAATTATATTTTATAATTTTATCCTTTAATGTCTATTTAATTCTTTATATAAAATGTTGTTCCGGGAGAGTTGAATATCCAGGAAAGTTGAGTTATTGAATGTTATTGCACCCAACAACGCCCTAATTACGTTATTCTTTACATATTAACATTTTTTTGGCAATTTTATTAACAAAATTGTCACAACACAACACGACGCCTAGCTCGGATGCTTTTTAAAGTGGTTTTTTTTATGGCTAATATTTGTGGCTATTATTTATGGCTATTTGGGTCTTAAAAAAATCAACAAATTCCTTTTTTTTGTGCCACACATTAGCTACATATTTAGAAGATTTAGTTTGCAGATATTTAGAACATTTTTATTTTATTTTATTAATTTTAAAAACTATAATTTCATAATAATAATTCATTTTGGAAACGTCAGGAATATTGAAAAATATTTATGCATGCAATTCAAAATAGGATTACTGAACAATGTTGTGTGTGTATATCATTCACAATCAGCTTTTAGTAATGAAGTTCTGTCTTGTGTCGCTGTATTCAGGTACTTCGCTTAATACCGCAGGGAGTTACAGCCCTTCTGTATGACAAAGAATAAACAGGAAACAGTTTATTAGCAGCAGTTGGCGAATTTTGCGCCACGGGCAGAAATACAATACGGGGTTTGTCATTGTCGTCAAACACGATTAACTCAAGATACTATCATCTATAATCTTGATTTAGTTAATAATAATGTTAGAGAAATTTATTATTAATTTATTTAATTTTCAACGCTAAAAGAATTGTTATTTTTCAAATCGAGATTGTTTTTTTTTCTTTAAAACAAAGAAAAAGTATTAAGTAACTTATATATATATATTTTTTTTTTCTCTAGCCAATCCTAACTCGATGGTGGTATCTAACTGTAGGTTCTTTTCTGAATTAAGTTTGGAAGTTCTTAATCTTAACGCACTCCGTGCAAAATCTTAATTGGAACAGGATTTCGAAAAACATTCGCTGAATGATAATTAGACAAGCGAACGAATTGGAAAAAAGTCTTATTTACCAGAGATTTCTTTACTTGCGGTACTTTTCAAAACTAATAAATATTTTTCCAGGGTTTTAAGTAGTTTTTTTGTTAAATATTTCTATATTTACTTATATTACAAAAATAAATATATTTCAATTAGATTTTTTTGTAGCGTTTAGGTGAAAAATTAATGAAAATTCTATAAATAATGTATTCAGAAAGGTTGTGTTCTCAAGATACTTTTTTATCAATTTGTAGATGTAGAATGAGTAAGAGGGGGGTTAATCACTGCGACCTAAAAGATCTATTGTGCCCCCCTTCCTTGAGTCATCACACAGTCTATAACCAAACCAAACCCATCATACCCCTGTTCTAGAAGGGACAGGGTATTTCCCGTCCTCCTCTGACAACAGTTCTTCCTCCGAGGGTACACACCCTTCCACGGTTGGACTTTGGCTCTCCGTGCCGCCCTTCACAGTCGAGGAGTTTGCCTCCGGTTGAGGAACCCGTGAGGTGGAGGCTGGAGGATCTGTCTCCATTTTCTCCATCTCTTTAACTTGGTTTCTCCTTAGACCTGATACCGGTGTTGTCCCGTATCTATAATAGAGGATATGCCCCTCTTTCTCTATTGCCTCTTTGGATTGAGGTTAATTCCTATTGTGAGGACCTGACCATGACCCTCCTCCCTCGAGTTGATGACTCGCGAACTCGATGTCCTTACATTGAAGTTCTGACCCTGGATAAGGCTCAGCTTTATCAATTTACAATGCTTGTAACTTTCTGAGCTTATATTTTCTTATTCTACGCAGTATATAACAAAAATTGCAGTTTTAACAAAATCGGTTTTAATAGAATGTGTGAAAAATGTAGAAAAAATGGCCATTTTTGGTCATAGATAATAAAAATGTAGCTTCTTAGTATTAACAAACATTCATTGTATAAATTGGTTCAGACATTTAATTTTTCTTTATATAGCTTATCCGGGGATACAAGATCGTATTTGCTTATTGACTTTAACCCTCGTAATACACAGCGGAGTTATAACACTTATTTTTTAATACAACGTTATCGTTTCCTTCACTAGTGTACTAAATGTAACGTTATTTCGAAGTTTCAATATTCCAGTAAATTGTAGATCTAGGCAGGGGTGGATGGGGAAGTGGAAACCGGCCCGGGAATAACAGTCAACCGGCCCAAATCCACAAAAACAAAATGACCATAACGAAGAAACATATTTTATTTATTAATATATAAGTAAGGGGTGATTTTTGCTTGGGTGAAAAAAACTTTTGCCTCTGGTTTTTTTTAAATTGAAACTGCCTTCATCAAAATTTTATAAAGATCAATATTTATCGTTTCTACATTTGGCATCTTGTATGATAATACCATGACTCAAACTAAGAAAACCTAGGCAATACCTAGGCAGTGGATATAAAAAATAATGTGTTCTGAGATAGATGTTATGTACGGTCCCTAATAAGAATACTTGTATTTTCGAGACATATTAATACTTTATTGAAGAAATCGGTACATTTATTTTATTTCGTATATTTTTCATTTTATTGATTTTATGGAAAGCACTGTTCATTAAAATGTTGTATCCTTTGTGATAGGGCTTGTTTCTCTCTACAATTTCCTGTCGCACAATGTACCGTTTGTGTCCAGGAAGAGTTCATAGTTTCATAGATGTCGATTTTCGAAAGAAATCAGAATATGTATATTATTTCGTATATTTTTCATTTTATTGATTTTATGGAAAGCACTGTTCATTAAAATGTTGTATCCTATGTTATAGGGCTTGTTTCTCTCTACAATTTCCTGTCTCACAATGTACCGTTTGTGTCCAGGAAGGGTTCATAGTTTCATAGATGTCGATTTTCGAAAGAAATCAGAATATGTATATTATTTCGTATATTTTTCATTTTATTGATTTTATGGAAAGCACTGTTCATTAAAATGTTGTATCCTATGTTATAGGGCTTGTTTCTCTCTACAATTTCCTGTCTCACAATGTACCGTTTGTGTCCAGGAAGGGTTCATAGTTTCATAGATGTCGATTTTCGAAAGAAATCAGAATATGTATATTATTCAGAGATTTATTATTCCATAATGTGAGTTGAGTATACTTTTTGAAGCCAGCCAACTATGCCTCTCCTTGGCTCTCTCTTCATCAACACCAATACATGCCTGTTGCCTTATGTTATTGCATAATGTACTTATAGGTATTAATTGTTCTCTATGTGTGCTCTATGTGTTACACTAATAGTTTTGTTAATGCTTTATATTTTTTATATTTTTTTGTATTTTTCATTATTTTTTTTGTTATTATATTTATACATTTGATATATTAATTTAAGATAAGGTAGTGGATATTGATATTATTTGTTAGGTTATACTGTAATGGTACTCGGTTAACTAAGCAGTTATTTACTGAAATTCGCCGAGGATTATTAAAATAAAGACATATTATTATTATTATTATTATTATTTCGTATATTTTTCATTTTATTGATTTTATGGAAAGCACTGTTCATTAAAATGTTGTATCCTATGTTATAGGGCTTGTTTCTCTCTACAATTTCCTGTCTCACAATGTACCGTTTGTGTCCAGGAAGGGTTCATATTTTCATAGATGTCGGTTTTTTTAATTTTTAGTAAATTTATTTTAGCGACATGTAAAACAACAATTTAGACTTGACTTTTATTTCTGACTTGACTTTAAGTCCGTCCCCAGTTCTAAGCAAGCATAGAGATATCTTTATGTTTTCTCTGTCAATCGCAGAGAAATTTGCCTACCTTTTTACTCAGATGAACTCGAAAAGTATTGCACCGAGGCCCCCAGTTGTTACGCTACCGTATTCTGGATTCTGGGTATACACTTACATCGAGATTATTTAGGTTTACCTAATGATATTCATTCTTTTTTCTGTTGTACGCCCGCCGGAGTCTTTATTAGTTATTAATAAAAGAATAGTGGTAAAGTAAAACTATACAGGGTGAGTCTTAAAAAAGTGCAAATATTTTTAGGAGTCTTATATTTCGACCCCAGGAATACGTTTATTATTGATAATTTTTACGTTTATGATGTTTTTTGGCAAAAAAAATGTTGAAAATCGTGCATTTTTTTTTAAATTTTCCGGTATATTTTAGAAAACTTTTTAGAAGTTCCTGATCATCGCAATTTTTTTCACGGTATAGTTTCTTAATCTTCGGTCTTAATCTTTGATATTAGGAGACTAAAAGAGATGCAAATACAGAAAAATTTCGGTAGCTTTCAAATTTTTTTAAAAATAAATCAATTTTTTAAAAAAAATTCAAACTTTGTTTTATTTTGGACTTATTTGAAACACGATAAAGAGAATATATTACCCACGGTAAAGAGAATACCAGCACTGGAAATATTTTCACAAAGCAGCACAATTAAGGTGTACTTATAGACTCATCTTGTATAATAAAACATTTCAAACGGAACAACAAACAACAGATGTTTATTAAAATTATAAGTGTCTCAAAGACTTATAACAATAGTTATTTTACAAATTGGTGTTTATGTTTAAAAGCAACTGACCATTATATTGATGCAAAACGATCTCGATGTCACTAAGAATCTAACGTAACTTTAGTTAGAAGAGTAACCATTTAATTTTTGCTAAGCCAATGTAAAAAGAAATTAAAAATCTTTGCGATCTGATCGGGACCGGCCTACCAGCTCATCTTCCCACCGGCCCACCGGGAATTTTCCCGTTTTCCCATATGGCCCATCCACCCCTGGATCTAGGAAGTTTTTTAAAATACGTAAATTGTTCATAGATATCAATGTTTTTTTTGTATGTGCAAAGGAGAGAGTGGCCAAAATGCATTGCAATAAATTATTATTAAAGATTATAATATGTTTATATACAGGGTGAGTCTTAAATAAGTGCAAATATTTTTAGGGGTAGTATATTTCGACCCCGGAAACACAACTATGAAGTTTTTTTCGCCAAAGAATTCAAAAATTTTTGGATTTTTTTTTAGTTTTTAATTAAAAAATATAATTTGTTATTAATACGGCGACATAAGTAGTAGATTAAATTTACAAGAAAGACAATCCAGAAAAGATACAGTGGTTCTCAAATTTTAGCAAAAAATCATTTTTTTTTCGGAAATTTTCAAAGTAAAATATCTCGGTTATTTTAGATTTATTTGAAAAACGGTAAAGAGAAAATATGTTTCTTTTATCGAGATCTACCAGCCCTGAAAATATTTGCACTTATTTAAGACTCACCCTGTATGTAAGTTAATTTATGGAAGCATATTCTAAATGAGGCGCTTTTTTAAGAATATGTTCAATATTTTTTAGATAATTTTGCTTATTATACCACCCTTAACGAATCAACTAAATTTTATTAAATAAAATACGGTTTATTTAGATAAAATGCGAAGTTTAAATATAGTTGAATAATTCCATGTATTTATTGTGCCGTTCAACACGTTTTATTAATAATAATTTTCAATCAATTTTAAATCATTCTAATAATAATTTACCTGCAGATAAACTGTGAGTGCTGTTAATAAAATATAAAAATTCATATTTTCTACTTTAAAATTAACACAAACATAGATAGGATATAATAAATTATATAAAAGCACACTTTTTACCGCATTTACAAAAACGAAAGGCCTTATTGTATTTTGTTAAAATCCAATTTACAGTATGTATTTTACTCTGATGTTTAATTTTTTCCAAACCGTATATATGTTATTTTTAATCACTATAATTCCAATAACAATGTTTCAGGAAAAATAGAATGCCAAATAAACAATAAAAACTTGTGTTTCCAGTTCGAAATCTCTGTGTTTCCAGTTCGAAATAATCACCGAATAAAAAATAATTTTACTAAAAAATATAAAACTGCATTAAATGGTCAAAAAACAATAATTGAGTGTTCGTCAATGAAGTTCTATGTATGAAAGTTTAAAAGAAATATACAATTTTGTTTTCAAATAAAACTTTTTTAAAAAGTACTTTCAAAATATCTTTAAACTACAACGTTAACATAAAAGTCCATACGGTTGAATAAGAAACGGCGTCACAGTGGCCTTTGAAGAAGTTTGTATCGTTTACTTTGAAAATCAGTCTAGTTTTACATGAGGATGTTGTTTCTATTAGAATTTATATAATCAAAATTCGAAATGACTGCTTTAAAGGTAATAACAAATTTCGGACGGACATTTCCATCATTTAAATGGCAACATTGCAAAGGAATACAGAGCACGGTGTCATTAGGTAATCTATTTAAGGTCCTATTTGTTCTAAAAACGTACTCGTATAAGTTTTTATGATTTGGTTAGGTTTGGTTTGTCACAGCATTAACGGCTAATAGCGATCAGCTCAGTAACCATCAATTCGAAGTTGATCAACGGATGCCTCAAGAAGTTGAACAAGTTAGGCAAAGATAACAAAGTCTTACTACTTTGGGTACCAGCCCACAAAGCGATACAAGGCAATGAGAAAGCAAAGGAGCTAGAAAAACACTCTACAAACTGGACCAGAACCGTTCTGCTTTCCATGTGGAAACCAACTTAAAGCGGAACTCAAGAACCTGGAAGACTCCATCCGTAACCTTGAATGCAAATTTTCCAACGGCCTAAGTCACTCGAAGAACGAGGAAAAACGTTTTAATATTTAACACCTCTGTGGATTGAAGCTAAGAGGCAGATTCTGTAGGGAATATGGGGAAACACTAGAACACCTCATCACTGAGTGCACCAAGACGACAACCATTTGTGCTATGAGGTTGGGTACGACTGATATCGGAGATGGAGAACTAACCTCTGTAAAACCGTCTCAGATACTGGCTTTTGTCAAAGCCCCGACAGGGGGACACAACTGATCTATAAGGTCGCGGGGATTAACCCCCTCCCATATATTCTACATTTTATATCTGCGTAAGAGATCAACTCTTACCCACCTGGTGACCTGGTACAGGAAGCTCCACTGTCGTATAGGACATTCCACAGAGTTGGCCCCAGTACCGAGCCCCTGGAGGTGCCACAAAATACCTATCTCCTTTTACATTTAAAAATACCGTATAATACTCGGTATAATATCTCGTATTTTTGATAATTTTGTTTTGGTGCCTATTTTATTCTTATTGTATATTAACGATTTGACAGAACTGCACATCTCTGGACATTTCACACTCTTTGCAGATGACACTTCATATTATGGCAGGCCAAGGACATTGAGCATCTTAAGGGAATCATAAGCAAGGACTTATCCTTCATTAAAGAGTGTTACAGGAATTCCTGCGACTAGATTCCTAGGAATTATTATTGATGGAAATCTGCGATTTGAAGACCATATTCTGGCCTTAAGTGGCAAGTTGTCTTCTGGATGCTTTGCTGTTAGGGCAATTACGGAAGAGAACTGGGTTCACAAGTGGCAAAGACGGTCTATTTTAGTTTGTTTGAGTCTCATATCCAGTATGGAATACCATTCTGGGGTGTGGCTAATCAGGGTCTACTAAACATTCTTTTTATTTTACAAAAAAAGGCCGTACGATTTATCGTAAATGTACCACATAACGAATCCTGTAGACAACACTTCAAAGTTCAAAAAATTCTTACTCTACCGTCTCTTTTTATTCTGGAAACATCTTCCCTTATTTTTAAAAATCGTAACAGACTACATGGTCTTATACCCAATATTGTTACCCGCCAAACCCTGAATCTGCTCTTGCCACTTCCAAATAGCACCTTGGTCAAAAGATCTATAATATATGAGGCCCGAAAGGTCTTTAATCATCTGCCGGTTGCTTTAAGATTGGTTAATTCCATAAAAACCTTCCGGAGGCTACTGAAAAAAGAACTTTTAAGTAGGGCATTTTACAGCGTTGGCGAATTCTACCGGGTCACCCTTGATATTAGTGTTTAGTGTTTAGAATTTAGAAAATATTTATCTTATCTTTATTCTGTATATTGTATGTTATTTTACTTAGTTGTTTAAACCTATTTTGCTGAATTCTGTTTGTTAGTTTAAATGGTTGTATTTTGTTCAATTTTATATTTACACAATTTTTTTGTTTTTGTATTTACACGCGTTTACTTTTCATAAAACTGTTTTTTAATGTTAAAATTGCTGGCAATAAATATTTTAGGTCCAGATTTAGGAATATTATGCTTTGTTAACAAAAATTTATATATTTTTTAACAATAAAGTACTTTTGAATTGAATTGAATTGAATATTTGTTTGGTAGTGCACATAAGATTGCGCTGTTAGATAACAATTTCGGCTTTAAAAATTAAATATTATGGACTAGAGCAAATTAATATCCTTTAGAGAAATAAGTTATCAGAATTTATTGCACTTTTATGAAAGTTGACCCTTGTTCCGTTCTGCGAGTTCCCGACGTAATAAATTGTCAAAAATCTAAAAAGTTTTAAGGACCGGGTGAATCAGACGTACTTTAGAGCAGTATTTTACAATAATCCATATATTATTTATAAAAGATCCGAAATAAAAACTTCTGCAGAGATAAAGATGCCCGATATGCCAGGAAATAATTTCATATTTCAATACAAATTCGAATTTAATGTAGTGTAGTTAATTTTCTTTACTATCAGGAGAAAGTGCGGCGCGGCGTACCGCAGTTGCCGTATTTTAACTGAATACGTACTTTATGTTTTCAGGTGTTCCAGAACTTCATTTTATAGATATGAAATTATATTCTCGCAAAAACGTTTCCAAGAATATAGTAGCGGCTTCCAAGAATACAGTATTTTGCAAATTTTACATAAAATGTGTTATTATTGTATTATTTTTATCCTTCAGATACCCCAATGACATTGGTTTTATATTATACAGGGTGGGCCGAATTGGATTCGGGTATGTATTGAAATAAGAATGTTGAATGGGATTCAGTGTGTAGAAATT
The DNA here is from genome assembly GCF_002938485.1 of Sitophilus oryzae. Lineage (NCBI taxonomy): Eukaryota > Metazoa > Arthropoda > Insecta > Coleoptera > Curculionidae > Sitophilus > Sitophilus oryzae. The sequence continues at coordinate 7,027,481 of NW_022146479.1, forward strand.
TCATTTTTTTTCGAATTTCTGAACTCATTTTTGAGAGATATTTGGATAAAAATTGGTGTTGTATTGAGAGTTTTTTGACATGTGAAGTTTGATTTAGATGTCAACATGACTCTTACTTGCCGGGGGCGCCACCAGTATGTTTTTAACTGTTTTGAAGAGTAATACATTTTGTTGGCTAAAAAAATGGCCAGTTAGTAGACTTTCTATTTTTTTTTCATAATTCAAAAAAATTTCCAGAAAAAATTATAATAAAACTGTTTCTGTTGAAACCTTGGCACAAAAACATTTCAAATTTATTATTTCAGTCTAATAAACATCTAGTTAACATGTTTAATTTTTGTCAGTGATGACATGTATTGAATATTTTGATTTCAAATATCTCAAGAACCATTGGTAGCGATTTTTACCTTTTTAAAGGACCTTTGACTTTTTTTACCTTCTTAAAGAGACCCTTTTACTTATAAAATCGTCGAAAATGTATATTTTTTCTCTTAGTTGTTTAATACAGGTATGGACGAACATTTCTTTACACTCCGAAACGAAGCATTTTAGGACATACATTTTTACGAACTTTTGTACTTATTTTTGTCTGCAGAATAATATACGAAAGTTACCCAGATACAGTTCGGACCACTCTGTATAGAACAGTATTTTTTCTTTACGTCGATACTATAAAAAAGATGGTGACACACTGACTTTCACATTTATTTTCTAATAAATAATCAAAGTTTAATTCTCCAAGAGACACTTAACGTATTGGAGCTGTATTTTGGGAACTCCTCTAGAGGAACATAATTGTTAAATAATGTTCTCTCAACTTGACTTTGAGGTAATATTAGGTATCTCTGGAGAGGGGAACTTTGTCGTGAATTAACTATTTTATTGTTGACTATTTTGAGTAAAACTTTTATATTTTTTGTTAAGAAAAAATACATATGGTTTGGTTACTTACCAATAAACAAAGTAATGTATTTATTTGGGTTTGCTTTGTTGTTAAGTAAGTTAGATCTACTTACTAAATACATTTATTGTTAATTTATATTTGGAATCAAAATATGTATATCACATTTAACTTAGTTTGGTTCATCCAAGAAAGTTGTCTGATCATCGGGAGTAAATTTGTGGAAACTACTCGCTATTTACCACTTTAATAGATTTTAATGAAGTTATATGGACTGTGAGTAAAAAGATCTTTTATTCAACACTATTCTACCTGAATTAGAAGTTGATTTTAACGTAAACTAACAATTCGAAAGGATCTTATTATACCTAATTTTATTTACGTCGTATTTAAAAAATACTGAAAGGAATGAAAGTAAATAAAATTATAGAAAAAAAACAATAAAAAATGTAACCGCTGTGGAGATATGAACTTAATAGAAAATTTCAAAACTTTTTCACAGCCGAAACTTTGGGAATATGGAAAGCCGTTAAATGAACTGAAAAAAGATTTTTGTTTGGTGGATATTTTAATAATTTTAAAGATAAATTATGACTTTGTACAAACGTAGTCAGACTTTTATATTAATCTTTTATAAAAATAAAGCTTTCGGGGCAACAGAACGGTTGGGAATTTGAAGAAATCACCTTGAATTAACTTATTTTTTTTTGTATAAATTCAACACGTAAATTCTCTCCGAAGCAGCTGCATCTTTGCGCTCATGTCCAATGAGACACTATTTCTGTTGCGGCCGTATAAATTAGTATAACCAAAGTTCAGAAGCCCTTAATCCCTAAATTACAGTGTGCTATTGTAAATGCCCTTGAGCTGGGCGGCAAATTGACTAAAACGTATTATGGATTTACCATTAACCCGTCTTCTATTGAATTCACACCATCTAAAATACAAGTAACCGAAGAGTAATTGACTAGAAATTGTGAAATGTTATCATATTAACAATATTTTTTTCGTAAAACCCTTTAATTTTATTTGATTTGTATTTAAAGATTTTTTACTAACGATAAAATCTTTAAGAGCTCTAAATTAAAATATATTTAAACTTAAATCAGTAATTTCCTGTTTATATCTATTCATAAAAATAAATTACTAAGGTCTGCAAGTCCGAATTAAACTGTTCTTAGACAAATTTGCAGGCTGGCTTTCAGCAGCTTTGTATTATATAAATTACATCAAAGTCCAGAATCCTTTAATGGAAAATACAGCACGCTATGGTAAATTCCTTTTAGCAATAGCATTGAATTGCGTAATGTGTATTCCAGATTCGCTACTATCTTCCCTTCTATTGAAATCTAAATTGATATTTATTTGACTTGTATTTGTAATAGGTTTAGATAGAATTTAGCTTAGTTTGAAGTAGAAATAATGTTTTACGAATATGTCATACAAACATTTAATATCCACTTTTCATACTATATAAATATACCGTGTGGTGCATCAGACCACGGGACATAGGAAATACCATGTAAATTCTCTACCATAGTCATATTTTAAATTTTACTAAGTTGATGGTAGATTTTGGGTATATAATATACAGGGTTGTTCACCACATACGACACTGAGTATTGTAGCCAAACGATTAGATTTTTACAAAGTTCAGATCAGATGCACAATTTAATTGTCTATCAAATTGTATTATACCATTTTTTACTCATCTCTTTAAGTTTTCGTAGAAAATGCATTTTCTTATAATTTAGACCTCATTTATCACTATACCCATGGAATATTGACATTTTACATTTTATATTTTTTTAAAGCAACATATGTACAAAATATAGAGGTGTTAAAAATAATAATATTGCAAGCCCATTTGTTTAGAAAAAGAAAATTATTTAAATCTTTGTAAAAGTGTATACCAATTAAATATACCACCATTATTTCCGCCCAGAAATTAGTTAATTACATACTTAATTGTTTTAATTTTATTCTAAATAAATGTGGATTAGACTCAAAAATCAATATAATAATAAGTTATGAAAAAGAACGTCTCTATTGTTATAAATAAGCATTCGTGAATGAAATAATGAAAAAAATGAAATAAAATTTATAAGGTGTTTTTACTTTTACCACACTGTCTATTACACATACAAAATTCATTTATTTAGGATTTGGAGCAATTATTATTAATCATCGGAAACAGTCAATTAATTTAGTTTGAATACTGGCATCATATTAATTGGTCCTCTTTAACAAAAAAATATTTAAACAGTTTTTTATTTTTTAATGAAATAAGCGAACTATATCGACAATACTAGTATCTGTACTATTTGAAAATTTGTTACACCTATAAAAATAATTTAAAATGTCAATATTCCATGGGTATAGTAATGAGGTCTAAATTATAAAAAAATGCATTTTCTACGAAAACTTGAAGAGATCGGTAAAAAATGGTATAATACAATTTGATAGACAATTAAATTGTGCATCTGATTCTCGTAAAATATACAGGGTGTTGCATTTAAATTAAACAAGTTATTGCCGCTTAAAGATAGTACTTTTTTAATATAAATTTTTGAACACTCTGTATAAGGTAGTACAATTTTTATTATTGCAAAACAATATTTGATCAATAAATAATCTTCAGTAAATATTTAGTATTAAAAACCTTGATACACTTGCGGAAATGAAGCCTTAAATTTTTTACTGCAATTTCACAAAATTGGAAATATTTCAAAAACGGTAAGGTTTAAGTGTAATAAACCTTAATCAAATTTACCTTTATTTCAATCGTAGAATCTAAAAATAGAATAATATAAAGGGTGTTCCATTTAGAAAAAAATACAATTATAATATTTTTTACTTATTTAGGACACTGTATTTGTAAAAAATATTTTTAAATTGTAGTTCTAATAGTCCTTCAATGAACCCAAAATTTAAAATTTGTAAAAATCTAATCGTTTAGCTATAATACTCCGTGTCGTATGTGGTGAACAACCCTGTATAATAAATGCCGATTCCAAATGAAACGAAATTCTAGACGAAAAAAGTGAGTAACTTTAACGCCTCCTCAAAAAAGTCTATACAACTTTTGCATAAAATTATCTGGGGAGATAGTATTTGATCTTTTTAAAATTTACATAGGATTCCCTATGTCCCTATGTCGTTTTTTGATGCATCACACGGTATATTAAATACAGAGAGTTAAAAATAAAAATATAGGTTTTTATTTTTTATGTAAAAATCCACTAGTCTGAGAATCCATATATACACAATATACATCATAGGAAAGACATACTAAAACTGGAAGTCATATTCTGAATTGTATTGTTTTCTCTCCCTATACAGATATTTTATTTTAAAATTGTTTGTATTTTTTAACGATAAACTGCTGCTGTCTAAATATTTGAGAATTCGTTATGCTATAATTAATCTTCCTATTCTAATATAGCCGAAGTCGATCCAACAAAAACTCACAAATTTCCTTTTAAAGTTTCAATAATAAACTTCGTAAATCCTTAAAATCAACTTTGATATTTGAGCAGTGAATTTGGACACACTGGTTTATTTAAGGCAAAGTAGGGAGTTTATATTGCAATCATTTCCACAGTAGCTTGTTTTCCGTAGCTTTTGTTGTAGCCTTCGGGTTTTTTTCATATCATTTTAAACATTTTTCGATATTTCATTAATAATTCTTATATTTTTTGTTTGAAAATAAGATGTGTTATATTAATAAAATGCATATATTTAATAACATTTTATAAATTAAGCACAAAAATTTTTAAAGTTTCTAAATTTATGTTAACTAAAAACTATTATAAAGAACCGTTAGCGTAGTATTATGATTAAAACTTTGATCAGTTCAGCTAAAGCTTAATGATGCCATAGTTAAATATTCAGAACGTTTTTCGTAAAGTAATGAACTCTCAAAATTGCTTAAATAAAAACTTAGACTTTTTTTTTTGTTTATAGCCACAGTTTATAACTGACAATGGAACTTCAGTTGAATTTAAATACCGGGTGGTGCATGTGGGTCAAAAACAAGAACGGTAAACTAATAGCACAGAATATCTAGCGTAGCTAGATATTCTGTGCTAATAGGATTGCTCATCCTCATAAGACGTACGTTCGCCTCTTCCCGCGCTTCAGCTGACAGTTGTGACGTCATTGTAGCCCTTGTCAAAGCCTTCGTGGCCTTGTCATGATAGTGTGTATTATTAGTTGCCTATGGTAAACTTATAAAAATAACAGCTGAGAAATTTTGAGTTAATTATTTTGTCAATTTTAAATGTGAAAAAGGTGTCTTTAAAGTTTTTAGAGCTATGGAGTGTATAAATACGTTCATTTTGTGTTGTGGATTGTGACAAAGTGCATACTAAGTGCCCACGATTTTGTTTATTAATTATTTTAAAGCAAAATATGGAAGTACTCTAAAAAGAATGCTTGCAAAAGGTGATACACTGGGAACTGCTGTTCTTAAAAATGCATTATCCGAGTATTTAATACGATTTATACAGTTAATTTTCTATACTGCATACATATAAGGTGTTTAAATAAATAAACTAAATAATGAACGTTTTACATTCGGTAACCAATAATGCACGTGTGTGTATTATTGGTTGCCGGATAAGGACTAATAACCATGACAAGGGCTACAATGACGTCACAAAGCGAGTAGTTTTCGCATGCACCTGGCGGACACTTTTGGCTGAATGAGCCTTAGACAAGGAAAGAGAGGGGACAGCTAACACGCATATTCTTCAGTGAAAAATTTTTGAGACCAAAATTTGATCGGCGGCCATACTTTGGTGACAAGATTTCGAGGTGACACCAAGCGAATTTTTATGCTTTTTGTGAATACTGTTTTGTTTTAAATTTATAAACTGTGTTGTTTAGTATGGTGAAATGTTCAGCGTATGGCTGCAAAGGCCGAAGCGAGAAAAAAGTGGCTGGAATTACATTTCACAGGTAAAAATCGACACACAACTTTTGTTATGTGGTCATAAAATGTAATTTTTTCCATTATAGCAGTAAAAATATGTAAAATGCTTTTAATATGTCTTGTACCACATACTAACAAAACTATTTTTAATAATTCCAAATAGTATTTTCAATATCCTGTGTTATAATTAATGTTTGAAACTATAAATAACGCTACTCAGCATGGATTTCTCCAGCGGCGTAGGGAATTATAATTAGAGAAATACAATTTCTGCAATAAACATTTTTTACATATTTTACACTTAAAAAAATGTATAAAGTATTGTTATCAAATAGTAAAATAATTGTAAACTATAAAAAAAATGAAAAATTCTAGTGATAAAAAATTTATATGTATATAGTTGTTATATAAAACTTAAATTTACCTGCCAAGATTTGCTGGGGGTTGACAAACTTGTGGTGGGCTACTTGTTACTATATTTTTTTAAATATTCTTTCAAGAAATTTGCTAATTTAGGTGTATAATAACAGTTTCTTCAGTAAGCAATTAATAAAAATTTAAAAATAAATAAAATAACACAAAAAGCTTCTAGAATTGTTTATTTTTTTTGGTGGAATATAAGAATATTCTTATGATTGAAGGTAACAAATATTAAAAATTACATTATTCATTGAATCCGTACGCAACTGTGAAGGGAATTGGCTAGATTCATTATTATACCGTATGATCGAAAAAAAAACGACGTCCAGTTGGCTTGTAAATGACGATCGACAACATTCCCCATATAATTTTACATATAAAATGACAGCGATCTTCATTTCATAGCCATCGCTGACGCCGTCTTTTTTCGATGTCGTTTTGTATAGTTTTTGTCATTTTATATGTAGAATTATATGGGGAATGTCATTGATCGTAATTTACAAGCCAACTGGCCGTCGGTTTTTTTTTCGATCATACAGTATAATAATGAATCTAGCTAATCCTCTTCACACTTGCTTACGGATTCAATGAATAATGTAATTTTTAATATTAATTTGTGAAATTGTCATTTCCAAACAAACAAGACACCGTTTTTTTCGATCATACGGTAATATGTATATACACATTTAAAACATATATATTTACATTATTTTTTATTTAATTATGCATTATACACACGTTAATAAATAAATAATTGTCTTGATAATCAGTCCACTGTGACTGTTAAATAAATTTTGCATTATCGACTGAGATATTCTAATATTATAAAGATGAGACTATAAAATACAAAATTGTATATGCATTACTCAAAAATGAACGATATATTAGTTTACGTTTTAATAAATATTTTATACCGTCTAGGTACAAGCTAATTTCTGATGCTACGCCATTGGAGAATTTCATGTGGTGACAACTTGCCTCACTTTCAGTTGCCGTGTTACCTGTCCCCTCTCTTTCCTTGTGTAAGGAATGAGCAGTCCTATTAGGTTAACTGTTCTTGGGTCAAAAACATAGGAAATCCCATGCAAATTTTAAAAATTTCGAAATATCGGCTACTCTATTGATTTTACAGCGAACTCGTAAATAGGTTTATTAAAGGTCTGCGTTTGCTGAAAAGACATGCCAAATTAGAAACATTTTTAAAACTGAACAAGTAACAATCAGCGAAATGTCAACATTCCTTAAGTTGCGAACTTATGATTTTGTCAATGTCAAATTATATTTCTAAACCATAGACCTTTATTTAATTTGGACAAGTTTTAAATTACAAAAATACATATCGGGCACACTACTCATAAGGTACTATAACCACGGCACATAAAACAATCGGCACGCCAACTCTACTCAGATTCCATTGTTTAAAATTTCTATAAAATTTGACCTTGTCGGCGCCATTATGGTTTCCTAGTCAGGGTCGGATTAAAACGTATTAAAAAATTTCTCAGAAAATACGACAGAGTCGTATTAAAAAAATACTGTAATTGACTGAAACTGAATTTTATTTACAATACTTTTGTCCAAACAAATGAATCGTTAACCGCGCATACTTCTCGAAAATTAAAAATGAAAAGATCAATTAAATATTTCACTGTAGAGAATAGACAATTAAAATTAAAAAACATGCAACTAACAAAAACATGCCAGGAGTTACAAACAAGAATTAAAAAAATACCAATAAAATATTTATTGAACAATATAAAGAGGCTACGTACAAATTATGCCCATCAAGGGGCGTAGCAAATTTTATTAATATTCAAATTTCACAAATTAATAAATCCACAATTTTTTTGAGAAACTTCTATTTTTTTCATGGCAGGAAACAAAGTAGGTACCGCATTGTATTTTATACGGTTACAAAGTGAATTGGTAAACATTTTAAATTCAAAGTGAACAGAACACAACCTGTACCTTTTCTGGGCCTTATTTATATTTTCAACCAAGTCTTCTCTATTAGATGCAATTGCCCATGTTCTTGCCCTAAAAATGTATTGTTAACTTGTTACTAATCTATTGTTATTTTCGATATACTCATTTTATTTATTTTTATAATTTTATTTAATAATTATTAATATAATTATTTTTGAATTTAATGTTGAATGTCTAGATACAACATTAAATTTTACTAAATATTTAACATTTTAATTTTGCTAATATTTTATATACATATAGGGTGAGTCTTGAATAAGTGCAAATATTTTCAGGGGTGGTATATTTCGACCCCAGGAACACGTTTATGAGTTTTTTTTTGCTAAAAAAAGATATTGAAAATCGTGCATTTTTTTTAACTTCCTTGTATATTTTTCGAAAACTTTTTAGAACTGCCTGTTCACCGCAAATTTTCCCACGGTATAATTTCTTAATCTCTGATATTACCATAGTTGCGGCTTTACTCTATGGTTGCGGCACTAAAAGGGATGCAAATACAGAAAAAATTCGGTGGCTCTCAACTCAACATTTAAAAAAAAATTTTTTTTTAAACTTAAATAACTCGGTTATTTTGGATTTATCTGAAAAAGTAAGGAGAAAATATGTTTCTTTTATCGAGATCTGCCAGCCCTGAAAATATTTGCACTTATTTAAGACTCATCCTATATATAAGTTTGTTAACATTTAATATAGATGCTGAACTTGTATATTTTTAATTAGATCTTTCTATTTAGCTGAATGTCCTAATATGTATACTACTGTTTTTTTAACTAAAATATGTTAAAATAATTAATCACATATGTATATACATATGTGAAACAGAAAGAAACTTTTATTGCAGTTTAGTCCTCTACTCGGGCAGTTTTTTGCTGCACAACTTCGCCCAGGCATTTTAAAAACACGTAAAAATTACGATTTAAAAATGTTCAGAAAAAAACAAAATAAATTATATAACACAAGAAACGAAAATAAACTAGAAAACCAAATATATAACACAATAAACAAAAATAAAACAACAACTATAAAATATAACTCAAGAAATAAACAAAATAAATTAATCCGTACGCTACTGACTCGAATCAGCCGAAAGTGTGCGCAGTCGATGAAAGAAACTACGACACTGGTTACTTTCTGTTGATGGAAACCCTAATGGCGGCGTGCGCGACGGTATGCGCGTAGCGTTCCCGCCAAAGAGAGTTAGCCTGCCGTGTGATTTATATGCCGTGCTATAACATAATATCGTAGGCGTAGACAACACAGCAAATTGCATTCAATCGTAGGCTGACGACTTAAGGTATATTAACATTTTTGCTTTGTAATTTAAAAATAAATGTAGTTTTTCTTATATTTTTTCTTAGATCAAAATTGTTCGAATTTGGCATGTGACGTAGACCTTTAACAATCTATTATAATGCAAAATCAACAGGGGGAGCAATATTTGGACAGTTGTCTTAAAACACGTTATTTGTTTTCGAAATAAGTCTATAAAATTGTTATTATTTTGGTTCACCCTATATAATCAAATAATCAATCATCATTAGTGTTTTAAAAGTTATCCGTTTAAGTATTTCATAGGTTGTTTTATAAAAAAAAAACAAGATAAGATTAATTTTTATGATTTTTTTGTTCTGTTAAAATCAGAGAATGGTATAATGCATTTTTTTATCTGCGGCAGTAATAGCACAGCTTAAAGTAATATTTCAATCCTCCTCAATTCATTAATAAAGGAGTGCAAATAGATCACTGCCAACTGTCACGTGTCGTTCGGAAACATGGGAGATTAATTAATTTTACTACGTGACTTAGTTGCGTAACGTAAAATCCAACAAGCATAATTCATGTGCCTGTATAGTCCATTTACGTTATTGTATGACTACTACGTTATAACAAATATACTGTGTTTATTAATCGCCTATTCCGTGTAATTCTCTCTATTTAATCAGTAATTTTCTTTATTTGGTCAGCTACACGCTCTTAAGTATACTGGCCTGCAAAAACCAAATTTTTTTTAAAAAAACCACGCATCATTTTATATCTCCCTCATTTTTATCACTTTTTGATAATAATAATAATAATTTTCTGGGACATGACTTTGGAGAGGTGAAAATAATTATTTTAGCTGTAAAAAATAATAAAAGGATCTCTATTTTTATTTGGTACTTGCTTGCTATTTATACCCTGAGGTACAACTTTCTCGTCCCAAAAACCAGCAGTGCTCCACCAACATGCTTGTTTTCCACTTCCCTGAAAATCTCTTCTCCAGCTTAGCAATATCTTGATGGAACCGTTCCTCGTATTCATCCGATACTTACCCTAAATTTTCAGTGAAGAAGTCCAGGTGCGAATGAAGGAAATACACTTTAAGAGTCATGTTACATCCTGTATATGGCCACAGAAGAAGTAATAACTTATTACTTCTTCTCTGCTATGGCCTTGTACGCTAAGCAATTCCTCGACCTGGGCGACATAATCATCCCTTTTGTAGTTACCCAAAAAATTCTTACACATGTTTTGGAAAGCAAACTAAGATCCTTTTATTTTCGATTCAGGTCTTTAATAAATGTCGAATTTTGGAAAAACTGTATAATCTGGGGACCCACAAGAACTCCTTTCTTGATTTTAGCCTCACTCATCAGAGAAGCTGAACAAATTAGGCAAAGATAATAAAGTTCCCCAGCTTTGAGTGCCAGCCCACCAAAGCATAGAAGGCAATGAAAAAGCAAACAATCTAGCTAGAAAAGGAGGGAACACTTCACGAACTGGACCATAACCATTCTGTTTCCATAAACCGGAACTCAAGAACCTGGAATAATCCATCCGTATTTTGGAATGGGAACTTTCCAACGGTCTAAGACATTGAAATAAATTTCTCAGGACTTACGACCGAGAAAAATGAAACAGATTTTCCTTAATTTAAGTAAGAACAATCTTCCGATTTTCACGGGGTTTTTAACAGGACACTATCTCCTTTACACATCACTCGATTGAAGCTAAGAAACAACGGCGAGTACAGATTCTGTGGGAAAATGGGGAAACACCAGAACACTTTATCACTGAGTTCGCCGAGACGACAACCATTCGTGCCATTGTCCATGTATCAGATACTGGCTTTTGTCAAGGCCCTGAGACTGTGACTAAGACTGTATAATGTGTCTGAGTTTGTATGATGAGTTATAACTCAAGAAAGAGGGACACAATAGATCTGTAAGGTCGCGGTGATTAACCCATACATTCTACATTCTAGTGTAATAGTCTTAGAAATATTTAATTTAGATTACATATTACCACTGTCTATGTTTTTTTTTTATTAAATATATCGTTTATGGTTGTATTTGAAGTTTTCTTTGATTTTATGAAATTTTTATGCGAATATTTTCCATAAAGGTGATGTTTTTGAAACATGTTAATAGCACAATTATTTTGCCACGAGCAAGACTGAAAGTCGATGAACGATTTGAAGTTTAATTCATGAATATTTGCATGTGTTACCATAAATAACAGAGGTAATAGATTGCTTGCAGCTGGGGTGTCTTATTAGACATTCATCCCTTTCGGACTTTGCTATAGTTTGGTCATCTACATATCAGGTTTACACTGGAATAGTTTTATGTTGCTCGCCATTATTAAGATATTAATATGATTATTCTATGAGTTGTATCTATTACCTTTGATTTAAGATTAACGATTTAAAAAAAAATTCAGTAACTTTTCTAATCGAGGGCTAAAGTAAAATAAAAATATATTAAATTTACTTTAATGATTAAGGGTACCTACAAAAATTATTTGTTAGTTTGGTATTAAATGAAAATAGTATTTTCCCAATATATTGAAATAATTATCAAAATAAATACCATGAACTTGTAATAAACTAAAATATCCTTAGGTAACGTATTTTTTTTATTAAATGGCCTATTTTTAAATAAAAAAACTCTTTCCACTATAACCTGTGTTTGTTTGATAAAGGCATAATAAATGTGACAATTTCTCCATTTTTAGTTAGAAATTAGTATTTTATTCATATTTTTGCCGGAGATAAACTGACGGTTTTACGCATTTTGCATATTAATTTGGCGTATCTCTCACAATGTTATTCCCATAAGAACGAAACTGTAGCAAAGCTCTATTTCTAATTCTAAGAGCTAGTGTTCGAGGCAGGTATTAACTTGAGGTTTAGTGCGAAGGTTCTAGAACAGTTACTTTATTAATACTGATAGAGGCAAGGCGTACAAGGACAGCTCAAAAGGAAAATTAGCCATTTTACTTGTAACAATCGATTAATTTGATTTTATCTCTGATAAAGACATTCAAATTAAAATGCTTGATACTTGCGTACGAGATAACCTGAATAAAGATATTTTTTAGTAAGTTTACTATGAATATTTTTACTGTATTGTTATCATAAGTATTCTTGGCAGTTATAAAAAAGTCCCAAACTTGATATTCTCTACTAGTATACAGGATGGTCCTAATTAGATTTGGGAAAGTTTGACAGCATATTCTGCAGATAAAAATAAGTAAAAAAGTCCGTACAAATTTATGTTCTATAATGATTTGTTTCGGAGATTTTTTTTCAAATAATTTCTGAACTATAGTCCATATTGGGAAGAAAATTGGTGTCAGGGACTTTTTTTGACATGAAAAATTTGATTTCGATATCAACATGACTCTTTCTTGTAGGGGCGCCACTTAATTATTTTAACCAGTGAAAAAATATACATTTCCGCCATATTTTACGTAAAAAAATCTCTTGGTAAAAATGGATACGAGTAATGGTTCTCAAGATATTGGAATAGAAATAATCAATACAGGTCATTACTGACAAAAATTAAATATGTTTAAATAATAAATAAATTAATAAATTTGAAATGTTTTTGTGCTACAGGTTCAACACAAACTGTTTTATCATTATTTTATCTAGAAAAAAATTATGATTAATGAAAAAAATAGAAAGTTCCCAAATTTATCATTTCAGTTAAATAACTATCTAGATAACATGTTTATTTTTTGTCAGTAATAACATGTATTGACTATTTCCATTTCAAATATCTTGAGCCCGGTTACCCATAGTAATTTTTAACAAGATAACTTTTTCAGGTAGAAAATTATGGAAATATAGTATATTTTTTCACTCAGTAGTTTTATACGCAATTACTGCCGAAGGTTTCCGAATACAAATCGGACCACCCTGTATACTAATTAAAATTGAAGTAAGGATTATAATAATGTACTCTATTTTTAACATACTGTGTAATTAATATGTTATATCTTATATCAAACATTGTATATTATAGTTTTTGTCGATTTGTATATTCTGGTTAAAAAAAACACATCTATTGACAAAAAACGCTAAAATGTATATAGTATCTGTTTAATAAATGTCTCCTGAAATCTAGAAACTAATTTCAACTTTAAAACTAAATTATTAGTGCGAGAAATTGATGCTGGCGGTTTAAAATACGTGTGAACTTTAAACTAAACACAAACTTTCAAAAGTGACGTTTAGAATAATTTCCAGAAACATTCCTTTGGTTACCTTTCATTAAAATATTTTTACACTCCTCTTTTATATGTTAAGTTTAAATACCTATGTCTTTATTAAACATCATAAGCGCTGTTCCATAAAACTGCGCTTATGATATTGTCAGAAAGAAACATTTATTTTTATTTTTACTGCTTTATTATTTAAAATAGATATTATTTTTATATCTCTTTTTATGGTTTCTGTTTAAATGTCATGTACAGAGCGAGGCATTTAAACTGAGGGCAATTATTCTAAGAGTAGGGATTCTTAAAGTAAATTCTTCTGTAAGAATACCGTATACAAATTTATGTACTAAAATAAGTGGATTACTTACCTTATTTGATGCCGGTATATATTTACAGGTGCCCGGTGGCGTAGAGGTACAGGCTCTCGTCTACCAATCTCAAGGTGTGGGTTCGATTCCCACACCCGGCATTTCATCAGCCGACTATTTTTATTAAAATAAATATAGTTTGGGTACCTAGGTCGACTCAGCCTTAAATGAGTACTTGGGATTCACAATCCTGAGGTAATAATAGACAGTTGAAGCGTAGTGCTAGCCACATTACCTTCCTTGTATACCGAACGGCTCTAGTATAGCAAGCTGTGCCTTGCTACTCCCAAGGCGTTAAACGCTATATACGGGAGCTATTATTATTATTAAATATTTACAGGCTTGGTGCATTTCAACCAATGTTTTAAAAAGTTTCATTAGCTTGAATAATAAATTATAATACAAGTTAGACCTTTTTTGAAGATTCCAAAATATTTATCTTTTTATTTTTATTTTAGAATTTTTACAAATTATACTTCCCAATAGTTTTAGAATATTGCCAAGTCTATACATGTGTCAACTTGACTTTTGAGTTAGACATATATTTCATTAGTCTAGACACGGTTTATTTTTACAGTGAAACTTCTTAATGCACGATAGGATTAAAAATTGAAGGCTGTGACACACGAGACGCGAAACGCGAGAGGAAAAGTGGTAACGATTAGAGATTACAACGGAGCGTCGTAACTCGGGTCCTATGTGATCTAGGGAGCTTAAACTCGGAGTGTAGATGTGGCTCGCACCTTTTCTTGATATTTTGACGTTTCGTGCACTACGAAACTCCATCATCAATGAATCAAATAAAAAACTCGTCCGAAATTTGGTGGGTAGGTTATGTGAGCGACGGTGCACACGGTCCCACCCTGCAAAGTTGGATACGACGTTTCGTTTATATCTTCATCAGTGTGGGACTAACGATTTGATATTGAAGAAAAATGTAGGTCGATTTTGGCATAATTGGGGACGGGCTACAGGATGACGCCCTCGACGTTTCGAACCGATGCCTCTAAATGGACAAAATCATCATGATTTTTCTTAATTATGGGTGATTGGAACCAAACTAGGCACGTGGATAGAGGTACCCGAATGGAGTGCTCAGACGGACAGACGGACAGATGGGCAGACGACAGCCAGACAAACGGAAGTAAGAAGAAGTTTCACTTCAAATATGCGCACATAGTGCCCACACAATTTTTTTAGTATCATTTTCTAAGAGTATATTGTTGTATTTCTTTGGGATTTTATGAATAAAACACCATCTAATTTTCTTTTAACGATATATTTTAACATAAAGATGGATTACAATCTGCTCTTATCTAAAATACATCAATAAAATGAACATGAAAATGATAAAATTCTAAGGCTAATACAGACCTCAGTAACAGCAGAATTTGTTTGAAATATGAACGATGCAACTGTTTTTTTTTTCTTTTCTTTACACCACATATTAATTATTTTAAAAATAAAAATGTCAACCATAACGTATACATACAATAATAGAAACAATTGTTTTAGATAATGAACTTTAGTAGTGTACAGCGATAGTTTTTGTACAGCTTGGTTATTCTCATTTTGATAAAATCACGATTCTCTCTTTACTTGTCTAACTACATTACTTAAATTGTTAGCTTATTATAGAATTCACATTATAAGCATCCCTGTTAAAAACACGTTAGATATTTTCAAATTTATTTACAAACTGAACGGTTAAAATTGTAATACTTTGTATTCTTTTTTAAAACAAGGTTTTCTCTCCAGTAATAGTATACATGTAAACAATCATTATTATTTGGTATGAGTGTAGTACAGTAAATACCTTTCCATGATTATTATGGTAGACTCTTATAACTAATACTTTATTTCTTTCTATCAAAATGCATAGGTATTATTTTTTTATTCATTTGGACTAATGAAATTATTTGTACATCTTTTCAAAATGCAATGTCATGAAGATTGTATTTTTTTCTAGACTCATCACCACTAAAACTTAAAGTCTTTGTAAAATTTGTAGGAACCCCACAAGAGATTATTTATAATGACATCACTTTACGCACTCCCTTTACTAGTCGGAAACCATTTTAATTGTGACGCCAAATATTATGAAATTATATTTATACAGACTGCCTAATTCGATGTGCCTGTTGACAATAATTAGGGTTGGTGTTATATGTTGGTAGGAATTAACCCCATGTTTACACAAATCTGATTTGCTGAGAGCCTAAATTAATTTAATTTGCAGAAATGTCAATCAGTGTCGATATAACGCTGTAGCTGACTTACCACCTATTTTGTAAGTGTGTAGTCTGATATCTTCCATCGTTTAAACACATTCTTTTTTTTGTGTATTCTATAAAATGAGATATACACTGTAGATTATTGTAGATTAAAATAAACTTCACCTTCTTAAAATGAACATTAATTAAATACTTTGTGTTTATATCGACGTCATGCAGATCTGAATTTAAATTTGCTATTATAAGACCCGGTAAACTTCCTGTTTATTTTGTTATGCAAAATCTTTTAGGACAACAAAAAACTTTTAAAAAACTACTTTTAAGATTTTTGCCACGCTAAAAAAATAATTAGGGCTATATCAGATTTTGCATAAAGAATTGCATACAACCTGTACTGACTGAATAGAGACTGCTTTTAAACATTAAAACTGGTCGTTTGCCTAATAAAAGGAAATTGGTATTTCTGCAGGCTAGGGAAAATCTAATGCATAATTATATACTTTATGGCTCTGAAAGTGCTACAATGTTTTTAATCTTTAATTAAAGTTTTACTTTCTGGAAAAAACATCAGTGCTTTGGATGTTACGATACCTGGTGAGGTACGTACAGACTCTTCAATTGTGATTTAACTATTATTTCACCGTGTTTTCCAAAGAAAAAATGATATCAGAATAGTCATAGAAATAGAATTACGGTTTAACTTTACTATGCTTTTTGCTAAAATACTTGATATAACAAGTAATATAAAAAGTAATTTCAGAAACTGTAGTAGTATTTTATGTTTAAAAATGACACGAACAAAGGCTTTATTTATTTGATATGATTAAACATTTCTTATCTAATTATAGAATCTGACTGATCTAAATGAAAAATGGCCCCCAAACAGCATCCAGTTAATTTACAATTTTAAGGAATGTCCATATTTCAGAGCAACCGTCTTTTAGAGTTAGCCTATTAGACTAAAGCCACAGCTTCAAAAGCTTTATCTCTTGTTAATTTAGTTTTGAATAATTAAAAACCACCAATAGAGAAACCGCACAAGGAAGTTGAATTTTATTTACTTTAATGGAGTGCATTTTGCTTTCTATTTGTTTTATTCAGTTTTTAAATTGAATATTAGTATATTACAGATACTATAAAAAAAATTTTCTTTTAGAAATTTTGCGAAAACCGATTTATTGTTTTATAACAAACGTTCGTCTGTATTTATCTTAGAAATTGATCATCTAAGTGTACTGAAGTCATTTTAAATACAGTTGAGTGTAATCCTTTGTCTAGACTTAGCAATCAAAGTGAGGCTTCCCCGGTCCTAAAATAATTGACTTAGGTCTTAGCTTATCTATCATTTAATAGGTGAAACAACACAGCTAAAGGAAATTAAATATCTCAAACACCCTCCACATCTATAGATTATAGAAAAAAGCTATGCACGTTTTATAGTTTTTTTATTCTTTTAGATCTGCAATTTTTATGTTGTTTAACTAAAAAGCAACGTCGCAGTAGGCTTGGAAATATTATTTTAGTTCGAGCTTTACCGTGCCTATCTCTGAAGTTTTGACGTTTAACAGAACAACAATGTTTATATATGACGCCGTTTTTATCAGATTACCTTTTACATTTTTTACAGAGTTTAATAAATATGCTATTAAATAAATAAAAAATCTTAATTTTTAAAAATCGCTAAGACCTTATTAATTTTTTCGAAGAAGCCAAGAAAACATAAAAAGTGTCTTGTATTTAGAAGCTAATTTATTTTTTTACTCCATTAAATAGGCACACAAAATTAGATATTGATCCATTCATTATATAATAGACCTGACTTTTGATTTGGAACAGAGCATTGAATACAGCAACATCAAATCTCCTGTCTAGACTTACTAATTATACTAAGAATTATTTTGTTATCATGTAATTGAGTTATCTTACTGGCTGATTGGTCATCATTTAATTACATAAATACCACTTCTTTCTGAAATTACTTATGGATAAAAGGGATAGGGTCTAGTGGTGTAAAAATGGAGACATTTTTCAAAAATGGTTTTTTTCATAGTTACCACCGTTTAAATACTAAAGTTTTTTTTTATTATAAAAGGCATATGGAGGTAACGAAACTATTGCAAAAGTAAACCTAAAGAAGTCACTATGCAGAAAAGAAAACACAAAAATTAAACAAATTATGGGGATGATCTGCTAACAATTATTGTTAAATGTTCCTAACAAGAAAACTGGCTGAATATTTTGTTAAGTTTTTAGTAGTTTAATTTGAATGTCTCATTTTTTCCCTAAATATGGCATGTCTCATTTTTACATCACTTGACCCTCCTACAGGAATGGAAGAAATCTTTATGGTTATCTAACATCGTGATAAAAAAGGGTCTACATTAAACCCATTATAAGTTAATATTTCATTTTATTGATTTACGATTAACATTATCAGAAAATGGAATGAACGTCTTAGGATACAGCGATCTGGCTTTTTAACCCTGTTTGTAAACGATACCAGAATGCCTGTTTGGATATTATTTTATAATGGTTTTCTCTCGTTTTATTTGATTTTTGAATTGCTAAACCGAATTGTTTTCAATTACTGTTCGATGTTAATATTTTCTTTATACAAATTCGACTAAAATTTAAACAAATTTTATAAAAGAAATAAGAAGAGATATAAGTATAATGATTTCCATTTTCATTGTTTGTTTATGAAACCTATAGTCTACACACACTAAACTTATTAAAAATTATATGTTATATTAGAAATCATTTTTGTAAATAAACTTTGTGAGGAAATTCTTAATCTTTAGGCTAGACGATTTTTATTATAAGATATAATAATAAAAAATTAAATAGCTTTTATAAAAGAAATAAGAAGAGTTAATATAAATGATTTTTTTATTTTGAATTTTGAGATGCGTTGAACTAGATATAGTTTTTCCGAAGTCATTGGAACACTTAATTTTGGCACTGTCTTTGTGGTCGCCATTGTCGGCATCTTCTGAACAAACGAATTAGAGTCTCAGTCATTTCCATTAGTTAAAGTTGTACCCTGATTTGTTAGCTTCATTTTAAA
Organism: Sitophilus oryzae; assembly: GCF_002938485.1. Lineage (NCBI taxonomy): Eukaryota > Metazoa > Arthropoda > Insecta > Coleoptera > Curculionidae > Sitophilus > Sitophilus oryzae. Next base: position 7,046,880 of record NW_022146479.1, read on the forward strand.
GCAAAATCGGTTTGCAACTAACTGCAACTTTTATTGATTGCAATGCTGCGATTAAAAATTATACCATTTTTTTGTGCAATTTAATCATAAATAATATATTTTTACGGGATTTTTTGAAAACAGTAATAACAATAATTATGAATATTTTAAGAGCATTATAGAATAATTGTAATAAAACTGTTGCAGTCGTAATAAAAGTTCGAAATTAATTAAGCCTCTAATCTTTAAGCCTAATTCAGCCTCTAATCTTTTCTGAATTCTGGCAAATTTGGCTTCTTGCTTCTAGCCTAGTGTATATTTCTTTTTTAATGAATATCGAATTTACCAGTCCTTGAAGATAATTTACCAGTAATACTATACCGCGTTTTTAGCACATTTAACGTGACTGAAAATAGTTACGTGTTAATATAATTAATTAAAATTCGTATATCCATAAAATTATTAATCCGTAGTTTTTCAATTGTCTGTTTATAAATACATTCATCTATTATGTCGGTTCTGTGGAGTGATGGGACGATAACATAATTAAATGATAAATGTCTAAAATAAATAACCTCAACAATATTGGAAATTTATAATGAGGCAGTTGAGTATATGAATAAACTGAACGTATCTTGCATGCGTTTGCATGCATATAGAACTTTAGCATATTGGTTTATCATCTATTCAGTGAATGTATAATACAAAACATTTAATATTCCAAACGCTGCCAGATGCAACGTTAAAATATCTGAAATGGCGCCGCTTTTGCGATATGCAAGTGAGCGCTGCTTTATTTGTATCATAAAAGTATGCTTTAGAAGTAATTTGCGTTACAAATTCACTGCGACTAATGAAGTTTGTATTCATTCGTTCCATTCTGTTGCGCCTTCATTTTTTTCCTCTGCAAATTTAAAAAAGATGTACATTTCGTTTACCCTTGCATTTTGATTGAAATTTTGTCCAGTTCTAAACTGTTCTGTCTTTTTAAATACCTATCAGTTACAAATTCATTATTTGTTTTATAAAATCTATTTTAGAAATAAAACAGCTTTTGACGTCAACGTAAAAGTAACACAAAGGGAGCAAATTTGAATTTGACAAATCATTACGACGATATCTGAATCTTATCCTAATATTTACAAGTAAGTTTTTTTATAAACCCCCTAACTAGCACCTATTTATAATTATTAAATTAGGTATTTAAAATATTAACGTATCGTATTATCGGATGAAAACCACATCACAGTTGGCATTGAAATTACATTTCAATTTTCATATGTCTGTCGTTGAAGTTCATTAAATGTAATTAAATTAAAATATTTTTTCTATGCCTGCTCTGTCGTCGTTTTTATTTGATCAAACATTATTTCTTCAATGCAAATCAACAGTTTAGTGACAAAATAAAAATGTATTACTTTGAGCCCTTTGTGTCGCAATAGAAAACAACCCTTAAATTAGTCAATTACTTCCCTAATATTCTGACTGCATTTAAATTGACATTTATTGGTTAAAAATAACTAGAAAAAGTATTAAAGCATCAAAATATCGTTTGAGCAAATCAATTCAAATACAGTGAGAATTCTTTTCGAAGTAATATTTGGAAATTTCCGTTAACGGCAAAACCAAATTTAACATGCTAATACCTCACTGATTATGGCCAGCGTGAGAGCAACAGTAATGGCAAACCTGGGAGGTGTGCAAGCTGCTAATCCCAAACCAATTGATAAATGGGACCATCCAGGTATGGGCGATGCTGAATTTTTGCCGCGTTGCATTGCTGCCGGATGTTCACCTTTAAAGAAATTACGTATTTTATTCCAATATAAAACCAAACAAGAGAAATATTATATCGTATGCATTATTCAGCTACATAAAATGATTTACTATCTCACGACAGAAACAGTAACTATTGAAATTTTTCTACGGAACGATATTTTATTTAAACTGGCTTATATACAGGGTGGTTCAAACAACTCGGTATGTAACTGATTTAGATATGAGTATGAACTTGGAACATGACTAATGACCTATTAATTACTTTATACAGGGTGGCCCATCGAAAACGTTCCGCAAGACATAACGGCCAGGGTAATTTTTTTTTTCAGAAAATTCAAAAACACGTCAATTTTGTTTGTGATGGGGACAATTTTTGCCCTAAAAATGATCGCAAAATCTTCAACCCTCTAAGCGGGGGTGTCATTCCCCAATTTTTTTCAAATGGGAAGGGGGGTCAAGTGGTACCGCATTGAAAAGGACTTTCTATTCTCTATACTTTCCCGCTTCGTTTTTGAAAATCGGTCGAGCCATTGAGAAAATATGAAGGATTGAAATTTGAAAAGTTTATTTAAACATTTATCAGAGTAAATGATAAGGATAAATTCCTTCGACCAATTTGCTGTTTTTTTTTATTATTTCTAGATGTTTACGCATTTTTTCACTTGCCACAAGGATGAACGATCGGGTTAGGTAGAGTGTACTTTCTTTTTGAAAGGTGTAGTTAATCGGCACAACTGTCGGTACTGGGCTGAGGACAACCCCAGGGTTTTTCACGAGGTGCACACACAAAACCCTAAGAAATTGAACGTGTGGGCTGGTATTTTTAGAAATTCTATTGTAAGTCCTTTTTTCTTCCTGGAAATCTAACAGGTGATATGTACTTGGATTTACTGGAAAATACCATCGACCCAGCCCTAACTGACATCATAGAGAACAATCCTGGATACGTTGAAGCGGAACTAATATTTCAACAAGACGGTGCACCTCCACATTACTCTCAAAATGTGCGTAATTATTTAAACAATAACTTTCCCGTTCGGTGGATAGGACGAAGGGGTGCAATTGAGTGGCCTCCCCGGTCACCCGACTTGACTCCTTTAAACTTTTTTCTATGGGTACACATAAAAAGTAAAGTGTATAGCACTCCACCCGCCTCATTAGAAGACCTGCGAAGACGAATTATTGATGTTTGTTGCGAAGTGACTCCGCAAGTTCTTCACAATGTTCTAGAACGGGTTGAAAATAATTTGTATTACTGTATGGAGGTTGACGGGCAACATTTTCAGCATTTTTTTCATTAATAAGATAATTTTTTTTTAATTAATTCAATTTATGCGTTTTTTTGCAAAAAAAAGTACTTTTCAAATTTCAGTCTTTCATATTTTCAAAATGACTCGACCGATTTTTAAAAACGAAGCGGGGAAATATAGAGAATAGAAACCCCTTTTCATTGCGACGCCACTTGACCCCCCTTCCCATTTGAAAAAAGTTGGTGGATGACACCCCCGCTTAGAGGGTTGAAGATTTTGCAATTATTTTTGGGGCAAAAGTTGTCCCCCTTACAAACAAAATTGACGTGTTTTTGGATTTTTCGAAAAAAAAAAATATCCTGGCTGTTATGCCTTACGGAACGTTTTCGATGGGCCACCCTGTATAAGCAAATCATGCAAATGCTTTTCGGTGAATTTAGGTATTGACAACTTTGTACAAAAATTGCTTTTATTTTTATCCCTAAAGCCACGCCCTTTATTCATTATTAATGGCTGATATGCCTTAAAATTATATGAGGCAAAAATTTATTCGCAAGAAGCTGAAGGGGATCCTGATATCCTTATTATAAAAAAAGCTTATAAGTTTGCCTCATTAATTAAATTAATTTATTAACAGTAGTGGGAAAAGATATCAATCTTTTGGTGGTTTTGATTGTTCCGGATTGAATATGTAGTAATACACGGAAAATGGTAGTAGAATCGTAGAATTTTCTCATTTGAGCAAGATAAAGGACCAGTGTGGCTGAACCTCATTTTGAAGCCGACAAAACTGTATCCGATCATATACCTACTATTGATAATAGTACCTACTAGTGATTCTGCACGAAATAATTGTGAATAAGAAAAGTTTCTTAAATTCTTATAGAGAAATAAAACAACTGCTTGCAACTAAATAGTAATGTTTTCAAATATTACTTATGCCAGAACGAGACTGCCGAAGTTGGAATTCTATTTCTTATAACTCGATATACCGGGTGCTTCTCAAAAGTTGATCACCCCTATAACTTGTTTATTTTTTGAAATGAATAAACGAGATTTGGTATGTTACTATACGATATAAATTAGAATTAATTGACGTATTCTATTGTTTTTGGTCACAGTGTTTCACCGGAAATTACTACAACTTTTTATTTTTAAATAGCACCCCCGGTATATTTCTACTTTATGACATATGTCAATTTTTTACATTTTCGCATATAGTTTATTTGAAATTGTAAATGCGGTTCATATTTGACTCGAAATACCAAGTGTGTGGTACCTAGCAAATTATTCGTAAAATTGTGGTATATTCTTTTTCCAATTATGCTAATGAGCTGCCACTCTTTTTAACAGAGTCATGGTACTCTTGATTGGAATTTAAACTATAATATATATTTTTTTAAGCAAAAATGTCAAAAGTCCTAATTGATATCATATACTAACATACCAAATCTCGGGTTTTTTTATCTAAAAAATAAAAAAGTAATAGGGGTAAGTCACTTTCGAGGCGCTCTCGGTATAGAAAAAAACGACAACTGCAGACTAAAATTGAACGAAGCGAAGAATTTTGAAGTATCTTTAAGTGAACATTTATTGTTAAAGTAGCATAAATATGCTTAGTTGTAGTTAAAGTATAGTACTGAAAGAAACTATAATAAATATGTGAGGGGGCGCCAGATAGGGTACTCGCCCGGTCTTAACATTTTCCTTCCGCCGGCCCTGTGTATTACATAGACAGTTTCTACCAAAAAATGTATACTATTGGTTTAAAAATATCAGGCAGAATTGTTATAAATAATATAATTAAATAAACGTTGTTATTGAATGGCGTTACCATAACATGATATGTAAATGTGTGATATAAGAATATAACAAAAGCAATTCTAGCACCGTTATTTTCCGCTGAGGATTTATTATTATTTCGCAGTGTTAGAACGCAAATAAATTCCATTTTCATTTGACTTCGTACCTCCGAACCTATTTTAATATCACACACGTTACATGCCCTAGTTTTCCATTTTATGTTTATGAATCTTTCATTTGAACTTCGGAGATTGGCTCACGCGCTACAAAAGCACCAAAAAAAGTCGTCACCTGGAAACTTTCAGAACATCCCGACGATGTTGGAGTTTTAATTAATTTTGACAGGTAACATCGAGCCTGGTAGAGCACGTTAATAGAATTAATGAGAGCAAAATCCCATTCGAAGTGAAAAAATAAAATTCTTAATCTATTATGTTAATCCGGATTATAGCCGTCTAATATAGTTTTTCGCCATTTCCATCTAACGAAAACTTTTACAGCAGTTTAAAGTTTTTCGGGCTTACCTTTACATTAACATACTAGCTTTACTTATATGAAAACGAACTTTAAACTGTTCATTTCGTTGTTTCTAATTCAAACTGTTTTATGTTAATTTGAAAACTTTAACGTTGTTTTTCTTTGGCTAGGTTTACATTAGGATTTCTCTATGTTATTGAACGGAAAGTTCTTAGTACACAAGTCCAAGAGTTTATCGAAAAATTGAAAACAAAGTTAACAATGTGTTAAATGTGTTAGAATATTCTTGAAACTTTTTTTAAATGGTGTTAACGAGACATTCTTGGCCTTCATTAATTAACGGTTTTTATTATTCCATAATTTCTTTGTGTCCATGTCTTTAATAATCATACTCATGATGGCACTCTATTAGTTTTATCTTAACATTGAGCGGCGACACTTTGATCATACTCTATTCATTCTCAGTATTCAATGTCAATTACAATGTCAGAAAAAGTTGAAGGCTGTTCAGTGGATCTCAACCTGCGTTGATACTTGCGAAATTTACAGGTATCCGGAAATCAAGAGTTGCTATCATGGTTAAATCAAAAGTGGCTACTTTGATTAGGGTAGACTGGGTACGGTTGAAAAGATTTCGCTTTTCATGCCAGGGGCGGTTGAAACAGTGATTGGGGTCAATTGAAATGCATCCATTTTTAACGTTAATTTTAATTCTAAAAACAATAATTGCCAACATTAATTAGTCTTCAGTATTTGGTTTGGTCTATAAAGATAATTCTAATTAGTTTTTTTGACCACAAGAGTAAAAAAATGGGCAAAACAAGTAAGAAAATTACTTAATAGCCACAGGATTGTTTAAGACCAAGCTGCTAAATGAAGATAATTTGAAAGTAGAGCTCAGCTACTACTCTTTACTGTTTGATCCGTACCTAAAAATGTTTCAACCGTCCCCAAACCCTCCTTTGGTAAAAGTCAGTTTATAGTAATTGTAATAATAATAACACATTAAAACTAACCTTAATTTTGATTGATATTCTACAAGTTTGGCTTAAATAACAAATACACAAAATAGTTACTTTTAATTACTAAAATACAATATGACTCACTCATCTGTCACCCGTTTCACTCTCTCCTTGAACCTTTCACTCCCCGGGTAAATGTTTGTGAGATATTTGTTTTGTTTAAACCATTCTAGCCTACTTACCATTTAGAACGTGAAGAAGTACAGAAGCAGAATCTAAATTCGATGGGCTACACGTGTAGTTTCCAGAGTCTTCGGAACTGGTGTGGAATATGATCAAAGTACTGACGGTGGTATCAGTACCTTCTCTATCTAGTCGAATATCGATGGCGTTTTTGTCGTACTTCAGTACACGATCTCCATCGTGGTACCAAAATATGTAGGCTGGTTCTTCTAGGCTTTGCGTTATGACACATTTCAGTTGGACCGTGCTGCCCATTTTTACGAACATGTCTGATTCTCCTAAAATTTCGATTTTGGGCACTGAAACAAAATAGGTTCTTTTTAGGTGGAAGCAGTCAATAGCTTTTTTCGTTTTCCTGTTATTACCGATTCTGAACTGTCCTAGAACTCTGCAGCGTATGCGCAAATGAAATAATGTCTTCATATTTCCTTCTGCGCATACGCATCACAGTTCTAGGACGGTTCAGAATCGGTAATAACAGGAAAACGAAAAAAGCTAATATTGTAACGAAGAGAATTGTAACTAAGAGAATGACAGTCGGTAGTAATTTTGGAGGGGGCAAGCCCTAGAGGTCATTTACTTGGCCCGTACTCTTCTTTATTTTTTTAATGGCGCTTATTGCCAGTTGGCCTTAAGAAGGATGTGATTTATTTTTATATTGAGTAAAAATTATTTTTAAATAACTTTTAACATCACCATCGGGGTGTTTCGATTACTGGATGTCCAGCTTAAAGAGGTTGCACTGTATATAATATGTTTTTTCGCATCAAATATCTCAAACAAATATATTTTTCTTCTATATTGATTAATGAATTATATATGTTAGCCGAACTCTTTGTATTAAACTCTATTAAAGTTAGACATATTTCCTTGAAAGTTTGATTGTTACTTTATTAAGTTTTTGCTGGTTTAATTATAAATGGAGCGGCTTAAAAACTTGAAGCAAAGGATAACTTATGAAATATTCTAGTGCCTGCCTCTCTAATGTTAATTTTATCTTTAAGTCTGAATATTAGAAGATTCATTAATTATCAGATTTTATTGGGTAATAGTCATAGTTAATTTACTAGTGGCCGAGACAGTGTAAAAGTGGTTATACTAATTAAATAAAATTTATTGTAGATAATTTACCTGGCTATTTACATATATGTTACATAAAAAATACAAAAATTACCATAGGTTAAATTTAAGTAGTTGAGAGTCAAGGTTAATAGTGAGAATTTTTTGTTTCAGGAATGATTTTCTGTCTTCAAATGATTTTTCGAGATTTCAAAACCCCAATAGAGTGAAATATAGTATTGCAATCAATAGTGTTGCAGGAATATAGAGTTTCCATCAATGTTTTTGGAGTTCTGAAAAAAGGGAGCTCTGGACATCAGGATGTCGAAAAATAAATGGTGAAGTTATTTTAGGTAGGTAAAGTTTGTCTAATAAGAGAGTACCGAGTTGTCTGGTTTTTAATTAACAGGTAAAATGTATGTTCTGTTATTGTTTGGATGTCGTCTGACGATATTATTCACTAACTCGTTGGGCAAATGGACAGACTTTACTTTAAATGAAAAATTAAAGACAGTTAAAAAAGTGTTAAGTATACTCGTTTGCCTTTATAAGCAAGATTTGTACTGCATACGTTACAAATGAAATCAGAATTGGATTATCCTTTTTTAATAGAGGAAAAGAGTCTGAGCGTTTCCTAAATGACAGGAAATACAATTTACTTATGAGTTAAAATGACAGGCACAATTTTTTCGTTGTAATGGACCATTTAACAGAATTATATGCATAAAGGACACGTTAATCATGACAAAATAAAGACAAAGTAGATATTGGATTTTATATCATAGATAGATATTGGCACTTTCCAATAAAGTCGGTTTAGTAGATATGTGACATCGTAATCATTAAAATATTCATCAAAGTTAAATTGTTTTTACGGTTAAATTTGGCCAGCCCGATCACCTTAAAAACCCGGATATGTCCGGGTAAATCCGGACGTATGGAAACTTTACATTTAAAGAAATGTAACGTTCCAAATATTTGTTGCACAACGAAATGAACAGATATCAGATTATTTAGTTTATTTATAAAAGCCATTGGAAATATATTGGATTGGAATATTAACACAACACGAAAAGAAAAACGGTGTCAAAGACGGTTACGAATCGATGATAATTTTGGTAAGGTCAATCTCTAGACGTCCTTTACTAAAAATTGATATAAAATTTGTCAAAAATTAAGGTTAATTATAGAAAGACCATTTAAAAATAATTTTTGCTAAATATAAAAATAATTGCACGCTTCCTAAGACCAACAGTAAGCGCCATTAAAAAATGAATAGTATGGGCCAAGTAAATGACGTCTGAAGCTTGACCTCGCCAAAATTATCATCGGTTTTCATTTCTATACCGTTTCAGCTATACCGTTTTTTTTTGCGATCGTATGGTATCTTATTATAATTATTTTTTGAACTGACTCTTATTGAAATTGGCAATCCGTTGGTATTTCATCTCACCACTGCTACTAATGCTAATGCTAATTATTTCTTCTAGTAATATTAATTACTTACCAACAACGTTTAATGTGATGAAATGGCTCATTTTTGGCTCGGTGCTGACTTGGCACTCGTACTGTCCAGCGTCTCTGGCTTGGACGTACTTGACTTGGAGGGTCCATGTGTCCGTGGATTCGACCAAAAAAGCTTGAAATCGATCGTCAGCGATGAAGGTGTATCTATCTACAGTGAGGATGTGGGCGTCACGTTTTCGGATCCACGAGACAGATTTGTTGCCCAGCTGCTTCACTTTGCAGGGCAAATAAGCGTGGGTGCCCAGTTGCGTTGTGATGTTTGTCGTTGTTGTAGGGTCAAAGTACGGCCCTGTGTATAACCCTGTGAATCGTTTGACTGCGTGGGCCGCCTCACTTCCAGAAAACACTGAAAAGATAAAATAACTAGGTATTTACAGTTTTTCTTTTAGTTTTTTTATTTATATTTTTTATGATTACAGTTTTTCTTTTAAGTTTTTTTTTATTTATAGTTTTTTTATGTTTATAGCTAAAACCTATAAACAAAAAAAGTTCCGTAACTCAAAGGAAAAAATGGAACCCTTATAGGATCACTTTGTTGCCTGACAGTCTGTCTGTCAAGACTTTATCTCGAGAACGCGTGGAGATATCGAATTGAAGTTAAAACTATATACTCAAGTCTACAGTTCCTTGAAGCTGTAAGAAAATCAAATTTCTAAGTTAACGTAAAGAAAGATACAGGCGTTGGTGCCGCAAAGAAGGTGTATGCAAGACTTGCAAGTATCTTGCGCGAAACCAAGACCAAGCGTATCTTGGTCTTGAACTTGTATTTGCTAATTTGGTCTGCTACTTTCCTGGAATAAATAGTATAACTGCTGAAGTTTTAGTAGCTACTAACTATATTTTAGTATTAATTTGGATTAACCCCAAAATCAATAAATAAACTTTTTAAGATAATATTTTAGACCACATTTATGTTGTATTTAATTTCTTGACTTGCGCTTGATGTTCAAAAAAAACCATTAATAAATTTCAAATTTCTTGACATCTATTAATATGCTAATAGGGTTTTGATCCAGTAGACTGCGAACAATCTGTCACTGTATTGATGCCCTTTTTTCTGTTTAATAATGTTACAGAAATTCTTTGATACATTTTTAAGCGAAAGGTTATCTTTTAAAGTTTTTTGCGTAATACAATTTAAAAACAGGAAAGCTTGTTAATTTGAAACACATTCAAGTATAAAAATTATGTTAGGCTACTAAACAAAAAATAAAATAAAATACATATGAAGAATTTTATTTTACTCTAACAAATACTTATATTTTCTGTTTTGCATTTTTAATTATCAATTCAAAGATAACTTCGTTATAATTTATATGTGTGTATATTTATATACATGCGAATTTTATATGCATACGTATAATATTGTTTATTTTTCGTTTGTGAAGTTTCAGAATTTTAAATAAATATAAATATGCCCACATCTGTCCGAGAAATGGCCTATTTTTAAACAAAAACGGAAGTTAAATTGTATTCTTTGTGGGTAGCGTCTAAAATATACAGGGTGTCCCAGAAATAAGTGCAAATATTTTAACTGGTAGTATAGTTCAACCCCAGAAACACGCCTATGAGGTTTTTTTCGCAAAAAAAATGTTGAAAATTCGAAATTTTTTGAAAAATTTTTTGGAAGTTTTTAGTTAAAAAACATAATTTCTTGATAATATGGCAACATAGGTATTAGATTAAATTTACAAGAAAGAAAATCCAGAAAAGATCCAGTGGTTCTTAAAATTTTAGCAAAAAATCATGTTTTTTTTGGAAATTTTCAAAGTAAAATAACTCCGTTATTTTGAACTTTTTTGAAAAACGATAAAAAGAAAATATGTTCCTTTTATCGAGATCTATCACCTCTTAAAATATTTGCACTTATTTCTGGGACACTCTGTATACGTTTTATTTTATTTTATGCAATATCTAACTAATTTCGTAAACTTTTTTTCAATAGTGCACAAAATCTACAAGTTCGTATACTTTTTCCTATTACTGTATATTCTGAAAGAGTTTTAAATTTGCGCATTTCCGAAATTCCCAAAGGTGTCTTTTGACGGACCTTTTTTATTCGAACCGAGCCATTTTTAACATTCAATATGTTACCAGAAAATATAATACACTATATAAGTGGAAAAGTTCGAAGAAAGTTATATATTTTTTGCGTGGTTTATGCGCGAAATTTTGTGTTTGTTTTACGTTCTATTATACAATATTATTAAACGTGATATAAGACAATAGCGTGCTTCGGTGATATTAAAGTTTCCGAAAAGTTTTATCTGATTTTACGCGGAAATTATACAGGGAAATGCAACATGGCGTAAAAATGTACAAGGGAAATTTGATATTCTCGCCACATAGACTTTGAAAGGAATTTTGTAATCATTCGGAAGTGGGGATAATACTTTCTTTATACTTTAGTTATTTATTTCTTACTATTTATTATTTATGACATTTTTTTAATAACAGTTAAGCTTACCTGTAATTTATATTGTCTCTATCTTAATTTTAGGTGATCTGATTACATTTAAACTTTTGTATTATACAAAGGAAGTCAAACCCTGAACACTGGACAGCAAATTTCTATGAAACCAGCATATTAAGAACATCACCAGAAAAGCCAGAAAGGCTCTCATGATATGCAGAAAACCGGCAGGAAATATATGGGGCTGCGCTCCTAACATTTTGTGCTGGATGTATACCATGATAATAAGATCCATGATTAATTATGGAACAGTTGCTGTACTCAAGGCAAAACCTGTGCAAAGTGCACCAGACTGGCATGCTTCTGCATCACACTGCCCAACAGCAGCAATGGAGGTCATTGTAGACCTAACATAAAAGAAGCTGAACAAATTAGGCAAAGAAAACAATATCCTCCGACTCTGGGTGCCAGCCTACCAAGAGAGAGAAGGTAATGAAAAATCAGACGATCTAGCTAGAACAGGAGCGAATACTCCACTGGACCAGAACCGTTCTGAACTCAAGAACCTGGAAGACCTCATCTGTCTCCTCAATGAACACCTTAGTAGACTGAAGCCAAGAAACAACGGCGAATGCAGATTCTGTGGGGAAAATGAGGAAACACCAGAACATCTCATCATTGAGTGCACCGAGAGGATAACCATTCGTGGCATAAACTTTGGTACGACTGATATTGGCACCTCTATAAAACCGTTTCAAATACTGGCTTTTGTCAAAGCCCTGATATGATGAGTTTATAATTCAAGAAAGGGAGATACAATTGATATATAAGGTCGCGATGTTTAACTTCCCCCCTCCCGTACAATCTACATATTCTACATTAAAAAAATATGTCTAATATATTAATTCTATAATATTCCCGATTGCTACTTTTGAAATGTTCACCCTGTATTTAAAACCTTATTGATACTTGATACTTCTGCATCGTCTTGGTATTATTATTTCTTGTTTCATGTTCCTTTGAAACATATACATTTTTGAGGACTAATATTTTTAGATAGCAGAAGGAAAACATTTTTCGCCGCAAGTTACTTGCTTTGAGTCAAACTTTTCTTATTCTCAAGATATTCGATTACAGTTGCATTTTAAAAATAACAAGTACTGTTTTGATAATTGGGTAAACATGCTTGCTATAGGTAGAAAAATATTTCTACGATACTGTTGTTAAATCCTATAAAGGTTTTTGATATATAGGTGAATGTTCTTGAAAGTATATTTGACATATTGACATCTACCATTAAAATTGATATCAGAAATCTACCTATGTAGAATTTAACGTTGATTGGAAATTGTGGCTTATTAATTCTGCAAAATACGAGAGTATAGTGGCTTAGAAATACATCGATGAAATGTTGTGTGTGTGTTTCTGTTTACATTAGCCCCAATATGCGGTATGTATGTTCAAGATGCATACACAAATACGACATTGGAAGTAACTTATTGACATAAATGGTCGAAGAATGGGGAATAATCATCGCAGGATTAATTAATATGCAGATAGATTTTGTGATTACGTAAATTAAAAAATTAACGAGCTTGTTCAATCTGACGCTTCTTGGCTAGGTCGCGCATTTTACTATCAATATTCTAAGCTGGATTTGATATGTCGTATACGGGGAAAAGTGTTCTATAACTCTGTTTTTAGTTAAAATATACAAACATGTTGAATTAATATCTATAAATAAAAATGAGATGAAGTTTGTTAGTCGAGGACCGATTTGGGTAATTTTGGCCTTAAAATATTTGTAGAAGCCAAAGGAAGGATTAAGTGGTGAGAAAATATTAAGAAATTGGAAGAAGAATAGTAACAAAATAGAAAATAAATTTGACGTTTACCAACTGTAACAAAGTTACAAATTTAAAAAGTGGCGGTGGTCGTGTGGTCTAAGGCAAGCGGTTTGCAATTGAATATTGCAAAATCTAAAACTTTTTTTGATGTTACGCGCGCTGTGTGTAAAAATTCAAGGCCGTGACACGACAGACGAGACTACACGCGGCACGATAAATGGGAGGATGTTGATTGGACCAAGGCCAACTTGACCGTGTACGACACGTGTCACTGTGACAGTTAGTTTTGACGTAATAAACGTCAAAAGTTGATGTCGTCCAATCGCGACCAAATTTGGTGGGTAGGCTATGTGAGCGACGTTGCACACGGTCCCACCCTGCAAAGTTGGATACGACGTTTCGTTTGTATCTTCATCAGGGTGGGAGTAAGGATTTTATATTAAAGAAAAATACGGGTCGGTTTCGGCCGATGCCTCTAAATGGGCGAAATCATCAGGATATTTCTTAATTATGGGTCGATTGGAACCAAACTAGGCGCGTGGATAGAGAATCCTCACACGGACAGACGGTTATTTTAATACAAATTTTGTAAAAGTTAATCAAATTATTTATTAATTTTTAATTTATTACTTTTTCCATATTTCAAACTACACATTTTCCAACATTTTCACTTCAAATATGCGCACATAGTGCACATACAATTTTTTAAAAAATATATTTGGATATAACATTTCCTCTTCAAGATTTTTCAACAAATAAATTATGATTTTACGAAGCAATTAAGTCGTGTTAATTACACCAGTCATAACTCAAGAACAACTGGACCGATTTTAATGATCCCTGTTTTGTTGGATTCGTCTCCTCTCCGTATAGCAGAATAACTATTAAAATGTTCAAAAATTCACGGAATAAATTTTTTATAGAAAATGTATTTTTTAATAAATTTGGTTTCAAACCTTCCGCAATTGACAGCTCATGTTACACATCGTTACAGCTTATTTGTAATAATTGATGTCTAAAAAATACGTGACATACTATGGGTCGGCATTTCTGGTGTTGGGTGCCGGTTTTCATGTGTACGAAGAGTACGGTCAACATGCTTATTAAAATAAGATGTACTGAATAAAGACAGAAGGCGAGTATTTTCCCAAGGCGCATGGAATCTACCGCCAGTTTAAGTAGTTAAGTAATAAATACTTCGTATTTTTGCTCACTCCGATTTACTAGATTGCCATAACGACTTACTCCTATACATGTAAACGCCGATCCAAAGGTTCGCTTGCCAGCGGGGTATACGTGACATTCAACGGAAAATAGTTGGGAATATAGCATATTCAAATCCAGAAAAATATAGAAGTTAAATCACCTCCAGGTCAAAATTCCCGATGTCGCTGATGTTGGTTTCTGCTGCTTTGTCTAGTCCCTCCATTACTTCCAGATTATTCGGTTCCCAAAAAAAACTTCACTTTAATTGTGCAAAATTAAAAATCACGGATTAATTTACTCCAAACTGAATTTACATATGATATAATTTATTGTTATACATCGCGCTATTTTCTCTATTATTATGTCGCAGCGATATGCAAACTATATATTACGTATATACGTGCATGTAACGTGTAATATGAAAAACGGTGGCGTTTTTCAAAAATAAAAAACACAGCAAATATGTACATATATCGGAGCTGGGACTTTTTCCAGGATTAACAAAATGTTTTGCAGCGGGAAAAAATCAAAAACTCGGGCGCAAAAATGAACCGAGCCAATTGGACGAGGCACTGTAACGAATCGTATTGTCTTTTTGTGACAATAACAACTCGCTATTCTAATGCCGGTGGATTAGAGCAAGTCGTTCGGCCAAATTAATCATCGCCAGTTCTTGGCAACGCCAGATTAGCCGGAATTTGGGAATGGAATTGTTAAATTGATGAAAATGTATCTATCTCAGTAATAGCCATGTATTTTGAGACGAATCGTTCGCCATGCCACTTTTTATAAGCCACAGGGTGCTGGATAAAGTCACTACTCTACAAAGAGAGAGATTGTGTAGGCAGGAGAAGAAGACTTTTAGGTTGAAGCCGCATCAGAATTAATGGCTATATAGCAGCGTATTCTTCTTGGTGACCTTTAAATCTTGGAGTAATATCCAGGTTCCCTCAAAAAGGCAAGTAATTTAGATCTTTCCCGTGTTAAAAAAATGTTGTTTAGGGAGCAAGGAAATATTTTCCTTGATTTAAGTAAGAGCAATCTTCGGGTTGTTACGGGGTTTTTAACAGGACATTTTTAACATCTCTCCGCTATGGGGAAAGTGAAGAATCACCAGAACACCTCATGCCATAAACTTTGATACGACTGATACCGGAGATGGAGAACTAACCTCTGTAAAACCGTTTGAGATTCTAGTTTTTGTCAAAGCCGTGAGATTGTATGATGACTTATAAATCAAGAAAGGGGGACATAATAGATCTGTAAGGTCACAGTGATTAATCCCCCTCCCACTCATTCTACATTCTATGTTCTACATGTGGTTATTAGTAGCAGAAAAAATAACATATTTGCCGAGTTTCACAAATGCCCGTCGGATTCTTTATTTTGAAAGAGGGAAAAAAAGGACCATCGAGTGGGTATTGTTTCGGGATTTAGCACTAGGACGGTTTCCGGTCGATAAGGTTGCAGATGTGATTACGATCGTATAAAATACTAGAATACTCTTTTACTCCGTCGCAGGGAACATATCATTAAAAGTCCCCATGCGCCAAATAAAAAAGCCCTACACAGGCCTGAAATTTATCTCGCCCCTCATTATTTGCCGAACTATTTCGCCTGAAAAATCCTGTATTTATTTATTTGATTTAGCACTTTTATCAATTGCCTTTTCATTTCAACCCTGGGCAAAAAAAATTTGGGGGCTAGTTAAGGCTAAGACAAAAAAGTAGCGATTTATTTCTTCAGACAAAGTTCAAACACAAAATACAATATATTTCTTTCAGATTTAAAAATCTATATAGAAAGAAAAAAGTAAGTGTATATAAGTATGACCATTTTAAGATTAAAATGTTCCTTCAATCATATCCAAGTATACTATATTGCATTATATGGTATTACTTTTTATATTACACAGAAGCTTTACTAGTTTCAAATAATCAAATATTTTTGGAAATTAATACCAATGCAAAATGTTTCCAAATAATTTTTTATTGTATACAGGGTGAGTCTTAAATAAGTGCAAATGATAACACGATTGTGAGGTTTTTTCGCGAATTTTTTTTTAAATTTGGAATTTAAAAAAAAATTAGATTTTTTTTTAGTTTTTAGTTTTAAAACATAATTTCTTGATAATATGGCAACATAGGTAGTAGATTAAATTTACAAGAAAGAAAACACAGAAAAGATCCGGTGGTTCTCAAAATTTTAGCAAAAAATCCTTTATTTTGGATATTTTAAATTAAAAAAACTTGGTTTGGTTTTGGACTTATTTGAAAAACGATAAAGAAAAAATATGTTTCTTTTATCGAGATCTATCAGCCCTGAAAATATTTGCACTTATTTAAGACTCACCCTGTATATTGTTTTATATTTATATTAATTATTTTTATATCATTGTTTCAGAACAATACTGAAGACGCGTTCCTCGGCAAAACCTTCATTCATTCCAATTCATAAATTTTTAATGTGGTGTTTTACAAGGCAACGAGGGGAAGCAACGTTCGAAAAATTCAGCTAAGGTATAATATTTTTTTAATTAATGTTTATTAATTTTTAATTGTCAAAAGGAGAAAGTTTTAAATTTGGCATTATCTACCCTTGAAAGAGAAAATGAGTTTTCTTTGTGTCGGAAAGAAAATTTCCTGTAAAAAAAGTGCTAAATTCATTTAACAGGACCATTTTTATATAGACACCTTGTATATTAATGAATAATATTTCAGTCCCGATGACAGCTAATTGTAACAATATTGCTGTAATAATAAAATTATCGCCGATGAACGCTGTTCGTTATTTTAATGGTTCTATCGTCAATTAAAAATTTCAACCAATTAATGTAATAGACTGGGAACTAGACACATTCACCAATATTCTAACGATTTTATGTTTGATTGCTCGTTAATTTATAAATAGGGTATTGAAAATATTTATTTAGTTTTGTCAGTGATGTTTTACAAATAAAAATTTCATGTCCTTTGAGGAAGAATATAATTATATTTAAATCAAATAAAAAAATAAATATTGCAGTTATATTCTAGAGAAGAAAATTGTTACCATGACAAATATTCAAACTTTATAAGTTTCTATTAACGGTAACGAAATTCTTGAAATGAAACTATAATAATATAATAGAATTATTATTAATTTTTAAATAGCTCCACTGAAGACACAGGAGGTTTAGGTATAGGAACATGATATATCGTTGAAAAGCAATTTTAATAGTTTTTTTGGTACAGACAAATCTCACAACATCTCACGCCTCACGTGATTTATGAACGGCCCCTAATCTATTAAATCTGAGAGTTAATTATTATGCAATTTGAGGAAGATGTTGAAAAGGATCATAGCAGCAAAAAAGCTCGAAATTCCGCCTGTAATGTTTAAAATATTTGCTTTTCTCTTCGACCGGACAACAAGAAATAGTCCGAAGTTGTGTGTTTATAACAGTTTGGCTTTAAGTAACAAAAAGTGGCACTCGCGAGTTCTGCAGCGTTTGACCCGGCAACTGGCATAGACAAAAAAGCACCAGAGGATAAGCTTTTTCGCAATGTCTAAGTGTATTCTCTTGCTTTCAACACAAGATTTCTACGTAAATGTATCAAATATTTCTTAGCTTCTTACACACGTTATTAAATATTTATCAGTCCGTTTCGCCTAAGCCGAAAATCTATTTTTTATTTGAATTTCACGTTATTTTCAATGCCAGCTTTGTTCATGTGTTTGGGTTTCTAAAGGATTTAAATAAAAATATTATACTTAATAAAGCATAATAAAAAAAACTCACCTATACTTTAATAAA
Source organism: Sitophilus oryzae (assembly GCF_002938485.1). Classification (NCBI taxonomy): domain Eukaryota; kingdom Metazoa; phylum Arthropoda; class Insecta; order Coleoptera; family Curculionidae; genus Sitophilus; species Sitophilus oryzae. Next base: position 7,065,221 of record NW_022146479.1, read on the forward strand.
GTATAATTTGCACTGATTTAAGACTCACCTATCTTTTGTAGATTTTCTCAAATATCTGAAAACCTGTTAGAGATATCGGTAAACGGTTTGCTGCAGTCAATTCTACGTAAAATGAACTATCAGTAAGAATATTTTAGTTGTGATCTGAGATATTTCGGTTTTTGACTCACTACCCCAGTGCAGTTATGACATTCACCATGTTGAAATTGCAAAAATTTTTAGAAAGCTGCGACCATTGAAAATAGTTAGCCTTAGTAACCCTTATTAACATACTAAAAGTCCACATTTCTCCGATGTGTGCGTCATCAAAAAAAATCGGCCGCCATCTTGAATTTTGGTACTTTTTGGGAAAAAATGTAAATAACTCGAAAACAGTTCGTTTTAACGAGAAACTTCAAGAGGTAAAAATTAAAGAGAATAAAAAACTCTATTAGAACCAATAAAAAAATAGTTTATTATCCTAACGCAATGACGTACAAAAAAAATTTGAAAATCGAGCAGTTTTTAAAAGGAATCACCGAAATGCAAATTACTAATTTTTTAAGCTTATTAACAAATAACATGGATATTTAGCATCAATTCAACTGAAATACAATCCTTGTGACATTTTCAAGAAATATTTTTTATTGGTGGGTTAATAATATTTCAAAATTAACAAAAATTGTAAAAGCTATCCTTTACTAAACACATGTGTACTAATAATGTGCGAAAGCAGTCTCCACCGTGTCCCGGTCGGTGCTATTTGCACTTAAACCAAGGTCTTATTGTTACCATTTTGTAAACAACTTGTTTTTAAAAATACAGTGACAGTTTGAAAAATTAGGCTACAGGTTGGAAGAAAAAAATAAAATGTAATGTAAACTGACGACTTTCAAAACGTTGCAAAAAGATCCTTATCTGCGACAAATTACATCCGCTTTTTTTTAGATCCTGCAGCACAAAAATCTGAGCTAGTCGAAGCTGGAAATACATTCTTATTTTCATTATATGGTCGACATAGGCTAGCAAAAGATTTAGATCAGTTGAGGTATTTTAAATATAAAGCCCTTACATCTCGTCAGGTACTTATAGTAAAAATTTTGATTTAGCTACCTTACCTCCAACAACTAACGCAGCTGAAAATCATTATTATAGGACCTATTTATAAATGCAGTTTTTGGCTAAATAACGGAGAAGAGGCAACAGAATGTGGATGGAGTAAAAAAACGGATACCTTAGTTCCAACAACAATGTCAAACGTAGTGGCACCAGAATTTGTATTGAAAATGATTTACTGTAATTGCAAATCTGGATGTAATAAACTATGTACCATTGCGATCAAAAAATAGTAGTACAAGAATTAGTAGTCCCAGATGGAATAGTGGAAAGTAGTCCCAGGTTTTTGGATTTAGCCAACAACACTGTTTTTTTGTTTATCCCTGATGCATCTGCAATGTCCCTTATGGGAACCCCATCCCTTAATCGCGTAAATATAATCGATTTTAGCTCTGAAGTTAAAGGCATTTTTTAAAAATTACGTGACACTGACACTCAGAATGAATATAGACCAGCAGATTAAATCATATTTTGTTGTACTATTGTTAGGATAATAAACTATTCTTTCTTGATTTTTTTTAATCGCAATGGTACATGTTTAAAATCCAATATGCCATGTTCATGCTTGTGTGGTAACTGTAATGGTATTTCTTGCGAGAGGAAACAAATATCGGTCGATGAAGAACAAATCGAATAAAATTGTAAATTTCATTTTTTTTTCTAGAGATGGCAGTTTGAAAAGTTAGGTTACAAGTTGGTAACACATTTTTATTAAAATGGTCATAATTTGAATTATTGTTATTCGATTTGTAGGGGTATGTTTTTAATGTATTTATCATAATGAAAAAGTGTTAAGATCTTAGGTTAAGATCGTAGATGATATTTATGTCAAAAAGACATTCGCAAGTAGTTTATATTACATTTTATTTTTTTCTTCCAACCTGTAGCCTAATTTTTCAAACTGTCACTGTTTTTAAAAATAAGTTGTTTACAAAATGGTAACAAAAAGACCTTGGTTTAAGTGCAAATAGCCCCGACCGGAACAAGGTGGAGGCTGCTTTCGCACATTATTAGTACACATGTACCGTATGATCGAGAAAAAACGGCGTCAACGATGGCTATAAAATGAAGATCGCTGTCATTTTATATGTAAATTTATATGGGAAATGTCATCGATCGTCATTTCCCAGCCAACTGGACGCCATTTTTTTTCGATCATACGGTATTTAGTAAAGGATAGCTTTGACAATTTTTGTTAATTCTGAAATATTATTAAACCACCAATAAATATTTCTTGAAAATGTTACAAGGACTGTATTTTAGTTGAATTGATGCTAAATATCCATGTTATTTGTTAATAAGCTTAAAAAAATAGTAATTTGCATTTCGGTGATTCCTTTTAAAAATTGCTCGATTTTCAAAAAAAATTTGTACGTCACTGCGTTAGGATAATAAACTATTTTTGATTTTTATTGATTCTGATAGAGTTTTTTATTCTCTTTAATTTCTACCTCTTGAAGTTTTTCGCTATATCCCACCGTTTTCGAGTTATTTACATTTTTTCCCAAAAAGTACCAAAATTCAAGATGGCGGCCGATTTTTTTTGATGACGCACACATCGGACAAATGGGGACTTTTAGTATGTTAATAAGGGTTACTAAGGCTAACTATTTTCAATGGTAGCAGCTTTCTAAAAAATTTTGCAAATTCAAAATTATTTGCACTGGCCTACACGTATAAATAGGTGAGTCTTAAATAAGTGGAAATATTTTCAGGGCAGGTAGATCCCGATAGAGAAAACATATTTTCTCTGTACGATTTTTCAAAAAAGTTCAAAATAATCGAGTAAAATATACTTCAAAAATTAAGACAATATATTTTTTTGCTTAAATTTTGAGAACCACCGGATTTTTCTTGTGTTTTCTTTTTCGTAAGTTTAATCTACCACCTATGTGTTACTACCTATGTTATATTTTTGACCTAAACATTAAAATAACACTCATATACTTGTTTCTGGTGTCGAAATATACTATCTCTGAAATATGTGCACCCTGTTTATTAGACTTTATCACAGGCTTTTTAAAAAATGCCAATAACAACTATTTAATAAAATAATTTGACTTTTGCCATATGCCCTGAAAATGTATCAGTACGTCTCTTTTATATCTACATCCTAGTAATTTAAACAGAACCAAACGCCCAAGCCTACTCGATATTTTTATTTTATATTAAAAAGCAAAATAATGTCATAGCTTTTGCCCTGTCATAGTATCTGATATTAATAATATTTATCGCAGAGACAAAATTGTGGACATACAGAAATACAAATATTAAATATTTTGCTGCATACCTCTCCGGAAAATCAACAAGTAAAGGAATTTAATAAATTAGTTTTTCAAAAACGTATTGATTTATTGTTTGTTATTGATATTAATTGCATCAGTACAAAAATAATTTTTTCTATGGGAGAAGCAGCTCAATCTATTGAGAGTGAACTGAGAGCAGTAAAACGGATGAAATAAAATATGTATTCCATCTTGTTTGCACACGTGGAGTCTTTATGTACGAGTATTTTGAATGATATCTTGCCATCTATTTCATAAGGCGCTTTTTAAAAAAGGAAGCTTGCAAGATAAAAGAAAGAAAATCCTCGATAAAAGAACATCAATTGCTGACATTTTTCTATAGAAAGAAACAAAATACCTTTTATAATTCGAATTATAAGAGTGATATAATGTAGAAAATAATAATTTCGATGGATTAAATATCAAACTAATACCCTTATTTCTACAGGGTGTCTCAATATCTCTTGGACATAGAGCTACTACTTATTTTTGAAACAAAAACAAATTTATTGGGTACAACTTTTCTTTAGACAAAAGTGCTTCGTTTGTTCGTTAGAGGGCATCGAATTTAAAAAAAAATAAACACATTTTTAAGAATTCTTGATATTCCCATTTGAATAAGATTTGGGGTGCTTATGATTTGCTAAGTGCTTTAACATTTGACTTTCATAAAAATCAAGAAAAAGTACGTGAAAACTACTCTGACCCCTACATAAATTTTAGTAGAAATATTTTCCAACTCCATCGACGACCGATTTTTTTTCGTAAAATGGTCCTTCTAGTATTTACTAGATTTTTTGTTGTCTCTTGTAAAAAAAAAGACGTCACCACGCATACTTTTTGAGGAAAAAAAAGTTTTTTCGAACCTGACTTCCAAAAATTGTTTCTTGTCACATCAAACTATGTAGACGCATAAAATCTATCATGCGCTAATAATCTAGTTGGCGAAAATATGTAATTTTATGTTAATATCACAAATGATATTTGACAATAAGCGTCATAAATTTGAAATCTATTAACGTTCGGATTTATTTTTCATTGATATCCTCCAACGGACAAATAAAGCACTTTTGTCTTTTGTATAGAGGTAAATCGTGAACAATTAATTTATTTCTATTATTCTATTATTCTATGTCCACAGAATATAAAAATTTGGTGGGTCTGCTTTGGGAAAAATAATTTTTTTCTCAAAAACTATGAGATGTGGCGTTCGCGTTTTTTTTACGAAAGAGGAAAAATGTAAATACTGAGAGGACTATTTTACAGAAAAATAATCGGTCGTCGGTGCAGTTGGAAAACATTTCTACTAAAATTTATGGAGCAGTAGGGGTAGTTTTCACTTTTCCGGCGCTGTTTCTTGATTTTTTGTGAAAGTCAAATGTTAAAGCGCTTAGCAAAACATAGGCACCCCAAGTATCATTCAAATCAGAATGTTGGTTAAAATATCTTAAAAAATGTATTTATTTTTTTAAAGTATGATGCCCTCTAATGAAGCACTTTTGTGTATAGGTAAATTATTTCCAATGAACTTGTTTTCATTATGCAAAAACGTAGTTCTATGTCCATGGAATATTGGGACACCCTGTATATTCAATACACATTCAAAACATGAGTCAAACAGTAACTAAGAAACGATCAAAATTACGTTTTTTCTGTTATATAATTCCATTATTACTAAAATAATTAAAAAATATGTACGGTAAAAGATTATTATTTCATAATGAAACAATATTACAAATACTTAGACTTAGCGTTATTTTGAAAATAAAAATCATCGGCTATGTCTTACTAATGTGATACGCCTAACAGCTATACGAGTACTTTAATCTATTTGGAAATTTAATTTGTTGATTTACCACATGAATTCTGTTGGTAAATATAAAGCAAGAAGTAAAAAGCAAACTTTGGTATATGAATAAAACATTGAAAACTGAACCATTGGAATAACGCCAAAGACTTGTAAACTTTATGCCCAGAAAGTACGCCAAAATTTCATAACAAATATATCACAATAGTAAGATTATGTGTTTTAAAGTAATTTATGTTATTTTGAGTCTAACTACTATGTAATAATTGAATTTTTATATAAATAGTTGAAAAAGCATTAATATATTTACAAAAAAAGTATATCTACATGTTTGAACAAGAAACAACATTTTTCAGAAAATAAATAATTATTTTGGGATCCTTTTTTGTCTTATTTATATATAAAATTTTTCCGATAGTTAAGCAGCCTTAAAAGCGATCAGCCATCAATTCGAAGTTGGTCAAAGAATGCCTACAGAAGCTGAACAATTTAGGCTAAGAAAATAAAATCCTCTTACTCTGGGTGCCAGCCCATTAAGGAATAGAAGGTAATGATACAGCAAACCATTTAGGCTAAAAAAGCAGCGAACACTCCACTAACTGGACCAGAACCGTTCTGCTTCCCAAGTGGAAACCAACTTAACGCGGAACTCAAGAACTAGATGACTCATCTATAACCTGAAATGAGGATCATCCAACGGTCTGAGATACTCGAAGAAGTTTCTCAGAACTTACGACCGAGAAAAATCATAGATTTTCAATCTTAGAACTCAATTTTAAATCATAGAACAGTCTTCGGATTGTCACGGTTTTTTTTAACAGGACACAAAATCTCCTCAATGGACACCTCAGTAGATTGAAGCTAAAAAACAACGGCTAATGCAGATTCTGTATAGGGAAATAGGGAAACACCTCCTCACTGAGTGCTCCAAGACGACAACCATTCGTGGCATAAACTTTAGTACCACTGATATCAGAGATGGAGAACTAACCTCTTTAAAACCGTCTCAGATACTGGCTTTTGACACAGCCTTGAAACTGTATGATTAATTATAACTCAAGAAAGGGGTACACAATAGATCTACAAAGTTGCGGTGATTAACTTACTCTCCACAACCATACATTCTGCATCTTTTACATATATATAAAACATATATTAAATCTCTACTTCATATATGGGTGTTTAATTAGTTTTTTTAAGTATTGTAATTCTGTATTTACTAACTATTTAATTAAAAACCTGCCAAAGCAAAAAGACGAGCAACATCCTATGTGATTACATTGTCAAATATCAAAAACATAAAAACTTTGGAATATGACGATGGACAGGGACCCTAACTCCGGCCATCCAATTTAAGTTTCTACATTTAACAAGTATGTTAAAATGTAACACGTTTTACAACTCAACTTCTTTTCCAAGTTCCCACAAAAAAACTAATTAAACTTATCCTTGCAGATTGAGAATTTTGTAGAAGAAAACATGCGTGATAAAGTCGTTTTTTAAATAATAGTTGTAGTATTAACTATTTATTTGAAACGTTTGGTTAGGCATATAAAGTAAAACCGTTTGAATTTAATATTTTTGCAATTATTAAGCTTGAAAAGATTTCCGAAAAGTATTTAAGCTGTGAACATATTCACGCGTGTTTGTATATGATCCAAATACGTATTTTATCAATTGGATCAATTGTATATTTGTATTTGTAACCTATGAATAACATTTCTAAATATAAATGTTTTGTTTGTAAACTTTGTTGAGAGGCATTCATACCTAGAAATAACATTTGCTTTGAATGTATTTTTCCATATTCTTATTGTTTATTTGGGTGAAGTTCGATATGTAATTTGTTTATGTATTATATACTTCAGTTCTCGGCGCGGCGGCGGCGGCGTACGTATTATTTTATAAACAATATTGATGAATAAAGCGATTAAAATAACATTTATTTAAAACCGAATATTTATTTTAATATCTATATATTATAATATAATTGTGTTATTGTAAAACGATTAATGGCTTATATTATCGTTTAATCGACGAGCCTATATTTAGATAGCTACCTTAATAAAGTGGGTTAAAAAGTCATATTTATGCATTTTGGTTCAATATAAAAATAATCATAGCATAATTGTTTAGTGGCGAATTTTTTGTATATACAGGGTGTCCCAGGGTGTCCCAGGCTGTACCTGCATTAGAAGTTTCTAGAGAACTACAATATCTACATCGGAGATTTTTAACACATCACCGTTTCACAACGAGATCTCTCACATTCGAAAGACTCACACCAAATTTGTCGTTTAGGCTATACAGATTTTTTGACAAGCAGTTTTTTTTCCCGAAAATTTTAAATATTTTTTTCTCAAAAACGGTTAATGTTAGATATAGAGTGTTTGATATCAAAATTCATAAATTTTACAGAAAATTTAAGTATGTAATAAAAAATGGGAGTTATGTAGGGGGTAGTTGCTGTCAACTTCCGGAAGTTCCGCCGTATTGAAAATATTTTTAATCGAATATAGATCTCGTTGTGAAACAGTAATGCGCAAAAAATCACCTCTCTAGATATTGTAGTTCTTTAGAAACTTCTCATGCACACTCAGCCTGGGACACCCTGTATATGTATCTCAAGTTTCAGTATCTACAATTAGTTACATAATGTATGTAACCTACAACTTCGTCTCATAGATACAGGTTTATCTCACCGTGGAAAGGCATAACATGAAATAACAATTTCCGAAAATGCTCATTCTCCTAACTAATTCCAAGTAGAATAACTTGCTGCGACAATTTGAACACATCCCTGCTATTGGCTTCTCCCCAAAAGGGTAAATTAGGAACCACCCACACATAAATACCGAAGGAATCCATGCCACCGCTATGATATACTTAAAATTCAACGACGTCATTACAAGAGCTTGCTCTAAATTATTTCCAGCACCTTTTACATTGCGTCGATTTTCAATTGTATAATTATATACACTGCATTATACAGCTTCGGTGTAATAAATTATGTTTTACAATTTATCCTTGTTATAGGAATAACTTAATATTTATAAAATTGTTATGTCGTTTCAATCGAGAAGTCCTTTATTGTAGTCTTACGAGAACTGTAATGGATGTAGGGGACGTTTAAGCTATCATAAAAATAGCTCAAAACAAGGCTCAAAAAAATAATTTTCCCACAAAACCAAGAAATCTAAGCCTTGATTCTGAATCAAGGCTTAGATTTCTTTTAGCTTTTTCAATTTGTAAAAAATTTTTTACAAATGCTGAAATTTTCATAATTTTATGACTATGTTTAATATTATTCTACGGTCTTTCAAAATGTGTAAAACTGTCGACCATTTTCGACATATATACCGTATGATCGAAAAAAAACGGCGTCCAGTTGGCTTGGAAATGACGATCGATGACATTTCCCATATAATTTTACATATAAAATGACAGCGATCTTCATTTCATAGCCATCGTTGACGCCGTTTTTATTCGATCATACGGTATTTTTTCCATACAACTGCTACTACGAGAGTTTAGTCTTACGAGAACTGTAATGAATATAGGAAGCGTTTTAACCATAATTAAAAATAGCTCAAAACAGGGCCCAAAAATAGTATTCTTACAAAACCAAGGTATCTAAGCTTTCAAGGGTATGTATATACAGGGTGAATCTTAAGTAAGTGCAAATATTTTCAGGGCTCGGAGATATAATATAATGAATAAGTCCAAAATAACTGAGATATTTTACTTTGAACATTTAAAAAAATATATATATTTTTCGCTTAAATTTTGAGAACAACTGGATCTTTTCTGGCTTTTCTTTCTGGTAAATTTTATCCACTACCTGTGTTGCCATATTATGAAGATTATTATGTTTTTAACTAAAAATTAAAAAAATTGACAGAATTTTTTTCTCATAGAAAAGAAACACATAGACGTGTTTCTAGGGTCGAAATATATACTACCCCTAAAAGTATTTGCAGTTATTTAAGACTCACCCTGTATATTCTGAATCTATTAATACCACAAATATTACTTGAAATGTCTCTGTCACGCATATAACTGACATGTGAAAGACGAGTTATTGGCTTTCTCTTTCTGGTTATTATTTTTTCTAGAAGTTCCCATTTGTTTTTGTCACGAAACAATATTAGAAAAATTTTAAAACGCGCGTTGCTGGTTCCCTCTTTTTCGCTCAGTGTTTTGGTTATTTTACCTTTTTTATTCTTTTCGTAGGAATAACATTCCTGAGAGGAAAAAAGGCTCTCGGAAAGCTTAAAGCACAAAAGAATCCGTTATTTTATCCCCTATATATCTTCCATTGTTTGTCTAATCTTCTTACCTCCAACGTGTTTTTCTGTATTTCCAGCTACCAGAAAATTATTCGAAAACATGTTTATTTCCTATTATTTTTTTTCAATTTTAGTATGGTAATTTCATTCAAAAAGTATTGTCGTTGCAGATATGCAGATGCTATTACACTACGTTATTCCTGCAATTTTAGTATTTAAATATGACTATAATATATTCTACATATTTTCTAGAATAGGTATGTTTATGTCTTTTGAAATCATATAATATGATATTTTCATTTATTTTAAAATATTCCATAATTTAGGTTTATTAAAAAATATAAGTTTCAATGAAGCTCAGAACCAGACAAGATAAGAGTATATAACACGCAGATGCCTAACTAAAATATATTCTTTATTAGTTAAAATATTTTGAAGTTATTGTGATTTTAATATTTTTAATTTTTTTAGAAGTAGTATCATAGTTTAAGGAAAAGAGTAGTTGCACTCTCGCAAATATTTTTTGCCAGTTTTTGCAAGCTGTCGAACATCGGCAGCTTGCAAAGCGTTTCAGTTGAATTCCGTCCGTCGAGCTGCGAGGTTCGAGCGTTGCGTCCCAGCACAGAGACGGATTGACAAAAATGAGTGCCTTACTGTGTGCTGCTATTAATTGTAGTAATAATTCAAAAAATTGTTCTTTGAGTTTTTTTAGATTTCCATCGGATGTAAATCGGCAAGCTGATAGTAATTATCAATAAACATTTAATTATATTGTTTATTTTAGAAGCTGAGATATTATGTAGTTAATTAAATGTTATTATTTTTTTTAGCATGTGGGCAAATCTTAGAAATAGTTTTTTAGATATACAGGTTGTCTCAAATATGCGCATGAAAATATTCTTTGGTCAGGGGATTTGCCATAAAATTTTTATTTCAATAATAATTTACGAGATAATTTATATAGATTGGTTTTTGAAACAATTTTAGAGTAAATATTTTGTACATCTAAAGTCTCCGCAAATTATTGATATTTTTTAAATGAAAGAATTTTATAATAGCATAATCTATTATAAATTTAGTGGACTGTTTTTTTTATTTTATTTATTTTTAATTATAAGTGGTCGTAATATAACAATATTCAAAATATTATAGACAAAATATTGAGTTTATATTTGAGGGAAGAAAAGTGCCACTCCTAGCTTTAAACCACCGTAAATATACAGGGTGGCCCATTATTGCGAGGAAGTCCAATATCGTCGTTCTTGTCGCAGATGTGAAAAAAGTTTTATTCATATGTTTCAAGGTTTAGAAAGGGTCGTATCCTAAAATATTTTGTTATATACAGGGTGTCACAAAATAGTTATGGTAAAGTTAATTTTATTTTTTTTTAAATTATTTTACATCATTCTATATACATTATTCTATATAGGGTATTTTTTATGGCGATGGCGTCACCAAAATCGGAATATTTAAAATGGTATATCTCAATTTTCTTAAATGCAACATTCTGTTTATTATTTTTCGGTCAGATGCAGAATTAAAAAGTGAACATTTTTTTAAGTGTTTCTCTAAATTTTTAACGGTTTCGCAGATATTCGCAGTATTATATTACATATAGCTCTTTCAACAGTAAATTTTTATCAAAGCCACCTAATATGATCTTTGTCTGATATTTTATCGTTGAAAGTCCCATATGCAATGAAATACAGAAAATATTTGCAAAACGCCTAAAAATTTAAGAACACTTTTAAATACAAAAATGTTCACTTTTTAATTCTACATCTGAAAGAAAAATATATACTAGGTGTTGCATTTAAAAAAAATGAGATACAACATTTTAAATATTACGATTTTGCTGACGCCATAAAAAAATAATACCCTGTATACGATAAAGTAAATTTTTCTACACGAATTTATTCTGGTGTCCTTGTCATGTTTAAGAAAACATAGCTATGTATTAATAAAGTTATATTCACTCTAGTTTTTTGCCACTTTTCATATATAATGTTTTTAACCAAAGTTTTAGTAAATAAGAAATAGAATGGCAACACCGCAGTGTGCTTTAAATAGAATCCAGTTGTCTACAGAAAATTAAACTTGTTTTAAATAAAAAAAAATTGTAGAAAATCTCTGAAATAGATAATAATATAAAAATATGTCATTATACTATATATTTTCCGCATTTCTTCCCATCAGAAGATTTTCAGATATAGAAGAATTGTTACCTACACGAAATATGAAAATATTCTGTTTTCAAGCAAGTTTTTACTCGATGATCAATTTATTTTATTTTATTGGGAACTCATATTTTTCTAAATACATATATGTGAAACTACGGCGAGTGCCACGACTATACTTTGCCTAGTTAATAGACCACAACTATACAGCTACGTCAGTGGTCACGGGAGGCAAGAACAAGGTCATATAAAGTGGCAGAAAAAGAACAAAGGATTTGACAAGGAGTAAATCTACTAGTTTCCTTATACTATGGTAGTATATTTCGACCCCTCTGAGAATTTGGAATTTTTTGAAAATTGATTTTTTTAGGTTTTTGGTAAAAAAAGCATTATTTGTTGGTAATATGGTAATACAGGTAGTAGATTAAATTCATAAGAAAGAAAATCCAGAAAAGATCCAGTGGTTCTCAAAATTTTAGCAAAAAATCATTTTTTTGGATTATTTTAAAATTATCTATATAGATGATTTTGGATTTATTTAAAAATGATAAAAAGAGAATATGTTTCTTTTATCGAGATCTACCATCAACCCTGAAAATATTTGCACTTATTTAAGATTCGCCCTGAATAATTCGCCCTGTCGTTCGGCAAATTCAATTATGTTTTTGGATGTAATGATATCTTTTTAATATAAATTAACAATAAAGAGGAGGAAATCTGTATAATACCGTTGTTGTTAATTTGCAAAGTGAAATATGATACAGAACGGTTTTGTTTAAAACTTCAAGTTCTGTGCTTCATGTCTTAAGTACTTTTTTTATATAGGAAAAACATCAAAACTGTTCAAGGATATTTGTATTTCAAAGGAATCCCAACAACGAGGAACAAAATTCTAAAGTAAAAGAAGTGTCATGTTTCAAAGGGATTGAATATATTTTCTTAATTTCTTTTGCACAGGTTTACAATAATTTTTGCTGGGGCATAGTTGCTAATAAGAATATACTTGTAAATTGTTTTGTGTATATTTTTGTTTCATTTGTTATTAATTGAAAGGCATATCAACGGAACACGTAGTTTATGATCAAATAACGGCTGGAATAAAAAGAAACAGTGTGCTAAAAAGTATTTTTTATACCGCAACAGCTAAAATGAGCTACATAAATTAATGATTCTTTTTGTAGCTAATATAAGCGCATTTAACTGGTTTTAGTCGAACACCTCGGTTTTATGAAGTGCTTTATTTTAGATCTGCAAAGGGTAGTAAAATGAATGTTTATTGTCTCATTTGCTAACTACTTTGATAATGTAGAACATATAAGGTTAAAGGAAAATGGTGTACTAGATAGCTGTTACATTTGTAGAAAATTAAACACGTTTTATAATAATTAATCTATCTGATATAATATGGACAGCAAAATATATATTTCTGAATTTAGTTTTAAGCCAGACCTGGTTGAATTTTACTCTCTCTCTGACATTTATTCACTCTAACCACAAAATGCCTTGAAACGTAATTGTACATGTTGAACCAACCTTTAATAGGATTTGCATTTAAATTCGGAAACACTACTTTACCGATCCTTCTTAGTGTCTTTGCTCTTAAATAACTCCATTTAAACCGTTTAAGTTCTATTTATACTACTTAACTGGAGTTGATAAAAATGTACGTTAGTAGACAGTATTTTTTACTTATTCTTTGGGCCTGTATATCTTGTCCGATACTGTATAAAACAAGTTGATTTTATCTGTACGCCACATTCCCTTATCTATTTGGAGGTTTTATTAAAATTACAGTGGATAAAAGCGTGAATTTGAAAATTATTTTCACGTACGCATTGCGGCAAATGTTTTTTCAAGAAATCGCATAAGGGATTTTGTGGAGATAAAAGCTGAGAGCTGAATAAAAACTGACGCTTTTTTCCATAGAAAACTCAATGATGCGGTCGATTAATCACAAAATTTAATTAGCAGCCTATATCTGCATTGACAAAATTTAAATAACCCAGATTTGGCTTAATGTTATATATAAGAAAATACCGCGTGTTGCATCGTCGAACTGAACATAGGAAATTCCATGTAAATTTTAAAAATGACGAATAAGTTCTCCTCATTTTATCAAACAGAGAATTTTATTTGAAACTTTTTAAAGAACTCCTTAAAATAAAACAAATTGTGCATTTTGAATAGTTTATACGATTTCGTTTTTGTTTTCATAACTCCAACAGGAATTTGTAGAAGCTACTGAAAATGAACAATTTACTTAATTTAAAGGAGGGATTTTCTTTAAAAAGTTTCAAATTAATTTGTCTGTAAAATAATATGGAGAAAACTTATTCATCGTTTTTAAAATTTACATGGGATTTCCTATGTTCTGGTCGGCGATGACTGTATAACAGGGTTGTTCACCACATACGACACGGAGTATTGTAGCTAAACGATTAGATTTTTACAAATTGTAGGTTTTGGGTTCGTTGAAGGACTATTACAGCTACAATTTGAAAATAATTTTACAAGATACAGAGTATCCCAAATAAGCAAAAAATATTATAGTTGTATTTTTTTAAATCGAACACACTGTATATTATTTCTTTAAAAACTTTCAAATTAATTTGTCTGTAAAATAATATGGAGAAAACTTATTCATCGTTTTTAAAATTTACATGGGATTTCCTATGTTCTGGTCGGCGATGACTGTATAACAGGGTTGTTCACCACATACGACACGGAGTATTGTAGCTAAACGATTAGATTTTTACAAATTGTAGGTTTTGGGTTCGTTGAAGGACTATTAGAGCTACAATTTGAAAATAATTTTACAAGATACAGAGTATCTTAAATAAGCAAAAAATATTATAGTTGTATTTTTTTAAATCGAACACACTGTATATTATTCCATTTTTAGATTCTAGGACTGAAATAAAGGTAAATTTGATTAAGATTTATCGCACTTAAACCTTACCGGTTTTGAAATATAATTTAAAGCTTCATTTCTCCAAGGGTATTAAAGGTTTTAATACTAAATATTTACTGAAGATTATTTATTGATCAGATATTATGTTACAATAATAAAAATTATACTACCTTATACAGAGTGTTCAAAAAATTATATGAAATAATTACTAGCTTTCAACGGCAATAACTTGTTTAATTTAAATGGAACACCCTGTATATTTTACGTGAATCAGATGCACAATTTCATTGTCTATCAAATTGTATTATACCATTTTTTACCTATTTCTTCGTAGAGAAAGAAGTTTTCGTAGAAAATTCGTTTGCTTATTATTTAGACATCATTTATCACTATACCCATGGAATAGTGACATTTTAGATTTTTTTAAAGCAACATATGTACAAAATATACAGATGGTTAAAATAATAATATGGTAAGTAAATTTGTTTACACAAAGAAAACTATTTAACTCTTTGTAAAATAGTATACTAATTATTACTAATTATTAATATACTCTGCCTATTATTTCCGCCTCACAATTAGTTAATTACATACTTAACTGTTTTAGTTAATAAATTATTTTAAATAAATGTTGATTTGACTCAGAAATCAATACAATAATAAGTTATAAAAGTGAATAAGCATTCGTCAAAAAATGAAATTAATTTATAAGGTGTTACTTTTTACCACACTATCTAATACACATACAAAATTCAGTTTTTTTAGTATTTGGAGAAATTATTGTTAATCAACGTAAACAGTCAATTAATGTAGTTTAAATACTGGGATCATAATAATTAATTGGTGCTATTTAACAAATATTTAAACAGTTTTTCTTATTTTTTAATTAAATAAGCGAATTATATCGATAATATTAGTATCTGTACTCTTTGAAAATTTGTTACATCTTTAAAAATAATCTAAAATGTCAATACTCCATGGGTATAGTGATAAATGAGGTCTAAATTATAAGAAAATGCTACTTCTACGAAAACTTTAAGAGATAGGTAAAAAATGGTATAATACAATTTGATAGACAATTAAATTGCACATCTGATTCTCGTAAAATATACAGGGTGTTCTATTTAAATTAAACAAGTTATTGCCGTTTAAAGCTAGTAATTATTTAATATAAATTTTTAGACACCCTGTATAAGGTAGTATTTTGTTTATTATTGCAACACAATATCTGGGCAATAAATAAACTTCAGTAATTATTTAGTATTAAAAACTTCGATACCCTTGGAGAAATGAAGCCTTAAACTTTTTACTGCAATTTCATAAAATTGAAAATATTTCAAAAACGGTAAGGTTTAAGTGTGATAAGCCTTAATCAAATTTACCTTTATTTTAATCGTAGAATCTAAAAATATAATAATATACAGGGTGTTCAGTTTAAAAAAATACAACTATAATATTTTTTACTTATTTGGGACACTCTAGATGTTGTAAAATTATTTTTTAAATTGTAGCTCTAATAGTCCTTCGACGAACCCAAAACTTACAATTTGTAAACATCTAATCGTTTAGTTACAATACTCCGTGTCGTATGTGGTGAACAACCCTGAATAATCTTAGGTCCTTTTTAAATAAAACACTTTGCAACCATATAGATTTTATTTCTAAGACTAAAATACTGAAGATTATCAAAAAAATCATATCTTCTTTCACGTAGACAGAAAGTCTTTGTTGGAATAGTTTGCCAAAATAATTGTCGAACTCGACAAATTCGCTGTGAATGCGCGCTTAGTCTGAGAAGTCGATTGATAAATCTTTTAATAGGGCATAATGTGTATAATTAGAAATTGATTGTGGCTGACAAATGAAACAGAACCATGCACTAACTGAACAAAAGCCATCGGGGCACAAAGGACGATATCAATCAGGCCAATGAATTAAAGTGAGCGTTTTCGCTAGATCCTAGATGAACCAATGGCGTTTTAAATGCAAAGCAGGATATCGGTAATATCTCTAAACCGCCGCGACGCTGCCCTGAAGGAACAAAACCAAACTGGACCGGACTGCTTAGTTAAAATTAGTGGGCCGATACAGCGTAATAGCCGCTGCATTTAATTTTAGAATAACAATGGATATTCCTTATTTCACGAAATATACCAAAACTCAATTATTTATTACCATATACTACATAGAATAACTGTTAGATATATAGCGATGGCCCATTAGTGCGAGGATGTCCAATACTATGGTTGTTCTATGGTCCAATATCGTCGTTCTTCACAAAGATATAAAAATAAAATTAATATAAATGTTGCGTGATGCATATTCTATTATTTTTTTGTTTTACACAATTGTAAGATTTTTCTTCATTATTTTTGTTCTTTTCAAAGATTTATTCTGTTATCACTGGTGTTTAGTAAAATACCGGATGCGTCTCAAAAGTGGCTCACCTCGATAATTTTTTGATTTTTTTAGATAAAAAAAACGAGATTTTGTATGTTTGTTTATGACATAAATTAGGATTGAATGACGTATTCAATTGTTTTTGATCACTTCCTGTTTCACCGGAAATGACTGCAACTTTTGACATTTAAATGGCACCCTCGTTTTTTTACTATATTCTATAGAAAATGATACTCTGAATAGAATGACATTCATATGTCAACTTTTGACATATTCTCATATGGTTTATTTGAAATTGTAACATGTGTGGTTCATAACAACAATTTGAATCGAAATACCAATTGTGTGATACCAAACTATTGGTAAAGAATACTTTTTCCAAATATGCTAATCAGCCACCCTCGTTTCATTTGAAAAAATTGAGATATGTTTAAAAATACGATTTTGGCATCTTTTAACCGGTCAGGACAAGACAGGGAAAATATTAGACGATCAAATCTATTTTTCCAAGGCTTCTTTTTTAAAAATTAGTGTTTTTAACACAGCCATGGCACTCTAAATTGAAATTTAAAATAGGATTTTTTTAAAGCGAAAATGTCAAAAGTTGACATATGATATGTCAATCTTCATCAGAGTGTTATTTTCTATCGTTTAAAGTAAAAATACCGAGGGTGCCATTTAAATATCAAAAGTATTAATCATTTCCGGTGAAACAGGAAGTGACCGATTAATAATTTATGTCATATGTATACTAACATACCAAATCTCGTTTTTATCTGAAAGAAATAAAAAAAACTATAGGGGTGAGCCACTTTTGAGACGCACCCGGTATAGGTAAGTTAGGTAAGTATAAATAAAGTTAAATTGACTTTTGAGTTTTTGCCATTTTTTAGATAAACTGTTTTTAACCAAAGTTAAAGTAAACAAGAATAGAAATAGTTCTATTGTAGAATTTTATACTGAACCCGGTTCTCTTAAAAAACGGAGGTTGCAATTTAAAAAAACTTACAATTTTATCATTACTTTTTTTGTAATCCTGTATAAAATAAAATTGTTTTAGGATATGCACCTGTATAAACCCGGCAACATTTATATAAAACTTTTTTTCATATCTTTGTCAACAACCACGATATTTGACTTAACTAATGGGCCATTGCCCTGTAAGTGACAAAATAGCGAAAATCTGAAAGATTGCATAGTGTATATCAATACGTTTTTGTGGTATTGAAGAAAATGAGAAGTAATTCTTTGGGTGGCATATTTTACTTAAAAGTACGCGAATTTTTAATATCGGTGGTTCTCTGAATCACCAATGTTCGTTAATAGTAGGATTCAGCAGCTGCGCTGTCACAGCCAGTTTAATAAAGATGCTCTTCGATTTACCCCTGTTCTTTTTTTTCTTTCTGGCAGTTCGAGTTTTCGCATCACCTAAAAATAAATTCGAAGAAAAAGTAGGATATGCACTTGGTGCCTCGACGAGTCAATTGTGTATTTCAGCAATTTGCGGTTTCTTCAAACTCACTCTAATTTCAACGCCTTTAATAAAATACTGAAATACAGCAAATTGTTCACTTTTATATATTGGAAGTTGCGACTAGAACCATTACGGACCCGAAGAAGAAATTATCAAATCTCTTTTTATTTTCCTTTACTATTTCGCTTTAAAGTGTACATCGTGTCTATAAAAGTAAAACTTTTTCTGCACTTGAGTTAATATATCTACTTGTTTTTTAGAATGAGATTTATATTTTTTTGTTCAAAATTCCTAGGGAACGGAAAATCTCCAAAAGAAATACTCAGAAAAGGCAACAGAAAATATCCAAACTGCTATTGAGGTGTTAGCATTAACAGCTCGTTAAGCCGCCTATATGGTAAAATAATACAAAATAAACTTTAGGCAAATGTAGGTTATAAAATTGGAGATGACCAGAGCGGATTTAGGCAAGAAAGATCATGTGTCAATAACCTGTTCATCTTACAACAATTGCTGGAAAAACGGATAATGTACAACGCTCTAAACTTTGGCTGGATCTAGAAATAATCGAAACAGATAGCTCGACAACTAGAGAACGATGATATCTTTGATAGACAAGCTTGGAGACGGGAATACGGTGTCAGCAGTAGGGACTTACCTTAAAGATTAATTTATTTTTGTAATGGGTTATGGGTTCCACCCGTAATAATAATAATAAACTTGTGTTTTTTCTGTTAAAACTTTGCGTGTAAAAATAAATCATTCTAAGTAATAAACTAAGAAAAAGGATCTATAAAAACAGTAATATAATAACTGTAATAAAAAGGTATATATGGGTTTGCCTCTAGATTATGCTTGCCATTATTTTAGATGGAAAGTATTTATACTTGTTGGTTGGGGACAGAATGAGTAAGACAGGACATTTGTCTTGGATAACAATGCAGTAAATTGGCTAAATCAGCATTTATTCTTTAAAGGAAGGAAAGAGCCATGTTTTAGCGGAACATTGTTAGAGCTTATATAGGATCTTGTTTTAAAACAGGCACTTTATATCAGTTAGAATTTTGCTGGGACTTTTCGAACATGCTTTAAAGAATTAGTTCAGTAAAATTTGTAGTAGGTATATGTCCTAATTTTGTTTAATTTATTAGATTTTTTTTTAGTTTGATACATAAGGTATACCCGTTTGGATTGTTTTCGTTTTGTTTCTGTCATGACAGAAAATCTCTTTATGATCACTATTTATATATTTTTAATATCTTTGAACATAGTGTTGGAAAAAAAAAATTTCAGATATTTTTTCTGATCAGATAATATTTTGACTAAACAGATTATTCTTTTTGTCTAAAGAACTATGTTTGTACAATTTGTTTTAAGTAATCCATTATTTCGTAATATTTACAAATCCTTTCTTCCTTTTCATTTCAAAAGTACGCAGCTAAAAGATTTTCGAATTTCCGCCGAGGCTTTTGGCAAACGAACGCGCGTGTTGCATTGTGAAACGACATTCAATTAAATTGAAACAGTAGGAACATATCTGCAATCTTATTTCAATTTGAATATTACTTTTAAATTAAAATCGTTCGGCCTTTCAGTATCGTTCCCGTCCTGGAAGCCTTCAGTGTTCGAGTTATTTAATATTTTTGCAGCTCGCCATGAAACTATATATCCTGAAAAAGTACCAGTGAATTTTTAACGATGGATCTATTATTTCGTGCAAAAATGGACTCTATTAAAATGTATAGATGGGTATGCAAAACATTTTTCATAGTTCCTAGCCATAAAAGAGTCCAATATTCCGGAGTAGCTTTTCATAAAGTGTTATGGGTGTAGTTTTCAATTTGTTTTTTATTTCTTGTCGAAGAATATGTCAGAATTGAATGTATTCCTTAAATTAATAAGAATCACTGTGTCATTTCAGTTAAAAGTGACATACATATTTCATAAAATATATTATTTATAGGGTTTACAGTTTACACACAAGTTTTTTGAAATTCCACAACAGGTGAGTTCTAAAATCCAGACAAAATCCGAACTTCATCGAGAAAGATATTATGAATACCTAGCAGTGAGAGTTATTGTCTTATAAATAATAATTACTTATAAATATTTACTCAATACAAATAGGAATTAACTATTTCTAAATATCTCTGTGAACAGTGTGGATATATCTGTTAAACTTTGACGTATACCGGCCATTAAATCGATTGACATTTAACGATAGTTACTTAATGACTTCAACCATTAAGGTAACAACCATTCTTGACAAATGTCAATCAATTTACAGTAACAAATTGGGATAAATTATTTGCGATACATCCAATAAACTGAAATATTTTCTAGAGATATTGAACAAATATATAGTGGTATTTATAATTCGGACTTCGTCTCTCTAATGTAAAATGGCTGGAGTCGATCAATTTTCAATTTAAAATTACGGATTCCAGGCAGTAAAATACACAACAATTTACTTTTTTTTTCGTTTTTAAGTTCTTTCAATATTTATTTTTGCATAATAAAGAGACCAGAGGGAGGCATTTAAGAAAAGTTTTTTTTATTCTTTGCCCTTATTTTTGTGTATAACTTAATCTCCTAATCAATTTTTGCTCATTGAAAAAAAGTCCACCAAGGCACCCTCAATTAGTAAAAAGGTTTTTCTTGTAGGCTCTATTCGATTTGTATGGCCCAATATTTCGGCTTTGAATGTAATGATAGATTAGTGTCGTAGGTGACGTAAAAAGGCGCTGGACTTATAACTGTTGATGTATTTCTTTTCTTGTTATGACTTAATCGGCCTTTAGAATTTGATCAGTTTTTTAAAAATCGATATATATCTTCTTGGACTCATTATTGTCGAGTTTGTTGGTTAAAACCGCTCATATTGCTTGAAATAAAAATACCTTCTTTTTAAATTTACGGTTTTACACGTATATAAATGTATATATCGTCCAATTTCTGGTTTGGGAAATCAATCGATATAATACAATCTGATAAGCTACCTAATTAAACTAGATAATGACGGGTTTCGGTAAATCTCATTAAATGATAAAGGCTGTACCTTGTACAATATATATCTCGATCAATGTCCGACAAAATGTAGTTAGTTATATTATTTAACAACAAAATTAAAAATTTTTGCAACTCTATAAATAATAGTTTTAATTAACTAAATAATGTTTGGCAAACTGTAAAGTCGGTAAATGCTAATTAATCATTATATTGGCTGCAATATATTGAAGTATATATTAGGTATATATAAAATAATTGTTTTGTAATACAGAGAAACATATTTTTATTTTGGGGCTTAAAAATTAACTAAATGGCTAATATTTTTGGTATAAATTACTCTGTAAGTCAAAAATTAACACAAAACCCACCACTGGCTGTAGAAGTTCTGTTGTAAAAATTTAAATTTCAGCAAGGGGTGCATAATTAACAACCATTTGCGGGGAATATATCGATCGTTTTTATTTTCTGGGGTGCGAGACAGTGTGTTATTTGTTATTAAAATGACAATAATATTTAATATTTATAGCTATGAGGTTTAGTGTACAGTCTTCAGATCAGGAATACATTGTTATACCGAAATCCCCCTTACTGAACTAGTTATCAGAACTACAAGATCTCGGAAAAATTAAGTGTCTTTTTGATTCAAAACACTTTAATGACAGCAAAATAAAACACCAAATCACTACTATACACCAAAACACTTTTACTTTTACACTGGACGCGCGTTTCGCTAGCCATGTTAGCATCATCAGCAGATGATTAAAAATAAAATCCCCCAGCCCTTAGTTCATAAGTGTTGTGTCACTGTAGGTCAGATCCTAGTAAGTCATGTTGAATCTATCTCGATTATACTTAGAAATACAATGAAAAACGTAATGAGGTTTTGAATCACAAAAAATAAACATTTTTTACCTATTTTTTCTTGGTCTAGAAATTAATCGTTCGGTTCTGACCGGACGACCTTTTTAAGATAGATGATTGGGCCTTTTAAGATAGATGTCAACCTCCTAGTTATTTTTTACTTTAACATATATAGCCGCCTGACCTTTAGAAATTTTTTTAATGGTAAAACTCCTAAAGAAAACTCCAAACGTCAATGAACCTCTTAGAATGAAGCGGAATGTTATTAATGGAATTTTTAAATATATTGATATAAAGGAAAACAAATTTATATTATAAACTAAACTACTTATTTCGAAATGAAACATACAAGCTAAAATATAAATTTCTGTAGGGGAATGAACTTTTAGCCTTTGTATAAACTACTTAACACAGGAAGATGTTAACACAAATGAAGAAGAAAGAACAAATCAGGACAATAACCGCTCCAGCAATAATAAGGTGTGGAGATAGCTTAAGGTTTCATTGTTCTATGTAACAATGAACTTACATTATAGGATCTATAAGACAAGGAAGGAGTATTGGCTCTAGATTGAGAATAGTAGTTAAGCGTAGGACTTCTTCTATATAGTACAGATTCGTTTTAAGAATTAAGTGTTATATAACGTATATGATTTAAGTAATCACATTTAGAATATTGTAAAGTTTATGAACCACTTTTTAATTAAATTTGAAAAAACACGCCTGCCATAAAATCTTCCCAATTTCATAAAGCAAACTTCAAAATCCAGATAAATATTAATTACATCAGGACATACTTTATTTTTATGCTACATGGAGATAAAAAAATCGTATTACCTAAGCGGGAAAAAGTTTTTTTAAGACTGGAAGATGGCGAAAGCTTTGATCTTTAATTATTGTTTTCCCAAAGTTTCCAAAGGGATTATATCCACTGATCCCAAGAGACACTGGGGTTGCGTGAGGATTATTATTAAGATCTTATCTTTCACGGGGCATCACAATGCGACATTATGCAGCTAAGTCCACTGTTTTTTTGATTTTAGCATGCCAGAGTTGTCATTTCAAAGTAAGTCACTCACATTTTTTTTATTTAATAAAACTAAAATTAAACATTTAATAACGCAAATGGAAAAAGAATATGCGAAGGAGGCCAACACCCGGTAGAATAAAGCTGATTTTTTTAAATGCAAAAGTAAATGACGTCTAGGGCTTGACCTCGCCAAAATTATTATCGATTGTCATCCTCCGTTTTTTTTTCGATCGTATGGTAAAAGCAAGATTATGTATCGGGACACCGATCAGACGTCTTCTGTTTTTTCTTATATGTATCGTAGGTTCATGAAAACAAACGAGAAAGCAACGATGCCCATTTTTTCTGGCCAAAATGCCAACAAATATTTAACTTTCGTAGAAGAAAAATTTTGGGATCATCATTGGGCGCCATTTTTCTTTCGACTGCTCCAGTTTAAAGATTTTAAATAGACTTGATTTATGGCAGTAAGTAAACCCCCTTAAAGCAGGCAAACATGGCTCTAGAAAAAAAAGGAGGGAAGAGAATAATATATGACTACCAAATAATTCAACCTACCTGTTTCGAATTGTTAGAGTTAGTAGATTTATTTTAATATAAATTTTATATGATAATCTAACAGTTATATGAAAACATTTTTTGTTAATATTATCACTACATATACTTAGGTACTATGTACTGAAGTTTTCCAAATTCTAAATTTTTCGCATGTTATTGTTGCATTTTCATATCAACTTAATAAAAGTAAAACGTTAACTGTTATGTGCCTGTGAGGTTCTTTAATATTCCTTGGAAATAATTTTTCGGTTTTCAAAACAAATTAATTTTGCATCGTTGTTTTCAAAATAACCGTCTGGATTAAACTGGATTTTCTGAATTTTAAGGTGCCACCGTTTGTTTTCTTTATTTTTAGTTTAGGTTAGAACGTAGAGTATACAGTGGATATTAAATACATATAAAAATATTATATCATTTTTTATTTTAATTAATATGTTTCTCTTTAAACCTGAATGTGTTGAAGGATATGAAGGCTCGTTAGGGGCATTTTTTGACAGACAGATTTGGTTTAAGGCAATTAGCAAAAGGCAAAATAGCATATTTAATGGTTCGTTGGATTTGGAATTTGTAAGGTTATGTTATGGCCCAAGTCTTTGTTCACGAATAAATGGTTAATCGGATGTTGTTAATGAAATAACTGAAAAGAACAAACTCATTTGGTCTGTTTGTGAACGAGGATATAAAAGCTTAATCCTTAATTTCTCAATTAGAGCTTTGACTGTATGCTGGAGAAAAAATATAAAATTCATTTCAGCAGGTTCAGTAAAAGACAGTTTAATGTTTTTTTTTTAAAGAATGTCTATACTTTGGTGGCGGTTCAATTTCTGAAAAAAAGTCTGAAAATTTTCTGAAAATCTAAAAAAATAAATTTTGGTTGAGTATCTAAACTAATAAAAACAAGCTAGCTTATTTCAGATTATTGCTAATACCGAGGACAATCAGTAATACATCAAGCAGACTTAAATATAATTTAACTTTGATTTATACGTTTTTAATCTTTAAAATTTAGTTTCTCTTTTAATGTTGGAGTATCATTTGTCACCCGCCTGTTAGAATTTGTACCACTCGCTGAACAAAATTGATGAACCATAGCAGACTGTAATTCTTGTATAAAAGCTATATCTTCAATGTTTTTCTCATTATTTTTTCTATGTTATTAATGATTTACTAGATGTAATTGATACGAGAGGCTTAGTTCTCCTCTTTGCGTGTCATTTATATTCGTTATTATTTAGTTTAATGATGTTTTGTTCTAATATACAGTGGCGATAAATAAAATATCGTCGATTAATTGTAGTGTTATATTCAATACATTTCATTTTATAAACACGGGCTTAATAATCAATATTGGAGATTGTTGTTTAAAAGGTATTATGAAGACTATATTACAATTAATATAAAATATACTAATAAAAAAACGATCAAAATGAGGGAAATACAAAGTAAAAATATATAACGTATTACTTTATATTTGAGTTAAGGATTTGCAAAAATGGACACACACTCTTATTTGGAAATAAAAGGATAACTTTAGGCAAAACCAAAAGAACCAGGTGGAAAAATACGAAGTTCAGGAAAGTTTATATAAAGTTCGCAAACATTTTTATCATCTAGCGTAAATATTTGGTTAGCGGGTCTACAAAGCGCTAGTTTTTCGTTTGCCTGTTCGTCAGAAGAGTGATCTTTCGGCAACGTTGCAAACTTTACAACCAAGGGTCTGATATCACTCAGGTCAAGCCAATGTCTTGTACAGTATACAGTGTGTCAAAAAAATTGTGGCTTGGTGGTTGATTCTACAGATAAAAATAATACTAAAATCGATGCATCGTAACCTTTAAACGCAAATATTTTGAAAACCGCTCACCGTTTCGAACTAAACGAAGAGCAGGCCAGTTCCTGGGGTATCTGGCGCCTACGTGCAACATTCTTTGGTGCGCCCTTTTTATATTTAAATCAATTATATAATTTGTTCAAATTACGGTATCTATGAGGATAAAAGGAGTACCATCAGTAGGACTCTCTACCCTATTGAAAAGTACCCTTTCAGGGATGTTGTGGAATTTTACACCATCGCTAAGCCAACTAAATAAAGAGCACCTCTTTACATAAAAAAGTTCTAGCTTTTTATGTCATTTGTTGAAATTACTGTATCTATTAGGATAAAAGAAATACCACCAGTAGTACTCTCTACCCTAATGGAAAGTACCATTTCTGTAATAATACAACTAAAAAATAATAAAATCTATAATAAATAAAATAATTTGTCTTTTTGATCTCACTGTAGAATTCAATAGTCAATATCTTATTCATTATTTAAAGAGAAAAAACTTTAAGGAACTTTAATAAAGAGACCAGATGACCCGCGTTTTAATCAGAAGCTTACCAGGTAGGGGCTGTGACCTAGTTCGTCTTTTTTCATACAAATCGCTCGAAGAATGACTTGCAGACTATTTTTTTCTGATTGATCAGAAGACTTCTAACAAGAGAATCTACATAACATCCTCTGGAAATAACACGTCAGCGCTACAATAGCAAAAAACTCCCAGAAAGGAAGCTTCCCTAATGGATATATTCGTTATTAAAATGAAAAAGAGACTTGGAATATACGCCTGCCCATTATTGGTAGGAAATTACCCTTAAAATATACTGGCTACAGTGTAGTGGGACTAATACTAAAATTATTTATTATATATTCTGTTTTAGCTTATATTACAGGTATCTTATTACTTTTATTTTAACTTTACGACAAGATTACAACAATTATTGTATTTTCTCTTTACCGTTTTTCAAATAAGTCCAAAATAACCGAGATATTTTAATTTGAAAATTTCATAAAATTTTTCGCTTAGATTTTGAGACCTACTAGATCTTTTCTAGGTTTTATTTCTTGTAAATTTAATCTACTACCTACATAATGTTGCCGTATTATGAAAATATTATGTTTTGGTTTGGTTGATTTTGACTAAACATTAAAAAATCATTTTTTTTAAATTCAAATTTTCAAACTTTTTTGTGAAAAATCCCTTTGAAAAGGGGTAGACCCCTTTCTGGGGTAGAAATACACCCCTAAAAATATTTGCAATTATTTAAGACTCACCCTGTCTATTCCGGAAGAAATATACTGATTTAAGTCAATCAGACATAAAAAAAACTATTGAAATGCAAAAAAATGTAAAATCATTATATAAGATAGAGGGTCAGAGGGTGGGTTTTAAATAAGTCCACATATTTTCAGAGCAGGCAGATCTCGATAAAAGACACATATTTTGTCTTTGTCGTTTTTCAAATAAGTCCAAAATAGCCGAGTTATTTTATTTTGAATTAAATTTCAAGATACATATTATGTTTTTAGATTAATATTTTTTCGTAAGATGTACCTGTACATCCTGTATACTAATATTTATATATCATTCTATAAAAGATAAGCTCTATAGTAGTCTTTCTATTCTCTGTATTTTTACCTGCATAAAAAAACTGTGTAGTTTTTATCAGTTTTTATATCTCGGGCTGCCTAGTAGTGCGTAGTAATTCACATAGTCGAAGTGATTTTTAACCTGTAATATATTGTTTTCTTGTTCCTGTGTTTCTGGATGTGCTTTATTTGGATATTATATCACATTAAATAATCTTGGTAAGCTTTATTATGAACTGTTTGCATGTATATAATTCCTAATTTTTAAGTTAAGGTTTTATTGTTCAAAAGTTTATTACATAATTATATTAATTTGAATTGCAAAAAATTCAATTTTTTTGTTTTAAATACACTTAAGTGTTTATACAAAAAACTGATCTTTTAAAAACATGTGGTAAAATTAGGGAAATATTACTTTTATTGATTTACGCCAAAAATGTGATTATTTTCATAAAAAAATATTTTAATGTGACAAAATATGAAGGCTTTTGTACATGGCATAAATCAAATTGAATTGAGTTTTTAAGAAATATTTTTTGAGTACGTCATATACAGGGTGTTACAGCTACTCTTCTTGAAATATTTTACAATATACAGGGTCCGGCAATAGTGCGTCGGGCATCTTTAGCTCCTATAATATAAAAGCTAGGAATTTTGTTCAAGTGCAAACCTAAATTATGTATTAGGATGTATTTCAGGAAAATATTTTAACTTCTATAGAGTGGCTTAAAAAAGTGTGAGTACTTTTAAAAAAATTATTAAAAACACTAGAAATGTCCTAAAATCAAAACTAGATTAGGTATTTATTGTAGTGGGTCTGTACTTACTTTGACACAAATATCGTAATCTTAAACCATACAGGGTGTCCAAAATTCTATGCCAAACTTTCTAAAGTATAAAATAGTTTTTCTTGGTTGATGGAGAACTAAAAAATAAACATTTTTTTATTTAAAGTATTTCAAAATTTTTAACGGTTTCGCAAATATTCGCGGTTTTATTACCAATAATATTAAAAATTAATTTGGAAAAAATCATCCTGATCCACTCACACTTTTTTGAGCCACCAGCAGTTAAAATATTTTCATAAAATACGTCCTAGTACATACTTTAGGTCTGCACTTCGAACAAAATTTCCAAGTTTTTTATTCTAGGAGCTATCATATATGCCCGACGCACTATTGCTGGACCCTGTATAATTTTCTTTAATTTCTAAATATGTAAAAAAAATATTTAGTGTATAACAGTTAATTTAGAACATAAAACAAAAACCTTAAAAATCTATAAAATTAATAAAAACAGATGTCAGCTACGAATGCAGTAAACAACAATACAGACAGCTAACATTTCTTACTTTGAAGCCGTTGATATTTTCAAAATATTTTAAGGTGATCGTATACTACTGTATGAACGAAAAAAAAACGGCGTCAAAGATGGCTGTGGAATGACAATTGAGAATAATTTTGGCCAGGTCAATCGCTAGACGTCGTTTGCTAAAAATTGACATACAACTTCACAATTAACACTAATTATTGAAAGATTAAAAAAAGATAGAACGTTTCCAGACACACAAATCTCTTTCAAAAAAAATATTTTTTTTCTCGAATTTTAAACTACACCATTTAAAAATAACTTTTACTCAATATAAAAATTACAGTTGAGGGTTGGAACCTTTGGCGTTACGACAGCAAAATAAAACACTAATTTACCAGAATACACCAAAACACATTTACTCTCGCACTGGACGCGCATTTCGCTAACCATGTAAGCATCCTCCGCAGATGATTAAAACTTAAGTGAGTCTTAATAATTTGACCTCGACAAAATTATCACCGATTGACATTCCCAGCCGTCTTCGACGCCGTTTTTTTTTAATCGTATGTTATTTACAGTCATAATTCTTAAGGTATTCAGTGCCATTTGTTTTAAACACATATACTGGATACCTAGAATTGTCGCCCTAGAACACACAGACAATATATAAACAACAATACATGTGTGCTGAATTCGGTGATGGACAAAAAATCAGTACGATTTATAGTGACCATTTAAATTCTTATGGGTGCGCATATATCACACTTAATTATTGCAACCGTATGAAGTTAGTGAGCATTTTGAACGTTGCTAATACCTAAGGGGCCATTAAACGGGGCGATTGTACATTAAACAGATTAGTACTGTGACATATTGCTCGTTAGATTCTAATTAAAATTATAACATTTCTTAGTTTTGCTTGCGGTGCACCGACACAAAAATTATTAGAAAAGCGTGCTCTTGATATTTTATGACCTATTTCCACGCCAATACGATACAATACATTTCTTTACTTTTTTTAAGTTGCAAATAAGCATATTATTAAAAATTACCAGATAAGATCAATATACAAAATAAATTCCATACGATAAAAAAAACGGCGTCAAGGACGGCTGGAGAGTGACAATCGATAATAATTTTGGCGAGGTCAAGCTCTAGATGTCATTTACTTGGCCAGTACTCTTCTATAATTTTCAATGGAGCTTACTGCCTGTTGGCCTTAAGAAGGTTGTTTTCTAATTTTATATTGAGTAAAAAGATTTTGTGCAGTTTAAAGTACGAGAAAAATAATTTTCTGGAGATAGATTTGCATGTCTTGATAAGTTCATCACTTTTATTAAATAGCGATCTAGATATTTACGCTGAAATTATCATCGATTATCATTGCCCAGCCGTCTTTGACGCTATTTTATTTTCGATCATACGGTATAATATAATTACAAATAATATAATAAACATACAGACTGTGTAAACCTGTATATCCCTTAGAGAAAAATAGTAAGGGAAGGTTATATTATACCGGGTGTTTTACAGTAGTTGCTCACATGTTCACCCCTATAACTTTGTTATTTTTTAGATAAAAGAACGATATTTGGTACGTTAGTATATGATAGATATCGAGATTGATTGACGTATTCAATTATTTTCGATCACTTCCTGTTTTACCGGAAATGACTATAACTTTCAATTTTTATTCTCGGAATTTTTTTACTTTATTTGATAGAAAATGACAATTTTTGACATTTTTAATAAAAAAATAGCAAGTTGAGGAGCTGTTGAAAAAAATATTTGATTGTCTAACGTTTTTTTAGGTTTTTTTTCCTGGTTACACGATGACCAAAACGTATTTTTAATCATAACTGAATTTTTTCAAATGTAACGAGAGAGGCCCACTAGCGAAAAATATTTTTTACGAATAATTTTGTATCACAGACTTCGTATTTGGGGTCAAATTGTCGTTAATTTTTTGTTGTGACACTCTAGACTGAAATATAAAATGCATTTATTTTTAAGAGAAAATGTCAAAAGTTATCATATGATATGTCATTCATTCAATTCAGAATGTTATTTTCTATCAAATATAGCAAATAAAATACTGAGGGTACCATTCAAAATTAGAAGTTGTTGTTATTTCCGGTGAAACCGGAAGCCATAGATTATATATTATCTATAAAAGTTATAGAAGTGAGATACTTCGGAAAACACCCGTTATATAATGTTATATTTATTTATTTTTTTATTATTTTTAAACCGTTTAAAAGCTATACAGTGTGACCATTCCAATAGTAGCATTCGGGAATATCTTTGTAGATAAGGTATACAATGAGGAAAATTTCACAACACATTTACAGTTTAAAATGTTGCAGTTACGTATACTTTATAAAATAAAGACAATGGAACTTCGATATAACAGTTTTCTGTTTCCATTGTTATTAATCAAAACATCAATTTGCTGATTTTTTTCCCTTTTTTTCCAATTTAAAAATTCTTCCGATACAAAGGTTGATATTTATATTAAAAAGGCGGAATTTGATTCAAATATTGTCATTAAATGTTACGTTCTTCGAATTTTAAGAAATATTTGTTTTTTGTATTCTGTCTTGTTACGATGGGATTTGTTGTAATTAATATTCCTTGTCGATATTTTGTCGTGCTACGTTTTTTCTCGCAAAATTAAGCCTTTAAAATCGATGGCAAATAAAATTAAGTTCATTAAATCTTCGGTTTAGTAACTTTTAACTATTAGTTGATATTTTTTTTCACAAGAAATGTTTCTTTTCTGAATTTATATTTTTTTTCATAAAATATTTGCCTGATCGGTTAAAATTAGCGTCTATGCCCTATAAGTCTCTGTGGCAATAAATTTACATTTGTTGACACTTTTTTTCACATTTTGAAACGAGTTAATCCCCAACCGTTAGTTAATAAATCCTTATTTTGAAAACTTCACTCTCGATAACTTTTTTCGTTGTTTTTAGCTTATTAACTCTGTGAAATATCATGGGCAAAACAATGCTTTCCCACGATTTATTGGCCGAGGAACAAAAAAAAAACAGCCGCGAAAAAAGTTTTAGTTCAAACTGTAGATTGGATATACAAATTTCCCACAGGCATATACGAAAAGTGCATTCACAACGCCAACTAAAACTTTTTCGTTTCTATTTAAATTTAAATTATTTCCTTCAAGTTCTATTTATGTTTATTTATCACCTAGTTATCTAAAAGTCATTTATTAGCTTAAATCATAAAAAATGCTCTGCCACCAAAAAAAAAATCAGATGTTGGAAATGGCATTTTTAATAAGTTATTAATCAATTTGCTTTGGGTTTTAATTAAGCTGTCAAAAATTACGTTTTAAATTAGAAACTAAATGTTATTAAGTTAATTCTAAATAATTTCTGAACTAACGTCAATATGGGGATGAAAATTGGTATCGGTGTGTGTGTGTGTGTGTGTGTGTGTGTTTTTGACACGAGAAATTTGATTTATATATCAATATGACTATTACAGTTGAGGGTTGGAACCTTTGGTGTTACACAGCAAAATAAAAACACTAAATCACCACAATACACCAAAACACTTTTATTTTTACACTGGTGTAAAATATACATTTCCTTCTTTTATTTTAGGTAAAACATACCTGCTGGTAAAAATCGCTTCGATCAACCGTTCTCAAGATATTTGGAATGGAATTTATCATTACATGTCTTTATTGACAAAAAATAAACATGTTGACTGGACAATTATTTGAGTGAAATGATGAACTTTTGGAACTTTTTATTTTTTTAAATTAATCATAAATTTTTCTAGAAAAAAATATGATAATACAGTTTCTATTCAAACAAAACAAATTCAGATTTATAATTTCAGTCTAATAACTGTCTTGGAAACAAGTTTAGTTGTTGTCAATAAGGACACGTAATAATTATTTCGATTCCAAATATCGTCAGAACTATTATTCGTAGAATTTTTACGTAAAAAATGGCAGAAATGTATATTTTCTCACTCAGAAGTGCAATACGGGTATGTCTGAAAAGTTATTATACTGTTGTAGAAGTCACATTGTCATCGAAATCCAAATTTCTTATGTCAAAAAACACTCTCACCAATTTTCATCCAAATAATGACGTTATTTGAAAAATTATTTGGAAAAAATCGAAATAATGAAAAACTTCTACACCCTGTATCTCATAAACGAATCATTTTAGAACATAAATTGCTGCAGAATATGCTGCCGAAGTTTCCTTACTACAATTTGGATCACCCGGTATAATTACAAATTCATAATTTGTGCAACATAAAACATCGGAATTTTTTTTTTTAGTAAAATTTCCCATTATGTGCGTATTTAGATACTGCATTATTATGCAGAATATTTGAAGTAATATCATATCTATTAATTATTTCTGGCATAATTATTGAGAAAATAAGTTTTATTATACCGTATGATCGAAAAAAAAAACCGGCGTCCAGTTGGCTGGGGAAATGACAATCGCTGACATTTCCCATATAATTTTACATATAAAATGACAGCGATCTTCATTTCATAGCCATCGCTGACGCCGTTTTATTCGATCATACGGTATAATATTTACCATGATACATACGTATTTACGCTGAAACGAATCAAAATAACGCATTTCCAATTTGCTAAATATAATAATACATTTTTTTAAGTTTATTTAATGACATATATTAATTGTTATTTTTTTTGATAAATACATATATGTTCAGGGTGTTCCTTAATCAAGAATCCTTTCGAAAAAATCAAGAGATAAAAAAATTAGAGAAGAATAGAGATTATGAAAATAATTTTTATATTAAGAGAAGTCACTGGTGTACCACAGTTTCCTCCAAAAATATTCAATATAAAACCTTTATGGACGACACTGGTTGAAGTAAATAAAATTCTTTGTACACCAAAAAGGTATTTTGAAGCATATAACACGTGTATCAAGTTTCATAAAGATATCTATAATAAAATCAGAACAAAATTTTACTACTTCGTATCTCAGAAATTAAGATGTTTAGGACATAACATTCATTTGAAGTTTTTCTCTTAGTAATAGGTCCAAGAATCACCGCCTTAAATATTAGCATGTCATTACGGAACACCCTGTATTTATAAATAAATATTACACTAAAATACAAAGTATTTTTTTATAAGCGTCCACACATCCCATGTGTGGGTCGTCTAACTTTCGAAGCAGATGCGTCTCGAACTCCGAGCGATTCGTTACATCAATATTTAGTTTTTAGAGGAATTTAGAACATCAAGTTTTTGCTTCAGTTTGTGCATTTCCTATTTTTTTTTAATATTCGATTTTACTTGAAATAGAATATATAAGAAATAAAAATATACAATAATACAAATACACTCTACAAACACATTTTTTTGTATGGTGATATACCTAATCGTGTAATATATTATGAAGTACATTTCTATTTTCTTGAAACTGTTCCTACAATAGAAATAAAGAATGAGTGAAAAAAAAATACATCATTTGATATACTCTCGGATATATGTACATAATCTTATAATATATGAAATGCATTTTTATTTCCTCGAAACCTAACTTATAATAGAAATTCCCAGATAAAGAACGATTGAAAAGAAAAAAACCGTGTTAAATATTAATTTATTTAATACGAGGGGTTGTTATTTAATACAAATTTTAAAACTAGCAATAACTTTTTCCTTAAAGAAAAACTTTTAAAGAGAGCTTACCAGTGATAAATATGAGGAATTCGAGGAGATACAGATGTTCCGTGATCATACAAAATTTAAAAAGTAACTATCGTAAGAAGGACACTACACAGCGCAGTCATTTCTATTGCATCGGGATTTAACTCTTGTATAGTGTGGCACGTGCAAGCCGAATCGAGTTCAGCGTGGAACTATACAGACCATCTCACTCGCCCTAGGTATAGCCAAAAGTGCGAGATAGAGACGGCGCTCTAGATTCCGCGGAAAGCTTGCAAACTGCGAGGTTTCCTGCGTGAAGTTTGCAGATTTTCCTGCAAATTGGGCTTAAGTTTCTATCGCCAAGATAGACACGGTTTTGTTTTCCGTATTTTCGCGTTTGTTTGCGGCCGAGAACCTTTTCCAAAATATTACTTTCCAATTTGATTTATATTCCAAAGTTTTTATTGGACTTAAACAATGGATAGTTATTAGTATTTTTTAAAATACGCGCTTTTAGATGTTTCATATTTGAGGGATTCAGAAATGAACTGGATCAAGTCCTAGAAGATAATTATGGAGAAAATGAGAGTTTTAAAGTTTCTTAATGCTACTCAATTAAAATAAAACAAGCTGGAGAAGAAAACTTGACACAATGATGCTTTATTATATTTTAAATTGTATAATTGAAACTAAAGTAACTCGAAATATGACTGTGGTCATTTTTAAGAATGTTTGTTTATACTTTTTTGGACTTGAACTATTTTATCTCTGAAAATATTTGAAATTTTAGATTTATATTGGTTCATCGGTACATTCTTCTTCGTCATTAAGGGATTTGTTGACTTCACATTGTCTATTGATAGTGTTTTCTTCGATTTTTATAAAAATTATGGTATATAGGCGGGATAAAGGGAAGAAAATCTTTCATGTGTTGTCTTTTAGTGTGTTACTTTACTTGAAATATGAAATGAATACGTCTGTATGAAATGATAAGATTCTTCTTATAGATATTTAAGTATTTGTAAGAAAAACAGTCTAACTTATTGATGTAATAGTAGTGAAAATAATGATAAATCATAGTATACTTTCAGAATCGATAGAATCAGACTTTTCAGATGGCTGATAATCTAATTTACTTGGTGCAAATGGTTTAGACATTGTTTCATTGTCATCCATTTGATCAAAAAAATAATTTTTTAGCTCTAAACTTCAGCACTTAGCCTCAGCAGTGTTAAAGTCGCGCACAGCTTTAAATTTTATGGACTCGATCCAGTTCACTTCTGAAAGGAATCAACAGAATATTCAGAAACCAAACAGAAACGGGCTATAGTTGCTTAACGCGTGAAGTATAAGTTGATTCATTTACAGTCTGACAAACGGATCTGAAACAACGGAGCAACGGCAAGGGGATCGCAATTTTCTAAAATCATGACCGATTTCATTCATAAAATATCCACGAGCGTGCGGTGTTTCATAAAAATATATCAGGAATTTTTATAATATTTTCCAGTAAAGTTTATAATATTATTTTACTTTAAATGTACCTACATTTTGTTTAGTCATTTGCCAAATATAGTAATATTTGTTAAAACGCGTGTACTAATTACAATCAACACAAATCAAGTTAAAGATATAAAACACAATACAATAACACCGCCACTGGATTTTTCAATAATAGTGACTTTCTACTATACCTAGAGAGGGGCATAAAGTTGGGCATAAGAATCTCGACCAATCAGACTGGATGAATCCGGGATGCCATGATGAATTTTGTCAGCGTTGCCAGCTTACCCTAAGCGGACGTTATCTTAAGGAAATACTTCCCTTTTATAATAGGCAGAATGAACGAAATCAGTTAATTAGATAAATATACATTATTACAATAAGAACTACGTCAACATATTAGCATATATATAATTATGTATGCTGAAATGAACTAAAATATATTCAATTTATAGGTAATATCGAGCAACTTTGCTTTTCTATAATTAAACGTGACAACATCGACTTTTTTACCCGAATTCCTTCCGCTGTTTTAGTTTCGGCCTGTTAGGCCTTTTTTAACAGTTTCTTAAAACAAAAAGGATTTCTAAACACATTTTTTATTGCCTCTATTGTAAATTCCTTAAATCCACCCCCAAAGTTAGTTTTAAGAAATTCTTGAAAAAAGCCTAACAAGCCGAAGCATCGTAAACATATTCGCTTGCTTCCTATAACCATATTAAAAACAGCAGTAAGAAAGTACTTCATAAGTTAAGTGTTCTATTCAATGGACGAATTTTACCACGACACTGATATCATTAATTTGTTATTAGTTTTAATTTAGGGTATTGTATTTTTAAAGAAAAACCGTTTAAAATATCTAAATACAACTATTCAAGAATAGTTTACTTTTTAGCAGATACTTCTATCATTATAAACCTGATGTTCTGTTAGAATGACATTACGATAGACTATCTGCTTAAAACTCAAAACTAAAATATTCTTGAATAGTTGTATGTAGACATTTTTTTCTTCCTAGGTTTATTTTCATAAGATTATTATTTTCCATAACAATTACGTTCAGATTAAAAATATCTTTGTGTACAATTTCCAGACATGATGCTTAGGAGGAAATTATGTTTTGGGTAGTTTCAGAAACAGTTCGCAAACTGGGAGGTTTCATGCATGAAGCTTGCAGATTTTACTGCAAATTGGGCTTAAGTTTCTATCGTCAAGATAGACACGGCTTGTTTTCCGTATTTCCATGTTTGTTTGGGTTTGCTGCTTTCCTAAAATATTATGTCGCCCTCTAATTCTTGTTACAAAATTCTCTTTGCAAATACAGGGTGACCTAATGCCCTGAAAATGCCTCAAATCGGATTTTCTATTTCAGACTTTCAATCCAATCATTTTTTACGAAATAGTTATTATTCTTGTTCAAATTGTTTTTGTCCACCTGGATGATGTAGGTTAAGAATAAAATGCGACATTTTATAATTTAACGCTTACCACAAAAAAGTTGTAAAACGAATTACTTTTAAAAAGAAATAATTTATCCTACTTTTATTCGAAAGCCTGAAATGCTTTAGTGTTGTGGAGTTTCCGACATGACAAAATTTAACTCTTAAGTGGAATGCCACCTTTTAATTGCTGGCATAAAATAGCCCGGGAAGCTGTGCAGCCTGCATATTTATACTGTATGAAACATCAGCCCATTTAAAACGAGGATTCCTTGAAACCAAGTAGTTACCTGATATTTCAGTAATTTAAGTTGCCATTTTTTTCTGTTTTTTTAATGAGATATACCCTAGTCAAACTGGAAATTTAAATAGTTACGTAATGCCGGTATTTAATTTGAATTAATTAAAAATAATTAATAGCTATACACCCGTTTTGTGAATATTTTATTGCAATGTAAATAGATAATCAAATATTTCTTTTCGATATTCTTTTAGTAATTTTGTATTTCAAAGAATTTACATCTGTCTTACTCTATATATGTCAACGTAAACGTTATAGGGGCTAATTTGAAAGTGGTCTATCAATAAGGCAGCGGCACTTTTACCAAATCATCTATCTGAATGCTTGCTTACGCGTATTGCGTTTCGTAGTGCAACAGTCGATTGATGTATGACTCAAGGCTTGGTACAGTATCGCGAAATCTATTGGTGTGCTGTATGGATTATCGCAAAATTATGACAAAACGTCCCTTTACACAAACAAACTCTAATGGATTAATATTACATAAAGTTTTCCATTTATCTATTGGATCTTGTTGATATGGATATAGTTCAGGAACAAATACTCCTTCGTACATAAAGGTCATTGGTGTTTTCTTTTTTTGACGTCAGTTCGTACGTCAATCGTGTATTTAAAAACTATTAATAGATTTACTTGAGTTTATTGAACAGAACCAAAAACAATTCTATTAAAGTTATAAGAGGACATTTGTCCAGAAATAACTATTGTTTTTGAATAAATTAAATAATTCCTTTCCAACAAACTTTGAGTAATATGTCTTTTTAGTTTTTAAATATGCTGTTATTCGTTGTTTATAATTTAAGAAAACTGTAATAATATTGAATCAAAATTACTAGCCTTGGTGGTTTAAAATTTAGACCAACAAAATCCTTTTCTATATTGTTTCGAAAGGTTTTTACATTTTATAATCATTTGATAATTTTTTTAACTAATATATTATTAATTTAGAAATTTAACAAAACTTGATATAAAATTTGAAGTCAATCTATTCAATAATAGGTTAGGGTTATCATATGATTTTTAATGGTTCGATGCTTAATAGATCAGAACTAGCAAATATGTAATTTGTCTTTAAAAATACGCCGTGAAAAATGATTTAATTTTCTAATCCACCTATTCATAATAAATTACTTTGCTTTATGGGTTAGTATACAGTAAATACCAGTTTTCTTTTAAGGTTTAACTACTTTATTGATTGATGATGTGCATTACGAAATATCTAGTGTAAGCTCGGAAGATTGTAAAACTTAGCAAGTCAGTAGAGCGGATGTTCTATTGGAATCGCTAAAACAAGAATGAAAATGGTGGAACGACTATTCGGATATGCCATAAATTAAATTCTTACTCTTATTTTGATGTATAGTTGGTTTCAAATAAATTTTAATTAGTATGTAAAATTTTCTATACAGATACAGTAAAAATATCAGATATTAGCACTTTAATATCTTATATAGACGTGGATTGACCTAATTTAAGCGCAAAAATTTAATACAACCTCTTTGTACGTATAAAAATTAAGAAAGTTATGTATTTACAACATCCCAAGCCAGGCATTTTCACTCTGTTTTTTTTCTTCGTTAATACACATTTGATATGTTTGGTTCAATCTTTTTTTGTTGTGATTCTGTATTTAATTACAAATGTATAGTTTTCAGATTTTTGCCTATACTTGTAGTATAAGACGGTATTACTTGCTAAATTTCATAGTTCTAGGTCAATGGAAAATACCCTATAGATTTTTATTCCCTTGAGAATGTCTAAATATACATTTTTTGCGGCATAAACGGCCGTATCTTTTTTACGTTAACTTAGGAGTTTTATTTTTTTTACAGACTCAAGGGGCTCTAGAGCTGAGTATATGGTTTAAATTTTAACCCGATACTTCTACGCGTTCCCGAGACAGATGGCAGACGGTTGGATGGACAACAAAGTGATCTTATAAGAGTTTCTGTTGAGGTATGGAACCCTAAATATGGACACAATTTAACTGAATACAGTTGCTGTGGTTTGTAGAGTACAGTGTTTAAAAGTAAGTTTCAGAGACATACACTTCTCCAATAAATTAACGCACCACATTATGAAATCATTTGATTATTGAAATTAAAAAAAAAACATAACGTAAAGTTAATTATAGTTAATCTGGGCTATGTTTTCTTTAAGCTTAAGAATAATTTCGAAAAACTAAAAAAAAAAAATTCTGAAATTAGCGGCAAAAGCAAAATTTTACAAAATTGACAAATGCATTTTTAGTTTGGTTTGGTTGGTTAAAAAAAGTTAACAAAAAATTGGCGCATATTGTGCAAAAACTATTCACAATATAAACTGCTGGTAGGAGTTTCTTTTTGGAAAAAAGTATACCGGGTCTGTTTTAAAATCACATCAAGTTTTCTTAAAATTTCAAAGTAGTGCGTTAATTTTTTGGAGTAAGTGTAATTTTCGTAAGAATAAACTAAAAAAATTGGGTACAGGGATATGGCTAGTACTGTAAATTTTCTTCCTCTGTTGGAATTTAATTTAGCGAATAACGAACCGTGTTAAACAGTAAAGTGGTGAATAACGGCAATTAAGACGGTGACAATTCGGTTAAGTAGTCGAATGCAACGTGCTAGACTCAATGGTAAACAACTAATTCGTACTATACGCATTTGCGCCAACAGTAACAACAAGCAATTAAGTGACGGTTGATGCAATTTCACGTGCACCACAACGTCTCGACTATTGTCGAAGGTGTACGCCTTAACTCAATACTGCCGCACAAGATCAAAGGCGGCCACTAGGAGATTTTAGGCCGGTAAATCCAAATTAGATGGACAGATCCAATTTAGGCCTGGGCCCTTAATAATGCTGGATTAAATCGCCATTCCTGTGTCCAGTCTTATTTGAATGATTTATCGGACTTAATTTAAGTTTTTCTTTGTACTCTCTACCGCTGAATGCCCTTTTAGAACTATATTTTCACCTTCTTTCCATACCATTATATTACTCTGAAATGTGGCAATTTTGGCGAGAACAGTAATGGACGTAGAGGACGTTTTAATCTTCATTAAAAATAGCTGAAAAACAAGCGCCCAAAAAATTAATTTTCTCACAAAGCCAAGGTAAGTACGCATTGCAAGGCGTATATATTCTGAATCTATATAAAATTGGCTATAAATTCTCAAATTTTCACAATGTTATGACTATGTTTACTATGTGTCTAAGTCCTTTGAAAATATGTAAAAAATAGCCAAATATTTTGGTCAATTTTTTCCACACATTACTACATACTCATAAAATTTGTAGATTTTGATGAAACTCTTGTTTTTTACTAATTAGAAAGTGTGGATCACGAAAATGTAGGCCATTTTGGCGTTACGAGTTCTGAATCACCTGCAGGCAATATTTTAGCTACTATGAAAAATCGTTCTAAAAATCAAGTTTCTTAAAAAACCTAAACACAAACCTCCAAACCATTATAGATTCTAAATCTAGTAAAATAAAACATTAAATCACCACAATACACCAAAACACTTACTTTTACACTGGACGCGCGTTTCGCTAACCATGTTAGCATCATCAGCAGATGATTAAGACTCATCTAGCAGGTGATTAAGACTCATCTGCTGATGATGCTAACATGGTTAGCGAAACGCGCGTCCAGTTTAAAAGTAAAAGTGTTATGGTGTATTGTGGTCAGTTAGAGTTTTTGTGGTTATTTAGTGTTTATTTTGCTGTGTAACATCAAAGGTTCCAACCCCCAACTGTTATCTTCTAAATCTACATAAATTTTCCCACAAATACTGAAATTTTGAAAACCAACTGATTACTATTTTGATGAAACTACTGTTATTTTCTAACAATATAATAAATACGTAGAATACACTCATTATACAATACGCCATACTTATTTGATGTATAGGATACTTCAAAAAATTGAGAATTAAGTAGAATGTATTCTAATGTTTCTTTATTTTGTTCTATAGGTCCAATTTTCATTGCAACCAAGAATTAAGAGTCCAACAAAGACAATTTTGAGTGATTTAATCAACATACGGCGTCATTATCATGGTAAGTCATTCAAAAATATGCATGTTATAAAGTATCTTTCTTTTATTTTTATTAATTGCACATTTTTAAAGAATACACCAAAATATCTTGACTATTTCAATAATTGATAACCATATTTATAATTATAATATTTACATGTATTATTATAAATTTTTTGAGAGTTTTAGTGGTTCCATATTAAAATAAAGCGAACAAAAGCATCCATTATAGCATCATTGTAATGAAATACTGAATATAATTAGCTTTTTTGTTTGGAATGAAAAAAATGTAAAGCAAAGGAGGCATGGATTGATATTTGCATATTTTCCTTCCCGACACATTGTGTGGTCAAAGAATTAACATATCTGATAAAAAAATATTGGATCATAGTAAATTATGCTGCAAGAAACTTTTCACTGAGTAAACAAATTATAAAGTTGTCACATACAGAAGTTTTTTAAATATTGTTACTGTGCATTAATTCATTGTTAGCCAGTTAGTTTAATACATGAAAATGTTAAATTACAATAGCGATTTCTCAATTATATTTGTATTTTATTTTTTCAGTTACTTCTATTTTATACATAGGTGGTATGTAATAATAACCACGATTGAGAGTATTTATTTATACATATGTTTACAGTGTATAGTTTTGATGAGAGTGTATAATAATCTGCCGTTGACAGTGTGCAAAGAAAACAGGTTCACAATTTGGGCGATTTAACTTTGTCACATGCAGAGCTGCAGATATACGACGTTGATAGTAGTTATTATGGTTCTTTATTTTCATACATTTGTTTCCAAACGACTTTGATTTGTTAGGATTTCTGTTAGTAGAATTCATTTTCAATTATTGGAAACAATAGAGAGAGAGAGAGAGAGAGACACAATCTGTATATGATCCATAAATTATTACAAAATAAAAATATGTACAGTGTGTAGAAATACTGTCCTAAACTTCAGTGGGTTTTACTACAGAAAAAAACAAAAGAAAAAGTTCTTATTAACATATGCTCTAAAATGATTCCTGGTGAAGTTATAGCTCATGAAAGGGTAGTAAAAATATATTGAACATTGCATACTGTTTTCCTCAAAACTTCAGGTAAGCGGGTCATAGAAACTTTTACTTTTATATTGATATGTAGTGTCACCCTTTAAAAAGATTGGTACACTATTCCTATTACATCAATAGGATATATGTGTTTAAAAAATCAATTTTCGAATAACTAAATTTTTAATTACCTTATATATATACTTTCTGGTATCAAATATATGCGCATTTTCTTAATACATTTCTCTACCAAGTTAAATATTTAAAGATATTTAAAATATTTTATAATGGTTAAATTACGTTTTGAATGTGCCTGTAACATTCCACATATGGCCAAAATCTAACACTATTCGGACTGGCTGAATTCTTTACATATGTATGTAACTGGGGCATCAGATTTAGTTAAAACTTTTAACTAAATAAACAGAGATTGGGTTTATACGATTGTAGTTCCCCAACTGTTTGATGTACGTTACTTAAGTTAAGGTATTAAAAATTTAAAATAAATACCCTGGTTTGTTCAAACGAGATTAAATTAAATTGCATGTTAATCTAGAGTCTCTTTTTCTCGGTAGCTAACTCGCGATATAGTTTAAATACTATGGATGAAGTTTGTCATTTTTACAAAGCTTGGCTGGTTATGAATATAGTGGCATATTTTGAGAAATATTTGTCTAATGATAATAATAATGTGTCTATTTTTACAAATTTGTTTTCTAGACTAATAAAATAAGCAATGAAAAGTAACATAAAATGGATAATGAGAATATAGAACTAATTTTCAAACTGCAAAATATTGGTAGATTATTCTTGAGCTTTCTAGAAAATTTAATGTTTCTTGATTCCCTGTCGTACCTTTTATAGGGCTTAATTTAATCTTTTAAATCCTTTTTAAAATTCTATATTTTTTGTTTTCGCTGGTGTGACTGGTCGGATAAACGTGCAGCATACGTTTGAATAAGACAAATTGCCCAAATCTTTAAAAAGTGTATATAAATAAACAAAAGCCGGGATTTAGATACCGATTTGAACGACCTTTTGTTTGTGTTTGATCCTGTTTGAATCGCCAAAAATATTTATCCTGATTTTGCTTGTCGCTCTTTATTCTTATTTTATTTTTCAAACAAAAGAAAAAGAAACAAAAAATATATTTTTTTTTAATTATGAAAATTTCTTTTAGAATTTCATTTAAATTTTTTTGTTATATTAATATTCTACATATATTAATATTATTTCAGAAATCATGTGCCATCTCTCTTGGGGAGATTCCTCACGTAAAAATAAGATTTATTTTTTATATTAACATATATGCTGTTTTGTTTCCTAGGGACAGGGGGTTAAAATCTTAATTTTTTTCTGCAAAGTGTAAGATGTTTAATGCCGATTAAAAGCTGTATCTTGGTATTTTGTCGATTCTGGTCTCCTTGATGAGCTGAATGCAATTTTATTAATTTGCCGAATTCCAAGTCTAATAGCAACCTTTAGAATTTTCTAATGTTATTAACTGTTCAAAGTATTAAATAAGTACTCATCAATTCCTCATAAAAAATATGGAAAAATGTTCCTATAAACATATGTAGGTGCGGAAATGCATTGTTTTAAAGTTACATGATGTTAAAACTTTAACAAACAGGTCGTTTTTAATTATCTTAAAAACCATTTTTTTTTAATTTGCTATAGGTATCACTGAACATCAGTGTTATAAACTTCAATAAAATTTAATAAATTTGATTAAATAAATAATTTATTAATTTTAATTTTTTTAATTCTGATTAATAAAGTCGCGTTTATCCCATCAAGAAGATCGAAATCGACAAAATATCAAGATCTAACTTTTAATCGACATCAGACGGCCTTTACATTTTTTTTAACAAAAAGTCAGTGGCGCACATGGTTTTTTAGAAAAAATATTTCAGTGATATTCCATATGCACGTCCCTGGTAAGTGTGTCGACACTTTCAGAGCATTGGACACATGTTTTTAAAACACCCTGTGTAATTATATTTATGATCCCTTGGAAACGTCATCATTATCAGGCGTAGAAATAATATTTTATTTAACTTTCCTATGTCACTGATTTTCTTTCAGTGATAATTGACAGTATGAGAGGCGCCACCCTGTATTTTAGATAAATATTTG
The DNA here is from genome assembly GCF_002938485.1 of Sitophilus oryzae. Taxonomy (NCBI): domain Eukaryota; kingdom Metazoa; phylum Arthropoda; class Insecta; order Coleoptera; family Curculionidae; genus Sitophilus; species Sitophilus oryzae. The sequence goes on from NW_022146479.1 coordinate 7,109,985, forward strand.
AGGAGTATTAAAAGGAAGTGACAATGGCGATCAATCAATGAATGTCGAACCTAACGCAGCATTTAAACTTTTCTACAAAATATAAATGGCCGAAAAAAAATGATTAATTATCGGTTATAATCAGCGGAGTGGTGAAACTGAATGAACATTAAGGCCACGTCTGTGCCATTAACCTAATATCAGCTTAATCTAGGTCTAAAGTAGTTTACTGATAACAACTTCTCCAAGAAGTCCATGGATTAAAGAGTTATGTTAAAAGTTTGCCAACAAATGCGTCTGTTATTCTTTCACTCGCACTCCTTTTCTAACAACAGGAGAATACTGCGGACGCATAAAATTACTCTTGATTTGAATTAATTGAATATCTCAAATAGGGGTTCAGGAGTGGTTCCTAAGTCTAAAAAAATTAGGGTGTGAATCCTCATATGTTGACCTATTATGGCAAGAATTTTTTTTAAGAGATATTTATAAGTCCATGTTCATGTACATTTTTATTCTTAAAAACGTACAAGGAATCGCACCCACTAATTTTTAGGCTACTTAGGAAAAACCCCGTAGATTTTATAGGTTTCTGGTTTGAGATTTTTACCACAATACACAGGGTGTATAAAATAAAACAAAAAAAACATTCCTTGAAAGGTAGATGAAAATAATATATTTAATTTATTTTTAAGAACATTAGTAATTCTTACAAAACTTTTTATCTCATTTGATACAGTAATTTCACTCAATCAGTCAATTTATTAGTTTGCTAGTTTACATCCTGGATATACAATTCTAGGAAGTAATTAAAAAACAATCTTCAATATTAATGTTTTTCTGGATGATATGAGTTAACAAGTTTTTAATGATAAAGGAAACTTTATTTACTTATTCCACTCATAGAATTGGTTCAATTAAAAAAAAATGTGAAATAGGAAATAATAAATTGTCATATGGCCTTGAATCGTCATAACTAAAATAAAGGTATTTCTCTGATTAAATTAAATGTTTTTATATAGTTTTGAAAATTTGCTAATTCACTGATATTGAACTAATAATAATAATAAAATAGCATGTTTTAAAGTAGACCTACATACTAGAAACATAAACAATAAATAAACATAAAACATTATACGCTATTATTACTGAAACGGATTATCGATGAGGCGTTGCATTTGTAATAATTGATATCTGTATTTAAAATAATAATATTGTTATTTGGATAATTAATTAATGAAAAATAATAGTCGGAATTTCGGTATCAAATTGGATAAATTAATCTCTCTAAAATATACGAATTTGCATGTATTGCGGATAGGATGAGTCAACAAATGTGCTAAAGTAGATATAGAAATTTATGAATGATCTCTTATTTTGTATTGAAATAAATCAGATCAGTTCCAATAAATACCCAATATAAACTCTCGATTATAGATAGTTTTTTCTTTATCCCACACTTGTGATAATTCTATAACTATTCAATTAGAATATTACTGTTAGGTAAAGGGATATAATATTGTCTCGAGATATTGATAATGTATATATAATATGTATATTATAATTGAACATACTGTTTATCATATCTATAATTACTATATAGATTTAGATTTCATATAAATAATACATTATACAGTTACTGCGGATTTTGCAATAGCAAATCTCTTTTTTATAGTCTGTAGAGTTGTTATAATTTTTTAACAATTTATAGTCAAGAAATATGTTCATTTTTAGAGAACAATTATTATAGTTATTAAAATACTGCAAGCAAAACAAAATTAAAAATAGAGTAACTTGTTAGACTTTTTCAGTAATTATTGTTAAAAAATGGTGTTAGAACAGTTTTATTTAAATTGATTCAGTGCTTCGAAAGGCTTAAGGCTTCTCAAAGGTTATTGAATATAAGAGGGATTAATATAAGATCGAAATCTCGACTTAGATTTGCAAATATTTAAGCCCAAATTGAAGTGAACTTTTAATATTAAGTCAATACCTCATCTTTGTTTCTCTCTTCGATTACTTTTTTTATTATAATATGTGACGTACACACACTGACGTATTATAACCTTAGACTAAAGATTATAACACATTAACACCGAAGTGTTTGGAGATTTAATGTGTAGTTCTAATGAAACTGATTTTGTTATTGTTAACTTTTTGATATATAAAGTTAGTTAAGGGATTAAACATAATAATATATTAACAACACTAATTCTATCGTTTAGTAGATGATTAAACCTAACATGGTTAGCGAAACGCGTGTCCAGTGCAAAAGTAAAGTGTTTTGGTGGATTGTTGTGAATTAGTGTCTTATTTTGCCGATTTTAATATATGGTTACTCCTTATCACTAATTCTGTACATCTAAGAGTTAACAAGAGAAAAATACGTGTTACTACTGTCATTAGAACTACACATTAAATCTCCAAACTCTTCACTGTTAATGGGTTATATTACATTAACATACGCCAGTGTTAACATATTATAATAAAAAAATAATCGAAGAAATACAAAAATTACACGTATCCAGTGCAAAAGTAAAATGTTATTGTGGCGAATTAGTGTTTTATTTTGCTATATTTATATTATATTTTATTACCTTCAAATGTCATATTTAAAAATATTGCAAGTTTTGCAGCTATTTGAACATACTGTATATTAAATACCAAAATGAGCATTAAATTTAAGAGTTCATGGAGCTTTTAATATTACAATCCCGTACGTACTATTCAACTTATTACTAAACATATAACTAACATAATATCAGCAAATATGAGATGCATTTCTTTACAAAACCTGTTTTACGTTCGCCAAATGTTATTATTTTAAAATTGAGGGAGAAATATATCATAATATAAATAAGATTTTAAAAACATTTTATGAAAAATATAATATTTTCGCAGTTTTTAATGTTTTCCACAATATCTTTATTGTATGCAATTTCAATATCCACTTTTAAAGATCAGTCAGATTTTAAAAAATATCCGTCACATATAAACGGATAACGATAGAAACTCCGAATCCAAAGACAAGCTTGGATAGTTTGTTTACGTTCTTTGAATGAGTAATGGAAGCATGACATATTGATTGTTATGCAGAAAGACGTATGAGGCATAAATCGTTTTACCAAACTTTTTTCTCTAAATAGATAGTCTCTCTGATAATGTTTGTCTACATTGTATTGTTAGCAAGTTATATGTGCTTAAGAAGATTTCACTCATTTACCGAAATATGTCCTAAAATTACAATTAGTACACACTTCATAAGTTGATAGCGACATTGCGATATAATCAGGAAATACCATGTCAAATTCCTTTGGTTCAGAGTATGTGCATATATAATATAGCAATTATAACTGATTAAATTGTTTATAGTAGCTTACGTTTGATCTTAGACTGATTTCAGCATGTTAACCTGTTATCTGATGACAAACTTATCTAATAATTAGACTTATAAAAATATCGGGCTTATGCACATATCTAATTAGTTTAATCCAATCCTAACTAGATTAAATCATTGTTATTGTTTGCTATTCCTTCAAGTTAGAACTTAGTGTTGCTTACCACACGGTATCTCTGTTTGTATTCCCTCAGATCTATAATCATCAATGTCTGATACAGACAATAATAATATTCCTTTGATTAAACTATTTTAATTGAAGATAATCGATGACGCAAAATTGATTTAGCTTATTAGCAATCGGAGCACAAATATATATCTTCCTGTCATATTTACTCATATTAATCCAATATGAATAATAAGTGAAATATGCCTTGTTATAGGTATTAAATTGCATGGAAAACAATTAATTGGTGTTGAGAAAAAAATGTCATATTTATTGTTATCTACGAGAGCATTGTGATTGCGATTTATATTGTTTAATTATTAATTCATTTTTATTTCTATGTGCAAAATCATTGATGTAGATATTTGTTGTTATAAAAAAATATCTTAAAATAAAATACTTGAGTAAAAAAGTTAAAAATATTAACATACTTAATAATTGTAAAGTATATATAATAATATAAAGGTATAAATAAATCCATAATCGCTAAAATTTGCATTTTTTGAAATGTAAATAATCTAAATTAGAATTTTTAAAAATAAAATTTTGAAACCGCAATTTTTCGCAGGGTTATACAAAAATTCTGATCTAAAATGTGGCCCAATAATCTAAAATTGAACAAGGTGGTCAAATTTAAATGTGCTTTTATAACTTTGTTTATAATCTACTTTGTTTTATTTTTTATTTCCCTAGATTATTTCGTAGTCTTTTTACTTTGTACCATAAATGCTGGAGGTAGGTTCTAATATAAGGCATTTTACCAGACAAATACTATACTGAAATTGGAAGGATAACTAAAAATAAAATAAACCTATTTGTAGTTAGATAGTGGCTTGTTTTAAGGCGGCTTTACACGGTCCAAGTGTACTTGGACCAAATATCTTGGATGCTATGTATTGTATTAACTGTTTTATCCAAGTTGGAAGGTTTAGTAACATCTAAGTAGGTAGGCTGGCATCCAGCTTACTTGGATTTTACCAAGTCAAATCAAAACGCCATCAAATACGATATCAAGTTGTCGTTTGCTCTGCGGCATTAATCGCATATACTTAACGAGCTCTCCATATTTTTGTGTTGGTTTAGTTTTTTCCCAACTGGACGAAAAAAACAGAAATTCAATATTCCAATTATTTCTAACCGTTTACCAAACACGAATTACCGAAGCTTTCTTGCGCCGAGTTTTTCCAACGATATGTTTAAATTGAAATAACACGATACATCTCTGGGAGAATCCCATTTTAATGGAAACTTCGATTTCGTGTTAGGAGTTATATGCCCTTACAATTACTTTATCCAGTGGCACAGCAGCCCAATATTTACACAAATTGATACTAGACAGACGGAAAGAAGAAAATCTCACCCTAATTATTTGCCTATTGATTGGGACTGATTCAAGCCAGATTCGGTTTTGCATTTTATAATGAAATATCTCGATGGAAAATCTTTTAGTCAACGAAATTGCGCGAGAAAATACCATTTCCACGTAATTACTATTTCACTATCTTCCCAGGATGAATTGAAATAGTAAAAATGTAAATCTGAAATGATATAAATTACATTTTTGTGGTCAAATCTACAATATAACAACATTTTTTTTTAATTATTTGTGTACATTTATAATTGAAGGGCTTATTGTAATAACATGATATGCCACAAATCCATAATTCTTAATTATTAATTAAATTTGTTAAAATATAAATTGGAAGACGTTTTAGAGAACTCGCTAGTATTTTACTAACAAATATGTTGGATAAAAAGCAAGAAAAACACTATTTACTAGTTAATAAAACTAATTTCTGTGCTTGAGTGGCTTATCGTGTTATTACAATAAGCCCTTCAATTATATTTATATTATTTGGGTACTTAATACATATTTTAATAGGAAAATGATTACGGAAACGTATAGGAAATTTTATAAAGAGGTAGTGGAGAAAATAAATGTATTTTTATGTATATAAAATTAATTACATGCATTTCTGGTCTTTCTGGTCTTGGGTGCCGATTTTCGTGTGTACGAAGAGTACGGTCAACACGCTGAGCAAAATAAGATGTACTGAATAAAGACAGAAGGCAAGTATTTTCTCAAGCGCATGGAATCTAGCGTCAGATTAAGTGGTTATGTAACAAATACTTCGTATTTTTGCTCTCTCCGACTTACTAGATTGCCATAGCGATTCACTCCTGTACTTGTAAACGCCGACCCAAGGTTTCGCTTGCCAGCAGAGTATTTACAAAATTATTACAAATGTATCAATGCTAAAATTCATTAGTTGTTTTATTTGTCTTGACATTTGTTTGAAGAATATATCAAAAATTGTTTACTGTGGCCAATCAAAAGTTATTTATTTACATATCATTTTTTGTTCTATTACTTTTATTGTATTCCTTGTTGGTTTTAAGTATTAGCATACTCTAGTAATACGATGTTTTTAAATATCAAATGTTAAATTAATCTCTAGAATGTCTTGTTGAAATAAACTCTTTATAAAATATCAGTTTTAAGAAAGTAGCAATGGAATAACGAAAGAATAGTTTTTTAGAACTTTAAAAGAACACAGCGAAAATTGGCATTGCAGCTTGTTAAGCAACGAAACTTGGCAATCAAAAATAATCACGTAATAAATTCTAGCGTCAATCTGTTTAAATAACCAAAACAAAGAAGCTAAATTGAAATCTTCGTGCTGAGGGAAAAAGACTATTTGAATTGGTTTATATTTGTAAATTTTATTTAAAGCTGTTTCTACCGTCAAAGTAAATTGAAATACTAAAAATGATTTAGTGTCAGAATGAAATATACAGTGGTGCCCGGTGGCGTAGAGGTACAGGCTCTCGTCTACCAATCTCAAGGTGTGGGTTCGATTCCCACACCCGGCATTTCATCAGCCGACTATTTTTAAAATAAAAATAGTTTGGGTACCTAGGTCGACTCAGCCTTAAATGAGTACTTGGGATTCACAATCCTGAGGTAATAATAGGCGGTTGAAGCGTAGTGCTAGCCACATTACCTTACTTGTATACCGAACGGCTCTAGTATAGCAAGCTGTACCTTGCTACTCCCAAGGCGTTTAACGTTATATACGGGAGCTATTATTATTATGAAATATACAGTGCCACAGATAAAGTCCGCATCATAAGGATTTTTATTTATTTTCTCTTAATGATTGAGGTCAAAATTGACTTTGGCGTTGGTTTTTGCTTTAAAATAAGTTAAAAATGACATAATAATATAGTTACCTGTTTCGGCTGTTACTCTCAGTTAGAAACCTGAGAGTAACAGCCGAAGTTTCTTTAATCAAAGCAGAAACTATCGTCGAAGTGAAATTCAGCCAAGGCAGCAAATAAAAAAAAGTTTTATATGATGCGGACTACTTTATCTGTATGACACTGTATAAAATATTAAAATAGAACATGATCCAATCCATAACCAAATATAACATTGAAAAAACTAGACAGTACAAAATAAACAGAAATATGATTTTCAAAAAAAATCCTATTAAAACATAATAATTTGCAATTTATATTTTTGTAGGAAAAAAATAGAATGAATTTGGAAAATGTCATGCTGAAACACCTATATATTACGTGATCTTGACTTCAATTAGGTGGCATATTGAGTAATATATATTTTATATGTACAAACAATATTGCAATTCTAACATACCTCAAAGTTGTTATTCATCAATATTGGGCATTAATTTACTTCTAACTTTATTAGCTGAAGGGTTACTGCTTAGGGTTTTGTTTACTCAAGCTCATAAATAAGCGATCGATAATTTTATTATGATCAGAATTTGTATGATTATTTTTTCGCCATTCGCTTTTGCATATTTTTATTTACCCTTTCGAGTTTTTTTTCTTAGGAAGCATCTTAGGGCATATGTTTATAGAAACGTTTTCTTTTGTTTTTATCTGTAGTAATACCTACTGAAGTTTGGTACATTATGATTTTAGAGTTGGGAAATGCACATTTTAAACCTCTGTGTAATAAGTTGAGCTCTTGTTTGTCAAAGGTCTGCGAAGAAAGATTCTCTACTATGTTAATATCTCCCAGTTTGTTTTTAGAGATTTTTAATTTTTTAGCTGGTTATCTGAAGTGGACATTTTCTTAACAAATTTTGAATGGATAACCACAAACATATTTCTCTGAAAAAGACACCAACGTAACATCATTCAAGAGCTAGATAAACAAAAAAAAATAAGAAAATATATAAAAATAGCTGTAATAAACATGTGTCGCAAAGATTATTCAAATTTAATGAACATACATATGCCCTTTCTTTGTCAAGCCGAAACAAAATGCTTTACAAGGGACATTTATTTTAGATTTCGAGCAATTATTTTCATTAAACGGAAAACGAAATTAGAACCGTACATTAAAATAAAAGTTGTGTAATTCTTGGCGCTTGGAACGGTTCGAGATTTTAACCAAAAAATATTTCCTTGCTGTATTTAATTTGCACTTTAGTTCAAGTTTGCTGTTCGAAAACTCGAAAATGTTTATAGCTAGAAAAAGTCGGTAATATATAGCCTGGCCTGTTATATGGCTTGGAAGCAATCGCAGCAAGGCACATAGAACTACATTAGAACTACTTTAGTGGGACTGCGCTTGATTATAGTTATTATTTATGTTATTTTTGTCTACATATTATGGCCGATTACTAATGAAATACGATCTTATCTTTTAAAGGTTGCAGAGTCGTGGTCTCTGATTCTCAATTTTCGAACATTAGAAATTCCGAAAAAAATCCAAATTGCCTGCATAACCTCTATTATAATAAAATCGCAAATTTTACTTAGAAAAAAATACGATCAGGAAGATTTCAAATATATACCGGGTGATTGGAGAAAAATTATTGAAAAGAGTGCATTATATTTTTCTGACAAATATTCGCCCGTCGAAAAGACTTAGAATCAGGACCGTGATTTGTTAATGTTTAGAAATGGAAGCGAACATCAATTCCACGTCACGAGCGTTTAATTTCGAAAAGCTGCTGTTTAGACTAATTTAATGTCCATTTATAGCACACCTATTTTGCGTGACAGCGTGATTCACGAACATATACGAATATCGCACGTTTGATTTCACACAACAAGCTTAGTCCTCAAATCTATAAAGTAAACAGCTATTTATCCAATCAGCCAATATTAATATATGTATTGATAAAATTTTATATTAAAATTTAATTTGGTTTAATAATAATTACGGTAATAATGTTTATGGTCGAACAGGAACGCATAGATAAATTAATTCGATAATGTGATGAGATTAAATTAATAGTTGTTAATCTAAGTTATATACAAAAACAAAATAATAATATAGAGTGGAAATAAAGCAGCAATTTTTTTTAATACGCGAAGCGTTAAATAATCGCAATTATATTGCATATCCTAATTGTCAATAGTCAAAGACTACAAGCGCAAGTTAACGAACTAAATACAGTCAGCAATAAACTAGGTCTCAAAATGAATTTAGCAAAAACTAAAGTAATGTACAACAAACTAGTAGACAGAAACGACATTCTAATAAATAATACCACACTGGCAATAGTAGAAGAATATATAAATTTTGGTTTGGAAAACTAATACACAGCTCGGGATATCTACTACCAGAAATCAACAGAAGAATTAAGTTAGCATGGAGTCCTTATGGAAGAAACTCAATCATATTCAAATCTAGAATGCCACTTTATCTAAAGAAGAAAACATTCAGCATGCCCTATGCATGCGAAACCTGAACACTTAAAACGGACATTATAAGGAAACTGCAGGTGGCACAAAGCTCAATAGAACGAAATATGCTGGGAATATCCAAGAAAGACCGTAAAATAATAGAGTGGATACGACAGAAGACCCAGGTAATAGATGTCATCCACAGAATCAAATCCCTCAAGTGGCAATGGGTAGGACACCGGGCAAGAAGGAGAGACAACAGATGGACCACAAAAATTACAGCATGGTACCCGCGAGGAATTAAGATGCCTAGAAGAAGACAAAACTTGAGATGGGACCATGATATTAGAAATTTAGCAAGGATAACTTGGGCCCGCATAGCCAATAATAGACAACAATGAGCCAACTAAAAAGAGAGTATACAAATATGGCACGTTGTCTTGTATTGTCGCCAGTGATGTAAATTTACCGTAATTTATAATTTTGGTAATTTACGGTGGTAATTTACGAGTTTCTATTACCAAAATTAATTACAATCGTAAAAAATGTTAATGGTAAATTACTGTGGTAATTTACTGTAATATATTTTTGGTAATTTACTGTATAAATTACCGTAATTTACGGTCAATTACAAGTAACTTTGGAGTTTATAGAAATTATAAGAAAATTGACAATGTTTGACAAACAAAACCCAGTAAATTATTTTGGAATGAAAATACGGGGAGTGGGTTGTAGGCGGCAGGGTGAGGTATATAAGTAGTTACTGTTTGAATTATTTGTTTCTTTAATAAGAGGTGGAGGTATTATTTTTTTGTTATCATGTAATAACAAGAAGAACAGAACAACATAAAACATAAACTCACACTAACACTAACCCAAACATAAACTCACAAAAGATCCATAATACGATCTAAAATATAATAAAAAAAAACGTTATTCTATACATATAAAAAAATAAATACTAAAATTACTAAATAACGTAAAAATACAAGTACAACTACTACAACTAGTCAACTATCCTTCGACACTCCTCTATTCCTACGTCACTAAGTTCGGCTTCGCCCTCCACTTCCAAACAGTCGTCCTTGGAACAGTCAGTGATGTCAGCATCGCTATCAGAAGTCTCTGGCACAGGCACAGATTGACTCACTGATTAATCACGATCCTGCTCAAACCACTCAACGTAAGAAGCTCAATTTTGGCATATAGGTTGATTCTAGGGTGTAGAGGTTCGATAAGATGGGATTTTTCGAAATTCCAGTTCCAAGGGGGTGAAACCACCCCTGAAATATTATAATATTTTTTATTTAAAAAACGGTCAAGTTTCCGAAAAAAACGCTTAAATACGTATATTTTATTTTGTTTTTTACATATTTTAAGATTTTTTAAAATTGTATGCAGGGTGTTTCGAAAAATCTGGTCATTAATCACGATGTCTGGATTAATCACGATCCTGTTTAAAGCGCTTGACGTAAAAAACTGATTTTTGGAAAATGGATTGACTTTAGGGTGTAGAGGTTCGATAAGAAGGAATTTTTCGAAACTCGAATTTTAAAGGGTTGAAACCACCCTTCAAATATTAGAATATTTTGTATTTAAAAACCGGTGAGTTTTTCGTAAAACTGTTGTTTTACATATTTTAAGATTTTTAAAAATTTATACAGGGTGTTTCATAAAATATGACCATTGAGTAATCACGATTCTGCTTAAACTGCTTGACGTTTAAAGCTGATTTTTGGCAAACGGATTGACTGTGAGGTGTAGAGTTTCGATAAGGAGGGGTTTCTCGAATCTCAAATTCCAAGAGGGTGAAAACGTCCCTTAAATATTACAATATTCGTTATTTAAAAACGGTTTGTCTTTCGGGAAAACGCTTGGACACGCATAATTTATTTTGTTTTTTTTTACATATTTTGAATTTTTTTAAAAAATCATACAAGGTGTTCCAAAAAGTTGGATAATTGATTAACCACGATTCTGCTTAAACTGCATTTGGTAAAAAAAAATTTACCAACCAAACGGATTTTTTGAAAGTCAAATTCCAACGAGATGAAACTACCTCTCAAATATTACCAAGTTATATAATAATATCGCCATATTGTTTTTTCTCATGCTGACATAAATCTGATAAAATTTTATCCAGTTTTTATGTTAATGGAAATTCTTGCTTTGCTTTATCATCACCATTACAAATGATTAATTCGACGCGAACGGAGTCGCGGGTACACGCTAGTTTACTATATTTTTGTTTCGTTTTTTATAAGTTATTTCAGCTAAAAAATAGTTCTAATCCGGTTGTCTCATTATAAATTTTGCATTAATAATCAATATACAATGACTATTTTCTTTTTCTATTATAGGTTTTCTCTTCATTATTGTTATCATGGAAAATAATTACAACATGACAATTGTCGCTGTCATCTTCAAACGCAGCGAAAGCATTAAATCCTTCGCCGTTCCTCACAAAATTGCAGACAAATCTATTGAAATAAAGAGCTCTAAACATTTTATGATGCGCAGGCATTTATTTCTATGAATAAAGTCAAAGGGATGCTTTACAATGGGCAACTGCACCGACGCGCTTCAATCTAAAGGTGCATACACACAAAGACACGTAATCTCGTCAAGTAAATTGCACTTCATATTATTACAGAACATATTTATACGACCGCCAGTTCATTACTTTTACCGTTTGTTTGGGTTGCTATCGTTTAAAAAAACGATAAAAAAGTTAAATTAAACTCAGTTATACTCTGTTCTAAATGAGAATGATTCTCAATTTGGTCAATAATTACAACCACTACACATAATTAAAATTAAACATAATAAAGGTAAAACGTAAAAACCTAACTGAATTGTAAACATCGTCGAAATATTAAGTTTTTTTTTAATAATTTCAAAATTAAATGAAAACTGCTTTTTATTAATTGATCAATATTTGAATTAATATTTCTGTATTTGGTTCTTTTTAAAAAATATAGATCAGAAAAGAGTAGTTTTATGATTTGCAAAAATACAGGTTGTTTCAAAAAGTTATAAGCCAACACGTTGACCAACTAAATGAAAGTTTTTCCCCGAATTATTTAAAGATAAACTTATACAGGGTGAGTCTTAAATAAGTGCAAATATTTTTAGGAGTAGTATATTTCGACAGCAGAAACAAATTGGGAATTTCTTGAAAAAAAATTTGGAAATTTTTTTTATTTTTAGTTAAAAAAACATAATTTGACAACATATGTAGTAGATTAAATTTACAAGAAAGAAAAATCAGAAAAGATCCAGTTGTTCTCAAAATTTAAGCGAAAAATAGTTTCTTTTAATATCCCGGTTATTTTGGACTGATTTCAAAAACGATAAAGAGAAAATATGTTCCTTTTATCAAGATCTACCAGTCCTGAAAATATTTGCAACTATTTTAGACTCACCCTGTATAATCTAATATTTATACTTTATTAAGTACTGTTATTAGTTTCATGTTAATGACTTATTAACACCATATAATATAAGCTTTATTTTGTGCTGAAAGAATAATGACAAAAAATATTTGAAGGGCCTCGTAGACAAAATAGAAATTAGTGATTTAGCGAAAACAGTGAAATCTGTAGATAAAGCGATTGGGGAACAAAAGGTCGGTCCCTTAAGAGATCCACAAAGTGCTGACCATTAAATCCACAAGTGTAATGAAGTAAAACAAGCATTTTCTATCCTATCTGTCATATGAACCGGATGAAGGAATTAAATTAAAACGGTTTTAAGCAAATATTGTTTAAATATACAGCTTTATTCTGCATGCTGTATTTAGTTTATTATTAAATTAAAACAGTATTTATAGTTAAATAACTATAAATACATATACCGGGTGAGTCTCAAAAGTGGCTCACCCCTATAACTTTTTTACCTTTTTAAATATAAAAAAACAAGATTTTGTATGTTAGTACATGACATAAATTAGGATTGATTGACGTATTCAATTGTTTTCGATCACTTCCTGTTTCACCGGAAATGACTACAACTTTTGCTTTTTAAATGGCACCCTCGGTATTTTTTTACTTTATTCGATAGAGAGTGACACTCTGAATAGAATGACATATCATATGTCAACTTTTGACATTTTCGTAACGAAAATTTCGTTTTTTTCGTAACGAAAATTTGATTCGAAATACCAAGTATGTGGTATCAAATCATTCGAAAAAAAATGCTTTTTCCAAATATACTAACCCCCCTCGTTCCATTTGAAAAAGTTGAGATATGATTAAAAATACCATTTGAGCATTTTCTAACTGGCAAGGAGAAGACACTAATAACATTAGACGATCAAATCTATTTTTCCGAGACTCCTTGATTAAGAGTTAGTGTTTTTAACATAGCCATGGCACTCTAGATTGAATTTTAAAATATGATTTTTTATTAAGCGAGAATGTCAAAAGTTGACAAGCGATATGTCATTCTGAGCTAGCAAATGAGCTAAATGCTTTACCTAGACCGTTATTCAGAATACTTTCTAACACACAACCAGAGAATATTGGTACCCAGGTACAGTATCCGTTTATTATAATGCTTTTCGTAGCTTTAAATCAAATGTTTTTTGGTGTTTGTGCGTCAAGGCATGGTCAATCGAGCGTTTCACTTCAAAAACTTGAAAAAATAATTTTTACTTCATCACAAGCAAATATAATTAATGTTTAGTCAAGAGTCAGAATTTAGTCAAAACAAGATTTCCCTGTTGCGTACCCAGCCCGATGGGTAGGCCCCCCTGTGCTTACGCCAATGGATACCGACTCTTAAGTTAAAATACGAGTAATGAAAGAATTTTAGAGAGTTGTTATTTTAAAATTAAACTTAAACAAATTAGGGAAGTTTTCCCCGGAGCAATATTTTTGCTTGAAAAAGCGAACATTTTGGCAGCGCGTTCGTTTTTTACAACGGTGTAAAAATAGCCTTAACGGGGCGTTTTAAAAAAGAGGTGTTCGGTTATAAATAGCCTTTCCAGATTTACTTAGCTTTCGACGAACAGAATAAAACAAATTAGTTTCCCTTTAGCTGTCGAAAAGAAAAAACTGTTTTGGCGCAAATAAATATCCGACAGCGGCAATGTGCAATTTTGAAACAAGTGTTGCAAAACGGTTTTAAGCAAGAAAAATCTTTGTTAGAACGAAATCGAATATTAGCTGGCAACAGCCGGCCAAAAGACAGTAAAGTTATAAAATATCTTGAATATTCTCGGAAAGAATCGTCAGCCGAAAGCGTTGCGTCGATCGGCGATCATTCTGCTACGATGTAATTTTATTTTACATTTCTTAACAATGTTCTAAGAAAATTAACAGATAACTATATAAACATTTAAATATACAGGGTAATTACGATTGTAATGATACTACTTTTATCTAAATATCTTTACAACGCATATGAGAACCTAGGTGTTCTCACTTATTGTTGTTATAGTTTGTTATATATTTATTAGTTTTTCTTTCTAAAATCTTCTTAATTTCTACAATATCTTCTATATTTTTAAGAAGTCTTTATTATTAATAATATTATCGGCATATCAGAAAATTGCCAGAAACTTCGTTTAAATTTAATTATATTTTTTAGTATACAGGGGGGATTTAAAATGTGAAATTCGCTCAATTATAACGTCTATATATCTAACTTTCTTCATATACAGGGTGGTCCGAACTGTATTCCGGAAACTTCGGCAACATATTCTGCAGATGAAAATAAGTAAAAAAGTTCGTATAAATGTATATCTTAAAATGCTTAGTTTCGGAGATGCAGGGTGTAGAACTTTCATTTTTATTTCGATTTTTTTCCAAATAATTTCTGAAGTAACGTCAATATTTGGATGAAAATTGGTGTCTGGAAGTTTTTTGACATGAGAAATTTGATTTTGATGTCAATATGACTCCTACTAGTAGATGGTGCGATCTACATATTTTTTAACTGGTTTGAAGAGTAATAACTTTTCGTCTGTACCTGTATAAAACTACTGAGTAAAAAAATGTACATTTACCACTTTTTTTACGTGAAAAAGGTCTCTTGCTAAAAACCGCTACGAGTAATGGTTTTAGAGATATTTGGAATAGAAATTATCAATACCTGTCATCATTGACATAAATTAAACATGTTGACTAAATAGTTATTAGACTCAAATCATAAATTTGAAATATTGACGTTATTTTAAAAATTATTTCGAAAAAACCGAAATAGAAGTGAAACTTCTACACCCTGTATCTCCGAAACTAGGCATTTTAGGACATACATTTATACGAACTTTTTTACTTATTTTTATCTACAGAATATGCTGTCGAAGTTTCCGGAATACAGTTCGGACCACCCGGTATATATATCTTAAAAAGCTGCCTAGAAAATTGTTTCTGTGGGATATGGAACTTGCTTGTTTTTAACACATATATTTTGAATTTCGTGTTTTTTAATCGATATATGCAGTATGTCATTAATATATTTGATTTTGTGTCATATGATCGAAAAAAAAAACAGCGTCAAAGACGGCTGGGAAATGACAATCAATAATTTTGGCCAGGTCAAGCCCTAGACGTTATTTACTTGGCCCGTACTCTTCTTCATTTTTTAATGGCTCTTACTGCCAGTTTGGCCTTAAGAATGCTGTAATTTATTTTCAAATGGTCTGATTTAAAATTCGAGCAAATATAATTTTTTTCACGTAGATTTGTGTTTCTGGAAACAGTGGAAATGTTCTTCTTTTTAATTAGTGTTAATTTTTGACAAGCATTATGTCAATTTTCAGAAGATTGTCTTTCCCAAGTTGTCTTTCCCAAGTTGTCAATTTTTTTTTACATTTTTTTATTTTCATTAGTTCGCCATAGAAAAGTTGTTCGTCTGAATTAGTTCCAAAAATTATAAATAACTTCTATTATGAGAAAAAACAGGCTTTTCAAAAGGTGAAAGTGTTGTAATAAGGGAATGCCTTTATATCGAGCGAAGAATAATTCGATCAAAGCCGCCTGAAAATGTTTGATAATATATTGAAATGAAACCAAACGCCAGCTAGACAAAATGAAATGGAAAATGACAGAAATAAAATATATCGAAATTTTTCTTTGAGGATAAAGGTATATTTTACGAGCTTGAAATGTTTGAATTAGGTCGAGATGTATGAGAGAATCTTCATCCAGTTTTATCCATGGATGCAGACGCTTTACTGCGTGGCCTCAGAAATCGAATAAAATTTTAACTGTTCAATTTTGCACTCTTTTTAATATCGTAATTATTTTTAAATCGCGATATTTTAATATTTTTCGATACTGGCATAAATTATATGTGAGCTTTTATATTATAAATCATTTTAAAATGAATAATGATGACTTCTTGAGATGTCTTGGATTTATTCCAATATAACATAGTATTGAATTATCGTTTCACATTCTACAGGGTGTTTCAAAAATCATGTGCTAAATCGTAAAAATCGTAAAAATACGATTTATTTCTTATATCAACATATAGGTCTTATTCTGTTCTGTAGCTTGGGAAGGATTACTTAGATTACAGGGAGTTAAAATCTTAATTTTTTTCGATTTATCATAATTTTCTTCCCAGTGCTTTAACGATTCGAATGAAATTTTGAGGGTAAAAGTTACTATAAGTGTAACATATTTTAATGCTAAAAAAAGTGTCTATAGATTCACCAGAGACGTACATATGGGCTATCATTAGACAATTTTTCTGAAAACAACATCTGGCGCCACCGACTTTTTTTCTTTTGTTAACAAACTTTTGTAGTCCGTTTATTGCCGATTGAAAGTTGTATCTCGATACTTTGTTGATTTCGATCTCCTTGATGATATAAACGCAACTTTATTAATTACAATTAATAAAATAAAATAAAAATACTAGAATTATTTATTTAATCTAATTTATTAATAAACTTTATTAAAATGTATAACACTGATGTTCAGTGGTACCTACGGTAAATTCAAAAAAGTAATGGTATTTAAGATATTTACAAAAGCTATTACCTATTTTTTCCAAGTTTTAACATCCTGTAACTTTAGTATTATGCATTTCCGCACCCATGGTTATATGAACTTTTTTTCATATTTTTTGATGAGGAATCAATACTTATATTTTTTATGTATATACACTTTGGTCAGTTAATGACATTAGACAATTTTAATTGGTTCCCATTAGACTTGGATTGAGGCAAATTAATAAAATTGCGTTTATCTCATGAAGGAGAACGTAATCGAGGAAATATAAAGAGATAACTTTTAATCAAAATAAAACACTAAATCACCGCAATTCACCAAAACACTTATACTTTTACACTGGACGCGCGTTTCGCTAACCATGCTGATAATGCTCACATGGTTAGCGAAACGCGCGTCCAGTTTAAAAGTAAAAATGTTTTGGTGTATTGTGGTGATTTAGTGTTTTATTTTGCTGTGTAACACCAAAGGCTCCAACCCCCAACTGTAACTTTTAATTGGCATTAAATGGTTTATACAACTTTGCTAACAAAAGAGAAACAAGTTAGTGGCGCACATGTATTTTCTGAAAAATATTCCAGTGATAACCCATATGCACGTAACATAGTGAATATATGCCGACATTTTTTTAGCACTAAAACATATCGCACTTAAGTTAATAACTTTTACCCTCAAAATTTCATTCGATTCGCTGAAAGCACTTGGAAGAAAATTATAATGAATCTAAAAAAATAAGATTGTAGCCCCCTGTAGCTACCAAACAAAGCAGAATCGAATCTATATTGATATAAAAATAAATAACATTTTTTGTTAGCAATTTCGTAGCACAGATGGCCCATGTTTTTTGAAATATCCGGTAGAATGTTAAAATATCTTATTTCAAAAGATTTAGTTTTACGTCTTTAAACGAAGTTCCAAAGACTTCTAAAGATTAATTCAAATTAAGTAAATTAAATGCACGAAATCATTTTCAACGCCACTAGTTTATTATTATTCTCTTATTATTCCAACTCTTTTATTAATAGTTTAATCAATTTCCTTTGTAAAATTTAATTAAGTGGAAAATTGAACACTTCGTTTCGAGGCAACGTCGAACATGTTTTTCCACTTATTACATGTATCTCAACCCAGGTGTTAACGATCTATAATAATTATAGTTTTCTTGTTTCTTTAATTCCATTGCAATGGCAAGTTTATTTTTCAGGCAAAACATTTAAATCATTAATGTACATACATAAATATGCACTCATAATAAGTTGTTTTATTGTAATCGTTTTTTTTTATTAAAAAAAACTTTAGTACTTCAAAAGGATAAGGGCATAATTAAGGCAGTCATTTAATGAGTTTTAAAATTTGCCGCTGTTGTTTTGCAGAAGAAAATAATAAGAGAAAAGGATCGACCGAAAAAGGTACCCAATTAATTTTTATTTTAATTATATTTCTGAGACAAACCTTTGATTTTTATTGCAAAAAAGTTTATTTTCAACTTTACAGCTAATTAATAATTTATTGTTAAAATTATTAACTTAATACTGGAGGAAACAGAGAAATTTCGAGTTTTTGTCATATATACTATACAGGGTGCTACAAATTCGAGGTACGAGCATTGGTATCTCGGTAACCGTAATAGATACGAACATGATTAAATTGGGGCAAAGTTGCGCTTTGGGATGTTCACCAAGATGCCATCAAAAAAGTTTTAAAAATAACTACGATTAATATTATGCATATTATTTGATCGTACAATGAGATTTCAATTTCACAATAAAAAAGTTAAAAATAATATCTTTAAATTGCTGACCTGGATATTATTTATTTCAATCTTTCAATTGGCTCGATTTTCCTTATTCAATGTTATTTAGCGCTGATTAATATTGTTACGATTAATATAATCAGATTAAATAATTTAAAAATCCATAGTCGGACATGAAATTATTTTAAATAATAATTAAATAGTTTTGTGATTGTTAAGGTACCCAAAACAAAAAAAAAGTATCAAGTGTGGTATATCGTTGTACTCAGGAGACCGAGTTCTTTCAAAACATGAAACAAAAAATGCAGGTCCGTATTTAAAAAAAAATAAGTTGGCCTCTGTACCTCACAAAGTATCAGCTAATTTGAAAATCTAAAAATACTACCAGCTACCCCTAATAAAGTGGCTATGAGAATGTGGAATTAGTTTTTCGATTTTCTAAAAAGTAACGACAGGAAAAAATAAAATTGATTTTCAAAGAAATCTGTTTTTTTCGAAAAAACTGAGCAATCCTTGAAATTTTTAAAACTTTTTTGACGCCATCTTGGAGAACATCTCAAGCAGCAACTTTGTAGCACCCTGTATACTATCATACGATCGAAAAAAAAAACATCGTTTTTTTTTTCAAACAAATTTTGGCGAGGTTAAGCCCTAGACATCATATATTTGGCCTGTACTGATCTTTATTTTTTAATGGCCAGCTGATCTCAAGAAAGTTTTAATTTATGTTTATATTGAGTAAAAATACCTTCAAATGGCAATGGGCACGATACCTGGCAAGAAGAACGGACAACAGATGGACCACAAAAATTACGGCATGGTATCCACGAGGATTTAAGAGACTTAGAAGAAGACCGAACCTGAGATGGGACCATGATATTAGGAAATTAGCAGGGATAACTTGGAATAGCCAGCAATAGACAACGACATCGACAATGTGAGGGAGGCTACAGCATAATTGGAAATGGTTGAATAAGATTAAAATGATGATTGAGTAAAAATTATTTTTAAATGGTGTAAAATTAAGTAGTATATAACTAAATTACAGTATCTATAGTGGATACCTACACAAGAAAAGTGTTTAGAATGTAAAGCAGGAACATGTTTTCATGTAATGATGCATTTCCGCAGAATTTTTTTTATGATTTTGTGTTTGTGGAGGCTACTGCTGTTGGATGCTACTGGATGTTTTGTTGTTATTTTATTTCAGCTAAAAAAAAGTTCACCTAAAAAAAATCGAAATCTTCAATTTTTGTTTTTTCTCAAATATGTTTAGAAATATACGAAATTTTAAATGGTTCTAAACTGCATACTATTAGGCACATTAACTAATACACAACTTTGCCCTGTCGAATTCGTTGCTTTCGTCGCAAATTTGTACAAAAAGTATTCTTTTCTATATATCTTTTTTTAACTGTTAACCACTTACTTCGTTATATGACAGATGTTTTATTGCAACGTATATTTTGGTACATTGCTACAAATAGAATCGATCAATTAATAACGCCTTGGGACATCTATTTCTCGATATAAATCTGATTTGATAGCGGCCCTATTTTATTTGGAGCAATGAAGCTGAATGTCCGCGAACGCTTTAAGTAATCTAACATGTCGCCGAGACCACCGAGGCGCTATTGCTCGCCATTGTACTTGGGCCAAGCACAAAAGGGGATTGGATACCATAAAACTTGATGGCAAGCCGAAACCCCGGTGCAGGTGGATTTTTTTAAAGTGTCTTGGAACTTCTAAACTGTTAATGTTACGTCGAATTACAACCTTGCTTTTAGTCGTATTGATCTCTCTGTTTTTCACAGAATCCTCTTTTTATTGACTTTTATTTAATTTTATAGATAATAGAGATCTATTATAATAATAGAAACAGGGTTGGACTAGACCTGAGGGGCACGGGAGCCATTTTAATTTTAAAAATATTCTTCACATTGAGGTTAAAATATTTAGATACCTAGATTTTTTGACGATATCTTGTAAAACTTGACGTGCCCATATAATTATCAATTTTGTTATATTTCTTTTTATAAATATTGCCTTTATCATATTCTGTAGAGATGTTTCAAACAAGCAGGTAATCATTCCAATAGAAGAAGGTAGGTATGTATCTGCTGGGTATCATATAAGTATATCGTCCCATTGCTGCCAACAGTCACTAACTTACTATTTATTACTTCCGAGAAAAATGCGTCTAAAGATGAATTGCATTGCATAAAGATATTATAGTTAGTAAGTATTCGGTATTAAAATAAAACATAAATAGCCAGAAATCGTAGTTAATGACTTTTGCAATCGATTCTCCGCTTCAAAACATAGTTAGTGATTGAATTTGGATGTTCGGAAAAATGTTAGTTAGTGACTTTTGGCAGCAATAGGACGATATCATAGTCCCGTCTGAGGTTTGATCTTCCTCTAGGTCTCTTAATTCCTCGTGGGTACCATGCTGAAATTTTTGTGGTTGTATCTGATGTCCGTCCTTTTAGCCAGGGGTCCTGCCCATTGCTACTTGAGGGATTTGATTCTGTGGATGACATCTATCATCTGGATCTTTTGTTGTAGCCACTCCATTATTTACGGTCTTTCTTAGTTATTTCCAGCATATTTTGTTCCACTGAGCGTTGTGTGACCTGCAGATTATTGTGTGATTACAGAGTGAGTTTTAAATTATTTATTATTATTATTATATATTTCTTGCTTAAATTTTGGGAACCACTGGTTTTCTTTTCACTAAATTTAATCTACTATGACATTTCAATATTATCAAGATGTGTTGTGAAAATTAAAAAAAAATCCAAAAATACAAAATTTTCATTTTTTTGCAAAACCATAGACGTGTTCCTGGAATTGAATATACCACTCCTAAAATATGTGTACTTATTTAAGACTGACCCTGTATAATAGTTACTTGTTTCTGTATCAATGAGCTAAAAAATCATATTCGCTTTCAAAATTGAACTTAAAATACTTTAATTTGTGTTTACCTTGTTAGATAACTGTCATTAGTGCTGAGGAAGAATAAATGTATATAAGACACGTAGAAATAGAAGAATTCGAAAAATAAATTAAGTGGAGCCATTTTAGAATTCTCTTTCCAGATAAACATATAACTGAATCAAAGAATCATTAGGTGCTTTTCACCAGTCTGATTTACAGCTTCCTAATCAGCGACTTAGGAACTTTACTTTTTTAATTACTTTAGTTCAGGCTCAGCTAACCTATTCGACAAAAGATCGGTGCCGCTTTTATCTAGCATTGAAGACCAGCCAATTTCAAACTTTTAATCTAGCTGTACAGCGGTTTCTGTTAAAATAATTCTTACTTTTTATATGTTGAATTTTATATAGTTTAGTAGAAAATAACTCTCACGATAAAAACATACATCCTACTGTGTGACATAAAAACTTCAGCACCTAGTAAATGTAAATATATTTTATTAATATTTTGGAAAGTAGTTGGGATATATATGAATAATCATCAATTACTTTTTGAAACAAATTTATTGATAAGAATTCTTAATAATTTAATAGTGACTTGGGCGCCTCCACGGTAAGTATTGATAAACCCTTCGTGACCACCCAGCCTCTTGTACGAACCCTAACAACTAAATGTTCGGACAAACAAAAATTTATTAAAAACCTTTCATTTAATTAACTGAATTATTTACATTTAATAAATACATTAAAAATATATTACAATCTAACAATTCTTATGAGTATTTAAATAATTTAGTTTCTATAAACATTAAAATAAACTGTAGGCCAATAAATAAACAAAACGATTGCACAATATCGTGACAACTAAATGTTCGGACACTTTAAAAAATAACTGTTCTAATATGGCGTTACATCGGCATGAACTTTTGCAACCACTGCAAGTCTGTTTGGCATTGTTTTTATTAATGATTGACATACGCCAGAGAAAAATTTTGCCACAATTTTTGTTTTGTTTTATGCCATATACCTATGTTTATATCTCGATAACATTAAGGTGCGGACTGTGTGAAGGCCATGAGGGGACCTTGATGTTCATGTCCCTGAACCATTTTTAGTAGTTTTAGCCGTATGGCATGCCCCGCCATCCTGTTGAAATATAAAATTATTGTCCTGGTCTTTACCAGAACAATTGGTTACAAGGATCTTCCCACTTGACACAAGAATATTTTTCAAATTTTTTTGATTTTTTGACCTCATACTTTTCTGGGCCTATTTTGTATGTCCAAACCAAACCTTCAAATCATAATGCCTTTAGGAAATTTCACTGTCCTTTTGAGGCAATCTTTATAAAATAGACACTCTAGCGGTGTTCGATTATATTTATTATATCGATATTAAGTTGTCTCATGTGCACATGTAATGCGTGCACTTGCCATTTGCGATTGAAATTATTAGCGTCGGATTGGGAAATAATTAAATGTTTTACCTTAATGTCATTTTTGTAGTTTGTGACATCAGAAGTTCCAATCCGACGCTGATAATTCTAATCGCAAACTGCAAGTTCAAGGATTACATCTGCACGCATGCATGATCTTTATGAAAGATGGACAGTGGAATTTCCTAAAGACATTATGCTTTTAGAGTTTATGTTCGCAATGGGTCTAGGAAGGTATGAGGCGATAGAAATACACACACTAATGTGTCAAAATATCAAGAAATTTTGAAAAAATTTTTTCATCACCTTTACCAGGATGTGAATTTTATATTTCAACAGGATGGCGGGGCATGCCATACGTCTAAAACTACTAAAAAATGGTTTCGGAACATGAACATCAAGGTCCCCTCATTGCCTTCGCACAGTCCGGACCTTAATGTTATCGAGACATGTGGCATAAAACAAAACAAAAACAATTGTGCATCGATCCACGATCCCCAAGAAACCGTTGACCATTTGACGATTGTCAAATTGTGAATTATGGCAAAATTTTTAGTCTGGCGTATGTCAATCATTAATAAAAACAATGCCAAACAGGCTTGCAGTTGTTGCAAAAGTTCATGCCGATGTAACGTCATATTAGAACAGTTAATTGCGTCGTTTTTTTTTAAAGTGTCCAAACATTTAGTTGTCACGATATTGTGCAATATTTTTGTTTATTTATTGGCCTACACTTTATTTTAATGTTTATAGAAACTAAACTATTTAAATACTCATTAGAAATGTTAGATTGTAATATATTTTTAATGTATTTCCTAAATGTAAATAATTCAGTTAATGAAAATATACATTTTTAATAAATTTTTGTTTGTCCGAACATTTAGTTGTTAGGGCTCGTAGGCCTGGTTCAAATTCACTTAATTAAACGATACACTGTCATGTTGCAAGAAGCATTGCTACACGATGTTTTCAGTCCAATCAATTTCCAACAAATTCTCAAAAAAAATAAAACCCTTAAAAATTAAATAAAGTCTGGTTATTTATAACAGACTGGGATAAAAATATTATGGCTTACTACACTTCATGTAGATAATTCACAGACAAAGCATTATAAATATAGCTACGTATATACTGGGTGTCGCAATTTCTATTTCACACAGTATATTATGGATATGTATAATGAAATGTTATTTATTTAAGTATTTAAAAAAAAATTGTAAAGGTGTAGAATGCACGATTATTAATGCGTTAGTCCCTATAGGGCATATCCCGTAAACCTTAATAAATCTCAACTTGGCATATCACAAAAACAGAGGACTGAGTAACAAAATTTAACCTGCTTTTTGCCGCTCTAAATAGAACTTCCTATTCTCCCCATTATATGATATAATAGTTTATTTTAAGGAGGTTGCTTAATAAAGTCTGTTTTTAAACATAAATAAATTTTGCCCATAGAAGCAGAGAAGTGCGGAAGTATATAGGTCGATAAAAAATTAAAAAAATCCTCGCTTCGTAATTTTTAAAAGGTTTTTAGTTTGCTCAAGTGCATTAAGAAAATAATAATTTAGAAATAATCATTTTGCAAGGTCCTTGCGTAATTTATTTATAGAAGTTTTAATAGATGTTTAGTTAAATTTTTATATTATCTCTTCTTAGGATGCTTTTATATTTTTATAATTAGTTAGTTTAGTTGCTTCTTTCCAAAAGTTAATCAACTTTATTTTAGAGGTACTTAATCACTAAATATTTTTAATTGACAGTTTATATAACATTACTAATACAGTTGGAGTTGAAAACTTTTCTGCAATAAGAGCAAAATAAAACGCTACTTTTTATTATTATATTCACTTTTCTAATCATTTTGTAAATCAGTTTATTTAATAGAGGCCAAATTTTTTGCATTTTTTAATATTTTTTAATTCAAGATTTAATTTTCTGTGGCATGGGTTTAAATTTAACAAAGTAATAAAATAATTTGATTAGTTAGAGTTCATTAAAGGTATTTTTGTAGTTAAAATAAAACATGTTTTGACTATAATTTAATATTATCATATTATTTTTTATATATTCAGAATGTATATGAATATTTAATAATTGAACTGGAATTGACTAAATATAGTTTTCCGGATTTCTTCATGCACGGAGGCTGAACACTAACAAAATTATGAACTCTATAATAAAATCATATAAAGCTAGTAATAGTAGTATTTGAAGTGCATTTATTCCCACAGGCTTATGCATTTATTGATTAGTTTGTTACAGTAGTGTGAAATACGTTACATAACTATGCTCAATATTCTATGTAATTAAATTAACATTGTTAATATTTTATTTTACCCTTGCTTTCTGTGAACATGATGTGGTAAATTGATTTATTAAAGCCGAAAACTAATGGATGTTCCATTTAAATTCGGTAGATAATAGAATATTTCGACTTTATTTATTATGGAAGAGCGGATTTTTTGCAACATTATTTATGTGTCCCGGAATTTATGTTACATTTCGTTTCGTTACGTTTACCGATAGTTAAATGCCATCGAAAATCCGTAACGTTTTTAACAATTTCGTAAAATATCTTAATTAGTTTGTTTAATTTTTGTTCTTCAGCAATTTGTGTTCAAGAAACACACTAATATACATATACTAGCAAATGATAAAAATAATCGAAGTATTTTCTCTTTTTGTTAAACTATTTATTCGAACAATTGTGCTTCAGAAGAATTATTGTTCGGATAAATGTGTATCGTAACAAGAGAAATTGTGATCAAGTTAACAGCTTTATCAATACAACTCATCTCTATTTGGCGTATTATTGTCTTAATCAACTTATAAAATACATTTCGATATTTAATTACTATTTATCAATACAGGGTGAGTCTTCTACAAGTGCAAATTTTCAGGGGTGGTATATTTCGACCCCAGGAACACGTCTATGCGTTTTTTTCGCAAACAAAAGATTGCAGTTGAGTGTAGGGAGTTTTGGTATGACAACAGCAAAGGATGTTGAAAAATCGTGCATTTTCTTTTAATTTTTTCTGTATATTTTAGAAAACTTTTTAGAACTCCCTGTTTGCTGCTTTTTAAACTTTTCCCACAGTATAATTTTTTAATCACTGATATTACATGGTTACGGGATTGGCACTAAAAGGGATGCAACATTGACACATCCTACATGACCTATGTTTCTAATTATTCTATAATAATTATATATATAATATCTTAAAAAGTGACAACTTACGTAGTAGATTAAAATTTGAGAAACAAATTACAGAAAAAATTCGCTGGCTCCCAACATTTTTTCAAAAAAAAATATTTTTTTTAATTTTCAAACTTAAATAACTCGGTTATTTTAGAGATCTGCCAGCTCTCAAAATATTTGCACTTATTTAAGACTCACACTGTAGTAAGCTGATAACATGATCATAATTTTTCCTGATACGATGGACATTAATTCAAAATTCAATTTTTTCAATGGATATATTTGATTTTATGTCAGACACTACAGGTTACTCTAATTACCTGTTTTTGTTATATGTTGTTCAGAACTGGTTCATTGTATTTTTTACCTGTAACAAAAGGAAACTATTAATATCATTACATTTCTAAATTAAAATATTATCTATTAGAAATTCAGTTATAATTTTAATAACATCATAATTTCTTACATTAGCTTAATATTATTCTTAAGTAACGGGTTTGACTAAGACTAAGGAATTATATAAAAAGAAATTATTTACATGGTTGAAGAAGATATATATATTATCTTTTTTGTAGCCAATGAGTCGTATGGTTTAAAAATACTATTCTAATAAAATATGAACTGGTACATAGGTTTCAATGAAAACGTTTCACCTTTAATATGAATATCCTTTTTTTTTCTAAAGGGAAACTGATACCCCTGATGCTTGATATATTTGTTTATTAAAAATGTATAATACAAAATGGCTCTTGTCTTCCTTCGTATTAGATTTAATATAAAGGAATATTTTTTTATTTAAATGGAACTGGAATATTCTGAGAAATTTAATGAATATTGAGATCAAACTTGTTATGTTTTCGTTCAAATAAGAAATTCATTATTAATGTTCTTCCGATTGGTACTGAAAGCCCGCAGGAAAGAGAAAAACTTTTTTAATATGTAATTTACGAAATGTAAATACAAAAATATATGAAGAAGTACTTAATAAGAAATATTTTAATGTAGGTAAACTATTATACATATGTAATTACAGAGAGTTTAGATTTGTTTGTAATGTGGTATGCAAATATACTATTAAAATCAATTTGTTATTCATCATCATTTTGTAGAGACTAAACTAAATAATGTTTCTCGTTGAGGTAATTCATTTCTATTCCATACCTACTGTGAAGTAATTAAATATTTTATTTTCTTTTATTTCGGGGATTTTTACATTTTTAAGATGAAACTGAACGAATACAATCTACATATGATATAACATTTAAATGGGAAAAATTATCTCTCTCGTACTGTCACGCTGGACGATGAGTTTCATATAAAATTTACAACTTTATGCCATACCTTGAAAATGAATTGTTTTTCCGAAAAATGGATTATTTTACTGTATATCTATTCAAAAAGTGCTTGCAGAACGTAAATAATTTTTTTCTTTACTGTCCCTAGTTACTTTCATATTCGAAAAACAGCTCAAAAATTCATAATAATAGTGAAAAATTAAAAAATTATTGATTCTCAATATTGTATGAGGTTTTATTAGTAAAGTATAATTGAGAAATAGTCATTTACTTATTTTTTATAGAGTTATATTACTTGAAATTCTTTGTTTTAGTCTAGAAATATGAGCAAGATTGTAGGAAGGCGAAAATGTTAACACTTTGTCTCTTAATTTTAAATTACTGACACTAGAGATTTTTTGCCAGCCATTTCCTTAACAAACACCGATACAGGGAAATAAAGCTGACACAGTACTGATGTATTATATTAGTTTTGTGAGATTTCCCAGAAGGATTGCGCCGTTCTGCTTATTTAGTATGCATTGTTAAACTCAACGTAGCTCCTTTAGACTGTGACTCGCCATATATTCAAAAAAATCATATATTGCCATTCCTAACTTTCACGCAATGAAAGCTCAACTTAGGAGATGGCTTTTAATAATAAATTTATTTATATATTATTCTTTTTATTAGTTCAACCATAAAATTCACTATTAAAAGAGTTCTTTTCAATTAACAACACAATTGCCTATAAAAACATGACATAAAATATAGTTAATACAGCAACATTATATTAAATAATAATATAAAATATGTATTTAAACTTCAATAATATAGGAATATCAACAGCACGAACAATAAGTGATACCCTATGATCGAAAAAAAAACGGCGTCCAGTTGACTTGGAAATGACGATCCATGACATTCCTCATATAACTTTACATAATATAAAATGACAGTGATCTTTATTTCATAGCCATCGCCGATGCCGTTTTTTTTTTCGATCAGATTGTAGAATTACTACTGATTTTTAAGGGTTTATTTTAAACCGCTAGAAAAAGTATCAATTGTTTTCTCATGTAACGAAAAATATTTTTTTAATTATTGTTACCGAGTCCCGAAAGTATCGGGATTTTCCGGTTTTGCGCCTAAATTGGAACTACCATACACTACCGCTTTTGCAGATTAATAATTGTGCTTATCTTTGGATCTCTAGGTTGTATTCTCCAGTCGTGTCGTTTTCAAAAAAATCTACTAACAATTTTTTTAAATCCTCAGTAGCTCTTTTTTTCTCTTGATTATCTGGAGGTGTAGAGATATTTAGTTTTTTCCTATGGATAAAAACATAAAATGAAATTCCATTCTTTGTCCCATTTTTTGTTTCTGTCATATATAAAAAAATATTATTAAAAAGTTTAATCGGAAGTAATTTAAATCGCTTTAGCTTTGTAAATATGTAATAATTTTTCCGCTTTTTTTTATTTGCTTCTTTATGAATTTGAACTTTAGCCCAGAAACAAAAAATAAAAGATAACTTTAGGAGTCTTAGCTGACGTAATGATTACAAACGATTCGGGAAACTTTTTAAAGTGCTGCATAGGATGTTGAATATTTAAATCATTTTATATCTAGTAATGACATGGTTATCTAAGAAAATAGTTTCCAACAATTTTAATCTGAAGTTACCAAATTGAATAAAACCACGGAGATGGTAAATTGCTAAAGAAAAAATAAGAGAAAAAACCCTTTTATTGATTCTGTTAGAAATTATTCAATCGTCGAGGGAAATTTTGAGGTAGTTTAAGTGTTGCAGAATATATTAATATATTAAGTTACAAAACTAGTGTGGTATTTTTTTAGTTTATTTTTATTTTCTATAATCAACAATTAGTTTAAGAAACTTAAAAATGCCGTTTCTAAATGCATTAATATGAAAGCGGAATTATATTCAATAATATAGGAGAAAGAAAATAAATCGGTATGATCAATTCATTCGTTTTAGCAGAAAAAAAAGACTAGAACTTTGCTTTAAAAAGAGACAGGGAGATGGGAAGGCCTTTCCTTTTCCTTCCTACTTCAAATATCGACTGAGTGACTTGAGAAAATCAGACCTACATTCATCAATCAATGTCGACTTGATAGGAGATGATAACCAATATGGCGCAACTACATCACTAATCGTTGTAAGACATCGCTGTTTAAAGTTATCGCAGTCACTAGTTTTATTTCTACTTTCTTATATGTGTTTGATTTTTTTTATTTAATTCTTTTTTAACATAATTACCGCTTGTCATGTATAGTCCCACAAAAGTCTGACAACTGTGCGACTGACAGTTCATTAAACTAGAAAATTTTTATTTAGCTTCAGAATATATTGAATTTCCCAAAAAAAGTTTTCCAAGCGTATATGAACCAGCTATGTAGGTATTTTTTCAAAAGGTTTTATATATAAAATTAATATTTTACCATCAGAGTTACATATTTCTTTTAGTAAATACTACAGTATTATTGAAATATTTATTTATGAAAGTTTTAAAAGATATTTCTAAAATATTTGATATTATAGACCTTTTGGTATTTAATTTAAAATTTATTAAATAACATTCTAAAGTGTAGATCTATTTGTTTTATATATCATCGGTGTCTGGTTTTTGTCATATACAGGATGTTTCAAAAAGCATGTGCCATCTCTCGTGGGGAGATTCCTCACGTAAAAATACGATTCATTTTTCATATCAACATAGGTCCGATTCTGCTTTGTTTTGTAGCTACAGGGGGATAAAGTCTTAATTTTTTTCGATATATTATAATTTTCGTCCTAGGGATTGTAGCGATTCTAATGAAATTGTGAGGGTATAAATTAAATGGTATTTAATAAATTTTAAAAAAAAGTAACAAAAGACGTATTTTTTAAAATTTTAACGTCTAAATTGTGCATTTCCGCACCCATGTTTAAGGAACTTTTTTATATTATTAGATGAGAAACGAATGAGTACTTATTTAACACTTTGCCAAGTTAATGACATTAAATAATTAGTGTAATTGGATTAAGGCAAATCAATAAAATTGCGTTTATCTCATCAAGGAGATCGAAATCGAGAAAATATCTAGATACAAATTTTAATCGGCATTAAACGGCCTATGTACAATCTTTCTAACAAAAGGTAAAAAAGTCATGGATGGACATGTTTTTTTTATAAAATTTTCTAGTGATAACCCATATTCACTTCTCTGGTAATCTGGTGGCACTTTTTTTTTAATTCGCTAAAAGAACTTGGAAGAAAATTATAATAAATCGAAAAAAAAATTAAACACTAATTCCTTGTAGCTACGAAACAAAGCAAAATCGGATTTATGTTGATATAAAAAATAAATCTTATTTTACGTGAGGAATCTCTCCTCGAGAGATGTTGATCTTTTTTTAACACCTGTATACTATAACAAAACATCACTAACATATAAAAATGCACGTGCAAAGCATTTATTTTTATTAGGACAAATTAAAAATACATCTTAATTCCCCTTTTTTCATATATTGATTCTTTCATTATCATTTTGGCATTCTTCCAATCTATTTCAGGTCCTGTGTACCATGAGGGCTCACAAATCTTAGATTTGCCAAGATCGCCTTTTTAAATAACCTTTATATTCTCCTATTTTTTATCATTTAAATGCCTTTTACTTGTTATTTTTTATATATTTTTCTGCATTTCTTGTCTTTTTTTGTTAATGGATGTCCATTTTATACGAATTTATAAGTAATCAACTTTATCTGTTAATAATATCAAGTCCTAAACACATGGTAAGGATTAGTTGGATATAACAACCGATGTCCAAATAATAAACGCAGACAGTAATAATTTTTTGTATCAGATTTGTGACAGTTTTTTTTCTTCAATTTACGTCACGTTTTTTGACAAGCAAAATTACTATGCCAGGGTGAAATAATTTACGAATATTGACATAAACTCTCAAACGAATGAACTGTAACATATACAAATCAAAGGGATTTCAGAATAAAGTGGAAAATAAAATTCAACAAGAATGTAAACTAGGTCATGATTTCTGATACGCAATCAGCTGCAGTTACATGTTGTGTGTTATTTGTGAAGGGATTGTTTTGTTGCCCCTATGTAATATGTGATGGGAAAAAACGACGTTACAGTAGGCGTAGAAATTAATAATTATTATTACGTTTATCCTTAAAATCCCTGGCAGCTAACATTTTTAGGATTTTGTACTCAAAAGGAAAAAGCGGAACTCTTATAGGCTTGGTGCATTTCGGTTGATTTCAACAAATTCCGACCGCAGCGCTTCAACGGCAAAAATCAGAAATAATCAGTACCTATTTCACGCCGCCGCGCCGTCATTTTGATCGAATTAAAATAATATTGAAATCGTGTTTTTGTTATAATATTTAAGTATTTTAGTTTTTTGCTAGTGCAGTTATTGAGACTATAAAACACCCGGGCACGAGGTTTGTGTAATGTAACGCTGTTTCGGGTAGGAAAAAATAAATGAAGAAGAATTCGAACTAGGCGTCGTGTTGTGTTGTGACAATTCCAATGTTAATAAAGTTGCCGAAAAAATGTTAATGCGTAAAGAGCGTAATTAGGGCGTTGTTGAGTGCAGTAACATTCAGTAACTAAACTTTCCCGGATATTCAACTCTCCCGAAACAATATTTTATAGCTTCATAATTTCTTACACCGATTTGATCAATAGCAAAAATGGATTCAAGAAGTTCGACGAAACAAGTCAGAAAACAAAGTGCTCGTAATAATCAAAAAATTAAATAGACATATACAGTTTGACAAATATAGGAAGAGACTTGGGGATAGCACCGGTCGCGCACACGATAGAGAGAGAACGCATTCGGCGGAAGAGAGATGCAGTTACGCTACGACAAATCTGTTGTACGAGAGAGGATGAAATATAATTTGCAATATTAATAGTATACTTTTTTAACGAACTATTGATTAAATGTTTTATGAACATCTTCTAAAATTTTAATTCTGTACCTTTGAAAAATTTCGTTATAACCGAAATAGCTCCAATTATGCCCCACTAGCAAAACCGATGATAAAACTATGCTCGCTACCGTAGTTGAACTCATCTATTTTTTTTTAACTGGAGTGATAAATTATAATGCAAGTTAGACCTTCGGAAGATACCAAATATTTACCTTTTTATTTTTTTGTTTAGAATTTCTACAAATTACACTTTCTAACACTTAGAATAATTATATAGTATTTTTTTCGTTTACTGGCCATTTAAACCCGTGTAATTGTATGTGTTCGTTATTTACGAGTTCTCCGGCGGTGGCAGCACCGGCGGAGAATGAAATTTGGCAAGTAGTACCGTCTTAAGGCCCGGACACACCTATTATGCACCTTTCCGATCCGGCTCCGGTCCGTTTTTGCCCCAGAAGCGGATCGCTGTGTGATCGGAAGTGGTGAGTACTAGTGTTGGGAAAATTCGAATTAAATAATACGACTAATTCGATAGTAAATTAAAACTAACTAATTCGAATTATCTTTTTCGATATAATCGAGATAAAAATTAGTAGTATTTTATATTATATCTGTGGTAACCGAATTACAAATGAACATAAAACATAACCTTTTATGGACGAATACGAATATTAGTAATTAGTATAGTACTATTAGTAGTATTCTTTCGTTCT
Source organism: Sitophilus oryzae (assembly GCF_002938485.1). Taxonomy (NCBI): domain Eukaryota; kingdom Metazoa; phylum Arthropoda; class Insecta; order Coleoptera; family Curculionidae; genus Sitophilus; species Sitophilus oryzae. The sequence continues at coordinate 7,143,449 of NW_022146479.1, forward strand.
GAACGAACTGAAAATTTTCACTTAAACTGATTTATAAAGGGAATCGACAAAGAAAGGAACGATCCGATATAGAAAAATCCAGAAATCATTGTTATTTCCTATACCACGTAGGAATAAATCAGTTTAAGTGAACATTTTCATTTCGTTCAGAACGAAAGAATACTACTATTATTTGGTTCATTTCCATCTCACCCAAATTTCACCGAACACCTGCCGAACACTAAAATTGATTTTTTTCTTTTATCTAAATAATTATTGATTGCAACTGATAAAATAAAAAGAAATACGAACCGCAAGTAAACAAGAACATACTTATATCGTTTTAGAAGAAGCTTTTATTTTAGATATGAGCTTTTTTCAATAGGAATTGAAACAATCATAAACTCGGCACTTTTAAATTTAAAACTTTAAATTATGGTTTAATTTATTAAACGGCTTTGGCACAGTTAATAGAATACATTGAATAAAGAATTTTTTTTTATTTTTTATTCAGTGATAGAATATAGGTATGGCAATGGTTCAGAATTTGTTTAAAATAGCCCCTAGACGAGCACTAGCTGGGACGAATTTATTTTTAGGTTAAATTTATAATACTACTAAATAATTCGAATTATTAATTCGATTGTGAAATATGAATTATTACTAATTATTCGATGGTGAAAATAATTCGATTATTCCCATCACTAGTGAGTACACACATGTCATACATGCCTCCGACTCCTTCACGATTTCGGGCTTCGGCTGGATACAATCGCCAGTCTTGATTCAACAATCATCGCATGAAGTCGTGTGCGCAAAATGTTTAATAATTTTAGCAACAGTGATTTAGCCATGGTGGCACTTTGTTTGGTAGAAGAAGATGAGGAAGATGAGAAAGCTTTTATAGAGAACAGCCAAAAACGGAGATTTCATGTCTTTGTAGTCGGAGTTTCGGTACTGATGCTCTTTGGTCTTGTCATACAGCACTGGATATTTCCTCACTTCTTCAATTAGTTTCTCCGGTTTTACTGTTGACATTTTTTATTGTTTTAGTAAAAAACTAAAAATAACACAGCAAAAACAAAAATAAACAAAATAGTTCACACTCGTCCCACAGCCGGCATCGAGTCGAGTAGGAGCGGGGATGAATCACGTATCGGAAAGTAGAGATGGGCAAAAGTAACCGGTTTTTTGAATAACCGGTATTTTCCTCTAAAATAACCGGTTATTTAAAGGTAGTTTTTTTTCACCAATTAACCTAATAACCTTGCATTACGTTCAATAACCTATAGCCGGTTATTTTTTAAAAAATCGTACTTGTTTAAAACAAGTAACAATTAAATATTAGCTGCTTGAATCGTAAATTTCGAAGAAGCGAACGGCACGGATCTTCCCGATATTACGACGATAACGGGAGGTCCCGCTCCCGCTCCCAAAACGAAAATATATGACATCAAAGTATGACATCAAACATCAAAATTAAATCAGGCATCAAGCGAACCCTGATGATAACAATCAAAACAACGGCCGAATGGCCCTGACAGGTCAGGCCGTAAAACAAAGTACTAATGCCATAGACTATTACCATCTATTACTAGCCACCAGCTAGCCAAGTGATACGAACCTAACTTCAAATAGATTCTCTAAATTCTATATTTAAATTTTAACCGACTTTAACGGATTTTCAACGGTTCTTCAAAAGTTTTCCATGGTTTCGCCATTAGGTTTCGCCCAGTTTCACCCACGTTTCACCGTAAATATATTTTATTTGTAGTTTGAAGTCTCTCTTGAAGCTTAGACTAAGAATACAAAATTGAAGTTCAAGTAATGAATGAAGATAATCTTTCATTATTTATTCAGTCTCCTTATTTTTCTTTGGTATTTGATTAAAATAACTTGGTTGTAGATTGTAGAACTTGTGAGTTGTATGGTTTATTTGAACGTTAAGTAATTACTAGTTTTAATATCATAACCATGTCTACTCAAAAAAGTGAGGTTAGCATTTTTATTTAAATTCATTTTGTACAAATACATACTTACATTGCTACAATCTCTATTTAATCATGCGATTTAACTAAGTTTATTATCTAAATTTGAAGTAGACCTATGGAGTGTAGAGGTAAGTAAACCTATAGGAAAACTAAATATTTAGTTTTGCTAGGTTAGGTTATTTCAATAACCGGTTAATTTGTGTCAGTTAATTTTGTCAAGTTATTATTTTTTAAAGATAATTCCGGTTAACCTATAACCGGTTTTTTACCAATAACCGCCCATCTCTATCGGAAAAGGTGTAAACTACTCTGGTTAAAATAACGTACCATTTCCCTCTCATACAGTCGTCCGAAGAGCCGGATCGGGAACGTGCATGGTAGGTGTGTCCCGGCCTTTATACTACAAGTATAGGGAAAAATCTGAAAAATGTACATTTGTAATTAAATCATAAAAAATAGAGTCGTTATACGGAGTCCGGCACGCAATTCCGTTTTTTTTCTTATTCAGAGCCGTGAAAGTATACTGTTTTAACTGATAAGGCACTGTAACGTAACGGGGTTTATTTGTAGCGAGAGTAAGCCAATAGTAAACCGTTGAAGATGTAAAAAAGTCAAAGCAAAAGGATTCTGTTTGTTTATCCGACTCGCAATGCATTTTATAGTGGGTGAAAGTTCAGTGTAAAACGCGAGATGACATGACATAAATAGCCTGAATATAGCTAAACCTCGCTTTTAAAGTATATTTTTTTACATTTTGTTTTTCTTTTGTCGTTTATCCTGAATATTTCCAGGTGCTTTTCTATTTTTTCTGGCCTGAATTACTTTGAGCGAAGCACCCTTAACCAGTCCAGTGTCTTGAGTTTTTCTTTTTTTTTCTTTTCGTGAATTACTGGGTTTTTCTTTATTTGAAATTTTCTTTATTTAACAGTCGTTCTTAACCGAGCGTAGGTCTTTTTAACGAAATTAAATAAAATGCATTTTACAAGCAAGAAACTGGATATTTTGTAGCGTTTAGACTGACGTTTGCAGTTGAAAATATTACATTTTGAAAAAGCAAGTTGTAGAACTGTGCAGAGTTTAAAATTATAACCTTATCTTCTCTTAAATATTTGTGAAATATATGGTTTCAGTTATTTAAAAGATTAATTTTACAGTTACAAAGTTTATTATTAAATTGATTCATTGTTAGAAACTTATTTTTAAATTGGAAATTCTTATTTATTATGTAGTAGCAGCTAATTTAGAAATATCGTAATATGATTTACATACAAAATAAAATAATCATATATGTATTACAAATTGTTACGTCTATTTCAGAAATATATTTAATATAAACAAAATTACTATGTTTTAATTATATGTATTGAAAGTCAATTTTAAAACTTATATCGTCGGTGAAACGTGATAAACTGCTAACTCCATTATTCCTAATTTTACAGGAGAGCAAAAAAACGGTACAAAAAATATGTACACATATGGGAAGTATTTTGATGCGTTAATATGATAAATAGATAAGAATTTTATTGGCTGGGGAACAATAAAACTCAATATTTCGTGTTACGTCATTTTTTTCCGACACAATAGGGAGATAGCAGATATTCGTCTTGCAGAAATAAGAAATAAAAATATACTTCTGGAGATAGCAACCTTTATTGTTTGAAAAAGTGGAAATGAATATTTCCCAAACAGATTTATAAATAATCAATTAAATTTAAAAAATATGATATTCATAACCATATATTTATAATATCGTCGGTCTAGAAGCAAAACATTCAAGTCCAAAAACGAATAAATTTTTATTGCAAATTTTAAAATTTTTTGCATTTTTAAAGAACTGAAATAGCAGAATTTTGGACTTAATGAATATGAAAATAATTTAAAAATTAAACTTATAATTCTTAGAAGATATGGTAGAATCCTTCCATGCTTTTACTTTTCTCCTTATTTTTTTAATTTTTATAAAAATTATGTATCATTTACGTGAAAATACGTTGAAAAAAATAAAACTGATTAGGTATTATGGAAATTCTTCTACAAGTAAGTACTGTTATTTAAACTATTTATAGCACGCCGATGAATTGCTCGTATATAGAGAATTTCGTTTTTCCCGTTACCCTTTACGGATACCCCGTATTTACAGAAGGGATCGACGCAGGGTCGAACTGGCCATATTATATAGATAACTATTAGGGGGGCCCCTTATAGTTCATTAATAATTAAAGAGAATTAAGAATAATTATTATTCTCTTAACAATATTTGCTTTTGCATTGCATTATGGAATTTGCATTGCATTATGGAATTTGCATTGCATTGGTTTACCTTGCATTAGGGTATTTCCCTGATTTCTACACAGGGTGAGTCTTAAATAAGTGCAAATATGTGCAGGGCTGGTAAATCTCGATAAAAGAAACATAATATTTTCTCTTTACCGTTTTTTCAAATAAATCCAAAACAACCGAGTTATTTCACTTTTACAATTTCCAATTTTTTGCTATAATTTTGAGAATCATTGTATTTTTTTTTCTTGTAAATTTAATCTACTACCTATGTTACCATATTACAAACAAAGTATGTTTTTAAACTAAAAATTAAAAAAAAATCCCAAATTTTTTTTTTTAAATTCCAAATTTTCAAAAAAAAAATTCGCGCAAAAAAAATCATAATCGTGTTTCTTGGGTCGAAATATACTACCCTAAAAATATTTGCACTTATTTAAGACTCATCCTGCATATAATAGGGAAAAATTGACCAAAACGTAAGGCGAAAAAAATACGCCAAAAAAAACATACTAGCCCCTCCTAACATTGCCACCCAGGCCCCTTTGTCCTAGTGCGACCCTGGATCGACGTACTGTACTAAAAAAACATACGACTAAGAATCTGTGTGTTTGCTTTAGCGTGATCGTAACGAAAATTACGGAGATAGCAGCATTTCGGTGGCTATTTCAGATCACTAGGAGTTAGCAGATATTATTGAGTTAAAATAAAAAATTTTCTTTAATGGGAAAAAATATGTTTACTTTCCCTACTTATAGAGTTTTTTTTTCTCTTTCTAATGGTATAAAAAAACTTATTAACGTAAAAAATGGAGTTAGCAGGTTATCACGTTTCACTGACGATATGCCAAAAATCTGATGGTAAAATTATATATATTACATAATTTTATTTTAGATAACCTACTGAATAGTGCAGGGATTTTTTACCAGATTATTATTTTATTTGAATTTCCGTATTAAAGTGACTATTACAAATTAAACTGCATAATTTCATATTTATCCTAAAACTTAATGCACTTTTTATAATATGTTTATTCTATATGAATTATGAGCTTACGATTTGTCCAGCTTTTTAATGCCAACATGTATTTGATAACAATAGTTTTGAAAATTTATTATTATATAAAAAATATTATATATAGTGCATCATACAAAACTAAACTTTAATCTTGAGTTTTAAAAAATTGCTTAAATAAAATAAATATAGAAAGTTTGCAAAATATACAGCGTGGCACTAATTCAGTTTTTAAATATACAGGCACATTGGTATGAGGAAGGATGAGGAAGTCCAAAATAGTCGTTGTTGACAAAGATACGAAAAAAGGTTTTAGAGAGGTTGCATGGTTTAAAATAGTGCATATCCTAAAAATGTTTTATTGTATACAGGGTGGTCCAAAAAAGTTATGATAAAATTTTATATTATTTTATTTTTTTACTAAAGCCTTGGTTAAAAACACGTTTATTATTCTAGTCCTCTCTCCCTCATGGATTTTCTTATGTACTGGCCGATCGGGGCGTTTGGATGGAAAATTATATGGGTAGTAGAGCATAATCCAAACAATCTTCCAAAGTTTGACCCGATATTTCATTTATCCTTCATCAGAACCAGGCTCAAAAGTATGGCAGTAGAGAACTAAAAAGTAAATAAATAAATTTATTATTTATTTATAAAAAAATGTTGATAAAATTCAATTTTTAGAATTTAAATATGCTTTTAGTATGGTTTTTGTAATGGTAATACAGAACAATATTTATTGAAAACCCTAAACTAAAATATTGACTTAATGCATTTTTAAAATAAGTCGACGATAGGTTCTTATGTTTATAAGAAAAAAAAACGATAATTCTAAGAAAGGTACTAAAAAGATGTAGGGAATGTGCCAGTTTGAGAATCTGGAGAATCCGCGACTACTTTACTTAGCATATTAAGTTTGTCAGTGAGCAAACTAATTGAATTGGCTTGATTCGCCGGCACAAGAGCTATGTTACCAGGGACGTAATAAGGGCCATACAGATTGCTTTGGTGAAACTTAATCCAGTTATGCTCGTATCCAATCCTTTGTTCTGTCGCAAATGTATATGAGCAAAATGGCGGAACGTCGCGTCGTCAAAACCGAGTGAGTCTCAGTTGGTTGGTCCCGCGTGCACGCTCTTTTGTTTCTTTGCCGTGTAGAACGGCCAACGTCAATTAGTTCTCCACCGTTTGTACTGGCTAAGCGCCACAAATATTCGATCTGATTCTGATTCAAGAAGAAAAATACAATTACACTATAGTCCAGGAGGCAGTGAAGATTTTCGGTACTTTTTTCTCCAGTCAGCAAACACCGATAGAAATATTCGATATGTTATTCTAAGCATATTTCATTTAAATGTAGGAGGAGGGGGTTTCGATGGATTGAGGTCGATAATGCGTTAGAAAGTACAAATATACTGCACTCTTTTCTCTCTCAAATTTTCAAGTCCAGGAAAATAAGAGGAAAATTTTTATAATTTTTACAATTTTCAACATGCCACGAGACTCATTTGCCAATTTCGTAAATCATCCAGCTTTCCTTTTGATTATAGTTTATGATAGTATTAAATGATTAAGTTAACGTTAAATTCCAAGCATTGAAAAATAAGGCTTACGGATTTTAAAAATCCGTAAAATTTTCGGGTCCCTAAATTTTCAGTCAGACTGACCTTCCCCTTCTTGGTATGGAAGGTGGAAGGCTGTTATTTCTTATATTATATGATTATCGTTATATGATTTACTTTAATAAATGTCAAATATTTATAACTGGGAAAATAAGTGGACTTTCTTTCTTTTTTATCTAGTTTTTTAATTTGTTATTTAATGTAATCATCTGAACAAACTATTATAATATTCTATTCTATAATAGACTACTAGATAATAGCCCAGTTATACAGGGTGATACAAATTCGAGGTACGAGCATTGATATCTCAGAAACCGTAAGAGATACAAAGATGGTTAAATTGGGGCAAAGTTGCGCTTTAGGATGTTCACCCAGATACCATCAAAAAAGATTTAAAAATTTCAAGGATTGCTGAGTTTTTTGGAAAAAACGCATTTTTTTGAAACTTTTTTCCTGGCGTTACTTTTTAGAAAATCAAAAAACTAATTGCACATTCTCATGGCTACTTTATTAGGGCTACCTGATAGTATTTTTAGATTTTCAAATTAGCTGATAATTTGTGAGATACAGAGGTCAACTTAATTTTTTTAAATACGGACCTGCATTTTTTATTTGAAGTTTTGAAAGAACTCGATCTCCTGAGTACAATGATATGCCACACTTAATATTTTTTGTTTCTGACATTTGAACACAATTTAATTAAACTAATTTCAAGTCCGGCTCTGTTTTTTTTTTAATATTTAATCTATTCATCGTTACAATATTGGTAAGCTTTCAAACTTAACAAAGACGTGGAGTAAAACATTGAATACGGATAATCAAATGCAATTAAATAATAAAAAATAATATAAAATTATTGGGCATTACTTTATGTCTTTTTTAAAAGTGACAATACATTTCAACATTACAATAAAGAGTACAGAATGCATTCGGAAGTATAAGAAGAAGATGTTCAAAGAACTATAAATAAGATTGAACCACAGATAACACATAATCAGATAACACATTATGTGTTATCTGTGATTGAACGAAAAATACATTAATTTGTGCATTAAGGACGGTAGTAACCCTTTCGAATATGTAGAGCATTACTAGTTTTAGAAACTAGTTTATAGAAGTTGGCTTATTTATAATAACTACTATTAATATTATGCATATTATTAGATCGTACACTGAGATTTCAAAATCACAATAAAAAAAGTTATAAATTATATTTTCAAATTGCTGACCTGGGTATTATTTGTTTGAATCTTTCAATTGGCTCGATTCAATGTTAATTAGCGCTGATCCATATTGGTGCGATGAATATAATCAGATTAAATAATTTAAAAAACCAGAGTGGGACTTGAAATTATTTTAAATAATAATTAAATAGTTTTGTTATTGTTAAGGTACCTAAAACAAAATAAAGTATCAAGTGTCGCATATCATTGTACTCAGGAGATCGAGTTCTTTCAAAACTTCAAATAAAAAATGCAGGTCCGTATTTAAAAAAATTAAGTTGGCCTCTGTATCTCACAAATTATCAGCTAATTTGAAAATCTAAAAATACTATCAGATAGCCCTAATAAGGTAGCCATGAGAATGTGCAAATAGTTTTTTGATTTTCTAAAAAGTAACGCCAGGAAAAAATAAAATTGATTTTCAAAAAAATCCGTTTTTTCCAAAAAACTCAGCAATCCTTGAAATTTTTAAAAATTTTTTGATGGCATCTTGGTGAACATCCTAAAGCGCAACTTTGCCCCAATTTAACCATCTTCGTATCTCTTACGATTTCCGAGATACCAATGCTCGTACCTCGAATTTGTAGCACCCTGTATAGATAATAAATCACTTTGTATTTATGGTACTTTTAGAACACGTTTTTAAATAACAGTTTCAGTGTCCAACTCTTAAAATCTAACCACTTTGTATAACGATTAAACGAACAGTCTGTAGCGTTTAAAATTTCAAAGCTGGCGGAAATAAAGTTTGAACATTTACATGCATGTTTTCGGATTAAATGTCATTGGTATAAAACTGAATGAATTAAAGTACACTTTTAGATATGTTTCAAATAAAAGAAAGCTTTCAACAATGTTTTATTGAGCAGTGTTTCAAAATTCAGAATTTATGACTGTATAAAATAAGTAAGTGCTATACAGAAGTTGTTAAAACAAGATAGTGACGTATGTATTGAACATGGGTATAGAAGTATAAAAATATTTTTTAGTAGGTACTTTAACAAAATACTTTCGAAAAATAATGCTACTTTTGTAGTTTTTTTTAATAAATATACGCCTATATTTGATTGAAATTAAAAATGTACTTTTTAAATGGACTTTTAATCCTATGAATACTTACAAAATAAAATAAGATTTAATTTTTCAGTGTTTGTTTTAGTAGCAATAAAGTGTGGTCATTATTTATACGTATTTACTATCTTATAAAAATTTCGATGTATGTTTTGTCGTTCAACCAATAAATTTTCTGCAAAATTAAATGTAACGTTCGTATAAGAATTTTGAATGATTTGAAAGATATCGATTTCAAATCAACCTTTTTATTTGGATTCCGGGCTAACTGATAAGATATGTGAAAAATAAGGTCGTTTTACTCTAGAAATAAGATTTATAAATCATCGAACGGGGTCATATCTTTTTTCTTTTCTGACTTAAAATTTATCTGAACACTTCTATTTTTCCTAATTATAACCAAAAAAGAATTTTTCTAACGCTTCTTCACAAATACATACGCCTATTAATTTTTCAGGATTCAGTAGATACTACCTTAAGATAAAAAACGGCGTCAAAGACGGCTGGGGAGTGACTATCGATAATAATTTTGACGAGGTCAATCTCTAGACGTCATAAATATTTTTTTTTCATTTATTTTTATATGGTGTAAAAATAATTTTTATACTATATAAAAATTGACAGAAAACGCCATTATGAAAGAAAAGTACGGGCCAAGTAATGACATCTAGTGCTTGACCTCGCCAAAATTACTATCGACTGCCATTCTCCAGCCGTCTTTGACGCCGTTTCTTTTCGATCATATGGTATAATTCTGGCATTATTGAAGTTTATTTATTATTACTGTTGACAAATCTTAGGTTTGTCACCCGTCACATGGAATATTATAGGAAAAATGACATTACTGTGCTTTCTACTAATATTTTATAGTTTTTGGCTTTTAGAAGTTCTTTAATGACTTCGAAACATTATCTTTCCCGTTTTATTTCGACTCATTAGAGCCAAAACGGTATTGGCTTGATCACAAAGGCCGCATAGTTCGGATCCGATTTAAATAAAGGCGTCGAAACCGCATTCCTAATTATAGACTAGAACGGTTATATTTTATCTGTGGCGCCATTTTCTGTTGGAGAATCTAACGCGATGATCCCGTGATTAAACTGATCAACCGTATATCATTGATTTAAATCTAGACAGTCAATGGCTATTAAAGGCTTGTGCGTCTCAACTGCGTCCGACGTTAATATAGCGGTAAATTGTGATGGCGTGCCCTGTTTAATTCCCGATTCCTGATCAAAGCGAACCGTCTTTGCTCTCTATTTAGATATATATCCGAAAAAAAAACAGTCTTCAATGCCACAGCAAATTAACTAGGATTACCTTACGTTTATTTTCAAACGCAAAAAATTACAAGGACTTGAAACTTAATTTTTCACTACTACACAATACTCATTTTCATTCATGAAAACTGGTGTTTTTCATCATATTACCGATTTTGCTCAAAATTCTGTTAGCTACTAACTAACAAGTGTAGAATAAACAAAATATGGGCTATTGTAGGTTTACGAGAACAGTAATGAAAGTAAGGGACGTTTTAACCATCATCAAAAATAGCTCAAAAACAATGGTTCAAAAAATTAATTTCCTCACAAAATTAAAATATCTAAACCATCAAAAGTGTATACAGAGCGGTCCGAACTGTATTCCGGAAACTTCGACAGCATATTCTGCAGAAAATAAGTAAAGTTCGTATAAATGTATGTCCTAAATTGCTTAGTTTGGAAATACAGAGGGTGTAGAAGTTTTATTGTTATTTCGATTTTTTGCAAATAATTTGAATTTGATGTCAATATGACTCCTACTTGTAGAGGGCGCCACCTACATTATTTTTAACGGGTTTTAAGAGTATTAACTTTTTGCCCGTACCTGTATAAAAGTACTGAGTAAAAAATACATGTACGACGTTTTTTACGTAAAAAAGGTCTCTTGGTAAAAATCGCTTCGAGTAATGGTTTTCGAGATATTTGGAATCGAAATTATCAATACCTGTCATTATTGACATAAATTAAACATGTTGACTAAATATTTATAAGACTAAAATCATAAATTTGATTTTTTTTGTGCCAAAAGTAGAACAGAAACTGGTTTGTCATAATTTTTTCGAAAAAAAATTATGATTAATTAAAAAAAAAGTTCCCAAAATTGGTTATTTTTCCTCTTCAAACAGTTGAAACATAAACATGTAGGTGGCGCCCCCTAAAAATATGAGTAATATTGACATCAAAATCAAATTTCTCATGTCAAGAAACGCCCAGACACAAATTTTCATCCAAATATTGACGTTACCTCAGAAATTATTTGGAAAAAATTGAAATAAAAATGAAATTTCTACATCCTGTATCTCCGAAACTAAGCATTTTAGGACACACATTTATATAAACTTTTTTACTTATTTTTATCTGCAGAATATGCTGTCAAAGTTCCCCGAATACAGTTCGGACCACCCTGTATATTCCGAATCTACATAAAGTTACCAAGTGTTGCATTTTTTGGTGAATATCCATAATACGTCTGTGTTTGCTCTTTTTCTAAGACCTTTAAAAATGCGCAAAAATAGCCAAAAATTGGAAATTTTTCCGAATTTTTCGGAGTTATGAATATTGGCGATTTTTGTCGTATTCTGGTATTATTTACTAACTAAAAGGCGTAGAATAATGAAATATATGCTTTTGTAGCCTTACGGGAACAGTAATGAATGTAAGAGACGTTTTAACAATCATCAAAAATAGCTCATAATTTTCAGGGATAGTTCGAAATTTCTCAAGGGTATTCTGTTTATGCACAGCGTAGTGGAATGTGGAGCAAATACACCGCCAAAAGTACAATAACCTGATACGGTGTTTTCAGAAACTTATAATAGATTGCAGTATTGTTTCGGCTTAAAGAAGTTGAGATTATTCAGTAAGCGTTTGTGCTTTGGAACAAGGCGAGGATTTCGTTTTGCTATTTCTTTTTTGGAACGAACTTAACAAAAGATTAATTTGCTTTAAATAGAATCGTTACAGTATATACATAAATTTTATCACTACGTTGCGAGGGTGTATAAATTTATAATCGAAGTTACATCCAGTGAGAAAACAATAGACCAAATAATCATCGTTGTTCTTGAAGTAATTCGTTTTTTTTTCGATCATACGGTATTTTAATACATTTTTAAAACCAAACTGAAAGGTAACATACGTGTTATACCTCTTAATGTTTGTGGCATTTCTTTTGAAATACTGTGTATATAAACATCTACAATTTGGAAGTTTGCAGATCTTTTAATTTATTGTGTATTTATTGTACTTATATTTTATTATCTATTAATTAAAACATTTTCTTTTTATTTAATTCGATTTACTTTTTTTTTAATTAATTCAAATTGATGTATGTTTGTCCCTTTATATAGAAATTCTGGATTTTATTAGTTAACAAGTCAACTTTCTGTCTCTGCTACTTTGGCATTGTCAAATTAATAGTGATACATTCGAAAACCCTTTATATTACATTATTGCTAAAGTTGCAATTTACTGCCATTCATTTGATTAAGACAGTTACAATTCGCCAAATTAACCGCAAGAATATTGCCTATTTGATTATATTGAGCGTTTGCGCCCTAATTGAAAATATCTTTATAACATTAATTGTTCTGCGTAATTAAATAACATTAGTTTTGTAGTATGCGGCGGTGGAACAATTTTAGTCTATATTGTATATATCGTCACTATCCCGTTTATACTTTTCCAAATTTCCATACCGTTTTATTAAAAAAATAAAAAGCTATGGTAATATAATTTCGTTTTCATTCTTTGATAGATTGTTATTGATCTGATTTTAATTAATGTCATATATTTTTCTGTTTCAAAATGTTAAAAAAATACAAAATTTATTTAGTTTAATGCTACGGAAAGGGTAGTAATAGTTATCGGAAAATATGATACTTAACTACAACAAAAAATACGAATTTAACCAAAATTAATAATAACTCTCTATCAAAGAATGAAATAAAAATATAATAAATTATTTTTGGCTATTCAATTATATTTTCATGCTTTTTTAGTCGACCTACCAACAGGTATGTAAAGGCTATGAAGATCGGCAAAAAAAAGTTTTTTTTAATTTCACTCAAAATGAGTTATTTGGGTCATAAATGACCTAAATACAAAATATTTTCATGGTGTCTGTCTGTCTGTCTGTCTGTATGTCCGTCCGTCTGTCCGTCTGTAACACGATAACTCAAAAACCGCTAAAACGATTTTAACCAAATTTGGCACAAAAATACTGTGGCATCTGAGAATCTGGCCATTAGTTTTTGGTGGGGGTGGGGGTTGGTAAGGGGGTATGGGAGGGGGTTAAAAATTTTAAAAAGTCGTAATTCCAAAATTACAGTAGCTAGCGAAACGTGGTTTTCAATTTAAGATTAGAAATAATATTTGCAACAAAATTTGTAATAACATCAAAATCAGTCAGTCGCAGTCTTTGAGATTAAAAAAAATTGGAAAAATTCCATTGCTTTGAAACTAAAAGAACTGCCTACCAACTTTTTATTAACATATTTTAGTATGGGCGGCTATACGTGCCTCCCGGTGCCAATTTTTTTAATTTTCCCTAAAACGGCATGTAAATTTGGAAAAGCATAAACGGGATTAACAATTTTAATTAGTATTCTATTATCATAAAATGAGATTGTTAACAGAACGTCAACGATTTTTAATAAACCTGTCTGTTAAGAAAAAAAGTTCTTGAATAGTTCTGAGTTTCTTACAGTAGCGTATACCCAGAAAACTTTTTGAAGAAATAAATCTCCCACAAAGATATAGACATAATTTAAAGTAAATAGATTTTTGAATATCTTATTTAATACTTTTTTTTCGTTATTTTTACTTTGATGATACGTTTGTATTTCATTTTAATTTAGGTAAAGGATGATTGTAGATTTGCAATAATGTTTTATATAAGCGACTTTATTTTTTGTTGGAATACTTCCGTTCTAGCTCCAGTTACAAGGGTGAAAACCTGAGATCGGTCCAAAAATAGCGATTTATCACGATATCAAAAACCCTGCGTTAAATTTTGTTCGGGTCTGGAACACGTCGCTACGTGACCAATGAGATACAGGATACAGATACGGTCCATTTATTTAATATTATTTGTCTCCAGCATTAGCAGCTTAGCTTCCGTTTGGACCATCTAAAATTTATATTTTTTCGATATTCGCTATTTAAACATTGTGTTTCCATTACTTGTTGTCTAATTAATATTTTATTAATTATAGTAATACAATTATATGTAGGGTTTGCGTACATTTGGATTTACTCGGATATATAGTCGGCTTTATAACGAAAAGGCATCTCGATTTTTGCTGCTTTTCAGGAGAGCAATGTAAAGAAAATCACTTACTTTATTTGGTCAATAAATTTAAAGTCTTTAATTTTTGTATTAACACCTAAACGGAGACTTTGAGGAAACGTTCTAATAATAAATTGAGCGTAATTTCTAATAAATAATTTATTTATAGTTTTTTAGTTGAGATAGGCCTTTTTGTTTTAATATAATAAATTTATTGCCGACCGAGTAGTATACATACGCCTATGTATAATAAATTTAAAAATGATGATTAGAATTTAGAATTTAGAATGAGTGGGAGGGGGGTTAATCACTGCGACCTTATATCGATATAAGATCTATTGTGTCCCCCTTTCTTGAGTTATAACTCATCATACAGTCCCAGGGCTTTGACAAAAGCCAGTATCTGGGACGGTTTTATAGAGGGTAGTTCTCCATCTCCAATATCAGTCGTACCAAAGTTCATGGCACGAATGGTTGTCGTCTCGGCGCACTCCGTGATGAGGTGTACTGGTGTTTCCCCATTTTCCCCACAGAATCTGCATTCGCCGTTTCTTCTTAGTTTCAATCTACTGAGGTGTTCATTGAGGAGACAGTGTCCTGTTAAAAACCCCGTGACAATCCGAAGATTGTTCTTACTTAAATCCAGGAAGATCTTTGATTTTTCTTGATCGTAAGCCCTCAGAAACTTCTTCGAGTGTCTTAGACCGTTGCAAGATTCCCATTCCAGGTTGCGGATGGAGTCTTCCAAGTTCTTGAGTTCCGCCTTGAATTGAAAAATGATAAAGTGTTCTTAATAAGGAAAAAATAATACAATATTCACTTAGATACATACGAGAACAAGACTAGAATCGTCAATTAGAATATAACAATTAGTATAACAATTGATATAACAAAGAGCCCTATCTCAACAGCCTTATGTCTCTTCGTCATAACGAAGAATTCTAGAAATTGATATAGGACAAATTTTTAAATGAATATAAAATGAAAAAGGTATACTATGACTATATGGAAACTCTAATTATATTATTAGATTTATTTGAATAATGTCTATTCTATAGCATAAAGTCCACACAAGAATAAATTTCTCAGTAGTCATTAATCTAACGAGACGTAATTAAAGTATTTACACCTGGTATAATTAGATATATATGGGGTTTTTAATGAATAACATAATTTTTTCATAGTAATTTTAGGTTTATATGGAATGTAATCCTTTATATAGAACATATATTTAATCGACATTTTATAGCCAATATTCGCTGTTAATAAGGCTGATAAGATATTATGCAGAAAATTCCTGCAAGGCTAGCGTTAAACTTCTATCAGGAAAAATCTAAAAGCTTTTATAATGCAACGGTATAGTGAATCGTTTGATGATACAATCTTTATGCTGATATATCCGTTTTTGATGTTCGTATTCTATTTAAAACTGTTAAAAATAATATTTGCTTTGATAGGCGAGGTCAATTTTTCGTAATATCATTAATTAATATCTGCGAGGTTTGTGTTTGTTGTTTGTTGTTTCTTTAACACGATATTTTAACTAAGTTAATGTTTCGCGAGATATAATTGCCCCCCCCCCATACTTTGTATCTACAACGTCTAATTTACTATATTTCAGAGTAAAGAGAAATGACTTAATCCTTAAAGCGTGAAATGAATAATAAATAAATAAGTAAAATCCCTCTATTTACCTGCAAGACTGATATCCTCTAGCACGGCTTAAAATGATGCAAGACACTTAATCGCAGAGCTTTTACATATTTATTTTGACAGCATTTAATATAGTTTACAGGATATTTCGAAAAACGTGCCATCTCTTGTGAGTATCCTTACGTAAAAATGTGATTTAATTTTCATATCAACATACTAGGTCCGATTCTGCTCTATTTCGTAGCTACAGGAGGTTAGTATTAATTTTTTGTTTATTTATTATAATTTTCTTCTCCAAGTGCTTTTAGTGATACTAATGAAATTTTGAGGGTGTAAAAGTTATTATAATTGGTACATATTTATTATGTATGGAATATTTCTCTAAAAAAAATCATGTGCGTCGCTGATTTTTTTTTCTCTTATTAGCGAAATTTTAAAAGGCCGTTTAATGCCGATTAACAGTTGTATCTTGAATTTTGCCAATTTCGATGTCCTTCATGAGATAAACGTAATTTTATTAATCACAATCACAAGTAATAAAATTAAAATAAAATTAATAAATTTTATTTATTTCGTTTAATTTATTATTAAATTTTATTAAAACGTATATGATATGACTGATGTTTAGTGCTACCTGCAGTAATAAAATTATGGTATTTAAGATAATTACAAAAGGCCTATTTTCTAAAAGTTTTAACATTCTGTTTCAACAACTTTAAAACTATACATTTCCGCACCCGTGTTTATAGGAAATTTATTTCATATTTTTTGATAAGCAATCAATGAGTACTTACATATTTAATACTTTAGCCAGTTAATGACATTAGAAAATTTTAAAGGATATGCTAATACACTTGGAATAAGGCAAATTAATATAATTGCATTTATTTCATTAAGAAGACCTAAATAGACAAACTATCAAGAGACATTTTTTAATCGGTATTAAATGGCATTACTTTTAAGCATTAGAATGTATCACACTTATAGTATCTTTTACCCTCAAAATTTCATTCGAATCGCTAAAAGCACTTACAAGAAAATTATAATAAATCGAATCAAAATGAAGATTTTGTAGCTACGAAATAAAGCAGAATCGGATTTATGTTGATATAAAAAATAAATAATATTTTTACATCAGGAATCTCCCCACGAGCGATGGCACATGTTTTTTGAAACACTCTGTATATAAATCGTTGTTCTAGTTTATGACTTATTTGTTTTGAATTATAATTATAAACTAATGATCGTTGTTCGATATCGAGCTCCTAAAGTACTAAATTTTAGATGACAATAAATTACACTTTTAGCAAATAGGTTTAGTAATATCGGCTAATTCGTATTTAATAGAATATCTTGGAAGTTAACTATTGACCCCAATTAAGTAAGTTTTGGATCTTGCAACTCAGATATTTCGAACTCTAATTGTTACTTTGTATTACCGTTGCTAAATGTCATTGAATTGCAATTATAATTAGTGTTGAGCGGCTCTGGAATTCCGTACACATTAGTGCAGTGTTTTCAACTAAGTTATCGAACTATTAAATGGGGGGAGGGGGAACTGGCATTGTTTCTACCGATCTGTCAGTCATCAATTTGCCGTCATTTAGTATTACTTTATTGTTACTTATATACAGTGACTTCGAATAAACTCAGTGAATATTTTTTTTATTCGAATATTATATGCTAACTTTATTTGAGCTGAATTAGATTTTAAAATTATTCGGTTTTACCAAAAACTCTCTGCGTCACTTTTACCAAAATTAGACTAATATAATCAATGGACACGTAGATAATGCGCAAATTAACATAATTAATAAGATTTAGGAGAAAATTTTGCCTGTTCCATTTTGACAGTTTTATCAATTCCAAATATGTGGTAAATGTTCTGTTTAGACTGAATGAAAGCTTATTTTAATTTCAACGCACAATACTATACCGAATTAAATTGTTTCGCTGATGAAATAACGAATCACTAATATATGAGGCCCGTCAAATATAGATTTGGTTGTAACGAGATAAACATGCTGTCGTTGCTCTTATTTAATTATATAATGTTGTACAAAGAAAAATATAGTAAATATATTAATGATTTTGTACTGCTACTTTATTCATAATTTTTTTTAAATTGTATTATATATTGTTTTGTGCACTCCAATTCAGCACGGAATTAACAGCGCTTCAAGAGCATTCAGGAAATTAAAAGACAATTTTTTTTCCAGTTTTTGAGTTTTACTCAGTTAACAACGACAACCAAAAAGTAAAGAGACAACAAAGTAATGAGATTTTTGAATGCCCTGAAGAGAGATAACATCACGCATCGGGTTTTTCAATCACAGAAAAGCTCATGAAAGAAAACACCTTGCGTAACTATCTTCTGATGCGTGTCAAATACTCGTCAGTGAGTAATGGCAGTAAGTAAGTAGTTGTAAATATTAAGACCGGTGTCTCATATATAATGTAGATTTACTATGTCTATACTCTAATAAGATTTTATTTTCTAACATTTTTATTTTTATTTTTGTTACTCATCGAAGCCTCAGTTTTTAACCCTTTCAATCATTTATTAATAATAAATAACACGACAGACCTTCAAGAGTTGATTTAATATCGGTAAACAAGGAAAATTATTAAATAAAAACAAGGGAAATTATATTCCCATCCATATAAAACAGCCTATAAATATCCATCATAATTTTCGAGTGTTGGCAAATAGCCAAAAGGTCACTGGGTATATAACAGTAAATTTTGAGAAGTGAACAACGTATTCTTTCATAGTGGTAACCAGATAGTCATATTATATTTTAAATGGAAATATTATTCACATTATATTACACTGTAAAAAAAATTGAGTGAAATTTCACTCAGATTTCACTCAATACTTTCTCAATTTCTGTCCACACCCGATTGAGTGAAATGTCTACTCTACAGAACTGAGTGAATCTTCAATTCACAGAGTGAAAAGCACTGAGTGTTTTCACTCAATCGAGATTAGACGAAAGACTCGATTTTGATAATTTATGCAACAGACGGTACCTATAATATTTTGTTGGATATTTTTATAGTCTAATTTAAAAAAATCGATAACTAAATGTTTATATATTTTTTAAACTAAAGAATTCTCGATTATTTAGCTGTAATATTGCCAGACAAATAAACTAAAACAAAGTTATCACAAATATAGAGACAGTAGAAATGTGTGTTAGTCTATTTCTCATTCGGTAACTGTTTTCCGATAGAAAAATAGCTCACCAGAGAGAAAAAAGATCGAGATATTAATTAAGGAGAAATCTAAACCCACCCTCGGTCCTTTTTTATGGCTGTTAACCTTCACTTTCAGCGACGTTTTTATCAACAAGAAATATTAACCAGCCACAGAGCAGATATCGGAAACAAACGACAAAAAAGCTTTTTATGCCTCGGATATGCAGCCCGCTACTATAAAAATAAAACACATAATATCCCAGAGAGAAATAGAAATATATGATCGCAGCCCTATATTTATATCACTTTATAAAAATAGATATTTTTGGTAAAGAAATTTTCGATTCATACTATCAAATAACGTAGCGTCTTATTTGAAATTTCTTCAGGAAAACAAATGTAAAAATTTTCTTGTTTCTCAAAATCAATTTGTTTTATTTATTTATTAATTTATATGTTTTTTTATTTTTGTGTAGGTTGTTTTTAGGGTTTCCGGAACCGGAAACTTCTGTAGGTATGTAGGTACTACGTTTTTAAGGAACCGGGTTTTCTCAGTACTTTCGATACTAGCAAATTTTTATTCAGGGATATTCGTCAATCAGCAAGAAAAAGTAAAATCGATAAAAAAATGATTTTTTATGACTGAAAAATACATCCAATTTTATTAAGTCATGAGAAAATTAACATGCACACAAACACGAACACAAGCGAAGAAAAATACATAGGTAACTTAAAGTGCAAATCAAATAGCATAAACGAACTTAACTAAATTTGAAAAAAAAACAACTTAATTTTTTTAATTAATAATGCAAATGCTTCTGAAAAATCAGTACGAAAAATCTTCACTGCCTCATAGACTATATAGATATAATGAGGTAGATAATTAAGTTTTAATACCCGAAAATTCATAATATAGTTTTCGGGATTATCAGTTATTAGTAAAACATAAAAGTAAGTTTTGCAATATAAATTTAATCTAATACGCAATACGGATTTGAAATTTTCCTCACATTATCCCATAATTAATCCGTACTTAACATTTATTACGTTCTTAGTTTCCGAGCCGTTCAGGCAATAACAAAAAAAGTAAAACCGTGTTCGTTTTGCATTTTATAGTCCTGGATAGAGATAAAAATTCGCCGGTTCAATACTCGTTAGTGATAACTTTTCCGTTTGATTAGGATCATAAAACAGTTGCCAGTGGGACAGAGAGTCCTAAGTTATACGATTGAGCCAGCTAATTTGAATGCTCTATGTCGGACCCATAAATAACAATTTTATCGTATTGGATTTTAGTTTACACAAACGCGCACCCTATTCCTGCTCGTAATGCGCTGAATATCTACGAATTATTTATAAGATATTCTTCCGCCTACCGCGGTAAATCACTCATACAGGGCGCTCTAATTTTAACACGCATGTAAAATAATCATAATTTACATTTTAACAGCTTCTGTTTGTATTACGGTTGCCAGATTGTAACAGCTAAATTCCGGGATAAGCAAAGACAAAAAACGGCGACCAAAAAAAGAGGCGACTCTCCAAACAATTACACATCACCACCCCCTTATACAGGGTGGTCCGGATTGAATTCGGGAAATTTTGGTATCTTATTCTACTATTCAAATAAGTAAAATATATGTCCCCACAAAATAGTTCGTTTCTGAGATGTAGGGGTGTAGAAGATTCATTTTTATTTCGATTTTTTCCAAATAATTTCTGAACTAATGTAAACATTGGTATTTGGACCGATTAAGGTCTTGGTACACTAGGTACTTTTTATACTCTGTATATTGAAATAAGTATAGAAAAATATACTTAGTATAAAAACTTTCTCCCTTTGAACTTGTAACCCTTAAAATGGCTATAACTTCCTCAGGAAGCATTTTAAATATATGTTTATAGGAACATTTAATCTTATTTCTGTGTTTTCATTTAAAATATTTCTGTTCTAATATACTTATTATGACGTTTGCTCTCCCCTGATATTAAATTTCGTGATATACCGTTCTCAGGTGAAGTTTCTACAAGAAAATCAACGGTGAAAACTTTCCTGGACTAAATAACTGTGCTTTTGGGTAAACGTGTGGACTCATCATTTCCTGTTGACTTCACAGCCCATCGGAGACCACTTTAGCAGCAGTTTGGCAAACACAGGAATTGATTAATTGTAAGGTGAGTTTTCCTTTTTTTGACTACACATTTACTTACTTTATATTGGAAATTTTTAAATATACATACATTTTTTTGGAAATTTAAATTTTCAGATATGTGATTTTTTTATATTTGTAGTTTTCATACTTAGTTTTCTTACAACCTAACCATACACTTTTCATACTTTCTATACCCTGTATATTGAAATACCACTTGTATTGACATATCCCTTAAAATGGTTATAAGTTCCCCAGGAAGCATCTTAAAGCATATATTTATGTTTATAGGAACATTTAATTTTATTTTTTTCTGTAGTATATCACCCACTGGAATTTTGGTACACTATTGTTTACATCCTGTATATTACTTTTCACAATACCACAATCTCCAGAAACCTCAAAGAAACAAATAACCTGGAAGACTTTTTTTTGAGAAACTCATCACATTTTTTTAAACAGGAATTAAAAATAACTAAATAAAAACAAAGTAAAACACATTTAATTAAAGAAACAATATTTAATGCACTCACACTTTATTGTGTGAGGATTATGTGAAAACAACAATGAATTTCATGACGAACATCAAAAGCATCTGACATAAAAGGCTTGTACATCCAAAACCTAAATGTGTAGCTTTTAATTCAGCAGGGTTGCTTTCCGTTTTGTTGTTTTTACATTTTCTTTGATTTTTTTCTGTACGCAAAGTACATTTGGTTTTGTGTCTCGCATATGAAAGGTTACTGAATTATAAAAGGTCTTTTGAAAAGCGATAATTTACATGAGTATTATCTTTCTTAATGTCAACTGTGCGGAGAAACTTCCCTCGTTTAATAATTTCAGTAATTATTTGTTTAAAGTTTGCTAATATAATATTACATCAAAATGAGATAAGTTTTCTAATTACTTTCTATTAAGAACAATGAAACAACTTTTTCGTAACTTAAAATTTTCTTGTTAATAGCTTTATTAATATATTAATTTTACTGATTTTGGTACAGTAGTCTAAAAAATATTGGCGTCAAGTTACCATGTAGAATGTAGAATGATTGGGAGGGGGATTAATCACTGCGACACTTTCTTGGGTTACAACTCATCATACAGTCCCAGGGCTTTGAAAAAAGCCAGTATCTTAGACGGTTTTATAGTTCTCCATCTCCGATATCAGTCGTACCGTACGTAAGTTTAGGGTGCGAATGGTTGTCGTCTCGGCGCACTTAGTGATGAGGTGTTCTGGTGTTTCCCCACTGCCCCTACAGAATCTGCATTCGCCGTTTTTTTTGAGCTTCAAGCTAATAAGGTATTCGTGCAGGACACAGTGTGCTGTTAAATACCCCGTAACAATCCCAAAATTGTTCTTACTTAAATCAAGGAAAATCTTTAATTTTTCTCGGGCTGAGAACTTTCTTCAAGTTTCTTGGACCCTTGGAAATTCCCATTCCAGGTTACGGAAGGAGCCTTTCAAGTTTTTCTCTGCTTTTAATTGGTTTCCACTTCGGAAGCAGAACAGTTCTGATGCAGTTAATGGAGTTTTCGCTCCTTTTCTAGCTAGATCATTTTTTTTCTCATTACCTTCTATCCCTTGGTGACCTGGCGCCTAGAGTAGGGGAACTTTTGTTTTCATTGTCTAATTTGCTCAGATGCTCTAGGCATACTTTGACCAACTTCGAATAGAGGGTTACTGAGTTGATCGCTTTTAACGCTGCTTGACGATAAAAATAAGATGGCTATTTCTAGTTTCCGATAGTTCCTATCTAAGATAAGTTGTACGCATCTTTGAATAGCGTATATAGATTTCTGCCTGTCCGATTCTAGGGTAAGTGCCCATTGATTCGAAACATTTCGGTCGAGTTACCTTATAGAAGTACTTAAAATTAATTCTATAAATGCTAGTATTTTTAAAACAGGACACTATAAAAAATCTAGATTTAAGTGACCTATTTTCATTTTTTTTTTAATAGATGTAAGTTATTAAAACGGGTGTTTGGAGCTGATATTGGAATAAAAAATATTATTCCCGATCACTATATATTTATTTATATTACTTTTAATTAGAAAGTTATTAAAAGCACTACGTAAAATATTGTAATATTTTAAATTGATCTACCTTTTAAAAGATATTCTCTTCATTTTAATTTCAACTTTATGACCAATTTGATGAACTTTTTTTTCTTTGATGTTAATTAATTTTAAATTAATTTATAATACAGCGTACAACCGTTAATCTGAAATATAATTTGCTCTTGCCATGGAAAATTGAAAAACGTTTTAACACATTTTTTCCTCGCAAAAGTCCTGGGAAAACAAGTGCAAAAAAAATCAGCTGTATATACATAATAATATAGTATAGTATTAATATTATTGATAGATATTTTCGAAGTACCATACAATCGCAAAAAACGGCGTCAGAGATGGCGTGGGAATGAAGATTGTTGTCATTTTGTATGAAAAATTATTTGGAGAATGTCATCGATAGTCATTTCCAAGCCCTCTGGACGCGGTTTTTTTTATCGTACATCTTCTACCGTTACTTATATAAAAGCCAATAAATAAAAGTTATTTATTTAAATATATAAATCATTAGCTTCAAATGACAAATTATGCCCTAATATAAACCAGTAAAAAATTAAAAAATATATATTTATGTAATACACTGTGATCGAATAAAAAAGACATGGCGGTAGATCTACTTAGAAAGATAAAGTTCTTTACAGCTGATAATGAATTATTTACCCTCTTTGACGTGTTAAACTTACAATACGAAAAATATAAATAGTTTCATATTAGGTTATAAAGTTATACCATACATATAGTTCTAGCTTTTATTAATAGTTTAAATAATTCAGTTTATAGTGATCACTGTCAGAACTTCAGGGATAAATATGGTAAAACTTGATTGCCTTTTTTTATTTTCAATCATATGGTTATTTTAAGTATTAACAAAGGTATTAATTATTAACATATTTCTATAAAATAGTCAATTATCGAATATAGTAAAATTGGTAAGAGACGCCCATGTTTTCTAGTAGTTACGTAACAGACAAACATCTCAATATTTATTTATTTTTTTTTGGTTTATAAATACACAAAATTGTAGAGGTTAAGTAAATGTTACACTCTTTTTAAATACTTTTGTACGTGCTGTTTACAAAATACTTGTAAAATGTGTCAGTTTAATTCAAAATGTAAATATTTCTCTTTTAATATCCTTATTGTAACGTTTTTGTTCTCCCCTGATATTAAATTTCGGGATATATCGTTCTCAGGTGAAGTTTCTACAAGAAAATCATTGGTGAAAACTTTCCTGGACTAAATAACTGTGCTGTTGCTAAACGTGTGGACTCGTCATTCCCTCAGAAGACTTCACAGCCCATCGGAGACAATTTTAACAGCTGTTTTGGCAAACACAGGAATGGATTAATTATAAAGTGAGTTATCCTTTTTTTACTACTTATTATTTACATTTTTTAAACTGAATATATTTTCAAAATATTACGTACATTGTTTTGAAAATTTAAATTTGCAGAGGCTATGTAATTTTTTTATATTCGTTTTTCAAATAATAGCGACAGATATTAATATATTCTTCCATGGTTCTATACAGACATAATATGTATATTCTTCCAATAGAAACTTCAAAGCTATAGAAAAATAAGCATTTAATCTGAGCTTTTCGGGATTGTTTGTAAATTTATTATATTTTTTTTATAAAATGATTATAGAAAGATATTAATACTGTGTTAATACTCTAAGTTTTTTGTCCATTTACTGCTACTTTTTTGAGGCTAACTGAGGCTTCTAATATCTTCCTCTATTTATATTTCTGAGATTACATAATTTTTTTTCTTTAATCTGTAAACACCAGTTTTTTTATAAATCATTACTATCAGTTAACAGGCTTGATTTTTTTATATGTTTTGTATATAAAATCTATTTCCTCCAGGAAAGGATTTGTAATCGTTTAGCAACAACGAATTTTAAAAATATGTACTGGGAAAGCCATAAGTCCATAACCATTCTACTTATCTGCTACATTAAATTTCAGTATTTTCTTCACTTTGTCACTTCATTTAAGATAAAAAGCCGGCTTTTGCCTTTTGATACGTAGTATATCAAAAGATTTCTATCTTAATAGCCCGATAAAAGTTGGCCATCCAACCATAAAACATTTATAAGATGATATAATATATATAGGGTGACTCTGAAAGGATTGCTCAAAATTCAACAAAATATTAATGGAAATAAAATAAAGCAAGCCTTGTTTCATCTAGAAGTTATACCTCCTGGTTCAGATTTATTTCGTTTATTTTAGACCCTCATTTTAATATCACTGTTAATATTAATATATACGTTTCCATACGGATTGACCTGGATATGTCCCGGTTTTTAAGGTGTCCTGGGTTGTCCGGCCGGAATTTGAAAAAATTCCCCGAGACTAACAACCTAACTAAACTCTTTTAAATATGGAATTTTTCCATCTCAACTTAAAATTGCTCTTATAAAACCTCTCTATAAAAAAGAATGCACTACTTTCTCTTGAAAATTACAGGCCAATAAGTATACTGCCAAGTTTCTCAAAAATTTTTGAGCTAGCTTTGACAAATAGAATTATAAACTTTATGAATGCTTGCAACCTGTTTTCAGAACATCAACATGGTTTCATGAAGGGAAAATCCACACTTTGAGCCGTTTTTGAACTCACTAAAGAAATAATAAATAATATGGAAAGAGGCGAACTTTCACTAGGTCTATTTTTAGACTTATCCAAAGCATATGACTGTGTGGATAGAACTTTATTAATTAAGAAACTCCAATTATATGGTATAAGATGTAACGCATTACAATTATTAACGTCATACTTAAATGGAAGACATGATGGGAAAATATTATTTTTCTGATATAAAAGAAAATTCAGCAGTTATTGCACAGGGAAGTATAATTGGCCCTATCCTCTTTTCTATTTTTATTAACGATCTAAACGTAATAACAACTGCATCACAAGGAAAAATTGTATCTTATGCTGGGGGATGACACAAATATAATTGTTGCAGGATATACTTTTGTACATCTGCGTGAAAGAGTCTACCTAATGATATTAAAAATATTATTTGTGAAACTCAATTCAAAAAACGACTTCTGTTAATTAATCTAGAACCATACTCAGAGTTTTTCTGTAAGTTTTTTCAAATTGGATTTTATTGGACAGTCTGTTGTGTTTAAATTGTTACAAGAACTACTTGTTTAGAATTTACTACTTGTTTATAATTTAAGAATCAAGTGTTATTGTTTTGAATATCGTAATTTTTGTTTTAATTTTGACGATCATTTCATTTTGTGTTTGTGCAGGCGCTACGTTTTGTACCTACCAATTCTGAAATAAAGATTATTTATATTATTATTTATTATTATTTTATTATGTAATGGGTAAATTGGTCTAAAAATAACGGTATATAACAAGCAGTATTTAATTTAACAAATAAAATTAAGCATTTAATGTGCAAAAACGAAAGTTATACACACTAATGAAATGTTCATTTTTTTTCTAATATTAAAAGGATAATCGAATTATGATATAGTTTGTATGCAGTATAAATTTTAGTATTGCTCACAAAAGCAAAAGAGTATACTTAACACTTATTCAACTGTCTTTAATTTCCTCTTTAAAGTCTGTCCCTCTGTCCAACAAGTCAGTGAAGAATATCGTCAGACGACTTCCAAACAATAACAGAAAATACAATTTTCCTGCGAATTAAATTGAAAGACAACAATTATTATTCTCCCTGTTAGGTATTCTCTCGTTTAACAAACTTTACGTAACTAAATAAATTATTTATAATTTAAGTCCGGATTTCAGAGCTGACAAATTTTATGTGGAAACCCTATTAATATACAGAATTATTTTTAATTCTGTAAACTTTGCCTCTATCGGTACGAGACGCTACTGAATCAAAAAGACTTTATCCAGGCGTTGCCAAAATTTCCTAATACGAATTAATGCGATCGCTATGCCCGTCTGTGAATCGTAATTTTATTAATAACGCTCTGTTCATTTGCTAGGTCTATTACTAATTTACAAAATTACATTGTAAAACTAACGAATCTTCTTGATCATCCCCGGGATTATATGAGGCTAATCAATTCGGCGAGGCGATGTTCTTTTTATCATTTTCTGATGCCGTTGCTCACTTAATTCTAACAACTAACAGCTAATAAGCGCCGAATTGCTTTAACATGCTCCGGCATAAATTAATGCTATCAATATAAGCAGGTAGGCAAGCACAAGAATGCAGCACTAAAGGATTCTAGACCTAATTAAAAATGTGCTTTAAATATTTTTTATATACAATATGCCTCATTTTTGAAATTACTTTCTTCAGAGAACATGTTTTCATATTCCAGTCTTACGAGAATTAATCGTAACTAAAAGAAAACAGTGATACAGGGTTAAAAAATAGTGTATCAAACTTCAGTGGGATAAAAAAGTTCCAAACATATGCCTCCAAAAGATGCTGCCTGAAGAAGTTACATCACTTTACAAGCTTTGCATCCTTTACAGCTCTCTTACAGCTCCTCTTACAGCCCTCATTTGGATCTTATCTTGAATTTTTTAGAGCTTATCTGGTACGTGATTACACTATTAATTATTTTGATAAACGTATTTAGTAAAGGAACCAAGAAATAGCCTGGCGCATCTCCACTAAAGGGCAAGAGAGAGAGCGAGAACCTCTCACCTTTGCTCCGGCAAGGATAGAAAAAGCCAGGATGAAAAGCAGTCCAACGCCGCGCCGGGAGGCAAGGAGGGACGCATCACCAGCTTTGTCAGAACTCCAATGTAAGGATATCGAGTTGGCGAATCATCAACTCGAGGGAGTGGGGCCATGGTCAGGTCCTCACAATAGGAAGTGACCTCAAATCCAAAGAGAGATATAATCTCTATTATAGATTCGAGAGAACACCGGTATCTAGGTCTAAGGAGAGATCAAATTTAAGTGATGGAGAAAATGGAGACAGATCCTCCAACCTCCGTGAAGGTCACGGAGGGCCAAACCGCCAAACCCCAGCCGTGGAAGTGTGTATACACTCGTAGGAGATAAATGTCCATTCCTTGGAGGAAGAACATCTGCTGTCACAGGAGGATGGTTCCCACTACAACAAAAAAATTCCATGTATGATGAGCTATAGTCTTTTGGTATACTATTTCTTACACTCTGTATCTTCCCCTAGGAGATGCAAGACCTTGTGGTTGGTGGGGAAGCTCCTGGTCAGGTGCTGGGGGGAATCCCCTCTAGCACTTGGCTTGGTCTAAGAAGCATCTCACTCATCGTCTTGGCCCTGACTGTAGTGCCGTGGCCAGGGAATTGCACCAAGACATATAACGATACCGGGCGGGGCTACGGACAGCCTCAAGACACTGGGAACAGTAACAATGAAAGTTGCAAGGGGCCAAACCCAAAGAGAACTACAGGAGAGGTGGCTGACACTTGCGTGAGACCATCCTCCGCAAGTGGCATACAAGCTACCACCTCCTCCAAGGGTCGTGAGCTTACCTCCTACCTCTAAACCCAACGGGCGACACAAGCTACCGTTTCGTCTACCCGGCCTGGGTCGTAGTTCCTCGACTGTGAGGGACACGGGTCTCCGTAGGAAGTCCTGGGACTGTATGATGAGTTATAACTCAAGAAAGGGGGACACAATAGATCTCTAAGGTCGCAGAGATTAACCCCCCTCCCACTTATTCTTCTACACTCTGTATATGTAAATAAAAGTTAGTAGTTTTAAATTACTTAATAAAACAGATGTATTTACGAGATAATTTCTCAGTGGCTTTTTCCAGGGGTACAAATTTACGTAACTGATGATAAACATTTGTTAAGGTGTATACATATTTAATTTATAATAAAATAAAGGGTAATTCTAGTTCTTCGATATGGAATATTATAGGGACACTGTATTTCTATAAAATATAGGTCTTGGAATGCTTAAATGACTCTAGCTACAATTTAAAATGATTTTCATAAGGTACAGAGGCGTACCCCAAATAAATAAAATTTTATTTTAATTGGGCACCTTGTATATTATTCCAAATAAATATATATTTTATTTTAATTGGGCACCTTGTATATTATTCCAATTTTTATTTATATTTTTTTATATTAAAATATTGGGTATGTTGTAACGCCAAAAAAACGTTTCTATATTATGTCAGACATCGAATAAACTAGGCGATATTAAAGTATTTTATGTATTTTATTTAGTATACGAGGAGCTTCAAAATATAAATTCACTCAAGAGTAAAATGGTGAAATCTTTAATAAAAATAAACACTGAAACTTCTACATAAAAGTTTTCTTTGTAAATAAATTCTAAAGTCTCAAGAAATGTTTTAAGTTGCAACAGTAATGTAAATTTAACTAAAAATTTCTTCTATATTTTTAGTTTTAAGTTTACCATTTTTTAAAGTGCTTAAATATTTAATAAGATACAGGTTTATTCAAGCTCTTTGGCATAATAATATTATCAGAAGACTGTATTTCTATAAAATATAGGTCTTGGACTTGTTAAATTACTATAGCTATGATTTAAAATTACTTTCATAAGGTACCACAGAGACGTATCACAAATAAATAAAATGTTAAATTTATTTTTTATAATTGGACATCTTGTATATTATTGCAGTTTTAGTTTCTATATTTTTTTTGTATTAAAACATTATGTTGTAACGCCAAAAAAGTTCCAGACCAAATTGTATTTTTTTTATTACAAGATTCTTATTTGTAAAACATGAAATCATTCCTAAAAAAAGTTTTTTCTGATCTTTTCAAGGAAAAATGTTTCTTTCCAAGACTATAAAAATAAAAAAAGACTCCTAAAAATAAATGGTATAAAGAAAGAGTATCTATTTAAAGCTACATTTGTCAAATAAAAGAAAAAGAAAAAAAAAACAGTTACTTATGATAGCCATTATAAAATATTAAAGACAAATATACAAATAATCATAATGAATTTAGATTGATTTGAAACAGACTGGTTGTATCTATCCGTTATTTTATCTAAAATACATGTAACAATTTGAATCTTTCCCTGCTTCACGCATTTTTCATTCCTTACGTTGATTAATGCCATGTAATAAATCTATGGCGGTTCATTCGATATATAAATGAAATTTAAATAGTTAATTAGTTATAACGTGTTGTATAACTCACGGAAACGATTAAACAAAAGCAAAAACATTAAAATAATAATTATACTGTTTAATTTATCGGGTAATATAACGTAAATATTGTTGGGAGCTAAAGCTTTACAAAAACAATGAATCTTGATATAAAAATGTTTTCAGCAAAATATACGTTTCGGGTTATATTTATAGCAGTGTACGTGCTTGAATAAAATTAAATAAGTAGTTTTAAACAATAATTTATCGCAAACGCGCGACAGAAAAACTATTCCAATACTTTAACACCAGCTTGTTATCTATTCCAGGAATAATCCATATTCCATGAAGCAGCAGATCCATTTGTTTTACCTTTTTCTGGTTTCGAACCGCATACTTTTGCTCCGCTAGATATTTTTACTACAACATTCATGTATGTAAAACATGATCTCGCGAGTACAGGAATCAACAGGAACTTAAATCTTCTGTATTTGTTTATTTACGATCATTTTTTAAGTATATGTAAGGCCAGCGGTGCGAAAGATCTTAGGCACTGTCGATATACAGGGCTCCAAGTTGTCATAAAATCATAATAAATCCACAACGCAAGATTTATCCGGTCTACCATATCTTATCTGAGCTAAATGTTCTTTAA
This sequence comes from Sitophilus oryzae, assembly GCF_002938485.1. Taxonomy (NCBI): domain Eukaryota; kingdom Metazoa; phylum Arthropoda; class Insecta; order Coleoptera; family Curculionidae; genus Sitophilus; species Sitophilus oryzae. Next base: position 7,174,767 of record NW_022146479.1, read on the forward strand.
ATCTAGTTAATATTGATCTTCTAGTTTGCCCAACATATTTCTGATTACAATCTTTACAAGAAATTTCATAAATACCCGAGCTTTCCAGTGGAGGTGTTTTATCTTTTGGATTACCTAATAATTGTTGTAATTTATTATTAGCACTATTCACAAGTTTATAATTGACATTCTTAAAAATTCCTTTTAGACCACGGGATAATTCTCTATCAAATGGTATCGAAAAATATTTAGACGTATCTTTCTCCACTTGAAAAGTCGAATTTTCAGAAATCATTAACCTATACCTACGTTTTCTAATTATTTTATCAACTAGTGAAGGAGAATATCCATTACGCTCAGCTACATTCCTAATGTAAGCTCTTTCTATTTCATATCTTTCGTTGGAAAGTGGAATCTATGAACTAAGAAATTTAAACTACCCATTTAATGTTCACGACTATGATATGATTCATTAGGAATTTATCTGCGTGTGTAGTGGTATTTTTCCTATAGATATCAAATTCCAGACAATTATTAGTATTTATAATAACTAATACATCTAGAAATGGTAATCTGTCGTTGTTCTCAATTTCATGTGTAAATTTAATGGAAGGAAAACGATTATTTAACTTAGAAATAAAATTATCTATGGTGTCTGAATGTGTGTCAAAAACAGCAAAAATATCATCCACATACCTAAACCATACTCTTGGAAAATACTCAAACTGATTCTTAGCCTCCACTTCAAACCTGCTCATGAATAAATTAGCCAAAATGGAGACAACGGATTACCCATTGCTGTACCTTCCCGCTGTTCAAAAAAGTTGTTATTAAATTGAAAACAATTTTGTTTCATACATAACGATGTAAGCTCAATATATTCAATCACAGTTTTGTTGTCGAGACCATTTGCGTTCAGTAATTCCTTCAAGTAGCCTAAAGTATGTGGAATTGGAACACTTCGGAACAACGAAGATACAGACTTGTCCGGTTTATGAATTTTTGGCAAAGCATACAATTTTGGTAATGAGGGATTGGATACTTGCAATTTCCTCTTTAAAGAAAGATCAATAAGGGTGTTACATTCTTTTAGAGTTTTTTTAACGTCTGCTACCATCTTAGACAAAGGATTCTTTTTCAAATTTATGTAGGGCCCATTATCGATTAAGTTGTTTACCTTATCGTAATAGTCTTTTTTTATCTAATATAACAACCTTATTTCCCTTATCAGCTTTTAGATAGAAACAATCTTTGTTACGCAAACTCTTGACAATATTGTGCTCTTTGTTAGATTTTAATGCATTACTTGAAACGATATTTTTTGATAACTGATTTCTACAAGCCTCTCTTGTAAATACTTTAGAAGCCTCGGGCAAGTGCTGCGACGATTTCGATTTCCTCCAAAGCGCTACCAGAGTTGGGCAATGCATACGTTAAACCTTTGTTTAATAAACTGAGCTCTTGTTTATCAAAAGTCTGCGAAGAAAGATTTTCTACTATGTTTATGTCTCTTTGGAAAACATGTTTGTTTTTAGAGCTTTTTAATTTTTTTAACTTATTATTCAAAATGGACATTTTCTTAACAAATTTTGAATTGATAACCACAAACATATTTCTCTGAAGGAGACACCAACATTCATACTCTACATTAGTTAGCTTATAAGTAAGTTTTTTGTAAAGTCCATAGGCTTCAATTTCAAGCATACTTCGTTTACTATACAGAAATTTGATTTCTAAATCAAGCCATTTTTGTTTTGCAATTTTCTCTACCTTATCACTAACGTTACTTTTCGGAATATCAACTTTAATAAAACTAGGATAAATTGAATTGGCTTTGCATGATTAAAGAAACCAAATATATATTGTATAGTAAAGCTCGAATTGAAACTAATTTCAATTTTAAAAGATTATTATAATAAACCCAAAGACGTAAATAGTTCAATTTAAGTTTTGCGAGACTTGATGGATCGCATTTAGTAGCAGTCTCTATTTTCATTGTTTCTCAATACGCCTTTATCTACATTTATTGCTGCGTTCCGTAAACTATGCAGTCATGGTCGTGACTAGCGGAATCAATGCCTTTTTACAATGTTAAATTCCATTCGGCACTTTTATTACTTCAAATATCTCTCTTTAGTAAGTGATACATATATTGCCTCAGAGAAGCGTTTTAGATCGCCAACAATGTAATAATATGAAACGTATAAAATGTTGAATAAAAGTAGCGAGAAGTAATTCCTGGGTAATTTTAAATGTTTTAAGTTTTTTTTTCTGTTATTTTAATGTCAAGTCATGTGTTACATGGTCAAAAATTAAAATATTCTCAAAAATATCAATTTTTAGGTATAGGAATTGCTTGATAAAACAAATAATTTTTAATTTTATATAATTGTTTTACACTGTCAGTTTATAAATGTTTTGCAACGGTGTGATTTTACTGTATTTTGATTTAAATTATATGCAGGTGTTATTTATTAGTTTAGATCAGTTTAGATTCCCTTTATTTGAGATCCACTAATAAAAAGATACATTTCTATGTCTTAAACGATAGTAGATTCTTTAAGCGTAAGTTTTGTGACTGTCTCATATTTGAGAGGTCGAAAGTAAGAGTGGGATAAAATTTTGTTCAAAGCAAAAGTGGGTTTAAATTTTCTCTAAGATCAAAAATAGCATATACATCACAACTTTGGGCAAAAGTGAATCGAATATTAATCAGCGCAAAAATGGTTCGACAAAATATTCAGGGCAAAAAAGCTATAAAATATTAACCCGTTTTTGCGCTAAGAAAATAATACGTAGATTCGATAGACGATAAGAAAATGGTTCTTTTTACCTCTGCGCGCTGCCGTATTTATGTATTATCGAAGGGACGTTTTATAATACTATTGAGTATTGAGTGCTGTTTCACATGGAGCGGACGTGCGGACCATCGTGGACCATTGTGTTTATTTTTAAGAATTGACGGAGTACTTTCACCTGTAGATCGCCCATTGGTTGAACAAGTACCATGAGTATTGAATGTATGAATACTTTCACATAGGCGCGGATGATCCGTCGAAGCAAGGGATCGACGGATGGCTGTTGGACGAAATCATACGGGCGGACCATCCGCGCCCATGTCAAAATACTCATACAAGCTCATAGTACCTCTTCAATAAACGGACGGTCCGCGCGGACGCCGGACGGCCCGCCCATGTGAAACGGCACAACAGGGACGATCAGCGCGGACGGTTTGAGCGAATGCTCCGCTCCGTGTAAAACTGCACTTCATACTAAATTTTATTTCGTGTTTTTGCACCTATTTTAGTGTGTTGTTTATCTTTCTTGTCTATGGTGTTGTTCAGTATGGCAAAGCATCTCTAGCAGAGCTGCAAGCTCACAGAAAACTTACTACGTCTTTTTTTGACTTAAATCATTTTAGTGACTTAAGTCATTTGATTTTAAGTCGATAAATCAAATGACTTAAGTCATTTCATTATTTCGAAAGATGACTTAAAACACTTAAATCTTTTTTAACGACTTAAGTTATTTTAAAAGATTTTAAATCTTTTAAAAGATACAATATGACCGAAAAAAGAACGGCGTCAGCGATGACTATGAAATGAAGTTCGCTGTCATTTTATATGTAAAATTATATGGGGAATGTCATTGATGTTTATTTCCAAGCCAACTGGATGCCGTTTTTTTTTATCATACGGTATATACCTATTGATATAGTAATTATTTATATTTTTTTGCTTCACACTGCTGTACTGCTGTTTATATAATTTTTTTTGTGTTTCACACACACATTTTTATACCTATAAGATAATGAGTTTGATATTACAAAACACAGTATTTTAGTTAAAAAGGAAAATATAAAAAGCCTAACGGCTCGGAAATTTTCAAAAGTGAAGAATATAATTATACAAAAGTTATTTCCATTGTCTAGATGTGCACTTCCGAATATAACTTGTTTAGTTTATATCTGGTCGGCACCTTTTGACTTCGGCACGCGCTTTGATATCACACACGGACCGCCGCCGCCGATGCCATTTGAAGAAAAATATATTTCATAGAAAAATTAAATTACTCCCTCTTTTTTATGCGATTTTCGAAAAGAAAATGCGGACTGGGACCACATACGTATTTGCATTGATTGTGTCCGCACGTGTAATACGGAAGAATATAATATTTTTATTTGTTTAATATTTTTTTGAATTTTGTTTTATTTTTTATTTAATATAATTTATTTACGAATTTGTATTTTGAAAAATAAATTCAGTGTTCAGTGACTTTAAGGATAATAGATAAGTAAGTACACTTAATTTCCTCATTTCATTAGTAGAGTAAAAATAAATAAATTTGTAATAAACATGCATATAATAATATAATTTTTTATACTTTTTTATGGGGCGGAGTCACAACGCCCCCCCCTTACCTACCCCCCAGCTACAACGTTGTAAAAATCAATTCATAGAACTGATTTTATGCCCTTAACAATTTAAATACACTAAAAAGAAAAAAAAATTCTTTAAAATTTTTATTATGAACTTTATAACGTCATTACATAATTTTATATTATATAAAAGCTTGTAGCGAGATTTGAGTGTACAGTTGTACGACAACTTTATCTTGTAATTCCTTTTCTAGTGGTGTATCATAAGACAAACTTTCAAAATGAGACAGGGTAGACACAGGTTTTAGATTGTCATGTATATTGTATATACTTAAAGTAAAGTTGTCGTACCAGATTTTTATGAGTGCAACTGTACACTCAAATCTCGCGACAAGATTTAATATAATATTAAAATTATGTAATGACGTTATAAAGTTCATAATAAAAATTTAAAAAAAAAAGTTTTTTTCTTTTTTGTGTGTAATGACTAAATAAAAGCTTATTTTTAAAAAGTTCTTTTTCTTAAAATTTATTTTTTACTTTTTAGTTATGCTGGTTTTTCTTAAATAACTTTCTATGGGCATCCTAATAATATGTATATCGATTTTCATTAACAAAGGAGAACTTAAAAAAAAACGACAGCTGTCAAATTTGACAGCTGTCAAACATACATACAAAGCAAGTTAAATAAAAGCTTATAAAAAGTTGATTTTTACACTACTTGTTGCATATGGTGCAAATGTTATTTTTGTATAGAAAACTAGAGGAACATGAATAAACTGACTGGCAAATACGCAAACAGATTTTTTTATCTAATAGTAAATTAACGATTTTTTCTTCGGACAAAAAAGGAATATTTTTAATCTTAGAGTAAAAGTGGCATATAATTATAACCCATTTTTACGGTAAAGTTTCTTTCTCTCATTTTTGCTCTCATTGCTACTTAAACCGCTTTTGCCCTCTGAAAAACGCAAACCGTTTTTGCCGAGAGTAAAATTTTAACCCACTTTTGCTATCAGCCTCTCATTTAACTAAGCATGTCTCATCTTTAGACTTTGTAGGTTAAATATGAGACACTCTTCTCTGCTTATTGAAAGGGGACTTATGGTATCTATATTTTTGCTTTTGCAATAGTTTTGTTACCACCAAATGCCCTTTGTAGAAGAAATATTTTTGTATTTGAATGGTTGTAACTAAGAAAAAAATGTCTCATTTTTACTCCACTTGACCCTAGCGATATTCACCCCCGGCGAATGTTACATTTTAATTCGGCTATTTAAACGGTAATGCAGAAAACGAATATATCTTGTCCGTCGTATAATATATAGGAATAACAGGTTAATGCACAATCTATGTGTGTATGAATGTAACTCACACCATATACAAATACAATGGTTTCCAATGAAGTATTATGTACTGTTCAAAACCAACCAGTAATTTAGGAAACTTCATTACTATTGTAAAGGGCACACAGATAATTCGAAATTCCGACAGATTACTATGGACGCTTTAAATTTATTGTAAACTCTCGTCTTGTTTACTTCGATGACTGTAATATGTTATTGGTTCTGCTGTATGATGTTTGCCATTTGTAATTTACAATCCTAAGTTTCCATTTCTACGACATAGCAGAAGATACAAAAGATTAAAAAGAGATATAACTTCTTTCTTGATAAAAGTTTTTATATCCTGTCAAATTTCAAATAAACTAGGTAATATTAAAGTTTTTGATATATTTTATTTAATGTACGGGGGTGCTTTAAAATATAAAATGGTTCAAAAGTGAAATTTAATAAAAATAAATAATAAAACATAACTGCATAACAGTTAAATTTGTAAATAAATTTGTCAATAATCCCTAGAAAAAAAATGTTTTAATAAAATATTAAATATTGCCACAGGAATCACAACAAGCCAAATATCTGGGAATTACAATGGACAGTAAACTTCTATAGAACAGGCATATTAAGAACATCACCAGCAAAGCCAAGAAAGCTCTTATGATATGCAGAACGCTAGGGGGAAATAGAACATTTTGCGCTGGATATATACCATGATACCCTTGATTACTTATGGAGCAATTGCTTGGTACACGAAACTAGAGCAACGTACAGCAAGGCAAAACTTATGCAACGTGGCCGTGGCAGAGACTGACATGCATCTGCATCACGGGAGCCATGAGAACCTGCCCAACATCAGCTATTGAGATCATTCTAGACCTAACATCACTGTAGATTGTCATCGGTGAATTTGCCAATGCGTCATTGATTAGAATAGTCATTGACAGAAACAGTAGTGGGAAAATTTTCCGCTCAGGAGCTTGGAATACCTTCAAAAGTAAAATTCCACACATCCAACTCACAGTGGATGATATAGGAAGAATGTACAACTTTGAGAAATAACTCAATGTAGTATTGAGTAATAAAAAGTATTGGGAAGAGATTGGAAACGTTTGATCAGCAGGTAAAAGACAATACAATACTGTGTGTGGTGTATGTATGTGGTGTATTTGGGCCGAAACTTCCATACTCCGAACCAATGGGCATCTACCCCAGCATCCTACAGTATCTACCTGTAGGATGCTGGGGTAGATCATCCTACAGGCAGAAATCTATGCTATCGTAAGACTTATCTTAACTGTCTTAGATAGGAACCGTCGGAAACAATAAATAGCCATCTTATCTGATAGTCAAGTAGCGTTAAAAGTGATTAACTAATACACATCAATTCGAAGTTGGTCAAAGAATGTCTAGAGAAGCTGGACAAATTAGGCAAAAAAATAAAGTCCTTCTACTCTGGGTGCCAGACAAGCGAAACTCAGGAACTTGTAAGACTCCATCCGTAATCTGGAATGAGAATCCTGCAACGGCCTAAGACACTCAAAGAAGTTTCTCAGAACTTCTCAGAACCGAGAAAAATCAAGGATTTTCCTTGATTTAAGTTATTTTCGGATTGTCACGGGGTTTTTAACAGGACACTGTCTCCTCAATGATCACCGAACACCTCAATAGATTGAAGCTAAGAAACAACGATGAATGCAGATTCTGTGGGAGATATGGGGAAACACCAGACGCCGAGACGACAACTATTCGTTCCAAAAGCTATGGTACGACTGATATCGGAGATGAAGAACTAACTGTAACTCTGTAAAACCATCTCAGATACTGCTTTTCGTCAAAGTCTTGAGTCTGTATGATGAGTTATAATTCAAGAAAGGAGAACACAATAGATCTATAAGCTCGCGGTTATCAACTTCCCCCTCCCATACAAACTACACCTACTCCTTAAATAAAAATCGCTTATATATTTTAATTCGAGAACCTATCCTAACTATCTCTAGCATGCTATATTAAGTACCAATTGTTAAACAGAGGCTTAAACCAAGACTTAACTAAACAATAGCAGTAGTTTGTAACTAGTTGAGCTTAATTTTACCTTGATCGTAACTTCAATATACATATAATCGCATCTTACTTTGTATGTTATGAGTATAAATAATATAAGAAGCCTACATATAATATGCAAATATATTTAAAAACTAGATACTATTTGTCTTCTTTTATAATTAAATCAATAAGTAGGTAATTAATATGCATAAGAAGAAAAAAATGCACATAAAAACTTGTTTGTATAATTATAATTATGTCTAAATCTTTTATCATTTTCGTAAGACAAGAACAAAATTATAAACAAAATTAATATTGACTAAAAGATAACAAGTAGAATGATTTGCGTCGCGTAAACGTGGGGGTAAGAAGCATGTAATTTCCGTTTGTAGATCGTCGGCAGAAAGTTACAAATTGTCTCAAAGTAAAATTCGATAAGGAAATCACCGTGTTTATTTAATATTACAAATATCTTCTATAAATATGAATTTCTTAAACCTAACAACACAGTTCTAATAAATTATATTAAATTATTCGTGTCTTAAATATAATTAGAATTTTTGAAATAGCTGAGAGACCAAACCAATCCGGAGATTATTTCAGGATTAAACAAGTGTCTCGGCGTTTCTTTTGGCTTGCATACGAATTTCAATGTTTTACACTTTAAACGTCCAGATCCGGATCTAAAGAGCTTTTCAGGATAAAATAGCTGCGGAAACCCGGGGGAATGCAACGTAGTGTTGCAGGTTCGAGACACATATTCTTGAGGTACTTCCCGGATACTATTCAAATGTTCAATTTATTCGCTTGCACTTCTCAGCGCGCGTACGAAAACTGAAACTCAATCTTCGCTAAATCGCGTTTCTTATGTCGAATTACTTTTTTCTGTATGGGGAAGTTACATTATCATTTGTATTTATATAGCTCTCAACTAGTAAATTTACTAAAAATCTGTTTAAAGGAATTTTTCTTTTTTTACCTACACACATGGCCAAAATTATTGCATATGTCGTTTAAAAATATACGGAAAGGAATTTAAAGAATCTTTTTTTATACATAGCTTTGATAATCTGTAATAAACATTTTTTTTTGTTAAAATGGATATTGTAAACAATGTTTATCGTCCAGACCCAATATTCTTGCACATTTCGATATGTGGTCTTTTGGGTTTTAGAAGAAACCTGACCATAGTTTTGGCCTTAAAATGCCTAGAAACATTATTTCACAGTTTAATAGAGTCAGAATAGTAACACTGTATCAACAGGGCTACCGACAACTTGCAATAGCTGAAATTGTAGGAGTTAACCAAAGCGATGTTTCGCGAATATTAAAAAAATTCAGGAAGACAAACGAGGTTACAGACCGGCCTGGAAGAGGTAGAAAGAGAGTTACTACTGCCGTGCAAGACCGTCAAATATCCCTAATTGCACGACGCAATCCCCTGCTTTCTAGTACTGCTATTAAAAATGAGTTAGCTCGCCTTGAAGGAGTAAATGTTTCAGGAAAGACCACAGCAAGAAGACTCCATGACAGAGGATTATATTTAAGGAGGCCTCTGCGTGTTCCGAAGCTTAATTTACAGCACAAAATTACGCTGACTACAATGGGCTGAGGAGATAGTGTCAGACTCGCGATGAACTTTGGTCTGGAGAGCATCTGGAAGACGAGCACGCTTGAATGCAGCTCAACCCCATGACGCGTTTCAAGGGGGAAGCATTATGGTATGGGCAGGTATAATGCACGGAGCTCGAACTCCTCTTGTATTTATTGATGGCAAAATGACAGGTGCCTCATATCTTAGAGACGTTTTAGAGCCTATTGTGTGTCCATTTCGAGGGGCAGTGGGGGATGAATTTGTTTACATGGACGATAATGCTCCTCCCATCGCACTTTAGTGGTTCGCGAGTTTTGTGAGGAAGAGGGTATAAGAAAACTGTGGTGGCCACCGATATCTCCAGATCTGAATGTGATCGAGCATGCTTGGGACATGCTAAAACGCCATATTGCCAAAAGGAATGACCCTCACCCCCCCCCGTACCTTAAATGAATTGAAAATTGCTGCGCGCGAAACATGGGAAGCCATTCCTCAACATCTTCTGGACAACTTAATTGAGAGCATGCCACGTCATCTCACAGCCTGCATTGAGGCTCGAGGAGGCAATACAGACTATTTGTTGTGAGAAATAAATAAAATTGTTTTCAATATTTTCTGTTTAAAATGAAATTTGTCTTTGTTGATTTTCACTCATTATGAAATAAAATTATAATAACAGCCTAGTTGCACTTACATTTTTAATTTTATATTAGTTAGTCGTGTAGTAAGCCAATATGTCCAAAAATATAAAAAGAATCATATTTCTTCTAAAATAAAATAAAAATATCGTTATATGGCAATAATGTTGGCCATGTGTGTATATAAAATTTTAGAATATTCTGCTTGCTTATTTCTAATTTTTTCTTAATATTTAACATCAAATCCATGTTGTTTATTCAGCAACAAATTTAATTATGAATCCGTTTGAAAAAGCCTATAAATTTAACTTCTACGTTGGTTATTTCTTTTTTTTTCGATCTCACTGGTTGTACGGTGATGCTTCTTAAAGCGCCGAAGCTGTCAGATCACGATATCTTCTATTGGTCTATCAGCGATTTTTCCTCGTATACGATTGGCCGCTTTTTTATAGCGTGAACCTCTTCTTTTAGAACAGTACAGCCATTTTATAGCCGCCTGAAAGGTCGTGGGATGTCTCGTTCCTCTGAGAAGATGCCTACACCTGTATCTCCTGAAGTCACGGAAGCATCTGTTAACTGCTACCTCTTGAGTGTTCATTATCAGGTTGCTTTTCCATTTTTCTCTTGTCTGAGTTGTTTACTAGTAGATCTTTTATTTAATATCACATATTTTATTATATATTTAATAAATGCATGGAAATCAAGGATATCCAGGAATATCCAGTTTTGATTTTTTCCTCGTTTAATTATAATTATTTATTTAATATTTTACATTGCGCTTTATGTACACATATAGTACGTGAAAACAAAATCTAACAAAAACTAGACTTCTAAAAGATTATACTTAGAGGGCTATAAGTTTACGTCATGTAGGATCCTATTGCCAAGAAAAATCCACTAGTAACTAAACTTTTAATAGAGATCTAAGTCACTTAGTTACATATATGCTGAAGTAGATAGTTTAAGGGCTTTTAAAAGTTTTTTAGCTTTTTTTAATTGAATTTTACATTTTAGATATATCATTTTTAGGGGAAAAGCAGTGAAATTATTCTGATTTGTATAATTTTAGTAATATTAAAATATTCGCGAACTATTAAAAATGGGTATATTTTATACTTAATAAAAGTTGAAGGGTTTTATAAAATCTATCAGAAATCAGGAAAATATTAAATAGTTTTAATATATAATAATTTACGTAGCGTAAAAAATATTAAAGAATTTGTTAGATTCCTTAAATATACGAGATATATATTCCATTCTAAAGGAACATTATACAAAGTAAAGTTTAAAATTTAAGGTAGGATTCAAAAGAAAATTTGGCATAGTTTCAAAAGATGTGCAACTGGATCTCATCATTTAAAATATTTGGGTCACTTTTTTAATCCCATAGGTATAATATTTTTTGAATAAAACCTATAAAAAAATGTAAAAAGAATGTGACATATTTTGAGATGTTAAAATTAACTTATAAATACGTGTAAATATTAATAAGTAATTAATTCAGTAATCGACTATAGGTTTATTTCCTGGTGTTATTAAGATATACTTTTTATGATTGTGATATTGTGATTTTTAGGAGAAAAATAAACGTATCATGTAGCCCTTTATACAATATACTGTATGATAGAATAAAAACATTGTCATAATTTTATTTTTGTACTATATGACTTGTAAACTTTTATACAAAAATATGCAAATAATTACTATTAATTCTTTTTCATAACAAATCTGATTCAGAATTTACGTTGTATCAACGGTTAATATACTTTAGGTATTATTTTTAATAAACAGAAAATACCCTGGTGCCTGGTTTTTGTATTCTTTTTTCTCCAAAGAACTCTACAAGCATGTAAAATTGTTCAATTTGTCAAAAGACGACGTTAAAAGCTGCCCGATTAATCATACCACTATAAAATAACTTCTAGAAAATAACGTTTATAAAATAGACTTATGTGTAACAATTGGGTCGTGAAAAATTCATAAATTTTCAAAATTATTTATCTATTTTTGTCAAGTTGTCCAAAAGCCAATTAATAACCATATCATAATATTATTATTTAAATCTTAGAGTCAGTAAACAACATTTTGCTATTTAATATCTATTGACATCATATACTCCATAGGTATTTGTGATGTATATGATGTGACTTCATATACACAAGAATTTTACACACTTTAAATCACTTCATAGGGTGTTCTTATTTCAATTCCCCTAATTCTCTGTACGGTATATTTATTGTGACTTTTTAACATAAAATAGATATATGTATTTTTATTTATAATGTCGATACTTTCTAAAGCTTGTGTCAATATTTTACCTAGATATGGTATTCATTTTTATTGGAGCTAAATCTCACGATAACAAGATCCCCTATTTTGAATTTGTCACAGTTTTCCAAAGAATTGTTTATCCTAGGAATATTTTATTTAGTGCGATGTCCATATCTTCTCTGTGCATATTCTTTTGACTGACATCTTATTAAAAGTTCTCAAATTCACGCATCTCTTGTGTTCTTGTTTTATTGAAGTTGAACGTTAAGGTCGAAAGCCAACTAATACATTTAGAACAAATAATAACTAAAATTAAACAAACAACTTTTGGTGGATGCAACTTTTAATCATGCACGCTGAAATACGCGAGATATTTTAAACTCAGAAATACGAACATGTTGTAATGCTTTTTTCGGTTGCAATCGTGGCTTTATAGAACAGGTGTTACAGGAACGGCATTTATTTTTTAATTAAAATCGAAAATAACAGTTTCCTAAAACGCGTTCTGAAATTTGTTTTATATTTTTCCTTGTTCGTTTAATTGCAAACTGCACTTTTTTGGATTTCCTTTTAGTTTTCAAAATTCACAATTTTTTTGCGGTTATATACAGAGTTGTTGATGATGATGTCGTACACGGTATAATTGAACACATAGAGTTTATACAGGAATACAATTTTAGTATTTTAACGCGTAACAGACGTTTCCTTTAATTTAAATTAAAATCCAGAAAGCAGGAGGCAACGAATTATAAGTTAGTCTGAACAGAAGTGTCATTAAACTATCGTACTTCTTCTTCATCTGGCTTCGTCCGCAACGCAACTAGGGAGCCATTAGGCTACAATATCATCTCAATTATTTTTGCAATTACCTTTAGCCAGAAATCCATCGTATATCACGGGAATTCGGATAATTTCATTTGTAATTTAAAATGGTTTAGGAGTTCAATATTTCAAAATCCTTTTATTCTTGCGAAACTTAAAATGAAATTGAATAAGTTACTTTAGCAAATTGGTACAGTACTAGAAGGTAATTCGAGCAAGAGCTCTAATTTATGAAAATGAAATTCTGCATATTGTGCTGGGTAAGCAAAATACATAAATATTAATTATTTTTTACTAGCTGGTATTTCGAAATGATCTTCGAAATTGTTTTAAACTAAATAAAATGGCACAGCTATGGTATGTTTTTTTGTTATATACTGTTTTACCATTATGTATATAACTTATACAGTGTAATAGAATAAAGACGACGTCACAGTAAAACGTAGTATTATATCTTCTCTAAATCGAGCTCCTCGAGAGAATCCTTTAAAAAAAGTAGAATAGTAGATTAGATATTGTATGATTTTGTTTGCATATGAATGTAACACCAATAAATCAAAAATTATGAATTATTGCTAGCCAAACTTCTTTAACTTTGACAGTGACTCACTCACCGTCATCAAAATTCTAAGGTACTTCTATAAGTGCACAAACTTCAAATTTCGAATTTTAGATTGCAAAAAATGATAAATCTCGAAATATCCTTATGGACTAAAAGTTAGCAGTCTAGCAGCTACCTGTAACTGACTTTCTAGTCTATAAAAAGTTAGAAAACTGGAATTAGCCAATTTGATATTATCTGATTTTATTTGTATATGAATGTAACAACAATAATTCGAAGTTTATGAATTATTGCTAGTCAAACTTTGTTAATTTTGACAGTGACTCATACCGTGTCCGTTATCAAAATTTTAAGGTACCTCTAAGCAGTTCTAGGGTACCATGCAAGCATGTATTGCACAATTATTTTACAAAAAAATACTATTTCGATTACTATGTAATTCTGAACAGTGCATTTAAGAATAAAATAGGCATTTTAGTTAGTATAATGTCATACCGTACAATTGCCAAATCATTATAATTATAACAGAAATAAAGAGATGTCTAATATTGATGATGAAAAATTTATAATAAAATTGTTGAATAGATGCTTAAATAGAAACTAAATGAAATGAACTGACTTGGTTTTACATGAGATCTCACAATTTCTTGAATTGAATTGTGTTGCGAAACTTGGCATTTTTTACATTCTATATGTTTTTAATGGGATCTATTATTACCTAATAATATATTAATATATTTATTAATACTATAACAGCGCTTTCAGATGGAGCGGAGCGTCCGCGACTTCGAGCAAGTACCATGAGTTTATATGAACAATTTCACATAGATGACGGCCATATACATAAACACATTAATATAAAAACACGCGGACGGTCCGCTCCATCTGAAAGCGCTGTAGCTGAAATCTTAGAACTGCATTTGGTGAAAACAGTAATTCTTAAATTATTTCCCTTGTCTCCAGGTGTGTTTTACGTTAAAGTAAACTTACCCCACTCCAGACAATTTATGAAAATGATATTCAGTTTATTGTGTAACGAAAATAGATTCATAAATATTAATCCGCCTTTTTTCGCTGTTTTCGTAAGTGAGCGGAAGTTGTGAGCCATCGCGTGTCGAAATCTACATATTGACAGTGACTGCGAACGCACTGTTTCGCACAGGGACTAGTAATTATCCCACATTCCAACCTCAGTTCTAATTTCTCTAGTTCCAATCTGATGCATTGCCTGATTACAAACCTCTTACTCAAAGACATTTATAATTAGACGGGTTAGTTAGTTGTCTTCGCCTTATTTTACTCAATCCATCCATAACTAGGCGGGGGTTTGCGTGACCCGTTCTGATTATGGATAACTTAAAACCATTTGTTTCCTTAATTTATTTAACAACTTCGTGACATTACTACTTAAGACCCTTTATTTTTTCTGTTAGAGCCTAAACTGTTAGTATTATAAATAACTCATATAACCCAATTAGCTCTATATTAGGCCTCAATCTATCATAGTGGATAGTTATAAATATTATTTCGTTTTAGACCTTATAGATATTTAATTTCAGTCGTCTACAAATAAAAGTAAACGTAATTGAATAAGTACCGTATGATCGAAAAAAAAAATGGCGTCCAGTTGGCTGGGAAATGAACATCGATGACATTTCCCATATAAATTTACATATAAAATGACAGCGATCTTCATTCCATAGCCATCGCTGACGCCGTTTTTTCTCGATCATACGGTATTTTTTCAGACATGTTTTTTTTAGGAATTTAAATTACCTTATGATCGAAAGAAAGACGGCTGGGTAATGACTTTAAAAAAACAGCTCCCAGCGCGAATCTAGTTACGCCACCGAGTTCTACGTGAAAACTCTATAGCCCAATATTTTCAAACTCGCCCTGTATTTCAGAAACTAAGAAGGCTAGGACAAATCTGTTTGTAGCAACTTTTTTCATAAAAGAGTAACACAGCGATGAAAACCGCATCTTTGTATACGCATATTTTCTACTCATAAAAGAGAAACCCCTTAAAATATTTGAAGTTGGGAGACCCTGTACACTATTTTCGTGTTATTCAGGAATTTAATAATTGATTTAGTCGTTAAAAGTATAAGTTTGAAATTATATTTGAAACCGATATACAGTTGATCTAATTTTGAAAACGAATTTTTGCCGAAATGTACAAATATTGGAATTGCTTGACAAAAAGAGCACAAAGGACTGAAATCAGTGGCCTGAAAACAAGCCCCAAAAATCTGTGATTGTATTAATATTCAGATGGGGATTTACAAATGATGTGTTTGTGTTTCTGTGTTATGTTGGGTTCTGTGCTGGACAAAAGCGATAAGAGTTGAAGCCGTTTCCCGTTGCAGACGGATATATATAAATTTTCACTGTAACGCTCGCACGTATGATAAAACTCATTTTTATTACAAATTTAGCGCCCTTAATAATGTTTCATTTCGGTATTTTGTCAGCTTAATAGGTTACGCCACTTTCATGTATTTCTATAATACACTGTTTATTAAATTGTATAAATTATAAATTTATATGCACAGCGGCGTTCTGACTTTTTTTTGTAAGAATTGGTAGAATATCTTTTTTAAGGATAAAACATTTATTAAATATATTTATATATTTCTTTGTTTTACAATGTAGTAAATAAAAATATACTCAATATTAAAAAGAATTGTATCGCAAAGCACACCAAGTGCAGAAGTAATAACTTAAATATAACGTCTGATTTTCATTTTTCTGACGATATAGAAATTTTTACGACTTATTCGACCGTAAAAAATATATAATAAAATTTCAAAGGTCTCTGAACTTTCTATAAATGCATTTCGATTTATTCAAGGTGTTGATTTTGATAAAAAAAAACAAACAGACAAAAAAAACTTTTTATATTTTCAGCTATTCCAAGACGGAGGCAGAAGCCAATTAATACTCAAATTATTTTTTTTAAATTACATGGCTACGACCATTTTCGAAATGTCTAATACATAGTTTTAAATACAAATTAAAAGTCTGGTAATATTTTCAAAATTTCTGCTTTAGAGTGAATCAAAACATCAATTTTTTGGGACTTTTTTGATTTGTCTGTAAAATAATTTTGTCAGCTTAATAGGTTACGGCACTTACATGTATTTTTAAAATTCACTATTCATAAAATTGTGTAAATGAAATTATAGTGATATGCACAGCGGCGTTATGATTTTTTTGAAAGAATTGGTAGGATATCTTTTTTAAGGAAGACACATTTATTAAATATATTTATATTTCTTTGTTTTACAATGTAGTAGATGAAAATGTTTACAATATACTCAATATTAAAAAGAAATGTATGGCAAAACCCCAAGTGCAAAAGTAATAACTTACATCTAAAGTCTGATTTTCATTTTTCTGTCAATATAAGATATTTTTATTGACATTTTTACGACTTATTTGGCCGTAAAAAATATATAATAAAGTTTCAGAGGTCTGTGAGCTTTCTTTAAATGTATTTGGATTTAATCAAGGTGTTGGCTTTTGTAGAACTTTTTATTTTTTTAACTATTCTAAGCTGAGACAGAACCCAATTAATATTCAAATTAATTTTCTTTCAAATAACATACTACATATAAAGTTGGTAATATTTTCAAACTGGTAATATATGTATGTATATAAACTAGTAATATATAATTTTCTTTAATATATCAAACTATTTTCAAAATTTCTGGTTTAGAGTGAATCAAAACTAATTTTTTGGGGGATTTTTGATTTGTCTGTAAAATAATTTTGTCAGCTTAATATTAATAATGAAATCACGAAACTAAAAGTAAATAGAATAGATATTTTTCACGTAAATCTAATGTCACGAAAGATATTTCCTATCCTAATATATCTTTGTAGCGGTCGAGAATATACGAATATTTTGGGTAAAACAAATTTATAAAAGAAGAAAAGTATGAATAGCATATAGAAACAGTATGTAATAAATCAAATCAGCAAGGACGGTATATTCAAATCTGACGAGCTTGTATCATTTATTTTTTATATCAATATATGACGAGATACTGAGAGGCCTTATCATTTTACTTTCTACTTTTTTCCTCGAAGAAGAAGGCATGATAGATGGTCCGGAAATTTTGTTATGTCACACGATAATGCATTTTCGAAAAATTCACTTATGTACGCTTGGATTGATAGTTTAAATTTTATGTTCTTAAAAGAATCTATTTATTAATATTGTACTATTTAAACTATTTATTTTCTACAGATGAAAAGTTATCAAAGAAAAAAAAATAAAATGTATTATTTGAAAGGCATTAGTATAGGAAATTTTTCTAGTAAGATCGTTTTTCATTATGTTGACATCAGTATAATCTAAAATGTCATTGGAAAATTGAAAACTGTAGTTTGACAACTCGTTATAATTTTTTTTCTATTTTATTTCGAGTAAGAGTTTTATTTTGGGCACAGGGAAATTGAGTTGGCCAAATAAATCATACGCCAATTCGATATAAAAGTAAAATAACACACAATAATAAATGTAAATAGCGCACGCATAGTATACTGGCAAATAAAATATTGGGCTGTTTCGAAAAAAGCACGTTCAATCTAGACTAACGAACCCAAAATAACAAAAATTTATAAGGCATTGAAGCATAATTCTCTCTGTGACAATGTATCTATCGATTGGTGTTGCAATAAAATTAAAAAGTGAAAAAATGTAACGGCTATCATTAGTAACGTTTATACATTTGAAATAATATTGCATGAACGTGATAACATAACAGTGAATCAATACAGCTATACATGACTATGTACAAGGTGAATCAACTATTACAATAATAATTTAAAAAGGAATAACATGTTTTTGTTGTTATAATAAGCATGTTCGTAGTTTTAACCGTTTATAAAAATAAATGGAATTTACTACAATGAAAGCCAAGTGAACTGTCTATTTGACGACGAATTTTGGAAAATATGATCATTTTACTCTTCACACAATTTCCCTGTATATAATGATAAAAACTTAAATTTTTACTAGTTTATTAGTGCTATTTTTTTCACATGGAGCGGACCGTTCGTTGGTTTAACAAGTACCATGATTTTATATGAATATTTTCACATGGACGTGGATGCTCTGTCTGGATGATTTCGTCCGACGGCCGTCCATTGTCGGGCCGTTGTTTCACATGCGCAGATTGACAGCACAGGTGAAAGTACTCCGTCGGATCTTAAAAATACACATGACGGACGTTCCTCTTCATGTGAAACAGCCCTTAGCAATTTTCCTGGATATATAGAGTTACCGAGAGTAAATATTTCCGAAATTGCCACCGTACCATGAGTATATTTACTGGGTGGTGTATTGTCATTAGAAACATAGCAAATCCCCTGCAAATTTTGAACTATCCAAATATTGGCACCCCTGTTAATTTTACAGCGAAGTCGTAAACATGTTTTTTAAAGATCAGCGTATGCTGAATACACGTGCCAAATTTGAACAATTTTTGACAAGCCTATTACTATACTACAAGTAATTTAATAAAAACTGCATCTATTTTTAAATTAAAACTGAACAGGTAACAATACAAGACCAGACAAATTCCAACATACCTTAAGAGATCATTCTATGATTTTGTCAATATCAAATTGTATTTCGTAAAGGTTGGGGTTTTGCCTATTTCGAACAAGTTTTAATTTACCAAAATGCATTTTGAGCATACTAGCCGTAGATACTGTAACGTAATAGCGTAGACTGCACAAATTGTAGTTAACATCAAACGCGTTTGCTTTTTATTGTTTCTAACCCTATTTTACTTTAACTAATGTACCCCTCAAGTTTAGCAAATATTTTTGAAAAAAGGCATATTATTCAAAATATTCTAGACGTATCATTTAATAGAAAACGAATTATTTTATTTAATATAAGGTGATAAGAAATGGTATTGCGGAAATTAGCTTAATCACATCACTATTAAATATTTTAACTGGTAGTATAGTCCAACCCCAGAAACACGACTATGATGTTTTTTTCGCAAAAAAAAAAATTGAAAATTCGAAATTTTTTGAAAATTTTTTTGAAATTTTCTTAGTTTTCAGTTAAAAAACATAATTTATTGATAATATGGCATCATAAGTATTAGATTAAATTTACAAGAAAGAAACTCCAAAAATGATCCAGTGGTTCTCAAAATTTTAGCAAAAAATCATTTTTTTGGAAATTTTCGAAGTAAAATAACTCCCTTATTTTGGACTTATTTGAGAAACGATAAAGAGAAAATATGTTTCTTTTATCGAGATCTACCACCCCTTAAAATATTTGCACTTATTTCTGGGACACCCTGTATATTTACAAACAAATACCGTATGATCGAAAAAACGGCGTTCCCCATGGATTTTTACGTATCAAATGACAGGGACCTTCATTTCAGTTTCAAAGCCATCGCATCGCTTACGCCGTTTTTTTCGATCATTGTGTACGTTGTACAGTGTTAACATTTTATGTTGCCCGACTTTCTTTTTTCAACATTTAGATGTAATTAACATTTAATGAACCTTAAACTGTTTGACAAGTGTATTTTTTTCTAATTCATCTCGTTGAAACGCTTTTAATAGTTTGTTTCGCCTTTTTTGAAGAAGGATATTGCTTTCCAAAAAGCCTGTTTTAGTCAGTGCAGCAAGTTCGTGTCTGTTCCATTTGCTTTCAGTACATTTCCAATCTCACTTTTTTTTCGTTAGAATATACACCGACAACTAAAAAAACGTCTTTTGTACAATACGCAAAAGTTCTAAAAAATATTTTTTACTTACTATATATTTTATTTTTGCGTTTTTTTATGAAATAAAATTAAGTTAAAGATAAAGTTGAGTATAAAGTAGGGAGTACAGTAGCATTTTTTTATTAATTCTAGTAAAATTCTTTATATAATGTAATAAATTTACCCTAATTCAGCATTGCCATTTATTCTACTATTCGGGCAAAAAACCGACTAGTTCGATAGAGAAATTAATCTGATATCTCCCTTTCTAATTCGTCTTGCGATTGAACCATCCTGTACCATGCTTGATTCCTAAAATCTTTCTTTTATTCTACTTAATCGGATTCATACAAAATGGAATTCCCTGTGTCGAGTACATGGTATTTTAAAATTTAATTTAATTTACCTATGCCAACAAGAGAATTGCAATATTCTTACATACATAACAGAGGTTTAGCCTTTTTCTCTCACTATTTCTTCTTATTCCTTTGTCTCTCGGTTCTTGTGTCGTTGAATGAGATACAAAACAACCGAAAAAAAAACGGGTGTAGGTTTTTTAAATATTTTTGTACGATGTATACAATAAAATCGGATAGTATACAGTTGATCTTTTTAAAGAAGCAACACCAGACTTCGTAACTTACATAGACTACCAGAGCGCAATGTTTGCACGTTCGAATGAAAATAAGTAAAACAACCCCAAAGTATACTAATATAATATTACGTCTATAGCTATACTTCTAGTACCTATTAGCACAGTTTAAAGAATATATACTAATATGAACAAAACAACTAAAACACTATTTTTGATTCACCCTATGCGTCGGGCGGAACACAAAACTAAAATAAACTTGGAGCGCTGTGTACACGTCGAGCAACGGATATAGACTGACCAAAGTCTACAAGACAGGCGGGGAGCCGCGGGATGGATTTTGATGAAGAGTGAGCCAACTGGTATATATTCTTTAAACTGTGTTTTTTTTGGTGTTAATTAATAATAATTAATAGGTCTATTATTTCCTACTATGAGTATTTCATTATATAGTTTAAATAGTTCACTAAACTTTAATGCCAGTATAGAGATACCGAAGTCAGTTGGAATGGTTTGAAGCTCTTAATTTCGGCACTGTCTTTGATGGCGTTACTCTCGGCACCATTTGCACAAACAAATAGAGGCTCCTAAACCAGTCTAGTGGAGTTTGGAGATATATCTCACATATTTTAATATAATTGTTTTTATCTACTAAGACTGATATTAAAACACAGATTTAAATGTTAGTTGTGTTTATTATTAATAACGTAACTATATAACAAAAATTATATTATTTTATTTTGCTTCAGGAGGAATTCTGGACTGGTTCTTGGACTTCTAAAGCTTGAACCTCTTCGTTATGGTACTAGCTGAAAAAGAGAACAGAATTAGACAGATAGGTAATGAACATATGTGTGTATGTACGACAGATATGTCCTATGAAGACGTTAATATACATACGTCTCCATAGACAGCATTTCTATATGGACCTACACGTCTCTGTAGACATTCTATAGAGACGTCTATGTACATACGTTGTATGTCTATATAGTCGGAACATCACCGTAGATGTTCATTTATATAGACATACGACAAAACCCCTTAAATATAACATAATTATTTGAACCGGACACTCTTTTTGTTAACTTATTTACTAGGTTTTTGTTAATTTAATAATAATTTAATAAATCCTTTTTTGAAAACTTTGTTTTTTTAAATTTATAAGCGTCTATTTCACCCTCTGGTGGCAAAACGTTGAACTAAACTAGGGTTGTGGTGCCATCTGGTGGCAAAACACTGAACTAAAATAGATTGGTGGCGCCCCCTAGCGGTAAAACGCTGAACTAAATTTGTGTTCGTGGCGCCCTCTGGCGTTAAACTGCTGAACTAAACGTTGTGGCGCCATCTATTAGAGGGTGGCTGAACTATAAATTTTAGTTCAGCTACCCTCTAATAGATGGCGCCACATTCGCTTTTAGTTCAGCAGTTCAACACCAGAGGGCGCCACATTCACAAATTTAGTTCAGCGTTTTACCGCTAGAGGGCGCAGCATTCTCAAATTTAGTTCATCATTTTGCCGCTAGATAGCGACACGTCGCTATTTTAGTTCAATGTTCTGCCACCAGAGGGCGCCACATAAAAATAATCTTTTAATGATAATAATAAAAATGCATTTAGTATTATATTTCCTAAGTTAGCAAATAAGTTAACAAAAAGAGTGTCCTGTTCAAGAATTATGTTATATTTAAGGGGGGGGGGGTTGCCATATCCCTATATAGATAGAACGTCCATAGAGAAGACCTGTCTATATAGAAATACCACTAAATATATAGACATGTTCTATATAGACAACTCTATCAGTTATGCTGTATATATGTTGTCTATATAGACAAGTCTATATGGACGTATGTATATATAGACTGAACGTTTAACAGATGTTCGTCTATATAGACATGTTGTCTACGGAGACGTATGTCTATATTCTATATAGACTAAACGTCTGAAAGACCTTTGTCTATATAAATATATGTTTTCTATGGAGACGTATGTCATATAGACTAAACGTCTAACAGACGTTTGTCTATAGAGACATGTTGTATATGGAGAGGTATGTATGGTGTCTC
Organism: Sitophilus oryzae; assembly: GCF_002938485.1. Taxonomy (NCBI): domain Eukaryota; kingdom Metazoa; phylum Arthropoda; class Insecta; order Coleoptera; family Curculionidae; genus Sitophilus; species Sitophilus oryzae. The sequence continues at coordinate 7,197,798 of NW_022146479.1, forward strand.
TCTAGACGTCATTTATACATAGACATTTGATGTATATATCAATGTATATGTCGACATATTGTCGATAGAGAAATAGATATAGTGTCAGGTTATATACAGGTTGTTAATTTGTTCATTACTCGCGGCAAGAGCTTTATGGTTGAAATATGGTTGCAACCTCGGCCCGCTCGTCGATAGACGACGCGACGGACGGGACGAGTCGGCAGAAAAATCAATAATGCATGCGTTCTCAATAGGCAGTGTTGCAATTCTGTTCCCCTATAAGTAACTGTCGAGTTAACAACCTGTATAATCTTGCTTTATATATGTATATTTACAATTAAGTTAAATAAAAGGGGGTTAATGGCCGTTTTCCCAGCACTTATTAAGGTTACTTTAAGTGTAGCTTTTAAGGTGACTTCATGTGACTTTTAAATTCGCTTGTCATATTCAAACCTCCGCTTAACGACATAACGTATAAAGTGTCATCGATTAGTAGTTCTAAGATTACTTGTATGTATTATGTGGGTGTAATTACCTTTGTGTATAATTACCTTTGTAATGAACAATAAAATGTATGGTTTACTACTTAAAAGTTAGCATGCTGTAGTTTCTGTTAAATGTTAGTTTTATGTAAAATATTAATTGTATGTTTGATTTGTTGCAGAAGCTGCAATTTGTGATTGTGCAGTTGATAAGAAATAAACTCAAATTCGACAAACAATAAGGAAATAATGGTGAAAGATGGAAGAGGTGAAGAAACAAATAATTTCACACACATATATACACACAGAGAGAAGAAAAATGCCAACTGAACCTGATAAAGCTCATGTTTCGTTAGAAATATGTAATCATTCAGATTTTTAATTATATTATTGTTTAACAGAACGAATTAAATTAAATTCTAATGTAAGTTTAAATTTGCTCTGTATCAGTGTTATTGTTTTTGACAAGTTATATAAATTAATAGTAATAAACTTAAATATTATTATTACTGTATTATTATTATCCACAGCAAATCCTTGGACTGTTCAATGGACCTACGCTTCTATTTCTAAACTCAGTATATGCCCAATGGCCTGATATTTATAATATTAAAACATTCATAATATATTATACAACATAGGGACGCTATAACATCACAGTTTGCCTTGATAAAAATAGCAAGAAAATAAAAATATTCTTATTAAAAAAGCATTTAAAACAAAAAAAACTGTAACGTCTAAAAATATCGCATATTCCAACATATAAAAATATGTAACTTACAGTCAACAATATACAGTCAGTCGAGATATTCAGAGTGACAAGAACGGAAAAATAAATTGAGTATCTCATCTCTGACAGCCTATATATTTACTGAGTAGTAAGGCACAAAATAAGAGTGTGATATCGAGATAACATAATTATGGAAAGAACTATTCAACCAGTTGTTTTTCCTCCTATCTTCAAAGAAGGCCATGAAATTGATTCATGGCTTACATTGCCATAAAATAATTCTAACAAAACGGTTCTTTTCAGGACCACAAAATATTTAATAAAAAAAAAAGAAATAAACCCGTCGGCACTGGTACAGGATTCATTATATAATTATTTTGTAATTATACTAAAATTAATTTGTTGTATAACAATAAAAATCTAAATTCTATTAAGAAAAGAAAACGACGTCACAGTAGATCTGGAAATAATACTTCGCTTGACCTCTACTATATGCATCTCTGAAGTTATTAATAGTTATTACAGAAGCGGCTGATCACAAGCAATAAAAAGCAATTAACCATATGAGGTATGATCTACCTACAGCCTAACAAACTAAATTGCTGTATTCAGAAACATTTCAAATTTTTATATATAGTTAAAAAATAAATAATCCCGAAAATAAAAAAAAACAAAACTGCAACATTCATAAATAAAGAATACTATTGTCACAGTATACCTACAATATGAATAAATAAAACAATAATAAACAAAATAAACCGCTTTATAAACTGTAACCGTATGCATATCTATAAAGTTAAAAATTAACTAAATTATTATGTTTTTTTCCTGTATTCTTGCTTAGCTACCTAGAAATTTTTATCACTAAAATGTCTATTGTCAAAAAAAAATATGAAATAATTTAAAGGATAAAAAACATATTAAAAATCCGCAAATAAAATTATTTATGAACTGGCAGAAAAATCTAGAAAAGAATGTATTTACAAAATTTATTTTATTTCAATATAACCTATAAACTAGTATATTTTTATATGCATTATATGAAAAATACGACAAATGGTAGAACTGCGAAAAAAAACTGCTTTCTCTTTAGTTTTGAAATTTCTTTTTCGGAAAAATATATGTCTATAAAAAACTATGGAAGAATATAGCAATAACTGTAACTCATAAATTGAAAACTAATGAATATAAGGAAATAGTACTACACAATCTTTGTAAATTTGACTATGTAAAAAAAATATTGTTTTTTGAAAATACATTCGGGCTCCAAAAAAGATGCAAATTAAAGTAACTAAATAGGGAGACAAAAAAATAAAAAAAAACCCACCTTAAAATTAATCCACTTCTTTTCCAAAATGTTGCTGCCCAAGTTGTCTCCGATCCTCTGTGAGGTCTTTGGAGGAAATGATAACACTACAACATTTAGCAGAAGCAGAGTTATTGAGTGCAGGAACGTTTTGACTAACGATTTTCTTGGTTGAGGTTCACCTAAAGAACGGAATTTCGAGAAAATTAATATCAGGAGATAAACGTTAGTAAGTATATTTTTAAACCGCGAAGTATTTACATTTTCAATTCAACTCATATAAATATACGTATGATAGCAAAAAACGGCGCCAAAGAGGGCCGAAGAATGAAAATCGATGGTAATTTTGCCGAGGTCAATCTTTAGACGCCTTTGAGTAATTGACATAAAGCTTGTCAAAAATTAACACTAATTATAGAGATTTCTAAAGCATATAACGTTTCCAGACACACAAACAATAAATTATTCAAGAAATTATTTTTTCTCGAATTTTAAACTATACCATTTAATATTAATTTATACAATATAGAAATAAATTACAACCTTCTTAAGGCCAACTGGCAGTAAATGCCATTAAAAAATAAAGAAGAGTACGGCAAAGTAATGACGTCTAGGGCTTGACCTCGCCAAAATTATCGTAGATTATCTTTCCCCAGCCGTCTTGGACGCTTTTTTTTCTCGATCGTATGGTATTATATATATTATATCTAAAAAGAGTTCAAAAGAATAAGCTAGGAATATAAAATAAAGTTTCGTAGTGCTACGAGTCACTTACTATTTAATATGAAATTAATATTAGGTGTAGTGTTAGGTTAGAGTTTGATATTTGTCCCTAAACGTTGCTTTGTTTAACTTCAAGCCTATGCATGCATACGACCGCCACTAGATTATTGGCCTAATTACCTGAACGTATGGCCAATAAACCATACTAAGTATATCCTGGCATGTAATTGTTGCACTATTGCCACAACGGCTACCAAATATTCCATCTATACTACAATTTCAAGTAATGAATTAGACAGACAAAGCTTTGAGCTATTTTGTTTACAAATAGCCACTTCAGCGAAGTAAATGAATCAAATTATGTCCCTTATTGGACGAATATGTTTAATAATAAATAAAAATGTCATATGGGAATAAACTACTTTAAAATTAAATTTAAGCTAATGTCAAACGGACATAAATATTTTATTATATAAAGTCGTTTTTTAAAAAATTAAATATGTATTATAAATATAGACAACAAAAGAATTTAAACTATACACAATTTGAATTATAATTTAGTATTTATTATTATTATTGTCATTCCCGAAATCATTGAAATCATCTACATAATATAAAATGCTAATGTTTATCTGTGTCGTCTCTACTGAAGTAACGACTTGCTCTAGAAAGTTGCTTCTTTTACTAAAAGATAGCTAATTTGCTCTTCTAAAAACTGTCGTCGCCGGATTTTTGATTTTTCATTTAATTAAAAATAAATAAATAAAAAGTATTTTTTTCTGATGTCGTGGCGGATGCGCCAGGCTTCAACTAGTAAAATAATAAATATATAAGAACCACTTCAAACCACGTGCCGGTCGCCGGAGGAACGGCTCCTACGGTGGCGCCCAGTGGCGGATACAGAGGGGTGCCCATGGGGCCCGGGCCCCCTAAAAGCTAAAAATTAGGTTAAATATTCGGCTTTTGGTTTAAAATAGCGGGTAAAGGTGTGGATCCGGTGGCTGACCTTGAAGCCCATATTTGCTGCATTTGATCATCGATTCTACGCAAGCGCACATCGTCGATGTTGCCACATTGCAGTTTATTTTCGAATTATTTTTAGTCAAAAACAAATGTTTTTTGACTGTTAATCAGTAATAATAATATTTCAAATTCTACAATTAATTTTATAATTTCAGATTTATCTTGATATCAAAAATTAAAAAGGTAAGAAGGATAATGGAGATTGTGAAGTTAAGGTATTATAATTGTAATCGGAGTTCTAAGTAATATAATAATGTAATAATAATATATTTATTTATATATTTACATTATAATTAAAAATTATCATTTTATCATACGGATTTTTTCTTATTAGTTTTAAACCTATTAGAATTATTTTGTATCATCAATATGACACATTTATTGCAGCCATTGTAGGTATATATTTTATCGAAGAATGCTGCTTCTTTCCTATATAATACCAATATCTTGATAATATGGTGAAAATTCATTTCTGATCTTATTAGACTAACTTAAAACTTAAGTTAGTTTGTGATTTATATTAAGATATTTCTTATAATTTTTTTATGTCTTAATACCTCTACTACATATTATACTTTGTGGTGTGGAGAATAAATTATAAGATATCTTAATACCTGCAAATCCTTTCCATTAGGAAAAATATTGTTTATAAATCATATTATATGCTAATAAGAAAATCACATAAATTAGGTGTAAGATAGAAAAATCTTGTCACAGAAAAATTAATGCAATATAAGCAGATACAAAATAAGGTACCTATTAATACTGCTCACTCTACAGTTATAATTACGGAGACCTTTTTAAGGCCTACGTAGTTTTAATGGAATGTTATAAAATCTATTATGAACATGATATGGTGCTACAGCATTTAAAAATTCAAAAAAAGAAGAAACTTGGACACATCTTTTAATTTTGCGAATTTTTAATAAAGCACTTTTTAACGTAGTATAATAAATCTAGAGCAATTAAATTAGAGTTTTATTTCTATTTAATTTTATTGACTATGAAAATACATAATAAGCGTTCACGTATTGTGTGAATATTAAAATAATACCAAAATAATATCGTATGATCGAAAAAAGTGGCGTCAGCGATGAATATGAAATGAAGATCGCTGTCATTTTATATGGAAAATGTCATCGATCCTCATTTTGCAGCCAACTGGATGCTGTTTTTTTTTTGATCATACGGTATACATTGACAAAAAAACGCTGAAAAATACAATATTTGTTTTCTTCTGAAAATAATTCCAAAATAATCTGCAATCTGGCAACATCCACGACGTGCGCATGCGTAGTATCTGTGACTATAAGCAGCAGAAACTCGTTTCAAGGTCAGCCACCGGATCCACACCATTACCAAATAGCGCTCTAAAAGCATATTCTACATTATTTTTTATTCGGCCCCCCCTAAAATAAATTTCTGCATCCGCCCCTGGTGGCGCCATCACGTTAGAAACAGATTATAAATTACTTAATCAAGACATTGAAAGCAATCAGATTCGTATTAAAATGTAAAAAAAAAGATTAAATTACCGATTAACCCCTCAAAAAAGTTGAAACCAACGCAATCTAACCTCTTTAGTAAAATTTTATAGTTATAAATAATCAATTTGTGGTGAAAAATAAAAATTAAGTGGTTAATTTATAAAAGGAGTTATTCCTCCAACGAAAGCCTTGGCTTGAAAAAACACCACAGAAAAAATATTCAAAGTAAAAACTTTCAAGAATCTCTACCATAGAGAAATATAGTTTCTATATGATCTCTACACATGCGCCGTAAAAGTGACAGCCACGCAACTATGCTAAGCGATAATGGACCGTAACATATGGAGGCATAAGGAAAAAAATATTCTGACAGCGACAGCTATAGCGACTGCGCAATGTATCTATGGTTTCTAAATATTAAATACTCCAACCAACTCCAACTCCAAATATTTGTCTGGAATAAATTATCGATTATAAAATTACCGGTATCGATTATTGGAACCCAAAGAATTGGTTTGGATAATTTTCTGGCAAGTTAATAAATTTTAAAACATATTAGAGGTATGAGGGAGGTCCTACCAGTCTTAATTTTTACTCGTATTCAAACAACCATGGAGACATAGAGAAGAAAGAACATTAAATATTAATATATTCATAAATTTCTTTTTGTGAATAATAAACTAAAAAGGCACAGAAATAGGAAAATGAGTGGAGTATGCGGTTCTAAGAAATATAATCATCTATATTTGATACCTGACAATAACCTGCCAATTATGGCAGAGTTTATAGAGAAACAACTGAATGATGAGTAAGTTGAATACCTACATGAGAATTTAATATGATCGAAAATTTTTATGATATAGGGTGCTTTGTATGATAATAGATTGAAAACAAATTCATAGAGGAATTAGATACAATAGAATTGTTTCAATTCCCGAAATAATGCATAAGTCAATACCTACCTGATCATAAAACTTTTTGATCTTAAATGTACAAAGTAATGACGAAGTTTTCTAATTAAACAATCCTTATTACATTTAACTGTTAAAGTAAGAGCACGCTTCATTATATAGTATCAATTATAACTCCGAAGCAAATAGGGTCAAGTGGTGTAAAAATGAGACATTTTCCAAAACTTTTTTTTCTTAATTACAATAATTTAAATACAAAAGTATTTCTTGTATAAAAAGCATTTGGTGGTAAAGAAACTATTGTAAAAGTAAAAATTTACAAAAAGAACCCCTAAAAAAGTTCGTGTGCAGAAAAGTATGTCTCATTTAACCCATATGACGTTTAAAACTGAGACATGCTGGGTTAAATATGAGACAGTAAACGCACGTTTAAACGCAGTGCTATTGTTTATATCAATTGCTGTGGTAAAGATGAGAGTAGGAGGATAGAAATTAGACATAGAAATTTATCTTTCTTATTAATAGAACTCTCTAATAAAAAAATCTAGACTAATAAAGAACCACTGACACCTACCTATAATTTAAATCAAAATTCAGTAAAATTATAACGCCGCAAAATATTTATGAACTGAAAGTGTAAAACGATTATATTAAATGAAAAATGAAGAACAAATATGCGTTACATCTCCGCTGCTGACTAACTTTGCAGGCTTTTTAAGATATTTCTCTGTATTCTTGTTTGGTTTCATTACATTTTTTTGGTTAGTTTTGAGTTATGACTAAAATTTAAAAATATACCTACATGCTATTAAGTTGTCTCATTAAGTTAAGTATATTTACCCTTAACTTGTCTCATTACTACCCCTGTGTGTGTCTCAAATTTACCCCTAATAAATTATGTGGAAATGATTATGATGATAGTGATAATGAAATGATAATTATGATGGTCTGTTAACAATTATAGTTAAATGTTCCTACGAAGAAAACTGACTGAATATATACGCCATATTGACATCACTTGACTCTACAGTAGACTCTGTTAAAGTTTTATTTATATTTGATGGAATCTTTAACAAATATTTTCTATGTTTAAGACAATTAATGCGGAGCATACCGGAAGACGATAAGTGTATAATAAGAACGTGGTATGATCAGTTGATGTTTGAGGCACACAAGAGAAAATTTTCAAAATGTTTAGAAGAATTACTCACTATGGTTCGATTTAAATATATGAAAAAAGAGTTGGTTCACAGCTGGATACGAAATATCGACATGAACAACCTCGAGCAGCTAGACCTGGACAAAATTATGGAATCTTGTGACAGATGTCCTATATTCGACATAAAACCAGAATAAAGTACCTATTAGGTATTAAAGAATGTATGTATGTCAGATTTTTAATTAAAATTTTCTTTGAACAGAGCCAAATTATGTAGTACCTAAGTTTAATAATTTATATAAACCGTCCTATAATATTTTATTGAGCATTATGCAATAAAAAAATAAAATATTTTTAATGCAAGCGAAAGACTGTATAATGTATTTATAAATTAAGATCCAAACTACTTTGAGCTTTGAAATAAAAGTTTCTATGATAAAACAAATATTTGCTTAAAGCAATAATAAGCCGAGGCGACCCGAGGCGCGACAAGAAAGGACAGTCCTAAGCAATAGCAATGTACATATCGTTAATTTTTTGTCGCGCCTCGGGTCATTTCGGCGAGCGTGTATTTCTAGCATTAGTACACACTCGCCGAGTTGACCCGAGGGGCGACAAAAAAGGACGGTCCTAACCAATAAAATGTATATATCGTTAATTTTTTGTCGCGCCTCGGGTCGCCTCGGCAAGTGTGTACTTCGAGCATTAGCATAAGCGTAAACATAATAATGTTTTGGTGTTTCAGTTTAGTCCTTTTTAGGCAGATTTTTTTTTAAATTTTAGAATATAGATCAGATAGTTTAGAATTTTAGAATATAGATCAGATAGTTAAAGGAATACATCGGTATATATTTTGGATTATATTTTGTTAGTTACCTAGTTCTCAATGTATAGTTATTATAGCTAGTGTTAATATGGTCATATTTTGAACTTAAATATTATGTATTATTGAAATATTGTAATTAAAAATAAAAATTTTGAAAAATAAAATCCTTTAATATAGTTACGGCAAGTAACTTAAATAGATAAAATCGCTATTTCAATCATGATTTTTTAGAATAACTATTCAAAAACCTTAACAAATACTCCTAGGTATATAAATAACACCGAAAATATCAAAATGATATGGGATTCAATCCCATTTTCCCGGTAGTCTAAATTTTTAAACCCCATTTTTTAAAGATTATACAAATAGCATTATCCCAAAACCTACATCACCATATTTTAGGTAGAATATAAAGTCACTCTGACTTTGAGAAATTCTATTATGTTCCTCTTTTAAGGTTTTGCCTTATTTTAGTTGTTTCTGTCTTTTTTCTTGTGTTACATTTAAAATATCGAAAAGACAAGCGTAGTTATAACTGGATTTTAGTCAAAATACCTGGAAAAAGTGACAGAATAAGTCGCCACGGAAAGATTTCAATCAATTTTTACGCTTGAGACGATTTATCTTTCTATAGAATTGTCCATGAAATGGATATTTAAGGAAACGTCAGTGTCGCATTGTTACTCTTAAGCTGTTGATATTTGCTACTGGGGATTTTCGCAGCTTGATGTATCAACATTAGCTTTCAGATACAGAGAATGTCAAAAAAGCAACACGATATTCCAGCTTTTTTCTCTAACCTTCGAATCTTTCTGTCGAGAACTCTGCATAAGAAATATTTTCACTTGGAACATACTAATTATATTTATTAAGTAAATAGTAACTATTTATATTATTCAAAAACATCATCTATTATTTATCTAAACCCAAAAGCCTCTAAAATGTGAAGTCAATAATTGTATATACTACTTATATACAGTCTCACCAATAAAGTCCCATCATATGGAACTTTTTTTATTTATCGACTTAAATTTGACTTGGGCGATTGTTTCTGCTTTGAATTAGATTATAAACAACCTAAAAAAAATTACTCTGTTGCCCTCTGGTATCTGTCAAAAAAGAAACAACTTTTTCAAATAAAGTTTTTCGAAATTCTGCCAGTAAACCCATTTTTTAGCCATTTGTTAGTTTAAACGTTAAATTTGACAGTTATCTGGGGACAATAGGCAAATTTTTCTTAAGTCATTTTTAATCCGAATCAAAGGAAAAACTATCGCCAAAGTCATATTTCACTTAGGTCAATAAATAAAAAAAATGCCGGCTTTATCTGTGACAGTGTATAATAAATTATTATGTACATGAAAACTATAAAAATATATAAATTCTTAAAATAAAAATCGAAATTAAATGGCTAGAAAAGTTAAAACGTTTACTATTTGTTTAAACAGTTTATAAAGTGTTTCAAGTTGTTGAAAGTGGATCTTGCAGTAAAGTTTTGGGCTTAAAAATACTTTAACAGATTTATATAACAAAATTAAGTTGGCTACTTCAGAATATATATTCTAAAAGTTTTATTAAGTTAAGCGATACAGTTAAGTCAAGTTCAGTTTGAAAACAAAATTTAATAAATGTTACCTTATACATTAGTTTCGATCATGATTACATCTTTTATATTTTTTTGTATTTAATAGACTCATCACCGCGCACCGGCACGAAAAACGGACACTATAAAATTTTAATGTATTTTAATATATTAAAAATAACTAAATTTTTAATATATTATTTTGAGATAGTGAGTTGATCTTGATGACTTTTTAAGTAATATTAAGCTGTATATTTTATAGTTTAATAAAAACAGCGTTATAGCAGGAGTAGATATGATAGGAATTGCATAAATTATATATTTTCAGAGAATTGTGTCCCATTACAACATATAATTTTCACACCTTTCAAGTCCATTGTGCCATTTTTAAATAGTAAAGAGACAACAACGAAAAAAAAACGAATGGTGTCGTTGATTTAAGATAATGGAAAATAATTTTGCAGAGAACTGAAAAGGGCAGCTTTTGAAAAAGACAGACCAGGTTAAAAAATCGATATCACGAAACGCTTCTAGGGTATAAATTTCGAATACGTTTTTTTAGTCGCCAGACTCTACTGACATAGAAAACGTACCACAAATCATACATTTTTTTGTTTATTATCTGCGTTAATAAATTGCATGGAACATATCGGGGACGTTCTGTCCGAACCATCATTCTCCATTGTAATTATATACTTTGTTGTTTTTTATTGTAATTTATATTACAACGATATTTAATAAATATTGTAGAGGTATTTTTCTAGTTTTTAATCATTTTTACATATCTATTACAGGAGCGAAAGTATTAGCCAATAAATTTAAATAAAAATATAAATATATTAAAGATATCTGTACATAAATCTGTATATCAAACTAGATAGAAATATAAACGTCTACTATATAATAATTACTAAAGGGTATTTAGTAATATAAACATCTTAACGTTGCGTTACCTCTTAAACGTATCTGTCAGATAAAATAGTAGACAAAGCCAACAAAAAAATTAAATGAGTGCCTCTACAACCACATAACCATGAATACACGATTTTAATTTAGTATTAATATTCAAAATTTGCTTTGGAGGTCCTTTTTCCATAGCTTTTAATTTTTCTGAATGCACCATAGAACTGAAGGATGATTGCAAAATTATTTCGATTTTATAGTATAGCCGCACTAATAATCGGTCATCGCGACGAGCGACCATATTTTTTATTTTATACCGCGAACAAGATGTGTTAAAAAAACCGTATCACATATTGACTAAAACAGCAAACGGGAGACGTAATCGCGGCAGGAAAGTTCGCTGACCCCGGCTCGCGTTCGGTGGCGTTCAAGATGTAACGAAGACAGTCGCATCATCGCGCTGTCGAGGTATTTTTATTTTTAGCGTTTAGCGTAGGTCTTAATCATCTATCAAAGAATGAAATCGAAATTATTTTACCATAGAAACCGGCTTTTGATTTTTAGGATTTTAAGAAAAATTCAACCATATTTTCATGTGTTTTGAATTTTCTCTAAAACGGTATGTAAATATGGAAAAGCGTAAGCGGAATTAACCATTTTAGAACGAGCAAATGTTTTTTATGAAGAATATATTTTTCTCAAAGTGTCAATAATTTTTTTTTTCCAGTTGTAAAGATAATCCGGTGACATACTGTAGTCTTTATTTAAAGTCTATTTATAATATGTACCTAAAATTTTGTACGGAACCCTGCGTGGGCGAGTTCAACTCGCATTAGTCCGTTTTTTGTTCAATTAAAAGGTAACAAACTACTATACAGTTGGTATTTTTTAATCTGTAAAAGAATAGTATTTACTGAAATCGACTGATAAAAAAGGTTTAACCTAATGTTTTTTGCCGGTGTTTTATTTAATTCTCTTCAATTTGGATGCCAAAAAATTCCTGTTTGAAAAAAAGCCAAATCGTTCAATTCGTGATTAATTGTAAAAGCGTTTCCAAACGGTGTAATCACATTTTCTACTCTTTTGTGTTCAGTCATGAAATAAGTAATATAGATACTGGCACAAGAGATCCTCCACATTGTACTTCAAACAGTTATAATTCATTTATTCGCCAGTTAGTCAATCATCCACGAAATTCACCCTTTGATATGGCTTTTTTCACCGACTGCTCATAATTAATTTTTAATTGTAAAGGTTTAATTTTCTTTCATTTTTTGTTGATTTCCGGAATGCCTTCAAGGATTTAAAAAAAATGTATTTTAGGGTAAAATAAAAATGATTTAAACATTAGATGCTTCAGCGAGCATATTTTATTGTTAAAAAGTCCGTGTTTTTGACTTACAAAATATTAATTTCAATCAAAAACAAAAAGCTTTAATGCTTTGAAGTACCGTATGATTGAAAAAAAAAAACGAGAAATGCCATCGATTGTTATTTTCCAGCCAACTGGACGCCGTTTTTTTTTCGATCATACCGTGCCTACTCACACACGCAACTGTTTGAATTTATTTATTATTTTTACTATATAATTATTCTAAAAGTGTTAGAAAGTATAATTTTTGGAAATTCTAAACAAAAAAATAAAAAGGTAAATATTTTGATATCTTCAGAAGGTCTAACTTGCATTATAATTTATTATTCCTTCCAGTTAAAACATTTTTTTAGATGAGTTCAACTACGGTAGCGAGCATAGTTTTATCACCGGTTTTGCTAGTGGGGCATAATTGGAGCTATTTCGGCTATAACGACATTTGTTAAAGGTACATAATTATAATTTTAAAAGATGTTCATAAAATATTTAATCACTAGTTGATTAAAAAAGTATACCATTAATATTGCTCTCTAATTATATTTCATCCTCTCATAATATATGTCTATTTAATTTTTTAATTATGTAACAAGCACTTTGTTTACTCACTTGTTTCGTCGAACTGCTTGAATCCATTTTTGCTATTGACTATTGACACAAACTAACTTAGGTTAGTCTGTGCTATTGATCAAATCGGTGTAAGAAATTATGAAGATATGAAATGTTGTTTCGGGAGAGTTGAATATCCTGGAAAGTTGAGTTATTAAATGTTATTGCAACCAACAACGCCTTAATTACGTTCTCCTTTACGCGTTAACATTTTTTTGGGCATTTTTATTAACATTTGAAATTGTCACAACACAACAAGACGCCTAGTTGAATTCTTTCTCCTTTATTTTTTACTACCCGAAACAGCGTTACATCACACAAACCTCGTACCTGAGTGTTTTATAGTCTCAATAACTGCATGACAAAACCACGATTTCAATATTATTTTAATGCGATCGACATGACGGGGCTTGAACTCACAGAATATACTAACGAAAAAGAAGCCCAAGTTCCTTGTAATAAATCGGTTCCATTTTCGTAACGCCATCTCTCGACATAGCTAACATTATAGGTTAGCCAAAGGGGTGCGGGGCCGGGGGGAATTGTAAAATACACTTTTTTATTTTAATTATTTTTATTCGCTATTCGCAATTTTATATTTATTAGAGGTGTCTACGACCACTCTGTAGCGATTAAAGGAATGTCTTATTGCCAATATATCCTGTTTTTCGCGTAATATCGAAATCGAGGTTGCGTAAAACGGGGTATTACTGTACTTGTGTAAAACTACGAGTATTTAACAGTCTATTAATTTCAAAAAAATAGTAATATAGAAGTAAAAAAGCATGTCCCTATTACTCCCGTGCAGCTAAAATCTTTATACGTATGAGCCCCACTCCAATATAACGATGGCCGGTAAAAACCCTAAACACGTATTTTAAATTTTTAACATTTCATTTAGATTCTGTGGAGGGAACCTTGGCAAAGTGGAAAATAAATGGTCGGTCCAGGCAAGGCTATAGAAAAATCAATAACCAATCTTTGTTAATTATATATAAAGGGAAAGAGATATTCGTAAAAATTGGATAACTTGTAATATGAATTCTGCATAAATAATAGAATAACATATATAAAACTATAATAATATATATTTTAGACATATACACGGTGACTCAAATATATTTTTTATTTTTTGCTAAAGTTGTGTTTTTAAGTTTACATTTTTTCGCTCAGTGTTTTTTAAGTTTACGTTTTTTCGCTCAGTGTTTTTTAAGTTTACATTTTTTCGCTCGGTGTTATTTGCACTAAAATTATCATTCAAAAATACTATAATGTCACTACTACATTTTCTGCACATTTAAAGCTGTTCTTTAAATGTGTAGAAATTTAAAACTTGGCCAGTCATGAAAATTGGCGATTTTCATCATGTCACCGATTTTGCTGAAATTGCTGTTATTTATTAAGTAAAAGGTGTAGAATCAGATAATTATAGGCCATTGTAGTCTTATGAGAACAGTAATATACCTAAGGGACGCATTTAGTATGATAAAATTGTTATCTGAATTGTCATTTTCTCGAGTTTTTTTCATACATATATAGTCATAAATTTTTGTCATGTTACCGATTTTGCTAAAACTTATTTGCTGTTATTTATTAACTAAAAGATGCAAAATAAAATATAAGCCATTGTGGTCTTACGAGTACAGTAGTAGCATAGTATAAGAAAAGTTTCCTTCTACTATGGTAGTAGTTGTTGGGGAAATTTTAACCATCATGAAAAATAGCTCAAAAACAAGAATCCCAAAAAATAATTTTCTCTTACAATCAAAGTAAGTACGCCTTCAAAGGTGTATTCTACTATATTGAATCTACATAAAATTTCCTACATTTTTCATAATTGTAAGACTCTGTTTACATCATCTATGATCTTTCAAATTCAATTTCAAATGGAGCACCCTGCAGGGGCGGATACAGGAATTTATTTTAGGGGGGGTCCAAAATAAAAAGTAATGTAGAATATGCGTTATAGGGCGCCAATTTTAACCCAAAAGCCTAGTCAATAACATAAGTCACAGATGTTAGGGTGGGCCCGGGCCCCCCCCCTCTGTATACGCCACTGGCGCCCTGTATTTTATGACATACATAAATGTAATTTTATCTTTAACTATATAAACTTAAGTTTAGATAAAATAATCAGGACATTTTTAATAGACGAGCATCGAATAGAAAAAAATATATTACACTAAGGAATATGTAGGAGTAGCACTTCGCTGTTGTTAATTAAAAGTTAAGGTAAGGGTAATAAAAGGGGAGAGTATACAAAAAGCTGAATGCTATCCTGAAATAAATTCCGGCAGTAGAAAAATACGCAACACAGGAAAAACGAGCTGTTCCTACTAACAAATAGAGGCAGTGCCATCTGCCCTATTTATTGCAACCTTTACTCCGCTATTTTAGCAAAACCGTAAAAAGAGGAGCTCTCGTTATATGGGTTAATGCCTTTCACTAAAGTTGTGCTTCATGACGAATTTAACATTTTTAACCCACATATGTGTAAATAAAATGGCAGAGTTCTCGTAAAAACTCAGTTAAGGGATATATTACTTTTCACAATACAGCCGCGTCGCAGATCTTTTAAATATTTCACCCTGAGAAAATTTCAGATACTGAGGGAATATTTTGATAATCTCGAAAGCAACGTTTTCATTGGGATAAATTCTAAATGTAAGTATAGGACACTGGTCCTCAATGAACAAAAAATATATTTTTTTTTCTACAATTTCAAACATCATTTAAAAATACAGTTGGGGGTTGGAACCTTTGGTGTTACACCAGCAAAATAAAACATTAATTCACCAAAAAAAATTACTTTTAAACACTGGGCGCGCTTTTCGCTAATCATGTTAGCATCATCACAATTTTAATCATCTGCTGATGATGCTACATGGATTGCGCGTCTAATGTTTAAAAGTAAAGTGTTTTGGTGTATTGTGATGAATTAGTATTTTGCTAGACAATTTAAAAATAATTTTTCCTTAATACACTCAGATGCAAAAAAAACGCAACGGTTAAAGACTAATGATAAAGTAAAATAAAAAAACGTTAAAAAAATAAAAAAAAACGTTAAAGACTAACGATACACTTCTGGTTTTAATAAACATTCATAACGATAACAGAACTACCAATACTAAAGAAAACTTCTCTGTAATACTCAAGTATAAAAATAAATGATAAACTTCAAAAATAAATGATAATTGAAAAATTGCAAATTGTCGGTGGCAAGTTCATTTCACTCTTAAAAATTAACCAAGGCATGTATTGACATGATCCAAAAAATAAGATACTCAGGAGACATGATTCTGACCGTAAAATTATATTTTAGGAAAATTGACACACGAAATTATTGCACAGGGTGTCTTAAATTTACTGTAAAATAAAAAATCGTTAAAAAAACTTTTAAGTTAAACGGTTTTATCTTATGTGCACTGAAAACTAGAAAATAATAATAACAATTAGGAATTTTGAACTTCTAGTTCAGAAATATTTTAGTACTAGGCAGAATAGCTTTTAGGCATATTAGACTAAAATAAAAACGTGGGGCCCCTCTGAAATCCTACCTATGGCAAAGCATATCTTTATACTTTGGTAGATCATGAGCTCGGCGTTCGCTGGTGAAGCCGCCACGGCTGGTTATTGATTGTCAAAATCTCCAGTTACGATTATGTAAGTCCATGCAATCCACACTTAGTATAGAAGAAAGTATTACAGCAATAGTTAATGGGCCCCACGTTTTTATTTTAGTCTAATATGCCTAAAAGCTATTCTGCCTAGTACTAAAATATTTCTGAACTAGAAGTTCAAAATACCTAATTATTATTATTATTTTCTAGTGTTCAGTGCACATAAGATAAAACCGTTTAACTTAAAAGTTTTTTTACCGATTTTTAATTTTCTAGTTTTTAGTATTTAACGGAAATGCCTACCGAATATTCCTCATTCTATTTAATTCATTTAGTGCATCATTATTACATGGTTTTTTACCTGATAATTTATTACAATCTGACGCTCAGGTGTTTCTGACGCTAACAACTCTCTCTGTCTGTCGCGTTCTGATGCTAGCCTAGACTCATGACGCTCAGGTGTTTCTGACGCTAACAACTCTCTTTGTCTCTCTCGTTGTGATGCCAGCCTAGACTCATGACGCTCAGGTGTTTCTGCCGCTAACAACTCTCTCTGTCTGTCACGTGATGCTAGCCTGGACTCATGACGCTCAGGTGTTTCTAACTCTACCACCTGCCTTTGTCTCTCACGTTGTGCTATTAACCTGGCATCATGTTGCTCAGGTGTTTCTGTTGCTAACCGTTCTCTTCGTTTCTGTAGTCGACTATAGGTTTCATTTTTACTTTCTTTTGCACGTTTCGTTCTATACTTTTCTTTCGCCTTTTCGAGCCTTCTTTTTCGTTGTGTAGCAGTTTCGTTTTTATTTTTGTTTGTTTTTTTATTTATTGTTTCCCTGTTGTCCCCACGAGTAATGGACATTTTAACGGTCGACCCCCCCAGAGGTTCAGTAGAGGGGCAAGGCTATAATATACAACAAGAGGCGCCCAATCTTGAGGGGAAAACGCTTGCGACATTACATTTTTAGCCACCCTAATGCCATACAGTCCTCAGCACGTTTTAACCTATTACCTTAACTTGGGTGGTAAAGCTACCGCTAACTACGTAGGTACATCTAATCACCTATATTTTTTTTATCTGTCCTTCTAACGTCACACAATCTTGGATAGAACTGTTCTGGACACGACTACTCATGCCCTCACCTAATACGCCATTTTGTAACGACGTCCATCTTGGATTTTAAATTTTGTCATAATCACAGTATTCTACTAGTGTAGCCCTTTCATTTGATACCCATATTGAGGGGGTTGTGGAAAAATATGAAATCCGCCATTTTGTACCGGCGGCCATCTTAGATTTACAATGTTATTGATATTACTATATTGTATTGTCATCGGAACTAAAGGTGTGTACCAAATTTCAGATCAATCTGACAGCAGGAAGGTACTTAAATTTCAATTTCTAATTTTGACCCAAATAAACAAACAAATAAATAAATACCGTACGGGTCGAGCTAAATAAAACCCTTTAAAAACAACCCATCGATTAACCCTGTATAATATGCTAAATACTAAAGTTAATAAAAAAACTGAGTTTACGAATTAAACTTGATATAATTGTATACAGTTTGCTAAAAAAATCATGAAAATAGGGCTAAAAATAACAAAAATAAAACACTTTAAATTTGATTAAAATTTTTGCCGTTGCGTTTTTTTGCATCTGAGTGTATAAAAATAAATTACAAGCTTCTTAAGGCTAATTGGCAGTAAGCGCCATTAAAAAATATATAAGAGTACGCGTATTTAGACAATTTTTTAGAAAATTATATAAGGACCCTTAAAAAAATTGTAGGATATTAAACAATTTTCGTACAATACCTAGTACACCCATTGAGTGCGAAACCGAAAGACCCAAGATAATTCTAAAACATTTTTCGCGAAAAAAGAAAAGATTAAAAATGCTGAGTAAGCTACTCTGAAAAATCTTTTTCAAAGAGTGCGGGTGATATATCAAACCATCATTGGAGCTATTAAATAGCGTTCTAACATATTGTTGGGTTTCGGGACACTTTGGGAATAGATAAAAAGCGTTTTTTTGCGACTTCCAACGGGAACTTTTCAGTTATGCTCTTTTTATAATTCAAATGGTGCATATGGTAACATTCTTTAACAGATATTTCACGTCAAATTCACATTTTTTCTTGCTTTATCACTTTTTAAATGTTTTAAAATAGTACTTGACATATTTTTAGTAACTATTTAAGATATAAAGTGTACAGGGTGTTCCATTTTCGTGTGTTTTATGGGAGCTCTCGCTTAAAGTAGAGATACAAAGATAAGATGCGGTTTTCACATCACTGTGTTACTTTTTTAGAAAATTAAATATGCTACATCCATATGTAGTATTTGTATTTAGTCCTAGCTTCTAATTCCCTTAATTCCTGAAATACTAAGCAACATATACAGGGTGGTCCGAACTGTATTCCGGAAACTTCGGCAGCATATTCTGTATATAAAAATAAGTAAAAAAGTTCGTATAAATGTATGTCCTAAAATGCTTAGTTTTTGAGATACAGGGTGTTGAAATTTCATTTTTATTTCGATTTTTTTCCAAATAATTTCTGACATAACGTCAATATTTGGATGAAAATTGGTGTCTGGGAGTTTCATGAGAAATTTAATTTTGATGTCAATATGACTCCTATTTGTAGGGAGCGCCACCTACATGTATTTCAACTGTTTTGAAGAGTAATAACTTTTCGTCCGTACCTGTATAAAACTGCTGGGTGAAAAAATATAAATTTCCGTGACTTTTTACTTAAAAAATGTCTCTTGGTAAAAATCGCTACGAAAAACCGTTCTCAAGATATTTAGAATGGAAATAGTCAATACCATGTCATTATTGACAAAAAATAAACACACGTTGAGTAGATAGTTATTTGACTGAAATAATAAATTTGGGATTTTTTTTTAATTTTTTAAATTAATCATAAATTTTTATTGGAAAAAATGACGATAAAACCGTTTCTGTTGAACTTTTGACACCTTTTTTACCTAAAAAACTTCGTAAATACATATTTTTTTTTATACTTAGTAGTTTTATACAGGTACGGATAAAAAGTTATTACTCTTCAAACTAATGAAAAAATATTTAGGTTAGGTTTGGTTAGGCGCGTCATGAGAGTGAAAATCCTTGCGCTGTTAATCTATTCCACAGAGTGTTTCAAACTTTCATCAAAATATCAACATTTTGTTTTCCCTCGTATAATAGACAGATGGGAAATTTAATTTAGAAAAAAATCCTAAGACGTCAAATAATTTAGCTACTAATAACTTAAAAAAACATCAAAATCGGTCCACTAGAACACGATTTATAAAACTTTAAAATACATCAAAATTGTAAGGAGCCCGTTTTTCGGGCCGGTGAGTGTAAATTCGCAAATTCCTTTGTAATCACCGGTTCTAAACGTTTGTTTTAAAACCATTTAAGATAAAACGAGTGGATTGTGTATTTATTGAAATAAATAATCCGGCGGCAATGGCTGCTTAGTTGCGAGCTGTATCTGTTACAATGCTCGGCTTATTCTAACGGAAATTCTTTATAACAGAGAAGAGTGTTTTGTACTTAATAATTAAATTATTCTGAATTAATTCTTGAAAGGAGTGTCCCAAAAATTTTCGAAATTAAATTAGTGCGCTTTGTTCCAATATTTGTTTTGTTTTGTGTGAATTTAATTATGTCAGGCACCTATTTTTAATAAAGGAATCCCTGGCTGTAGCTACAATTATCACAACTTATAATTGGCTACAATTAAATTATTCTACAACAGGAAATAAAAACTGATAATAATTTTGATATATATGTATAAACTCTTTTTAGAAGTTAAGAAATCTTTATAATCTTATTAAGTCATTTTATTAAATCATAAATCATTAATTTTTTAAACCTAGAAACGCCATACGAGCGAAAAAACGGTGTCAAAGACGGCTGAGGAATCATAATCGATGATAATTTTATATAGCGAGATCAACCTCTAGATGTCATTACTTGGCATGTAATCTTCTTTATTTTTTAATGGCGCTTTTAATTTGGCCTTAGAAGGTTATAAATTATTTTCACATTGTGTAAAAATAATTTTTAAATGGTTTAATTAATAATTGTGGAAAAAATTATTTTTTGGAAATAGATTTTTGTATCAACAAACGTTCTTTTAATCTTTCTATAATTTGTGTTAATTTTTGAAAAGTTTTATGTCAAATTTTAGAAAATGACGTCTCCAGAAGATTGACCTCGCCATAATTATCATCGATTGTCATTATCTAACGGTCTTTGACGCCGTTTTTTTTTCTCGATCATACGGTATTATTACATATCTTTTATATTTAACATGAAGTTCTCATAATGCAGTAACTTACAAACGGAACCGAAATGTATTGTAAAGAATTACCAATAAATGCTTGAGGTTTGACATCTGCGACGGTATTGAGATTGAGACGTTCTAATTCAATGGCCGACCCATCATTACCGTTAATTAATTTTGAATTTCAATATCCCTATTGAAAGAAAAGGTATTCTGCGATATTAAGTAATTAAAAGATTCCTCAGTTTTCGGGACCGCTTTACACAGAACCGAAAACTTTCTCCAATAGACTAAGTATTTTATTCATTGGCACACATTTCTTCTTGTCAAGTTTGAATTCAATTATTTAATACATTCCAGAACCTTATTTCTCTATTGCTGACGACAGATCACCCTAGTGCAAAATTTAAGACAATATAAGAATGCGACCCGGGTCGTAGAACCTTATTTTCCATATAAAAATTTCCAGTAAAATAAATCACCGAAAATATTTTAGCAGGAACATAAAAAAAGCAATATAAAAGGCTATTGTCAGGAGATTCAAATAATTTTATTTGAATTTGTTCCAATCAAATAATTTTTAAATTTAATTGGCAGGCCAGGAATTTTTTATATTTTACTTTACTAGGCAATTGTGTGTTTTTATTAAATTTTATTTTTTGATACAAGTAATATTTGAACATTCCATCCCTACAATGGAATCTATAAAATATATTTATACAGGGTAAAAAAAATAGTTTACCAAACTTAGTGAATGATACTACCCTTATACTACAAATGAAAATAAAACAAAACGTTCCTATGAATAAATGCTCTAAAATGCTTTTTGAGGACGTTACAACCCTTGAAAGAGTAAAACGTTACAACCCTTGTATAAAGATACAAATATTTTATATTTTTTAATTTTAAGAATATTGGTATGGGGGTGTCTATTAATTAAGTGAAGTAATCAAGGGGGGAGGGGGTCAAACCGTGTCTCATTAAATCTCATGTGGGGGAGAAAAAAAAATGTGGGTTCCGGAAAATATCGCGTAATTTTTTTTGGTCAAAATAGTGTAAAAATATGACGCACTCGGGTTAATTTAAAATGAAACATGTTTCTGGACTAAAATGTTTTGAAATCTGATACAATACTTTTGTATATTAAAATTCATGAATAGATATAAATTATTCGTTATTGTTAAAAAACTCCCAGACACCAATTTTCATCCGAATATTTAAAAAATCGAAATAAAAATGAAATTTCTACACCCTGTATCTCCGAAACTAATCATTTTTGGACATACATTTACACGACCTTTTTTACTTATTTGTATCTACAGAATATGTTGAGGGAGTTTCCCGAATACAGTTCGAACCACTCTGCATATTATTTTATCTACCAGGGACGGCATATTGTTTATAGAAACTTTTTCTTTTAACTTTATCCGTATTCCATCTGATTACTATTTTTTACATCCCGTATATTGATAAAAATATTTTTATTATAAAATGTGCGCTACCACTGACTTCATATCTTTATAATAAATGAGCGAAGATTTCGCTGAAAAAGCTGGCATGGTGCTTTTTAAGAACCAGCAACTATAAAATAAAGATAAACCTTAAAATAAAAATTTCATGGCTACGTTACTTTATATGACTGATTAAGTCCGACCGAGGAATATAACGCAAGTGAATAATTGTATAGATAAAACATATATGACACCTGGGATAGAGCAATAAGTAGAACTGGGTGGATTAAATCTGAGGTATGTGGTCGCGTGCGCACTGGCAACGATCCCTTAGGAATTTTAATCAGACCTAATGGCTGTTGAGAAGAACCGCCACAAAATGCTCCAGATTTATGGAACATACGGAAAATTTAATCGTGCGCTAGGTAAACCGCAAATTGTTTCGAGCGTCTTCCCCAGTTCGATACCCGATAGGGGCTGCTTTCTCTACTCACCCTTCTGCTCTCCATACTTTAAAGTGGCATTGGACAATGTCCCTACATTGTTTTAATTAAGAATAAAGGGGTTTAATGTAGGGATATATTACGTTGAGTCTTAATTTAATTACTACTATACTACGTGTACTCTACAGGGTGTAGCCTGTAGCGCACTTCAGTGGGTGATACTAGCGATAAAAATAAAAGAAAAAGTTCCTATAAACATATGCCCTAAGATTCTTCCTCATGAAGTTATAACCGTTGTAAAATTTACAGCCTTTATTTGCAATATGACCCTACATTGTTTTAATTAAAAATAAGGGATTTTAATGTCGGGATATATTACGTCGAATCTCAATTTAATTACTACTATCTACGTGTACTCTACATGGTGTAGTAAACTTCAGTGGGTGGTACTAGGTGGTACTACAGATAAAAGTAAAAGATATTTCTTAAGATGCCCTAAGATTCTTCCTGAAGAAGTAACAGCCCTTGTAAACTTTTACAGCCGTTACTTGGAATAGACCCTACATTGTTTTAATTAGGGTTCAGAACCGGGAAATCCCGGTACCGCAAGTACCAAAAATTCCCGGTTCTTTTGAGACATCAAAGAACCGGGACTGGAAATTATTAATTCCCGGTTCTTTCGGTACTTTCGGTACTCGGTAATAATAATTAAAAACATATTTTTTGTTACGTGCAGAAGACTTTTGATACTTTCTAGCGGTCGAAATCAAACTCTTCTAAATAAATAGTGATTAGTTATTTTGAAGTTTCTATAATGTTTATCAGCAATTATTGAAGTTTAAATATGTTCATCTATTATTTAGTATAATATTGCTGAATGTATTAGTTATATTTTTCTAGGCATTTGCATCTTTTATTGAAAATGTTAATTTTTTTCTCTAATTTAGTTAAGTTGGCTTCGAGGTTGGTGGATGTTGGTTGATGTAATTTTTAAGTTACCTATGTGTTTTCTTTTTTTTTCGCTAGTGTTCATGTTTACTTTCTCATTACTTAATAATTTGATATTATTTTGATTTGAAACTCATTTTTTTATCGGTTTTAATTTTGAGAACCATACCTTGCTTGCTAATTGACGAACTCCACAATCGTTGAACGAAAATATTTTAGTACGGTTCTCTAATTAATACTACCAATTAAGGTTCAGATCTTTTTGGCGCTCACAGAACCGGTGCTAACAATAATTAAAAAAATATTTTTTTGTTAACGAGAAAGTCCTTTGATACTTTTTAGCGGTCGAAATCAAACTCTTCTAAATAAGTAATTATGCTATTTCTTATTCTCCTTGCTTCTTTTCTCTTTTGAAGTTCCTATAATATTTATTATGTTATGTTTTAATAGATATTTGCATTTTTAATTCAATATTTTAGGGCTTTTGTGTCAAATTCAGTCAAGTTGGTTTATGTTGTTTGATGTGAAATTTAAGTTACCTATACTTCTTTCTTTACTTGTGTTCATGTTAATTTTTTCATGACTGATTACTTAATAATTTTATATTATTTTCATTAAAAATCTCAATTTTTTATCAATTTTACTTTGAAAAACCATCCCTTGCTTTCTGATAGATGAACTGCACCACCATTGAACAAAAGTTACTCAGTACCGAAAGTACCGAAAAAACCGGGAAATTCCGAAATTCCCAGTTCCGAAAAACAACTCCGGTTCCAGAAACCCTAGTTTTAATTAAGAATAAGGAGTATTAATGTAGGGATTTGTTGTTGTGGAGAAGAGTTGATTATGGGCGGTTAGATTTCCCGGACATTATTTCAAATTCCGGCCGGACCACCCCCGACAACTTAAATCCGGACGCATGGAAACCCTATGTAGGAGTAAACGCTTTTAAAAAATTATCCACTTAAGTTGTCTAGCCAAAACAATATTTCTGATATTTCACTTGGGCCGCGAATCGTTTAATTAGCATTTCGAGATACGGGAATTAATTCAAGGAAATCGCAGTGCGCGACATCCAATTAGAGTTGTAATTAAAACAAGCTATCGATTTAAAATTTCGAGTCTAGATCATAAATACGGTATGCGCTCCGGCAGATACAGGGCCGGTGCACCTGCTTGTACGTCATTACGGATTGTTCAAATGCTGACGTATGTCTGCGATGAGATCGCGGATGAAGCGGCTCAAATTGATTTCAAACAATATGTTTTCCTGATTTTCTAATAAATTATCCGGCTGTCGTAATGCTCCAATGACGAATTATCGAAGATATGTCTTAGTTCATTATTCAATACAAGCTTTTTTACGTAATGTTTAGCATTTTGTAATATTTAACTGTTAAATCACTCACTGTGCATTACTAAGAACTAGGGTTCAGAACTGGGAAATCCTCATTTCCTCTGGTTATTTTGAGACATCAAAGAACTGGGACTCGAAATTATTAATTCCCGGTTCTTTAGGTACTTTCGGGCAGGGTTGGCTTGATTTAAATCAAATGATTTAAATCATGATTTAAATCGTGATTTAAATCAAGTGATTTTTTTAATTTTAATCATGTGATTTAAATAAAAAAAAAAATAATTTTATTGAAACTTTATAATAAATAAAAAAATAACTGTAAAAGTTATAAAAATGTGTCTTAGAAAAGTATATAAAATATTTCTATAACAGATATAACAGATAAAAAATCGAAAAATAATTGTAAATGTGATAAAACTATATAAAAATATCTGTTCATCAATTTAAATGTTGGACCGATTTTTGAAGTAATTTTGTGTGAATCCATTAGACCGCTAAACTAAAATTTTAAAATTTATGTATAAGTGACAAAAAGTCGCTGTTCGAATACGTATCATTCGCAGTGTAGTGCAGAACAAGGTTCTTCTGATATAGAGACTATATCTTCATTCCCGAGAAATTATAATCGTTGTCAGAAAATATGTTGTTTTATATATTTTTTTTTTCAAACAGTGTATTTTTTTTGAAAATGTTTCCAAATTCCTACCGACATTTTGATGTAAGTTCCTTACACTTTGACATTAGATAATAACTTATTAATTTCATTTTCGAATTAAGACTATTTCTGAACAATAGTGTATTGTTTAGTCGGAGTAAAAATTATACTTTTTTTGACGAATTGAAGGACCATCGTAAAGTTATTCCGACGTTACAGGGAGGCACAAAAAGTACATTTTTACTCCGAAAAGGACATACTCTTTTCTTAAAACATTACAAATAATTTTTTAATCAATTTGAAACATTGCTAATAATAGAAACAGTAATCGAGCAACAATTTGTAACTCGTTGAATTTGAAATCAAATTTTTTAAATTTGATGATATATTTCATGATTTTGTGCTTATGCGTAACAGTGCTTTACTTTTATGCATAGGCGTTAAAATTACAAAAATTAATACTCTTGAGACGTTTGAAAAAAAAAATCCTTTTGGTTTGAAGCGAGCGAATTTTTATGCGGAATATATTGGTGACCGATGTGGAAAAATGACACGCGCCGTAAATTTGTTAATCTATATGATTAACAAATTTATCGGTATCGGGCAGAATTATAAAGATTTAGCCATTTATGATAGGACTTTAATTGGAAAATAAGTCCTAATCATTTGGAAATCCGATTTAAATATTGTTTTGAATTAAAATCAAAAAAATCTGATTTAAATCAAAAAAATATGATTTTTTTGATTTTTAAAAAAATATGATATATATATTTTTTATAAAAATCATGATTTTTATATATATATATATATATATATATATATATATATATATATATAAATATATATTTATATTATATATATGAAAGATTTTTGATACTATCATGATTTTTATATATCATGATTTTTTTATATATCATGATTTAAAAAAATCAAAAAAATCATATTTTTTTTATTTAAATCAGATTTTTTTGATTTTAATTCAAAACAATATTTAAATCGGATTTCCAAATGATTAGGACTTATTTTCCAATTAAAGTTGCTAAATGAAAATATTGCTAAATGTATTAGTTATATTTTTTTGTGTTATGTTTTTATAGGCATTTGCATCTTTAATTGAAAATGTTTTTTTTCGAATTTAGATAAGTTGGTTTCAAGGTTGGTCAATGTTGCTTCATGTAATTTTCAAGCTACCTATGTGTTTTCTTTTTTTTCGCTTATGTTCATTATTTGTGTTCATGTTTACTTTCTCATGACTTAATAATTTGATATCGTCCTATTACTGCCAAAAATCACTAACTTACATTGTGTTGCTTTCGAAATATACGCGTCTAAAAGGTGATGGCATTGCACAAATCAGTTATCCAATTTTATATTTTATTTTTGATATTAGCGTTGATTGAAACGATACTAGGAAATATGTCATTTTTTGAATTATATTCATTTTATAAAACTCTTTAAGATAAAAAATATGTAAAAAGTGTAGTCAATAAAATGTCAGTTAATGACTTTTAGCAGTAATAGGACAATATTATTTTCATTTGAAACTCAATTTTTTATCGGTATTACTTTTCAGAACCATGCCTTGCTTGCTAATTGACGAACTTCACAATCATTGAACGAAAATATTTTAGTACGGTTCCGGAAATTCTAATACTACCAATTAGGGTTCAGATCTTTTTGGTCATCACCAGAACCGGGCGTCGGTAACAATAGTTAAAAAAATATTTTTTACGTGAGAAAGTCCTTTGATACTTTCTAGCGGGCGAAATCAAACTCTTCTAAATAAGTAATGATGCTATTTCTTATTGTTCTTGCTTCTCTTTTGAAGCTACTATAATATTTATTATGTTATGTTTTAATAGATATTTGAATTTTTAATTCAATATTTTAGGGCTTTTGTCTCAAATTTAGTTAAGTTGGTTTATGTTGTTTGCTGTGAAATTAAAGTTACCTATAGTTCTTTCTTTACTTGTGTTCATGTTAATAATAATTTATATTATTTTCATTAAAAATCTCAATTTTTTATCCATTTTACTTTGAAAAACCATCCCTTGCTATTTGATTAATGAACTGCACCACCATTAAACTAAAATTAGTCAATACCGAAAGTACCGAAAAACCGGGAAATCCCGGTTCCTAAGAAGCGTGGTACCGAAATTTCCGGTTCCGAAAAACAGCTCCGGTTCCAGACACCCTACTAAGAACCATACGATAAAAAAAACGGCATCACAGACGGCTGGGGAATGACAATCAGTGATATTTCATCCGGCCTCAATCCGGCGCGGCGCGGCGTGAATGAGCAGTGTGTGTCAGTAAATTTTACACTCTTACCATGGAAAAACAGAGTGTCCAGACGATCACCCGTCCATCTACTCGCATCGTCTAATGTCGCTTAACTTAGGTTATCTATCGGGAACCGGTGTTTCGACGTAGCTGTGCCGGTTAGATTTGTGTGTCTGGAAACGTTCTATCCTTTTTTATTCTTTCTATAATTAGTGTTAATTTTTGTCAATTTTTAGCAAATTACGTCTAAATATTGACCACGCTAAAATTATCACCTATTTGTCTTTCCCCAGTCGTCTTTGACGCCGTTTTTTTCGATCATACAGTATTTTTTATGTGTTCTGGACGAAACAACTAAAACAAAATATAAAAGAAATAATATAAATATAGTTCCTTAACTATATATGGGGTTTCTCTGTCTTAAGTGTCTTAATAGAGTAGTTACTTAATTATTAATTATTGTAAGGAAATTTACACCGCAGGTAGGCGTAGAAACTATGCATATAAGTCAAACTGCGTGCAGTATCACTAGTGAGCGATACGGAAACTTCCGAGGCTAAACTGCCGGCAAAACTTTTCCCTCTATAAAACAAAATATTATTCTGCAGTGAAATATTAATCCTCTACTAAGCAAAACCTAAATTGTTCAAAACGCCTCCCGCCTAAGGTGTTTCTAGCTGACTGGCTAATTTTAGGATTAAAAACTTTCTCCGGTGTACCTTTTTAGCAACTTTCCGAAGTTTGTTTAGCGTCGTAGTGTAAATAGAATCCCGAAAGTTTCCGAATTTAACTTAATTTATATGTTAAAAACCATCAGCTGTAACATATGCAGCAAAGGCTAGGGCTAGTCACAAAAGAAGAGCAAATTACAGCTTTGGAACGGCCAATGTAATTCCCTTCTTGAAAAAGAACCGAGGCTCTAATCGAAATGATGTTTTCAACACAAAACTTAGTACGATAGAAAGCTTTTAATTAAGAATTCTATAGGTAAACTTCTATTAAAAATTTCAAGAGACTTGGGAGATATTTATTGAAACACTACAGAAGGTGACCCGAATATTGTAAATCGAAATTTTATAACTCATTTTAATGATAAGTTATCATAAAGACTTGTTTAACAAATTAATTTTATCTCTAATAAAATAAAAGAACAAATATAAAATAAAAGAACAAATATAAAATTAAAGAATAAAATCAATACTAATATATAAAATCCTTAACTGACTGACTCACTGATTAATCACGATCCTGCTCAAACCACTAAACGTAAGAAGCTCAATTTTGGCATACAGGTTGATTCTAGTGTGTAGAGGTTCGATAAGAAGGGATTTTTTGAAATTCCAGTTCCAAGGGGGTGAAACCACCCCTCAAATATTACAATAATTTTTATTTAAAAAACGGTCAAGTTTCCGAAAAAACGCTTAAACACGTATATTTTATTTTGTTTTTTTAAATATTTTAAGATTTTTTAAAAATGTATACAGGGTGTTTCGAAAAATCTGGTTATTGATTAATCACGATCCTGCTTAAAGCGCTTGGCGTAAAAAGCTGGTTTTTGGGAGAACGGATGATCTACACCCTAAGTAGAGGTTCGATAAGAAGGGATTTTTCGAAACTCGAATTCTAAGGGGGTGAAACCACCCCTCAAATACTAGAATATTGTTTATTTAAAAACCGGTGAGTTTTTTGGAAAAACTCTTAAACACGTATATTTTATTTTGTTGTTTTACATATTTTAGCATTTTTAAAAAATTTATACTGGGTGTTTCATAAAATATGACCATTGAGTAATCACGATACTGCTTAAACTGCTTGACGTTTAAAGCTGATTTTTGCAAACGGATTGACTGTGGGGTGTAGAGTTGTATATGTTCGATAAGGAGGGGTTTCTCTATTGTTTTTTCTCATGCTGACATAAATGTGAGAAATTTTATCCAGTTTGTATGTTAATGGAAAGTCTTGCTTTGCTTTATCATCACCATTAGAAATGATTATTTCGACGTGAACGAAGTCGCGGGTACAAGCTAGTTTCTAATAAAATGAAAGAATAAAATTATAATAAATCGAAAAAAATTAAGACTTTAGCTTCCTGTAGTTAGGAAACAAAACAGAATCGGACCTATGTTTAGATATATAAAAAATAAATCCTATTTTTACATGAGGAATATCCCCACGAGAGCACATGTTTTTTGAGACACCCTGTAATTAAAAATTGAGAAAAAAACTACTTTTTAACCCCTATAAGAATATATAACAGCGTTTTAATAGTGAGAAAAATTAAAATACTAAAACAATACAGAATTTATTATTTTGGGGGTAGAGATTAAAATAAGAGAAATATATCCTATAAACATATGCCCCAACATGCTTCCTGAGAAAGATACAGCCCTTAAACTGATAGCTAAAAATAATACATTGTTTTTATTTCTAAGGATTTCTAAGATTTTCTAAAAATTCACTAAAATTTTTGAAGATATACTCCAAGAGAGAGCTAAGGGCTGTAAACGATTGCAATGGCTGTTACTCAGGAAGCATCTTAGACCATTATGGCAAGTATATGCCATTTGTTATTGGCATATACTTGCCATACTGTGTGAGTGATTTACTTGTGCAATTATTTGTAACTCGTCGCGCCGCGTGAGCACGAAGCTTGTTGATTACAAATGAACAAAATTTTTGTTTACCAAGGTGGTGTACTTGCCAAGTACGCAAATATATTGGTGTATATTGTGGAGTCATCTGAGTCCGGCTTTACAGACAGTTTTATCTCATACTTACAAATATTTACGGACAGGTGTGGAAACCATGAGATAAATTTAAAAAAAAGTGAAGTAATCTACTGATGATTTTCAGATTTAAAACAGAAAATTCTGCACCCCGTAAAGGAAATCGATGGTGAGAAATTTCTTATCTGGAAAAATTGTAAAGATCAATTTTAAACAGAATTTTAAAGATGGAATTCAAACAGTGCCGAGCTGAGTAAACGTTTTAATTATAGAAATTGTGGAGGTATCTTCAAATGAAAAAGCCCGGTGGCTTTCCAATAAAAATGCCAATTATAATTCTCGCAGCGTCCTAGTTGGCCAGGGCACTTTCGAAACAAAATAAAAATTGTAAAGGTCTTTTTTCCGGAATTAAGATGTTGTCGTTCTTTTTTGCAAATTAATTAACCTAGTAATTTATTTTATCTCCTCTTTCCTGCTTAGAGCTAGTTCACAAAGACAGACAATGGCATTTAATTATTAAAATAACGTTATTAATAGCCCAGGAAAATCATTTATAAAATCGCTCGAAAAAGAAAAGTTAAATGGCGATGTTTCACACAAATTAGGTCTTGTTGACGAAACTTCTGATGACTTTATTGTTTCGTTTTTATTATACAGGGTGACTATTTGAAAGGGTTGGAACCTTCGGTATTACAACAGCAAAATTTAACACTAATTCACCACAATACATTCAAATACTTTACATTTAAACTCTGATAAATGGTTAGCGATACACAATACTGATACATGGTTAGCGAAACGCGGCGTCCAGTGCAAAAGTAAAATGCTTTGGTATATTGTGGTAAATTAGTGTTTCATTTTGTAACACTAATTCTCTACACACAGTCTCTAGTACATAAAAATTTGTTTGAAAAATGAGGTAGTGTTAAAAAGAATAAACGATTCAATACATTACAGTTTTCTAGGACAACCAACGTGGGCTTAAGCTGACTGACTAAGTCGTGTAAGCCGATTAAGGGTCGATTTAGAATGATTTGACTTG
This sequence comes from Sitophilus oryzae, assembly GCF_002938485.1. Lineage (NCBI taxonomy): Eukaryota > Metazoa > Arthropoda > Insecta > Coleoptera > Curculionidae > Sitophilus > Sitophilus oryzae. The sequence continues at coordinate 7,229,713 of NW_022146479.1, forward strand.
TTTATTTATCTACGATTTGGCCTGCGGAATTACGTCGTTTATGGAGACAAAGTAATTAAACGGAATTACATGTAAAATAAACCGACAAAAAATCGTATTGGAACATTAGAATATAGATTTTTCGCTTTGTTTTTTGTTTAACATTCAAATCGGGTGCCAAGCTCGGACAATGAGCTGCATATTTTTGCGTTATCACGACCATACATTTTCGAAACAATCTATAAAAGCTGAAATTACATTGTACAGGGCGATAATTTTTTTCGGGAATGGTATTTCTTTGTGGAATTATTTGTTTAGCTAGCTGGCCCGGCTAACTTTGTACTTTTTTTGTTAATCCTGTATATTTGAAAGATGTCATTTGTAGTTTTATTTAAATCTTTCTTCAATATCTTTCTAAACTCGAAAAAAAGCAAAGGAAAATGTTTACGTCAAATTTAAGTGTTATATTTTTTATAATTTTATCCCCACTTTCATATTTTTTTAGCGAACTGTATATAAATATAAATAAAAGATGTTATCGTGGGGACTGTAATAAAAAAGAAGAATGAAATTATTGGCCAAACCCACAGTAGATTAGCCATGAAACTTAGTCATGTTTCATCATGTTTTATAAATATAAATATATCAACTTTAAGTTGTAAACTCAATTTTTTTCATAAATTTTAGTATTTGGCTTATTATACAGGGTTAATCGAAATGTTGCTTTTTACCTTAACTTTCAAACACCCTATGCAATAATTTCGTGAGCAAATTTTCCTAAAACGTTGTTTTTCGGCTAAAAAATGTGTCTCCCGAGCATTTTCTTTTTCGGATTGTTCTCAAATATTTGTTGATGCAATTGTTACTTTTTTTGTTTATATCTTGCATTGTATGTATATTATATACATGAATATTAGTTAAACCAAAACAGAAATTTAATCAGAAAACTCTTTATAATTTGTATACTATATTATTATATACAGGGTGAGTCTTAAATAAGAACAAATATTTTCAGGGCTGGTAGATCTCGATAAAAGAAACATATTTTCTCTTTATCATTTTTCAAATAAGTCCAAAATAACCGATTTATTTAAGTTTGAAAATTTGATTTTTTTGGAAAAATTTTGAGAGCCACCGGATTTTTTCTGTATTTGCATCCCTTTAAGTGCCGTAATCATAGAGTAAAGCCGTAACTATGGTAATATCAGAGATTAAGAATTTATACCGTGGGAAAATTTGCGGTGAACAGGCAGTTCTAAAAAGTTTTCGGAAAATATATACAGGGAAATTTAAAAGAAAATGCATGATTTTCAACATCTTTTTTTGCGAAAAAAACCTCATAGACGTGTTCCTGGGGTCAAAATATACCACCCCTGAAAATATTTGCACTTATTTAAGACTCTAAGATATAGCAGTAAAATCTAGACATTTTTCCAATTTCTCGTTATCACTTGCATTCCCGTTGCCAATGATTAGAGATTTTTCTCTCACTATTTTCAATCTCCCCCTAAGAAATAAGAACCGCAGATATAAAACCTATTTCTCGTTTATCGCACAATATACATGTATATATATACATATTTTTTCTTTACAGTTTTTCAAATAAGTCCAAAATAACCTAACCTAACCTAAACAATGGCACTTTTCTAGATTTTCTTCCTTGTAAATTTAATCTACTATCTATGTTGCCATATTATGAAGATACTATGTTTTTTAATTATAAATTAAAAACATTTCCAAACATTTTTTCAAAAAATACGAAGTTTAAATTTATAATTTAATTATAATATGTTTCTAGGGTCGAAATATACTAACCCTAAAATATTTGCACTTATTTAAGACTCACCCTATGTAATAATTATTAAAATAATTGAAATTGTCTAAAAAATAAATATTAAATATTATAATTTAACCTTTATATCTATTAATTTCTCTGAGATTTACAAAGACATTATTGGTTAAGTTAATAGTTAGTTTTCGGAATCAAATTAAGTTAATAGAAAAAAATCATCCCTATCAATCCCTTTCAATGTAGACACATCATGTATATTCAGGTATCTAAAAAAAGAACACGTGTATATAAGAGCACATGCATCATTTATACCGAGTGTCAATTTAAAAAAAAAAACTTTCTACCCTAAATATCTCTCCCTTTCAGGAAATGACATTAAAAATCGGGAAAGACACATCAAGTTTAGGCCCAGGAGAGACAGGTTTAAGGAAGAATTGCAAACCTTTGGGTGAATCTCTTGGGAGTGCGGATATATACCCTTATAATTTTAAAAGAAAAGAGGGACAGCCTTGTTTAGTATGTCCAATTACACCCTAATTTATTACTTTATTATCTGTGCCTTCTCAGGAATTGTATTCCAATGCAACCTCTAATCCGGAGATTTAAACTATAGCTGTGTTTACATAATTCTGTTACTAAAATGAGTTTTCTATTTAACGAATTTAGGTCTCAATAATTAATAAATAATTGAAGTAAAGTTAATATTTGTTGTGTCCGAATAACCTAATTTTCTGGCAAATTAGATGTGTAAATTCTCAGATTTGACTTGTTTTGAATTTAATTAAATTCAGCTTATCTGTTATAGGGCAAATGCAAATGATGTATGGATAATCATTATTAAAGTAAGTTAAATTTGCGTTACAGGACTGCAAATTGACCATTGCGTAATGAATTAATTGATTCATGGCTGTTATAGATACTTTAATAGGCCCTAATTAACATTGATTATATCATGTTAAAGCAATAACGAAGAATGATTTTCATTAATCATTACACTCAGACGTGTCAATGAGATGTCATGAAGATAGTTATATAATATAATCCTGAATCCCTTGTTGGATATATTAAAAATATATCTATACCAGGACAGAAAATATAAATATTTATTCTGTATAAATTATCTCTAAATTTACCTTGAAATTTTTGTTAATTAAAAATATAAAATGATGACAGTTGTTCAGTTATATTGTAATCAGCTAATGATATTTAGTTACGAAGAAAAATTAAAATAGTTCAAAGTATTATACAGGTTGAATCTTAAGTAAGTGCAAATATATATATATATATATATATACAAAGAGGAAGTCTTGACCGATCAGTTATAACCAAAACTAAGAAGAAAATTCTTGGGGATAGCGGTCTAGAGGCAAAAAATTAAAAAATTTATTACAAACGCCGAGCTGGAGAATATATATTTCCTTTTTCAAGGCTAAAACATATCACAAAAGTCAACTGAAAATAATATAATATTATATAAACTTACGTGTAAAAAGTTTAATTATAAAAATAGAAAAATATATCAATTTCCATATGGAAGAAAGGAACTAAAATTTGTATAAAAGTTAAAATCTTCTTAAATATTCATGATTTCTGACATTACTAAAAATTATTTTGACATAGAAAGGTAAATTTAATTATTAATAAAAAACACGTAAAAAACATATAAGGTTAATCACAAATTACAAATAAAAATAAAGAAAAAATCAAATTTTAAATATTATTTTTATTTTTAATAAAATGGAGTAAGAAAGAATATATATTACTAAGATCCTCAATATCTTATCTTTTTATATAAATCTGGTGTTGTTTATAATATTAGTTGTCTTGATTGTAATCTTTCTTATATTGGACAAACTTCTACTGTTCTTAAAGAACGTATTAATAGACATATTAGTGATTTTAGATTATGTAAACGTAGTTGTGCATTATCAGAACATGTGATTGATACACTACATAATATTGATTTTAAAAATGCAAAATTTTGGATACTGAATTTAATACTAATAAAAGACTTTTCTTGAAATGGTAGAAATTTACATTTATGATAATTGTATTAATAAAAGAAAAGATAATGAGGATCTTAGTAATATATATTCTTTCTTACTCCATTTTATTAAAAATAAAAATAATATTTAAAATTTGATTTTTTCTCTATTTTTATTTGTAACTTGTGATTAACCTTATATGTTTTTTACGTGTTTTTTTATTAATAATTAAATTTACCTTTCTATGTCAAAATAATTTTTAGTAATGTCAGAAATCATGAATATTTAAGAAGATTTTAACTTTTATACAAAATTTTAGTTCCTTTCTTCCATATAGAAATTGATATATTTTTCTATTTTTATAATTAAACTTTTTACACGTAAGTTTATATAATATTATATTATATTCAGTTGACTTTTGTGATGTTTTAGCCTTGAAAAAGGAAATATATTTTCCGAAAGCTCGGCGTTTGTAATAAATTGTTTAATTTTTTGCCTCTAGACCGCTATCCCCAAGAATTTTCTTCTTAGTTTGGTTATATATATATATATATATATATATATATATATATATATATATATATATATATATATATATATATATATATATATATATATATATATATATATATATATATATATATATATATATATATATATATATATATATATATATATTCTCTTTTACTGTTGTTCAAATAACTCCAAAATAACCGAGTTATTTTACATTGAAAATTCCCCCAAAAAAATTTTTTCTTTAAATTTTGAGAACCACTGCCTTTTTTCTGAATTTTTTTTCTGGTAAATTTAATCTACTATCTATGTTGTCAGATTATGATTTTTAATTAAAAACTAAAAAAATTTCCAAAATATTTTTCAAAAAATTTAAAATTTTCTAAATTTTATTTCGTGAAAAAACCCTCAAAATCTTGCTTTTTTGGGGTCGAGATATACTACCCCTAAAAATATTTGCACCTGTATACACGACACAAACGATACATTTTTTTTTAAATTTTAGGTTCATGTGTCAATTTCGAATTATTAAAAAGGAGACAGACATATATTACTAACATCTACTGATGTACAGGGTGAGGCAATGATAGAGTAATGTTCATTATCCTTTTTTGAGAATTGCAAAAAAATGTTTTGAAATGAAAAGTTTTAGGGAACTTGAAGATACAAAATTTAATACTATTTGAGTATACAGGCTAAAAATATATTTATTTGTTATATCCACCACAATTTTTAACGCATCCTGTATAAAAAATAATTTTAAATTGTGTGTCTTCGCATTCCTTAAAATATTTTCTATAATTTTCTTCTCATTCTGAAAAAAAACAAGATAATATGAAGGGCAAGGGAAAAAGAGACGCCTGTACATTTTATAGGAATTCTTAAGTAATTAAATAATATAATTATTAAAATTAATTACATTTCAATAAAAATAAAATGAAAAATACAAAAAAATGCAAAACGTCAAGACAAAAACCCCTTACTTCAAGCAGAAACTTTTTGTCGAAATCTTTATAAAGATTTCACTAAATTATTACGAAACATTTACTTTTTGTTACATGGAGAAAAAATGTTAACGCCTTTTCAAGCACGCCCTTAACTTGAAGACATCTTTAAAGTTATAGGTTTCCAAACAAAAATGCCTAAAAATACCCTTTTTCCCCGTAGCGGCTTTTATATTATTATCTTGGTCATAATTTTCGCGCAATTTATTCAGTTAGACCGCTGTAGTAGGCTCCGACCAAAAGTTTTGACATTTTCAGGATAAGGGGTACAATTTTATTAAACCGCCGTCAACAGTGCTTAAAATTTACTCATAAACTAATAACGAAATATATTTTACAACCAACAATATACCACCACAAATTTATTGAACCTACAAGATCCTTTATAGAAATTTATAATATTGTAATATCGACTTGGAGCCTGCAATTTCTCCTAAGTGTTGATTGTTGATAGACCAACTTTTCTTTATTTTATGCTTTTAATAGGAGTTGAATTAATATTAGTGATTTATCCCATCATTACTCACGAAAATTCGCTCGAGTACTCGATTATTGAAATGACCGACATCGCTCGATTATGAACGAGCGACGCAAGTGGCGAGTTTCGAGCGAAAAATGCAAGCGATCCTAGAATGAAATAAATTGAAATCCGATTTTAATGTGACATACTTGAGAAAAAGCCGAGCGAATTTTCTACATACATTGCAGGTAGCAAATTTATACGACGTTATCCGTTGTGTGTTGGAGTGACAAAATTTTACGACCTACATCGACAATGCCTTAAATGAAATAAATCAAGAAAGCGATCAATGCGATCAAGCGAATCGCTCGTCTCTTGCTACTTGCCATTCATCACCGATATGTGCTCTGCGCACGCAACTTAGTGCTTGGCGTTACGAGTACAACAAGCAACAAGCGACAGGCGATAAACCGTATTTTTAAATACGAGCGATATTTCGCTCGATTCAATAATCGAGTACTCGATTATCAAAATCGCTTGAAACTTGAGTACTCGATTATTGAATTTAATCGGTTTTTCCCATCAGTAATTAATATAGGATATTTCGACTTAACAATATCAGTTAGGAGATATTGTAGGATACGAGTAGTTCTATGTCCAGGGAATATTGGGACATCCTCCAGTTTAATTTCAGAACGAATCGATGCTATTTAGATAAAAAAAATATCAAATAACATAATATGATATAAAAATGTACTTACAGTTCAGATGTGCAGTCATATTTCATTTCATTCCATCATTTCATATATGTAGGTAGGTGTTACATCAACTGGACTCACCTATAACAAAAATAAGATTAAGTATTATAGAAGACAGAAATAAAGATTATTAAATATTGGAAACATTTCAATTATAAAGTCTATTTTCCGTATTGAGGATAAACAAAAACCACTAGGAAAAATGAAAAGGCCGAATCAAAACAATCAGGAGTTCGACTGGAGCCGTTCAAAGTTTTCCCGCAAATGATTAAGGAAAGTTTCTCGTTAATATAAAGGAGAAATAATGTGGCGAAAAATCTGACAAACGGTTCCTTCCTTATTCAGCACCGACCTTATATTTCAAGGGGTCACTCAACCCTTCCTCGCTGAATTAATATATTACAAGGTTTTCGGCGGGCGGTTTAACATTTAAGTTCCAGAACTATTTAAAATTTATAATCCGGGGATTATTATTCCAAGTTTCAGCCAGTTGTTTTCTGTTCTATTTAAGAAAAACATTATTTTAAGTATTTTCATAAAAAATATATACTATATCTTCTTTACAGGGTGTCCCATTTTTGTGTTTTTTACACGATTTGTCGCTCATAGGTACAAAGATGCGGATTTCACATTATTTTGCCACATTTTTATGAAACTAAAGAATATATACAGAGATTTGTTCTCACCCTTTTAGTTATTTATTGTTATCTTATAACTCATGGAAAAGGTGAAAACTGAGTCTCAAATTTTTTTACGTACAGTGATTCCTAAAATGTGACCCAAACTTATGTTTTATTAATGGTATACCCTGTATATTATACTTTGATTTTATTTGACCTGTTCTGAGCTTTCTAAAATATAATAAACTCTATATTTATTCTAGAAAACAAGATAAAAAATGCATTATTTAACGTTATAACATAGGCGGCCGGTTTAAATTAAGTAATCAAAACAATCAAATAATTTGTTCGACGTCAAATTTCAGTTATTCCACACTAGCTATGTATAGAATTATCTATAACTCGAAAACTATTTGAAACTCTGATTAACACTAAGTTATCTAGAAGCTGCACAAGTTTATTTTCAGTGCAGTTTATTAAGATAACACTAAGGAAACGAAATAATCTGGTTAGATTAAATAAAATAAAATAATAATAGGTACTCTATTAAATTAGGTTGATTTATGTTAATAAGTTAAATAATGCATTTTTTAAGGCAGCTTATAACAGAGCAAATAAAATTAAGAAAAATATACAGGGTCAATAAAAAAAATCATATTTCGAAAATTACAGCTCCCAACAAAAAAACTAGTTACGCTATTGAAGTCTACGTGCATCATTCTCAAATTCGCTTTGTATTTCAGAAAACAATGCTAGGACAAATATGTGTAGCATCTTTAGTTTCATAAAAAAGTAGCAGAGTGATTTGAAAGCCGCATCTTTTATTTCTACCCATAAACATACCCACAAGAAACACACGAAAATGGGACACCCCGTATTCTATTAATAATAATTAAGAAAATAGGAGATATGTTTAAGACAAAAAAAACTAACTTTTGTGAATAGAATACGAGTATTAAAAGAATTCTTCTGGATAATTCTGTTTCCCGAACAAAAACCGCTGAACATTACAGAAACTGGAAAGAATTATAAGAAGGAATGGAGAAAAAGATACGGTTGTGTTTTTATCTTGCCCGAAAAGCGGCATGTGTAAGTAGAGGTATTAGAAGTGCATTACTGCTGGGGGTAAGAAGCTTTCAGGAAACCAGATCTTCGAGGCGATTTCAAATCAGCAGAAAGCGTAAGTAGCCTTGAGATATGACTGTGTGTTGCCTTTTTGGGATGCGGTAATGACTTAACCCACAGTGATATAAAAAAAAACAATTTAAGGAAACTATATTTGAATATATGCAGCGTTTTTAATAAATAGTTCCTGAGTCTGGTTGGTTTTTTGTTAAACATCGTTGAAATATTAGTATTTTAATAAATCACGTTTTTAGATATTTCAAGTTTAATGAGAGTAATTTTATCTCTACATATGGTTCGGCTTGTTAGGCCTTTTTCAAGAGTTTCTTAAGACTACACTGTAAAGATATACAGGGTCCGACTAGATCAGGATGATTTTTTTATTGGAACACCCTGTATATGTGTGAGGTTCAAGTTAACGTCTCCTCTCTGCTGCAATGGCTAAACTGGACGGGACCTACTTGTTTACGCGGAATCCGAACCGCGGTCCTCGGCCATATCATGGTCAATGGCCTACCGACTTAGGAAGTGTCTAAATTAACTCTTACTCACGAGATATCCGATCTCATCCGGCCTTGAACCGGCGTGAATGAGCAGTGTGTATCAATAGATTTTACACTTTTCCCTTTTTGGACAACAGCACGATGCAAAGTTTCGAACCGGTCACCCGTCCATCCACTAGCATCGCCTTACGTCGCTTAACTTCGGTGTTCTAATGGGAACCGGTGTTTCGACGTAGCTGGGCCGTTGCCCACCCTGTATATTATTGCATTTTTAGCTTCCTTCTTGATCACTTTACATAATCCTAAAATATGAGTAAATATATTTTGATAGTTTCAGAGATATTAATAAATAAAAAAAAATTATATTTTTCAACCTTCCTTAAAAAAATTATTACAAATACAAGACCTGTCCTGAAGTCAAAACTATATTAGGCATTTACTTTAGATGGTCTGTACTTACTTTGATATAAATATCATAATTTTAAATCATACAGGGTATTCAAAATTTTACTCCAAACTTTTTAAAATAATATTTCTTCGTTTTTTTATTTAAATCGAACACCTTGTATATTATTTTTTTGATAGATGGAGAATTAAAAAATGAAAATTTTTTGTTATACACGGTAAAATACGAGAAAAAAATCTTTGGGTGGCTTTGATAAAATAAGTTTACAGTGGAAAATATATCTTAGAAACCGTTAAAAATTTTGAAATAGTTTAAAGTACAAATAATGTTCATTTTTTAATTCTCCATCTATTTAATTATGAAAGGATGCCAAAAATGCAACAATATACAGGGTGTTCCATTTAAAAAAATCTCACATCCCGATCCACTCACACTTCTTTGATACACCCTATAGAAGTTAAAATATTTTCCTGAAATACATCCTAGTACATATTTAGGTCTGTACTTCAACAAAATTCCGCAAGTTTTATTCTCCCCTATTTATATGCCCCACACACTATTGCCGGACCCTGTATATTTGCTATGGTGGTGGGTTTAAGTAATTTACAACTAAGACAATAAATGGGTTCTATAATTTCACCGTTGTTCGGAGAACATAACTTATTAGGCTTGATATATCGAGATGAATTGAATTTTCTGAATTTGGTCAGGGCAACGAGAAAAAAAATTATAGTTTTTTAACCTTATTAAATTCAATTAACCCTAAAATACAATTTACTATCGAAAAAGTTATTAATACCATCAATTTTCTTGACATTAGAATTATAAAACAGTCGAAAGATACCCACTACCCACAGACATAATACACGATAACTCACACCAATCCTGGCAAATTAAAATCATATTCATTCATAGATCACTAATGCTTCCACTGAGTCCAGAGAATACTAAATATTTTTATGAATATTTTTTTTTCATATGTTCAAAGAATAATTCAGAGGTAAAAATACCTTCGTTTTGAAACCGAAACGGGCCACGATAAGTCATTTACATTCGAATCCAGGCAATTCTATGGAAAAGTCCGTCTGAAAGTCGTTTCCCATTTTTATTCCCTGGAAGTATATTAACAATGATAATGTCCAAGTTTTATAAAGCGCAGAAAGAGTTAGGGAGAAATTTTTATTCATTGTCATTGCGTATTGTGCCAGTTCAAATAGAACTGGAAGGATGTTATTGGCTGGAACCCAATGACATTCGGCAGGAAGGCAAGGAATCGATCGAATGGCCTGTCGTAACCCTTTACTACAGTCTCCGGAAGCTTGCTGGCCCGACCTGAATCATTATTACATTCTGAAAAGCAACACACTTTTCCACGTCTTTTTTTCACGCTCACCTCACCAATTTCCCTATTTTACATGTTCCTTTATCATTGGCTTTTACCATATAGTCGTTATTTCTATAAAACTACGAAATTATTAACACAGAAAAATCATACAGATGATAATCTAAAATTTAATCTACCTGGAAAATTTAATATCGTATTCTTACAAAAAAATGTTGTTCCCTTTCTTCTGACGAGTGAAGAGGAGTGAGTCAAAAATATGTCATTTTCTGTTCCTCTATACAGGGTTATTCAAAAAACAAAAGTAAAGTAAAGTAAAGATTTCAGTTAACGTCTCCTTTTTGCTGCCAGGGCTAATCTGGACGGGGCCTATTTTGTTTACGCGGAATCCGAACCGTGGTCCTCGGCCATATCATGGTCAATGGCCTACCGGCTTGGCAAGTGTCTAAATCGACTCTTACTCACGAGATATCCGATCTCATCCGGCCTCGAACCGGCTTGAATGAGCAGTGTGTGTCAATAGATTTTACACTTTTGCCTTTTTTTTTGGACAATAGCACGATACAGAGTTTCGAACCGGTCACCCATCCACTAGTATCGCCTTACGTCGCTTAACTTCGGTGTTCTAATGGGAACCGGTGTTTCGACGTAGCTGGGCCGTTGCCTTCAAAAAACATATGCCCTATTTCGTGGGGAGATTCCTCACGTAAAAATTAGATTAATTTTTTACATGAACATCGGTCCGATTCTGTCTAGCTACTGAAGGTAAAATTCTTTTTTCCAATTTGTTATAACCTGTGTTACACACATGTCTTTTTTTTATATTCCACTGATACTTATACTAAGGGTCGGCATTTCTGGTCTTGGGTGACGATTTTCGTGTGTACGAAGAGTACGGTCAACACGCTTAGTAAAATAAGATGTACTGAATAAAGACAGAAGGCAAGTATTTTCCAAGCACATGGCATCTAGCGTCAAATTAAGTGATTAAGTAATAAATACTTCGTATTTTTGCTCTCTCCGACTTACTAGATTGCCATAGCGATTCACTCCTATACATGTAAACGCCGACCCAAGGTTTCGCTCGCCAGCATGGTATGCACATCCTTGGTAAATAGTAACTTTTACCTTCAAAATTTCATTCGAATCCCTAAAAGCACTTAGAAAAACATTATAATAAATCGAAAATAAATGAAGACTTTAACTCCTTGTAGCTACGAAACAAAGCAGCATAGGGCCTATGTTGATATAAAAAATAAATCTACATATACTATACTTCTATACTAAGGGTCGACATTTCTGGTCTTGGGTGCCGATTTTCGTGTGTACGAAGAGTACAGTCAACAAGCTTAGTAAAATAAGATGTACTGAATAAAGACAAAAGGCAAGTATTTTTCCAAGCGCATGGAATCTAGCGTCAAATTAAGTGATTATGTAATAAATAGTTCGTATTTCTGCTCTCTCCGATTTACTAGATTGCCATAGCGATTCACTCCTATACATGTAAACGCCGACCCAAGGTTTCGCTTGCCAGCAGGGTATACTATATATCTACATATACTATACTTGTCTTACTACCGTGTATATATTAAAAATCAAAACATTCACAATCATTAATTATGAAGATTAAGAGACTAGTTATCTACATTATTGACAGTTAATTAGCCTTGGTTACTAATATACAAAACAATGTAAATAAAAAAAATGTTACAGTAAGCCAAGTTAAACGCGACTTCTTTGAAAACCTTGAATTGATTTTTTTATTCACAGTTTGAGAAGAATACATAATATCCTAAATCACGTATAATTTCAAACAATAACCGTAAGTTATTTTGGGTTAAATATGTATTTTTTGCCTTTTTCCAAAAAAATTCAAAATTCAGATCTATTTATTAATTTACCTTGACATCAATTCGCGTGTTGAAAAAACATAAAAGAACTAATATACTTATTAAATACGTGAAATCATTATGATGTGAAATAATATAATAAGCAAATGGTTATCACCCTTTCCAATTTTGTCAAAAAATGTTGTGGTTTCGCCTAATCATTTATTTAGTATCGTTTCAGTGATCCAGTTTTAATTACAGATGCATTTGAGCCAATAAATTTAAATAAAAAATCCGGTGCGGGATGTTATTACCGATAAAAAGTGTTTTATACGAGACTAACTTTTACAGCGTATTTATTAAATTTTATATGAATATTGCTTAACTACCTGCGAAACAAAAAAAACGAGTTAAATAAATGAATGGCTGCACCCGAAATAGGCAATAAGCTTTTATTTCCCTGTATTTTAATAATACGTTTTATATACAGTGTCAACCATAAAAAAATGAATATCCGTAATAATAAAACATGAAATACAAAAGCCTGAAGATCAAAATTAAATTTTTACACATACACACATCAAAATGGTCTAGTGGACAAAGTTAAAATTTTGTGTTCTCTGAGCTCTTTATGTTGGAGTTATATAGAGTGCACACAGTGTAGAGTGCCGTTTTCGGTTCTACGAAATATGGTGGCTGCGTTGCTGATGTTACACCAATCCCGTATGTTTCTTAGCCAGGAATGTTTTTTTCTTCCTGGGCCTCGCCGTTGCTTTATTTTTCCTTGAGAATTGGTTTAGGAATGTAATATTTGTCTCCTCTAAGGATATGGCTGAGGTAGGAAACTTTTCTTTCTTTAACTAAGCTAAGTATTTCTCGTTCATAGCCTGCAGTTCTTCTGTTAACTTCTTCGTTGGTGGCATGTGCGGTCCATGGCACACGTAAGAGTCTCCGGAGAGTCCACATTTCGAAAGCCTCTTGCCTTATGGGCTAAATGTTTACTACCTGTAGTCTATGTGCTAGCGGGAGACTGCGTGCTAATAGAAAGTTTTTAAGTTTGAAACATGTTGTTTTTGCATAATTCGTTCTAAGTTTAACTTCTTCATCGCAGTCCCATCGTTCATTGATTATGGCACCTAGATATTTAAATCGTGGTACTCGATCTATAATATTTCCATCAACCATCAATGCAATGTTGATTATAGGCTGATATAACCCTATAAAAAATCTTTATTCTACGGAAATATTATCCAACATAGGTGTTTGGGAAATTTGTCACATTTATCATTAAAGGCAAAAAGCAATAACCAATTAAGAAAAAGACATAACTTACTGCATACCAACCTTGGAGTCTAAAATTCTTTTAATTAGAAACATAGTAATTTCACCTTTGTCCCCTAGACCATTTTGGTGTGTTTATATCTAACGGATCAATACTCAAACCTGATTCAAATTGTATTTACGCCCGATCATAACAAAGAGTGCAAAAATCTCGCGCTTTTATTGGCCAGAAGCGATAAATTTACCTACGTCACCAGTTTAAAAAGTGATGATCTATTTATTAGTTGGGTAACAAGTTTTATACAGTGCGTTAAAAAATACTGTACAAGACTTCAATATTTAAGTGGATGATTCTTCAGATAAAAATAAAATTAAAAGTTTCTATGAACATATACCCTAAAATGCTTCCTGAGGAAGTTGAAGTGTCATAATCTAAGAAGTGTCTAATCTCATAATCGTGTTTCTGGGTTGGAAATGTATCCCTATAAATATTTGCACTTATTTAAGACTCATCCTGTATAGATGACAGTTTTCAATTAAGTGTTTTCAATTCTCTGTCTATAATACTCTAATATTATTTATAAAAGACAAGAAATAGTACGGCTCTGTATTCGATAACTAAAACATTTTCTTAAATAAATTTTAGTGTTTCACTACAAGAATAAAATATTCTCCTACAGAAAAGTAAACTTGTGGATACAAGTGTAATTCTGTTATTATTGTGCTAATGTAAGCAATTGATATTGAAGTGTATAGTATATTGAGTGTGTTGAATATAATGTGTAAGTTTCAATAAAATTAATTAATAATAAAAATTCATTTTTGTGCAATAAATAATCTGACATTATTCCATGATTACAATTAAATACTGAATGTTACCAAAAATAAACGGCGTCAAAGTAGCCTTGGAAATGACGATCGATGACATGCGACATATAATTTTACATATAAAATGACGGCGATCTTCACTTCTTAGCCGACTCTGACCTCAGTTTGTCTTGATCGTATGGTTCTTTTGTAAAAAAAATATATAAATACTTGAGAACCCCTATTTTACGGTTAAAATTTACAAAGTACTGTACTAAAATCCGCTTTGCTAGTTTTTAGCCTTTTTGTGCAGGTAGGTACATCAATTTTTACCACAAAAAGATAATACCTCGCCCTTAGAATATTTAATTACATTTCCGGACGAGATTTAGAAAAGTTGAGCCCCTTCTAAAAGTGATTGTATAGTTAAGCCCCATGAAAATTACATACATTTTTAATGATTTTATTAAAATTTATAAAATGTTATAGATAACTCAACATTCCAATAGACTGTTCATTCCAATCTGTTTTTATCATATTATGCTCATTATTTCATATTTTTTATGTAAAAATTATTGTTCAAATTGTAGATCTATACAGGGTGAGTTTAACATAGGTGCAAATATTTTTAGGGGCAGTATACTTCGATCCCAGAAACACACATACCTATAAGGTTTTTTTGCAAAAAAAAAATTTGGAAGTTTGGAATTTTTTTTTAAATTTTTTGGACTTATTTATGACTCACACTGTATAAAAGTAAAGCAAAATTCTCAAGATATAATAAAATTAGCAGTAACAATATCTCGTCGCCTTTTCATAATAAAGTTATTGAGAAATTCCAATTTCAGAACGCCAGAGCTAATAATTCTGAGAGCACAGACGAAATCTTTTAATAAATTTCTTATTTTTGTGCAAATATTCGGAGAGCCCTTTTGGAAATATCAATTTTTAAGTGCCTTTTCAACGCCATATTAATAGACAATATCGAAATAGAAGGAATATACTTCATGATTTTAGAGGGTAAAATATTTTCCAGCTTCTTTTTATATTTAATAGATTTTTATTCAATTAGATTTCCTTTCATACTGTGACACTTTCGAGGAAAAGCAATGTTATTAATATAAAATATATGTATATAATGGAAAATAAAGCAAAAATTCGTTTTTAGTTTTTTTTTGTTTATGTTGTGGAAAAAAAAACGGCGTCAAAAACGACTGGAAAATGACAGTTTATGATAATTTGGGCGAGGTCAACCTATAGACGTCATTTGACATCAAGTCATGATAAAAAACTTAAAAAATTAACACTAATTATAGAAAGATTAAAAAATGATTTTCGAATTTTAAACTACACCATTTAAAAATAATTCTTACTCGAAATAAAAATAAGTAAGACCTTAACTTATAAAAATAAAGAAGACTACGGACCAAGTAAATGACGTTTACGGCTCGACCTCGCCAAAAATTATCAGGGATTATCATTCCCCAGCCGTCTCTACCGGCGTTTTTTTCCGATCGTATGGTATCACTCAAAAGAGTGTACTGATGCGACAACGTAGCCAAGAACTTTTTACCCTAACCTCTAGACCAGTGGTTCACAAGGTGGAGCCCAAACCCCTGGATATGGTAGAAACGTAATAATAATAGCAGGGGGTCCAGTAAAATTTGAAAGTGGTCTACGAGAAAAAAATGCTTAGGAGCCTCTGCTCTAGAGCAATATGAAACTAGCAAAAATGTACAAGAAGTATTAAATCATGGGATACCAAATCTGTAATATATTAAAAAAAATTATCGATATAAATTATTAAGTAAATTAAATTTTGAGAGAGTAAATAATAAATTCCTAATAAAAAAGTTTCGAGATATAAAATATTACTGAAATTCAAAATTCTGTTTTGCCCTTATTACTTACAAAAACCTCGGAATTATCCTCAAAGTGTTTTCATTAGTCTGTGGGGTTAATTAAGAATTTATATTGTAGGGGTTCCTTAAACAGTGAGTTTGTAATGAACTAAGGGAAGATATGACCGACCTTTATAATAACATGTAGGTTCATGTTCAGGCTTTCAACCCAAACATACTGAAAACCCAAAAATTTCTTCTTGTTTACGATGCGCAAACAATGAAGGGTTTTGATAGACAAAAATTCGAAAAACTACCTTAAATAAATATTTATTATAATTAAAAATTATATTTTGCTATCATTTGAGTAAAAAAGGAACATAACGGAAATCAAAGAATTGGAGGTACAATGTATGCATTCCTTCGTATTGATATCTCAATAATTTATGATATTTTTATTCATAAAATGAACGCTATCAGTTTACAATGGCTGACTGGAAAGGCACAATATATGTATTTTCTTCTATTCTTCTAGCACAAGAAGATATCTGCACTAGATAGAAGGTGCTCGTGAATTCTACTTGAAAAACGGCAACTTCTAAAATATACTTTTATTTTTGGTTAGAATGCGTTAAATTCATGGAAAGAATAATAGTCAATATAATATGAAATAATCTCTTTTTGTAGATACATATGTAATGTAAAAAATGTTCGCCATTGCATTTTTACTTACAAAAATTACTATTTTCAAATAAACTGTGCATTTTGATAATTTATACCAAAAAATTTACTAACTGTAACCAAGAATATGCAAGAATGAACTCAATTTCATAAACTATATTATTATCAAATAAGCTTTCCACATGTTTTGCTACCAGCTTGACAATTTTCAGAGTAATTTAGTAATTTCTTTACCCTTATGGTTCAAATAATGTCCACTACAGTTACCTTTTCCACTTTCAAAGAGTCCTTCGTTAAGCTACCATATCTCAAATAAGTCTAATTTTCTACAATTTGATTTAATTTTGTGTAAAATTTCTGAAGCTAACAGTAGATATATTTTTCTTCAATTGAAAATACTTTTCAGAATTTTTTATATCAATTTTTAATAACTGAATAAATAAAAAAGTCACTGTGACGCTCTTTTTCTAATATTCCGGTATTTTTTAAATATTATGAAATTTAATATTAATATTAACTACAAAATTAATAGTACAGTGGAAGACAACGAAAACAATGTCACAGTAGGCGTAGAAGTAATACTATAATAATTTTAAAATTGAGTCTATTACTAAAGTTCTAGAGAGTGACAGTCAGCTGTTATAGTTTGTAACTTTCACAGCTTTGTTAATTTTTGTGTAACAACTTTAAATAAACAAATCCTACCGAAAATTCTATAAAATTGCTGCAATTTCCACGAAAATTGTAAGAAATCCATACTCAGTCTATTACAGCTTTCTGCAAAGCGATATCAGGTGACACTACTGCCACCATATGTCTCAATTTTAAGCAGAACCGTATTTCGCTGGCTTTATTTTTAACGATACGTTTGGGAAAGTCGCTTACAAAGAAGTTTTATAAAATAAACCAAAAAGAGCTAAACAGTAAAAAACGTGTACTTAAATTGTCTCAATTTTATGAAGTCACAAATATTTTTTTCAAAGGTAATTTCACTATTTTTTAAATGTGTAATTAAAACCCACAATAGGCACTATTTTAGACACGTTTTTAAATCATATAAATCAAAAAATATCGAAGACCACGCAAAAAATTAAAGAAGTTTAAGAAAAACAAAAAGTAACACGACTTACCAACAAATCATTGATACAGTATATCCAATTAGTTCAGGAGGCAGTGAAGATTTTCGGTACTTATTTTCCCAGTCATCACACTCCTATAGAATTTCATTATATGAGTGTATGTAGGGGGGTTTTCCGATGGATTTAAGCGGAAAATGCGTTAGAAACTACAAATATACTGCACTTTTTTTCCAGGGATAAAAGTAGTTCTATTAGTGAGAGATGTTATGCAGTCTGCAATATATTTTACGATAAAAATTAAAGTTGATCTTTAAAATTAGTGAACTTCTACGCGGTGTGAGCAATACTGCCTGCAAATAGTAAACAAAGTCGTATCACAGGTATTATACTATCGATTTTTTGGAATTCCTGAGCGTATCTGTATTACATAACTATTTGAAATGTTTCCACCACAGCTTATTCAGCACCAGGTGGTCAGCTTTGCTAGGTTTTAAGATTTTATAAAATGGATGACAAAAGCTGTGACAGGTGCCATTGTTTTTTATACTTGTTTGTTGATTAGAAACCATTCATATTTTTATAATGCGATTTTAACATTATACCGGGTGTTACTCAAAAGTGGTTCACCCATATAATCTTTTTTCCATATAAAACAAAATTTAAATTTCTAATTCTTCTAATTTTCAAATTTCATGACAAAACACAAAAAATTATATACTGTCAGTCGTAGTAATATCTTGGAAAGATAGAAACTGATGATCTAACCGAATAATATTGGGAAAAAGACTTAAGAAAGAATCAGGGAATCAAGATAAACGTGTTTGAGAGGGTATTAAGGGTTGCAAATCATGTCATGTCATGATGAAAGTTAAGAGCAAGAGTTTGAATCCCTTTTCACCGATGAATCAATGGGGTCAAACCATAAATAGGTATTCTGTCAGGGGCTGTAACGCAACCCTCGTTGCCTAAACCTTCTTCACGGCGTCTTATTTCCACGCCAAGGAGCAATCGCCAGTGTTTACGCTTTACGTTTGGGGCATTAAGGTTTTCGGCACATTTATTTAACTAAATGTTGGTAATCCTTTCCCGAAATTGTTCGGGAGGGACCGACAAGCATACATCTATGTATGGTCTTCGAAAGGATAGAAATTTCAGGATACTTGAGTGGTTTCTCGATAGCTTTCATACCGATTTCCCCTTTTAAAATATATACCATAAATGCGTACGAAGATGTACATATATATTCGCATAGAGATTGAAAGGTATAGCAAAAAGTACATTTATGAAGAAAATTCGAGACAGGGTTTCCATTTAATTTTTTTTATAATCTTCATTAATACTTATTGTATATAGTTTTTAGATCACCTTTTACATCAGTAATGCCAAGAATTGGGGCCATTTCGGCTATAACGAAATTTTTTAAAGGTACATAATTATAATTTTAGAAGATGTTCATAAAATATTCAATCACTAGTTGTTGTTAAAATATACCATTAATACTGCAAACTATATTTTACTTATTTACTTATTTTTTTTATTTATTTACTTACTTACTTTTTTTTATTTATTTACTTACTTACTTTTTTTTATTTATTTAAATTAAATTTTTAACTGTTGTAAAACTACATTTTATTGCCTTTTACTCAATCATTGACACACCCTGGACAATAACAGGAAGTTTGTGTATTCACAATTAATTTATTATAAAGTTCTGCAACTTGTCGTACATTTTCAATAAGAAATATATACACTCAGATTATGAATATTAACTGAAAGTTATTTCGCCAGTGGTTCTGTCAGATAAAATTATAACGGAACTTAACACTAGCACATAAATAAGCGACTTTGCCTCCCTGTTCCTTATTTCACTATCTAATTTAGGAACTTGGAACATACAAAACCTTCCCACTTGTTCAGCTAATTTGTCTTTGGTTGTTTGTCTTGTTAATAAATAAAATCCTCCCCGTATTTCTGTTCAATTTATAACGCATTCTAACTGTTTAATTATTAAATAATTTCGTAACGTAAATTCATAAGAAGCAAGCTAAGTTAAACAGAACCATTTCAGTAAACTCCAGTTAACAATTTAAGCATTTATGATTCTCCATTTTTAGTAGGAATCGGTTTGACAAAATATTTATTCGCTTAAATCTTTGAAGAATTGATATTTCATTGTTTTAATCTTTTTTATTTGTGCTTTACCACCCGATCAAAAAAAAAACTACGTCGAAGACGGCCTGGGAATAAAAATCGATGATAATTTTGGCGAGGTCAAGCACTAGACGTCACTACTTTGCGTAACACGCGTCCAATGTTAAAGTATTATATTATATTGATCATTATTTGTTCTCTTACACATTTTCAAATTATTTTTCTATAAATATAATTTAGACAGTTATTATTCCCTATTTTAATATATATTTTAAACTCTAGTTTTTGCTAGATTTTTTCTCTTTAAAACTGGGTCACACAACGTTCACTGAATTTTATCAAATTTATTATTGAAGCTTTTAGTAGCTATAGCATTATATTAAATATATATTAACTATTTAAAACCTGCAGTTAAAATAACTTTTTGTTTTCCATTTATGTTTAATAAAACTATGTCTCATTTTATTATTATTCCAAAGAAAAAGCATTTATATAGATACCCTGTGATATCAAAACGAAAACATGATAAAATATCAGTGTTACAAATTATTACAAAATACTGTAGTACTTTGTAAAGCAACTGATTACCAAATGCCGTAATATTTAGTAAATCAACTGATTACAAAGTAAAGTTATTTATTTCGTGTTACCTCTATGTTTTCCCATTTCTTTTGAGAGTCGCCTGTTATTGATAATTAATTTGTAATCAAATACTCTCTTAACGACAGTTTACATTGATTAAAGTTAAGTATCTAAACTAGATACGCTTGAAATGATTTTAAGAGTAAAATGTCAAAGAAGAATTATTAAACTTAATTTGAGATTTATACAAATATCCCTTAAACAACAGCAAAAAACTAGTTTTCCAAATACAAAAACAGATTAATTTAATTTAAGCTTGGTCTAATGACTTATTGATGTTTATATAGATGTAAAATGGGTGTATGTTAAGAACAGAAGAACATATGGTTGTGATTAGTAATATATTTCTCTTTGACACGAGGCAATTTTTCAGTAGTAGAAATTGATTTCAAATTAACTAGGCTACAAACGATTTATGTGTAGTTTACACTTGTACGTAAATTGATTTATTTACCAAGATAAAATATGTCTAAAATTTCAATTTATTTTACCTAAAGCGTATCAAATATACGCTACTGTTTAATACCGACTAGTTAAATGGGTTAAGCGCAACAAAATATCACATTCCTTTAACAGAGTTTAATATATTTTCCTTTGCTACGTCATGCACCGTGGCCAAGTTTTGTTCGTTCCAAGTGGCATTTTAATTATAGAATAACTGAAATTTAGCCCTAGGCAATTTGTAACATAACCTAATATGGGTTTAAACATGTTCACCTCCCGAACTCAGTCTATCCGAACTACATCACATTACGTATACTGTGTATCGTAATTATCGCTTATTTGTAACATAATATACTGTATATGATGTAGTAATTATTGTTATAGATGTACATTTATTTATCATTAATCAAAATAAAATCAAGAAATATATGGTAATAATCAATGCCTTATACAAGTACTCTCAAAGCAGAATTCACAACACTATTCACCACAACACACCAAAACCATTTACTTTTGCACTGGACGCGCGTTTCGTTAACCATGTTTTTTTTTAACTTTAATTTATTAGTGTAAAGACGCATTCTCACGACTCGTGTACTTGGCAAATATTTGTAATTGGTATACAGGGTATACACGGTACCTCGGGCATTTATACAGAATTTCTGAGTTTTTTTAAAGTTCCGTACCCAAAGGGTAAAAACAGGAACCCTATTACTAAGACTTCGCTGTCCGTCCATCCGTCCGTCTGTCACAAAGGACTATCTTATTAACCGTTATAGCTAGACAGTTGAAATTTTTACAGATAATGTATCCATGTTGCCGCTATAAGAACAAATACTAAAAACAGAATTAAATAAATGTTTATAAATAAAAAGTACTTTCACAAACATTATCTTTTAAGTAAGAAGTTTTACATAGTATCTTTCAAGTCCTCGGTGGCCGCGTGGTTAAAGCGTTATGACCAAAGATATTTAAACTAGGTTTGGTTATTGAGTTTAAATATCTTTGGTTAGGACTTTACGCTGCTATGACGTTGGAGCCCCAGTAAGGCAGGTTCGAATCCTAGTCAAGGCGACTTCTTTTTAATCGTTTTTTTTAAATTTTTACATATTTTTACATATTTATTTTTACTTTTTACATATTTATTATTGATTAATACAATTTTTAGTAATGTGTTTCTTCAATTTTTTAAATTACTTATACGCGCATTCAAAATTTCAGCTAAATCGGAAAAAAAGTTTATAATAATATAGTGTCTAATGTTGTATAGACAATGAATGGTACGGAACCCTTCGTGCGCAAGTCCGACTCGCATTTGACCAAACCGACATTATAAGAAAACTGCAGGCCACGCGATGATGGAACGAAATATGCTGGGACTAACAAAGAAATACCTTAAAAAATATAGTGTATAGGACAAAAAACCCAGGTAACTGAAGCCATCCACAGATCCCCCTAGTGGCAATGAGCAGGACACCGGCAAGAGGGACTGACCACAGAAAGGCCACAAAAATTACAGCATGGTACTGAGGAATTAAGAGACATAGAAGAAGCTAATAACAGAACTTAAACAGCTAAAAACTTGCAGAAAGAGCAAAATAAAATATGTATTTCTGTTGATACCAAATTTGGTAGATGTAGTATTGTTTTGTCTAAAGGAATATTCGTGTAACCAATTTATGATTATTTGAAAACATACTATATAATAAATTAAAAAATAAAAATAATGAAAATTGGAAATACATAATTGTAGGTATATAGGCATTAAAATATTTGTTAGTATTTGCCCAGCCTATAAAATTTCATATTCTTTCTTGAAAATAAGAGTGATTTTCAAAATATGACTAGCACTACAAAACACAATACTCCACACATTTTTGTATTTACATCTTTATAACACCTTTTGAGATCAACACACACTCAAAAGGCTGCCAAATGGTTGTGACATCTTCACAATCAAACTGAATTACATAACCACTCCAAGAAGTGAATATTCGTATATTTCGACTGTCCCGACTTGAAATTCGCCCTCAAAATAAATATTCGATTTATTCTCAAAGGAAGAAACGATTTTTGAAGCCAACTTTCATATTGTCAATGCTAAACACGACCCACTTTCAGCTAATAGCCATTCATTTCCGTTGAATTTATGTAAAATTACTAATTATACCGACAGCAAAGTTAAATATGTAATTAAAATAACCGAAATATATTTTAATTATACGGTTAAATTGAATATGATTCAATACGCGATTAAAATATGTCTCGTTTATTTTAATTATTTTTAATATTTTACAGCAATATTTTGACTGAAGGGGAGGTAAATTTTAGAACTGTTAAACTCTAATATTGATCAGTATAAAATTTATTTTATTACTATAATTCAAAATTAGATATGGAGTATCGTAAAAGCGATGGGATAGATTTTGCAAACAATATAAACATGTGGTAACACAAAATATTTATTTACTGCATGCGACAGATATAAATGCTGTTTTACAATTTCCTCATTAGTGACGATCCCGATAAGTTAATAACAAATAACCAGTATATTTCCACATTACACTGTGGTTAAATTTTTGATAATCGATTTTGGTATGGCAAAACATTACAAATTCAACTAGACGTTAGATTTTAAATTCTGAAAAAATATATTAGTTATAGTTTCGAACAATATTAGTGGCAACTGAAAAAATATGTATAAAATGTATTATATTAAGGTGCGTATTCACTATCCGAACGAACGAACGGATGTTCATTCGTTCGTTCTGTAGTAGTATATGGACGGGACCGGATTTTAGAACCAAACGAAAACACCTCAACCCATTCGTTTGCGAACGCCTTTGATGTACCGACTCGAAACGGATGGCCGAGCGAACGAAGAAACGAACGATGCGCATGCGTTCGGTTGAACGATGCGCATGCGCATGGTACCCTCGAGGAATTAAGAGACCTAGAAGAAGACTAAACCTACCTAGGTCCATAGTATTAGGAAATAGCAAGGATAACTTGTAACCCGCATAGCCAACTATAGACAACAATGAAGACAGTTGGAGACTACCTGAAGGAGGCTACCCCAAAATTGGAAATGGTTAAATAAATAAGCTAGAAATCATGATGAAGATATATTTTAACTAACAGTGTATCTACTTACTGATAAAGTCCACTTAAAGTTACCACCTTAAAGTTACGATGAATTTACACGTTTTAATTATAGCATGGTACCCACGAGGAATTAAGAGACCTAAAAAAGACAGAACCTGAGGAAATTAGTAGGAATAACTTGGGCCCACATAGCCAACAATGGGCTCAACTACAAAGAGAGTATCCAAATGGCTACACCATAACTGGAAATGGTTGAATAAGCTGCAAATGAAGATGACAATATTAGGTATATATAAACTTAAAATAGGAAAGTGTTCAAAAAATATTACGCGTAATTTAATATGAAAAAAAGATTCTCTTAATTCTTATAATTTAAAAAAATAATATGACAGCATAATGAATATATAATATTTTAATTCCTTGTTTAAACTTCAAACAAAACTCTTTATACTCTTGGTCAAACTTCACGGTTAACATAATTAAGGAATGATATTTTCATCCTTTGTTTAAACAGCAAAGGAAACTCTTTCCAGTGCTGATAAAATTGACTTTGAAAGATTAAATTATTACGCTTTATAATTTTATTTCAACCGTGCAGTATAATTTACATTATCCTTCCTCATGACCCTCTCTAACTCCCACGCTTTATAGAGTTGTCACAACAAAGAGAACTCATATCGAAATTAATAGGTAATATTACTGTTGTCAAGATATTTGAAATGGACATTATCAATATATGTCATCACTGACAAAAAATAAATATACAGATTGTTAACTGGACGGTTACTTATTGGGGAACAGAGTGGCAATACTGCCTACATTGCAAATGAGTACTAAGCTAAGCTGCCGACTCGTCCCGTCGCGTCGTCTCTCGACGAGCGGGCCGATGTTGCCATATTTCAACCATAAAGCTCTTGCTGCGAGTAACAAACAAATTAACAACCTGTATGTTGACTATATATGATAAGTTTGTGAACTTTTTATTTGTTTAAGCTAATCATATTTTTTTTTAATCCTGTTTTCCCGTTACAAGTTACAAGTTCGGCCACCATGTATATCGTGAGAACTGAACATCTATCGATTCTCACATTATATTTTTTATGTAATATTAGATAATTTATTAGTTCTATTATCCGAATCAGGGTAATAAGGGTGTTTTTATCAGCTGACCTAGTATTTTATCAATTGGACGACATCTTGATTAAGAATCTCAGCTAGCAGTTCAGTGGAGGGGTAAAGGGGGAAAGCAACTGACAACTTGGTCCACAAATATACGGTTAGCACCCGATAAATCCTATTAACTCGACATGAAATATCTCCGCCGCAAGGCATAGACGGCGGGCATTTTTTTGTTCCTAGATCACTGTTAAAATTGATCTTCAAACATTTTTTTCTTGTGAAAAACGTTTACACATAGAATAATAATAAAAATGTCTCTATTGACGAATAGGGTGGACATTTAAGATCCATTTTTTAGCCCAAGGCTCCAAATAAAGCGATATATCGTCTAATATAGACGTTGCGTGCCTTTTGGTAGTTAGGGCCATCGAAAAAAATGCCGTGTTTTTAATAGAATGAGTGTCTAATATCGATTCTGAGATTGAGGACATGTCGCTATTTAAAAATAACATTCATTCGTTTATATAACGACTTTTCTGATAATTGTAACGTTGGTTTTAATTAATAAAAGATATATTCGACACCAGAAATTCCGAATAAAAAAAATAAAAGGGAAGATATCTGGAGTTGTAGGTGGAGAATGAACTGTTATATAATTAAAGCAAAGGTTTTAGTTCAATTAAATATAGAAATCATTAAATTAATGTCACAGCAGAAATAGAAATAATATATCTGACAATCTACAATAGAAAAGAATTTCTAAACCTAATATATAAAATTCTCGTGTCACAGTTTTTGTTACCATACTCCTCCGAAACGGCTTAACCGATTTTGGTGAAATTTTATATGTACATATATTCAGTAGATCTGAGAAGAGGTTGTTATCTATTTTTATACCCCTAAGTGATAAGGGTGGCCTACCCCAATTTTTTTTATTTTTTGGACAAAATTTTTTATTTTAATTTTTTTATGATTTGGCATTAAAAATACATACAACCCTAAATTTTCACTCTTTTACCATCAACCCCTATTTTTTAATAAGAGTTGTTTTTTTTTTAAACATTTTGTTACCATACTCGAAACGCCTTGACCGATTTTGATGAAAATATGTATATACAGTAGGTCTGAGAATAGGTTGTTATATATATTTTTATTTTCCTAAGTGATAAGGGTGGTCCACCCCAATTTTTTTTACTTTTCGGACAAATTTTTTTATTTTTATCTTTTATGATGTGGCATTAAAAAATACATACAACCCTAAATTTTCACCCTTCTCCCATCAACCCCGATATTAGTAATTCAATAATTTTAATTTAACAACAAATTGTATTTAAAAATTGTTAGAATACCTTAAATTAAAAACGTGGGTATGATTGAATATATACCGGGTATAATGGTATTTACCCAAATTCAATATACTATTTATTGACCTTTTGGGTATACACCGGGTGCAAAAACTTGGCTATTTACCAAAACTTCAATATACCGGGTTGTAACTTACCCATCACTGACCTTAGCCATAACAAGGCGTGGTCGGGTCTGCTAGTTGATTATAAAATGTGTAGTGGTGAAATGTCAAAAATCAAATAAACACTACACTTTAACACACATATATAAAATTTTATGATATTTCCAAAACCAAAGCAGGAACGGGGATAGGACTATTTAAGCTAAAACTAAATACTCCAAACCAATGGGCACCTATCCCAGCATCCTTGAGGCAGAAATCTACGCTATCGAAAGATTTATGCAAAATAAAAATAACTCAAGAAAGGGGAACACAATAGATCTATAAGGTCGCTGTGATTAACAATCTACATCTACATATAAAATTGAAAGTAATTTGACAAAAACAAAATGATGTAGATAACTCAGAGATACAGAGATCAAACATAAATAACTATTAAAACAAGTAGAATTTCCATTTTCTAAATCAAATATCATTTTACTTTGGGAGATTTAGTTCGGCGTAAACTAACAGATTGTTATTTTGTGAAATCGTAATAAAGTTAGTTATTCAGTTTGTTTATTAAAGTCGAACTGGCAAAGTTACTAATTACAGGTAGCATCGACCTTTCTCAAAACCAAACCGAAGAAAACAAGAAATATCAATTGCCGCTTCTGGCTATATCTGATTCTAGCCTCGATATTCTCCGCTTTTATCTCATTTCCAACAAATATCTATTATTTCATAATACTTCAGCCACTGTCTCTTCTGACCTATACAGTTTCCCAGCTCTTTGAATATAGCAAATGTAAATTCGCTGATTTCGCGTTTCAAAATGCTGTGTAACTGATTAAAGCATCGATATCGTTCGTTGTTCTCATTTATACATCGATTTATATAGTTATTTAGAGGGAGTTATATATTTTAACTTACTACCAGTCATGACCAACACAACTTTCGAAATAGTAGGATATTTGGTAAAACTAATACCGGTGCTAATACACGGCTCAGGATCTCCACTACCAGAAATCAACAGAAGAATTAATTTAGCATGAAGTATACATGGAAGATACCGACTGCATAAAAAAAAAACCTTTCATAAAGAAAACTGCAAAACTCCAAACCAAACCACGATAGAAAGAAATATGCGGGGAATAACTTTAAAAATGAATGGTTATGACTAAAAAGCCAGGTAATAGATGTCATTCGCAGAATTAAATCCCTCAAATGCCAATGGGTAGGACACCTGACAAGAAAAAATGAGAACAGATGGACCACAGAAATTACAGCGTGGTACTCACCAGATTTTAAGAGATCTAGAAGAAGACCAAATCTAAGACGGTACCATGATGTTAGGAAATTAGCAGGGATAATTTGGACACACATAGCTAACAATAGACAACACAGGATACAATTACAGGGAGAATACCTAAAGGAGGCTACACCAAAATTGGAAATGGTTGAATGAATAAGCTGGAAATCATGATGAAGATATATTTTAACTAACAGTGTATCTACCTACTGAAAAGTCAACTAATTTGGACAATTTAATAGTAATTGTCAATCACATACGTGTAAGTTATGATGAAATTAGCACGTTTTTATGTTATTCTCCTTATAAATATTATCCCGTGGAGATCAAGCTCATTTAAATTAATTTATATGTAGTTATCAAGAGTAAGTTAGTTCGGTGTACTAAAATTTGTATACTAAAATTCATAAAAAAACTGCAAAACTCCAAACCAAACCACGATAGAAAGAAATATGCGGGGAATAACTTTAAAAATGAGTGGTTATGACTAAAAAGCCAGGTAATAGATGTCATTCGCAGAATTAAATCCCTCAAATGCCAATGGGTAGGACACCTGACAAGAAAAAATGAGAACAGATGGACCACAGAAATTACAGCGTGGTACTCACCAGATTTTAAGAGATCTAGAAGAAGACCAAACCTAAGACGGTACCATGATATTAGGAAATTAGCAGGGATAATTTGGACACACATAGCTAACAATAGACAACAGAGGATACAATTACAGGGAGAATACCTAAAGGAGGCTACACCAAAATTGGAAATGGTTGAATGAATAAGGTGGAAATCATGATGAAGATATATTTTAACTAACAGTGCATCTACCTACTGAAAAGTCAACTAATTTGGACAATTTAATAGTAATTGTCAATCATATACGTGCAAGTTATGATGAAATTAGCACGTTTTTATGTTATTCTCCTTATAAATATTATCCCGTGGAGATCAAGCTCATTTAAATTAATTTATATGTAGTTATCAAGAGTAAGTTAGTTCGGTGTACTAAAATTTGTATACTAAAATTCATAAAAAAACTGCAAAACTCCAAACCAAACCACGATAGAAAGAAATATGCGGGGAATAACTTTAAAAATGAGTGGTTATGACTAAAGAGCCAGGTAATAGATGTCATTCGCAGAATTAAATCCCTCAAATGCCAATGGGTAGGACACCTGACAAGAAAAAATGAGAACAGATGGACCACAGAAATTACAGTGTGGTACTCACCAGATTTTAAAAGATCTAGAAGAAGACCAAATCTAAGACGGTACCATGATATTAGGAAATTAGCAGGGATAATTTGGACACGCATAGCTGACAATAGACAACACCGGACACAATTACAGGGAGAATACCTAAAGGAGGCTACACCAAAATTGGAAATGGTTGAATGAATAAGCTGGAAATCATGATGAAGATATATTTTAACTAACAGTGTATCTACCTACTGAAAAGTCAACTAATTTGGACAATTTAATAGTAATTGTCAATCACATACGTGTAAGTTATGATGAAATTAGCACGTTTTTATGTTATTCTCCTTATAAATATTATCCCCTGGAGATCAAGCTCATTTAAATTAATTTATATGTAGTTATCAAGAGTAAGTTAGTTCGGTATACTAAAATTTGTATACTAAAATTCATAAAAAAACTGCAAAACTCCAAACCAAACCACGATAGAAAGAAATATGCGGGGAATAACTTTAAAAATGAGTGGTTATGACTAAAGAGCCAGGTAATAGATGTCATTCGCAGAATTAAATCCCTCAAATGCCAATGGGTAGGACACCTGACAAGAAAAAATGAGAACAGATGGACCACAGAAATTACAGCGTGGTACTCACCAGATTTTAAGAGATCTAGAAGAAGACCAAACCTAAGACGGTACCATGATATTAGGAAATTAGCAGGGATAATTTGGACACACATAGCTAACAATAGACAACACAGGATACAATTACAGGGAGAATACCTAAAGGAGGCTACACCAAAATTGGAAATGGTTGAATGAATAAGCTGGAAATCATGATGAAGATATATTTTAACTAACAGTGCATCTACCTACTGAAAAATCAACTAATTTGGACAATTTAATAGTAATTGTCAATCATATACGTGTAAGTTATGATGAAATTAGCACGTTTTTATGTTATTCTCCTTATAAATATTATCCCGTGGAGATCAAGCTCATTTAAATTAATTTATATGTAGTTATCAAGAGTAAGTTAGTTCGGTATACTAAAATTTGTATACTAAAATTCATAAAAAAACTGCAAAACTCCAAACCAAACCACGATAGAAAGAAATATGCGGGGAATAACTTTAAAAATGAGTGGTTATGACTAAAGAGCCAGGTAATAGATGTCATTCGCAGAATTAAATCCCTCAAATGCCAATGGGTGGGACACCTGACAAGAAAAAATGAGAACAGATGGACCACAGAAATTACAGTGTGGTACTCACCAGATTTTAAAAGATCTAGAAGAAGACCAAATCTAAGACGGTACCATGATATTAGAAAATAAGCAGGGATAATTTGGACACGCATAGCTAACAATAGACAACACCGGACACAATTACAGGGAGAATACCTAAAGGAGGCTACACCAAAATTGGAAATGGTTGAATGAATAAGCTGGAAATCATGATGAAGATATATTTTAACTAACAGTGTATCTACCTACTGAAAAGTCAACTAATTTGGACAATTTAATAGTAATTGTCAATCACATACGTGTAAGTTATGATTAAATTAGCACGTTTTTATGTTATTCTCCTTATAAATATTATCCCGTGGAGATCAAGCTCATTTAAATTAATTTATATGTAGTTATCAAGAGTAAGTTAGTTCGGTATACTAAAATTTGAATTTAACTTCCAAGCCACGACTAACCGTGCCCGAAACTAGTTTTAAGCTTAAAGTAATCCTATTTTAGAGGAAATAATCCCTGTGTTACATAAATAGACACTATAACAATCCTCATTTAAATTTGTGTTCATTGAACATTTATCCTCAATTCATTATCGAGGAAAAAAAACAACCAGAATTAAGTGAAAATTTCTTCCTGTTTTGTCTAGTTCATATTTAATCCTCGTTGTAATCTCATAATACACTTTTAGAGTAAAAATATATTGCACACTTCGCTGACCATGATAGCGTGTACCAGTATATAATTAACAAAGATTTAGATTTTGTAGATAGACAGAAAAATAGCAGAAAATTTTATAAAAAGTGTAGTCAGTAAATTTAGTTGTAATAAAAATGTATAATAGAAATAGCTTTTTCATGTGGTCTACACTAAGTCATAATTAATTTTATGATTTATATTTCCTGGAACGACTTTTGATTTTACCTAACATCCATAAGCAATAATTTTGGGCATATTATGTATATCGGTTCTGTGCAAAGTTATTTTACAATTCCCTAAAAGTATCCGAAAGTTTTACAGTTCTGTGACTAGAGACA
Organism: Sitophilus oryzae; assembly: GCF_002938485.1. Taxonomy (NCBI): domain Eukaryota; kingdom Metazoa; phylum Arthropoda; class Insecta; order Coleoptera; family Curculionidae; genus Sitophilus; species Sitophilus oryzae. The sequence goes on from NW_022146479.1 coordinate 7,261,406, forward strand.
GGGTGCTGAAAAGTCAGTTTTAACTTGAGCTGCATGTTTAAAGGCCCGTGAAATGTCCTAGTCGCCGGCAAGTAACTATCTCAGAAAACTAATTTCATTTTTCACTGCAAAGTTGTCAGGGCGCAATAAAATTAGTATTTGCCCTTAAATTAAGATTCTCCTGATTACCAGGCACTTTGTTCTATCCTAATTTATAAATTGAGGTAATAAAAGTGATGACTATTTGACAAAATATTTCTCTTTTAATGTAAATAATATTTTGATCAAATTAATATATTTCTGTTTTCTATCTTTATGTTTTTGTAAATAACGGATGTACAAAACAGATGATTTTCATTGTATATTAGCTTTCTAACGAGCTGCCTCGACAAATTGCTTTATATCATCGGAAATATATCTTCGGAAATCAAATATCTTAAAACGAAATGAAATTTGGATCTATCGGATTTCATAGACGATTTATTTTTATTGAAAAGTTGCATACACTCCAAATTGAATGCTTTAAAGCATATATCCGTTTAGTTGCCATCAGGTATATATGTCCGTAGATATATATTGAAAATGATCAAAAAGATTTTGCAACACATGGAAGAAATGTATTATATCTATAGTAATGCGTAACAAACTAAATTTATTACTTTATATACAAGGTTAAAATCAATGTTTTAAAGCTGTCAAAATTATTTATTATAAATTTTCGCTTAATTCGTCGTAGTAATAACCTTTTTCTTTATTTCAGAATTATTCTATTCGCAACATCGAAAAATGGAAAAGCTCCCTTGATTTCTTTTTCTTTTGATGTCCATCCAATTGGAAAAGTGACAGGTCGGGAAATGTCAATTTGCCAATCTGGAAATATACCTGGAAATATCGTAATTTTTTCAAGTCAAAATATGCTATTTAACAAATATGTTGCATTACATATGTTGTGTATATACCGGGTGCGTCTCAAAAGTGGCTCACCCCTATAACTATTTAATTGTTTCAGATAAAAAAACGAGATTTGGTATATGTTAGTATATGACATAAATTAAGTTTGATTGACGTATTCAATTGTTTTTGGTCACTTCCTGTTTCACCGGAAATTACTACAACTTTTGATTTTTAAATGGCACTCTCGGTATTTTTTACTTTATTCGATAGAAAATGGCATTCTGAATAGAATGACATATCATATGTCAACTTCTGACACTCTCGCTTAATAAAAAATCGTATTTTAAAATTCAATCTAGGAAATCCTATCAAGGAGCCTTGGAAAAATATATTTGATCGTCTAATGTTTTGTCCTGTCCTGGCCAGTTAGAAAATGCTCAAATCGTATTTTTAATCATATCTCAATTTTTTCAAATGGAACGAGGGTGGCTCATTAGCATATTTGGAAAAAGCATTTTTTTACGAATAATTTGATAGGTACCACACACAGTATTTCGAGGCAAATTTTCGTTACGAACCGCAAGTTATAATTTCAAATGAACCATATGCAAAAATGTCAAAAGTTGACATGTGATATGTCATTCTATTCAGAGTGCAATTTTCTATCAAATAAAGTAAAATAATACCGAGGGTGTCATTTACAAATGAAAAGTAGTAGTCATTTCCGGTGAAACAGGAAGTGACAGAAAACAATTGAATACGTCAATCAATCCTAATTTATGTCAAATACTAATATACCAAATATCGTTTTTTAACAGAAAAATTAAGGAAGTTATAGGGGTGAGCCACTTTTGAGACACACCCGGCATATAAAATGCTTTTATTTTTATAAATTATCAATTTAGTTGTTAAACCTAATATGCCTAAAAAGAAATTAATCAAATTACTTTTAGGGAAATTTTAAAACAGGCAATACCAAGATATAAACTGTCGATATTTATTAGAGCCTATTTCAAAATGCTTGTTGTAAAATGGAGATTGATACAATGACACGGTAGGTAATCCGTTTAGGTTTTTTCTGTCGGTAGATGCATCCGTAAAATCATTTTTTCGCTTCAAAAAAATGCATGCACCTATGTTCGAAAATCACATTTCGTTTTTTGCTTCGGCTGAAAATGACACTTCAAGTAAGTGGCAACTAGGTTTTGTTTTAATACCTCACATATGTTTACTGCCAAATATTAGAAAGAAACTAAAGTAAACCCTGTGCTTTACCTTTGATTATTTTTAAATATCATTAACTCAAAAGAATCAAATAATATTAAAATTTAATTTGTAAACAACTAAAAAAATCTTTTGGTTTTATTTCACTGTGTATACATTTCAGTTTACTTTATGACAGTATATACTTAATATGTCAATAAATTGAAGGACCTATCTATTGATTCGATGTTTCTTCTGAATTAATTATCGCAGTTATATAAGAATTGCCCTATTTTCTTTTTCTAGTATGTTTCCATACCTATCTTTTTTCTTGCCTTACAAACATATCAAAGAATAAATTAAAACAGAATGGTTATTCCGCAGTTAAAATTCTTACCAGTTCGAGAAACAAAAAGCTACTTTTTGTATTTTTTTAATTAGAAAAGGGCAAAATTACAACATCTACATCATTAATTCAATTAGCTTTGAAGGAGGAAAAATAAGTGTACCTAATTACTGCAGTTTTAGCGATTTCTTTCTAGCTTTGTTTTCGCATGTAGCGATTTAGAAAGCTTTAGCTTTAAATGAACTTGTATACAGCAAATATTATTGATTATGTAGAATGTATGGGAGGAGGGTTAATCATCGCGACCTAACAGATCTATTGTGTCCCTCTTTCTTGAGTTGGGGGATGGGTGGCACCTCGCTAGGAGCTTCATCACCAACGACAAGGTCTCGCATGTTCTAGAGGAAGTATAACTCATCATACAGTCCCAGGGCTTTGACAAAATCCAGTATCTGAGACGGCTTTGCAGAGGTTAGGTCTCCATCTCCGATGTAAATCATACCAAAGTTCATGGCACGAATAGTTGTGGTCTCGGCGCACTTAGTGATGAGGTATTCTGGTGTTTCCCCATTCCTTCATGCTTTGGTTTTGGAAGCATATTAAAAAAATAACCATTTACTATAATAATGAATAGTTATTCTTTTTAATAATTTATTATAATTAATTTTAGATTTTGTTTATAATATTGCGATGTTTTTCATTAAATCTAATCGAAGTTTATAATTGTAAAACTGTTTTTGTTCTTGAAAGAGAAAAAAAGAGAATGGCTTGAAAATGTGTCGCTGGCAGAAGTGTCTGAGGTGTTGATTTTCAATTGACATAGACAAGTTCGTCGAATTCCAATTTGTTTGGACGACTTTTTTGATTTGAATTTTCGGCAGTTATTGCCTTTTCCATGTCTGTTCAACACCAACTAGGTCGCGGACTTTCCTTTATAAAACTCGGCACTTTTTTCCTCAACTAACACAAATTTAAATGTCGCTGAAATCCGTTTTAGTAGAGTTAGGAATTTTACATATTTCATTACTACGTTTGAAGCGCTGTTTTAATAATAAAGTTGAAAACTACAGAATTAATACTGCATCTCTAATGTTTGTTTAGCTTTTTAATATACTTCAAATTAAAGATCCTATTTAAAAGTGCCGGTATGTAGCATGAAAATATGTTAATTCGGAATTTAAATAAAAAGGGAAAATTCTATAAAGTAGTATAAAAAAAATTGACTGGATTATTTTAAATAAATGTTTGTATTCTTGTTGAAAATGATTTCTTGGTAAACCGAGGTTTCGAATATTTCACGACACAAAACTCACGTCAAAAAATCAAATCCGGTTAAAACTGAAGTTGAATTGAAATTTTAATGCAAATTTTATTTTAGCAGCAAAGTTTGCCGGCCCGAATATGTAAAATTGATTTGTTAAATTCTATTTTCAACCGCCCGTGTTAATAAATCCATTATTCCAAATTTTACAATTTTATTTCCAATTATTACACACACACAATGCGTAAATTCCAATCCAGTAAGGAGGAAATAGAGGTAGAATTTTTGTATATTTACATTTTCCAATGCAGAAGGATTAAAAAGCAAAAATATAGACAAACTGAGAGAAAATAAATCAAAATTTACTTACAAAAAAATTGTGTGTGCACAATGTGCGCGTATTTGAAGTAAAACTTCCTCTTACTTCCGTCTGTCCGCCTGACGGCTGTCCATCTGTCTGTCTATCAGTCTGTCTGTCTGCCCGTGTGAAGACTCCATTCAGGTACCTCTATCAACGTGCCGAGTTTGGTTCGAATCGACCATAATTAAGAAAAATCCTGATAATTTCGTCCATTTAGAGGCATGGGTTCGAAACATTGAGGGCGTCATCTCATGTAGCTCGTCAATATATCAAAACCTTAGTCCCACCCTGATGAAGATGTAAACGAAACGTTGTATACAACTTTGCAGGATATGACTGTATGCATCGTCACTTACAAAGCCTATCCACCAAATTTGATCGCAATCGGATGACATCAAATTTTGACGTGGTTTCAACTAGTCCAAAGTTTAAAAACTGAAAATTATGTATTTCCGCAGAAAAAATTTAGTGACTTTCTATTTGCAAAAGTTTCAAAATACTAAATAATCAAATATTTCTTATATTGACAATGAAAATTGAGCCAAAAATTCTTTGACAAAAACTACTTTCAAATCAAAATAAAAGTATTACAGTACGCAATGGTTTTGTCCATGTGTATATATTAAACTTTAATAATATTATAAACGAAGTATATGTGTAAACTGTAAACTGGCAACAGCATTTAAATTTACGTTCCTATATTTAACATGTATACTCGGCTAAATTATGTAGATACAGAACTCTATCTTGTTATTTTATGATACCGTAAAATAAAGTAATTTTGGTTCGGGCGTTCAGCTCTGTGAGGTGCAGCAATGCTTTAACAGATATCATCCTCAGCATGGCATCTCATCATTAAAAAATAATTTTAATAAAGTATTCTTATTATGTTTTATAAACAAACATTAGTATTACATTCTTTAAATATCTATAATAAAATTAATCAAATTAAAAGTTCTAAAATAGACAAAAAGTTAGTTTATTTTGCTTAATTTAATGGCCAAACATGTCCGGACCACATAACATACAGCGTAATGTTAAAATGTAACATACATTATTTAGAATTCCATTTGATGAGGAAGCATAAAAATTTTATTATCGGATTTTACTGCTGCCGGAATATTCGATATAAGCATTCTGTATAACGTTTCTTTAATTGTAGATTATGTGGTTTTAGCCTTTATGCCATAATGAAATTAGAGGCTTAATATTAAACATAAGAAACACACCGGATACTATTGAAAGGCTTCCAAATATCTGTTTTCAAATCTAATTTTACGTTTGTTTCGCCAAGGAAGCTATTTATCCCTTATTAGGGTGTAATAATACTAAAATAAGTATATTAAGCTTTAAAGAAACTATTTTTTAAAGAAGCTTTAAATAAAGATATGCGTCTAATAATGTTTTCTCACTTATTTGGAGACAAAATAGTTTTTAAATTAAAAATATTTTACTTTTTTTCAATTATTTATAAATATAACACACATCAAAATGGTCTAGGGAACTAATTTAAAATTTTGTTTTCTCTGAGCTCTTTATGTTAGAAAGTAAAATTAAAAGATAAAACGAAAATGTCATTAGAATGTCTTTGTCTACACCAAAAATAAAAACATTTAATTCTATTCAGCTATTCTATATAATAAAATTAATAATTTTAATTAAAAAAATATAAAAACAAAATCTAATACCATGTATGGTCACCCCCTATTGTTTATGACAACTCTACACGACGAGGCATACATACTTCTAATTAAATTATCTTATCTCGTTTTGGTCAATTAGTTACCACTCCTCTCTTAAAGAGCTTTCCATCTACGCTCTACTTTGGAACACCATTGCACGATTCATAACACGTCTTTGCTTTATAGGATTTAAGTCAAGATACTGGGGAGGCTACGGCAACACGCCACGCCACGCGAAGCTATGCTACCCCACGTCATGAAGATCTGTACGTATATTTTTCCATTATTTAATTCCATGTATTGCGTACACACTAGGCAACACGCCACAGATTTCATGTGTACACTCTTTCCCACGTCGCAACACGTGGGCCCACCAGCACCTCTGCCTATAACTTACAGCATACCAATCTTGGATCCTAAAACTCTCTTATTTACAAGACGGCAAATTTACCTTTGTCCCCTAGACCATTTTGATATGATAAGTAATACAAGAATGTAACATGATCACAAAATCAAATTACTTTTAAAGATAATATTCTATGTCGTGTATAAACATGATTCCACGCCGTGTATGCATAATAAGAATGTAGGAATAAAAGAAGATTAAAATTGGTTTATTGATTTTTAACCTTACTGCACGTTCCTGAAAAGCCTCCGGCCTGAAGAAATGGCACTCCACGCAAATTGAATGAAGATTTCAGCAAGATAACGTTTCTTCTATAATGAAAACTCGAAGGAACGCATGATAAGGTAACATATTTGTTAAAAGCCGCCGAAGAATGGAGGGAGAGCAAATAATTTATTACGTTTATCAATCAGTGCGTTTCAAAAGGCTAAGTAGGGCCATTTTTTAAAGTCATTTCCCAATAAATTTATTTTCCAATTTGCGACTTTCGAATTTGATGACTTGATTTCTCTAACAGGTAAATTGTTTCTCGTGCGATAATTTTTTTTTACAAAAAAAGTAATATTTTTAGAAAAATCAGTAAATCTAGAGAAGTTATACAGGGTGGTACGGATTGTATTCGGGAAACTTCGGGAGCATATTCTGCAGATAAATAAATAAAAATGTTCGTATAAATGTATGTCCTAAAATACTTCGTTTTGGAGATACAGAATGTAGAAGTTTCATTTTTATTTCGATTTTGATCAAATAATTTCTGAACTAACATTGATATTTGAATGAAAATTGGTGTCTGAGTGTTTTTGAGATGATAAATTTGATTTCGAACTAATATTTATGAATCCTACTGGTAGTGGGCGCCACCTACATATTTTTATAACTGGTTTGAAGTGTAATAACTTTTCATCCGTACCTGTATAAAACTACTAAATGAAAAAATATACATTTCTGCCGTTTTTTAGATAAAAATATGTCTCTTAGTAAAAATCGCTACAAGTAATGTTTCTCGAGATATTTAGAATCGAAATAATCAATCATGTCATTGTCATTACTGACAAAAATTAACCATGTTGACAAGATAGTTATTATAGAAATAATAAATTTGCAATATTTTTGTGCCAAAAAAAGTCTACAACACCCTCTATTTTTTGTTGACATGTATTGATAATTTACATTCCAAATATCTTGAGGACCGTTACTCGTAGCGATTTTTATTAAGAGGCTTTTATAAGTAAAAAATGACGGAAATATAAATTTTTTCACTAAATAATTTTATACAGGCACGGATGAAAAGTTATTACCCTTGTAACCAGTTAAAACATATTTAGATGGCACCGCCTAAAAGTAGGAGTCATATTAACATCGACACCAATTTTCATCTAAATATCGACGTTAGTTTTGATTGAAATTATCTGGAAAAATCGAAATAAAAATAAAACTTCTACACCCTGTATCTCCAAAACGAAAATACTTTAGGACATACATTTATACGAACTTTTTACCTATTTTTATCTGCAGAATACGCTGCCAAGTTTCCAGAATACAATTTGGACCACCCTGTATAATATTTGCTTGATACATCTGTCACAGTTGAACAGAAATTCGAGAAATAAATAAATAATATTTAATTAATTAGTAAATACCAATTTATATTTAATGTCTCCTTTAACTATGCATGTTCTATCTAAACAAATATATTTATGTGTTCCCCTATCTGATTTATACATTTTTTGAATTTCGATTGGATTCGGAAAATTGAAAACATGCCCATTCGTGATATTGCAATGAATAGCCGTAGCAAAATATTTAATTTTTGAGGCAAAAAACATTCAAACTGCCGCACATTAATAACGGGGCTTGTTGGAAAATGACATTTTGTTAGACGGACAAATGTTTTAATTGTTCAGAAACATAAAAAGACTTTTTAACTTCTTTATATATCTGGTACTTTTGTCTACTACATAAATTTTAAATATTTTTATAAATAATAAAGTACTAGAAATAATAAATCTGTTAAGCATCCCGTTACTTTTTAATTTATTATTTAAAAAAATATATAAAAAATATTAATAAACCAGCTTTTTAGATTAATAAAAGAAACAAATGCTGTTATAATAAACAGTCATATTTTTGAAGCTTTGTTCTAATAAATTGTAGTTCAGCTAACAGTTTAATACTGTTTTATAAAATATATTTTCAATATAAAAGAATAACAGCAGTGATTGTTTAAAGAATAATGTACTGGAATATGATTTCAATGGACAAAATTAATATTTCGATTTGACTAGGTTTTCCATGGCAGATACATCAACAAATATTTAAATAAAAAAAAATTGATACACAAGAAATTGTCTGCAAACGTTAAAGATTTCTTTAATTTTGATTTAAAACTCTACCAGAAATTCAGATATGATTTTTTTTATATAAAAAACTTCATGTCTAAAAACAGTCCATCCTTATTGAATTAATATATTATTATCATATTAATTATTATTAATTAGAGAGCTGCAAATTAATAAATTTGCAGCTCTGGCTTTATTAATATCTGAAAATTGTATTTCCTTTGTGACAGGCCAAAAGGATTAATAGAAAAGGCGCCAATATTTTCCCCGGGCACGTGAAACGCATTCAAAGCTCAGGATTATTATTGAGGTAGTTTCCTTATTACTCTCTATGTTTGGAATAAATTATTAACCAGATTAATACGTGACATATAATCATTAGTATTCGTCTTGTCATTGTGCTCGTATTCATTAGATGCACCTGTATAATTGTATATGAACGCTGATGTAGCTATATGATCTTAACATTTATCCCTGTTCATACTTGATCCCATATTTCGACTAAAATAGAGAACTTCATATTACTTATTACTTATAAATGTGTCTTGACTACGATATTAAAAAATAAATTAATAAACTAATCAAAACAATTTAAGGATCAGTTATATTATGTATATCTTTATTTACTATGTTTATTGACCGATCACCCTATATTTATAGCAGCATATAATTAATTAATAAATATATCAAAAATACGCATATGCTGAAGTGGGAATCGAGCCCCTTAAATACAGAAAGAAGAAGCAATCCTACCTCACTTCGGCATTGGCAAATCCTAGCTATATAGTGAGAGAAACAATGCTATCCCTTCATATGGAAGAACATCTGCCTATGATAATCAATGAAATCCCTTTAATTAATAGAATAGCCTAAGAGCTGACGACATATTTAGAGAACATATTTTAGGCAAGCTAGAATAACTAAAAATGTATAGTTTATTAACTGGTGAACCCAGAATCCTAAGTCTGGCTGAGGGGTTGGGGGTATTTCGCTACTGCGCAACCCATAACATTTGCAAAAAAATAAATCCAAAAAACATTCTTTAGGCAACTTGAAATTTGTTTATTCTTAAATTTTAGCATCTTTTTAACCTAGAAATAAGTGTGCCAGACTTTTTTTTTCGGGTTTAAAGTGTAACCAGACCATTCCAAATATGTTTAATTATTATACCTGGAAAACATACTTTAGGCATTCTAAAATTTTTACAGCGTGTTTATTAGATGATATTAAAAAATATGTGTTAATTGCCGGACGAATTCAATGGGATTTAATACTTGCCAGACGCGAATAAAGATTTTAAATGAGCGCGATAAGAAAGTCTTATGAGTATCTATAAGCGCGAGAAAGATAGTTTATTGAGACCCGGTCCGCAGCCGATGCGGCTGACGTAACAGCATTTTGGAATCGTAAAAACTTAAAACTAACTAATATTGAATAAATAAAAAGAAACATTTTTTAATAAAAATGTATGATTGAAATCCTTTCAATAAGAAGACTTTTTAATTTAAGTATTTTGTATCTGAAAGAATAAAAAGACGAATAATTATTTAAAAATTAGCATAATATAAAATATATTTTTTTCAAACGTCACAAAAGTATAATTATTATTATACTTTTGTGAGACATATTATATTATTAATTTTGCGACCTGATTGACAATATAAAAAAGTCATTTTAACGCCTAAGCATAAAAGTCGTCATGCACGTCCAATATTTAATTTATAAATACATATTTGTACATGGTAACTTAATTCCACCCATATAATCTCTGAATTAAAAGCCTGCAAATAATTGAAATGAAACCGAAAAAAAATTGTTTTTATGAAAATTTGAAGTACATACTCCAAAATACTGTTACGTCAGCCGCATCGGCTGCCGACGGGTCTCAATAAACTATCTTTATAGATAGCGTTTATAGATACACATAAGACTTTTTTGTCGCGCTCATTTAAAATCTTTATTCGCGTCTGGCAAGTATTAAATCCCGTTGAATTCGTCTGGAATTAACACATATTTTTTAATATCATCTAATAAACAGGCTGTAAAAATTATAGAATGCCTAAAGTATGTTTTCCAGTATAATAATTAAACACATTTGGAATGGTCTGGTTACACTTTAAGCCCGAAAAAAAAGTCTGGCGCACTTATTTCTAGGTTAAATAGATGCTAAAATTTAAGAATAAACAAATTTCAAGTTGCCTAAAGAATGTTTTTTGGATTTATTTTTTTGCAAATGTTATGTGTTGCGCAGTAGCGAAATACCCCCAACCCCCCAGTCAGACTTAGGATTCTGGGTTCACAAGTTATTAAACTTTTTTTTTTGTTATTCTGACTTGCCTAAAATATGTTCTCTAAATATGTCGCCAGCTTTCCGGCTATTATGAAAATCCTCCATGGATAATACCTGAAACGGAAGTAATATTAGACCTGAATAACCTCACACGTCAAGACACTGATATATACCAACGACAGTGCCAGAAAATACTAGATCAGTACAACGAAAAAATTGTCTTTATAATTGGAACCAAAACAAAAACTGATGTTGGATGTGCAAAAATCATCAACGGCTTTCCACATCAGCTTTCCAATGGACTTTGGGAATTTAGAAATTTAAAAAAAAATAATTTTACAGTAGATTAAACATTTTTGTGAAACACAAGAGTGAAAACTTTTCGTTATTTCAAAGCAACAAAGAAATCCAATCCATTTCGTTTGGCTTAATGAATCGAAGGGATAAAACATTTTTCCGGCCACCATTTAAAAGCTCAATGTCGAATCTAATTTAAAAGTAATCAATCATAAAATTAAACCTGATATTTCGCTATATTTGGATTAAAACGATTTAATTGTGATCAATCAGGCATAAAAGTTTCAAATATTTCTTGGAATAGCTAATAAGTTAAAGCCGAGATTCTGAAAATCGCCAGTAACATTTAATGAAATATTTTATTATGCTCTTGCAATTAGCAAACTGCGTACGTCATCATCCTAGTCATCCTTTAGATAGTAAAAATGTATACAGACTGTCTCAATGCTCCCTGGACAAAAAGTAAGTATTTATGGAATCAAAATAAGTTCATTTGACACAATTTACCTCTATACAAAAATGTTTTGTTTGTCCGATAGAGGATATCAAATGTTGAAAAAATAAACACATTTTCATTTAGAACCGATATTCCGATAACCGTTACCCCGATAACTGTTAAGAACCGTTACTCCTAATAAAGACTTACTGAATAAATTTTAAATTAGTTAACGTTAATGATGTACTACTTGAACTTTAGAATTTTTTAATCGCTTTATAACATACCCACATATGTACGCTCCAATACCCTCAACATAGGGCGTTAAATCCCAAGCATTTGAGTTTAGAAACTCATTCTTAGATATGTCTTCTTTAATTCTTTAATACGTTGTTGTAGCTTTACATAACTAGGTGATTTTTCTAAATCTAGAATAATTTCGTCTCTTGTTAATAAATTAGCAGAAGATAAAATTGATACTAACCCTAAATTTGTTGCATTCCCCTTTTCACCAATAATAATGCAAAATTTGCAGTTACTTCAGCATCTTTAAAATCTGCAGGTGATAGGTCTTTACATAGAAACAATAATAAGTCAGCAAGACCTAGGGCTAGCATGCAGTCCCTCAATGTTTTGTTGGAGCACTAATATTTCAATAAAATTCCAATAAACCTTTTCATCATTGAAATCGGAATGTATATATTGGAACACGAAATATGTATATATTGGAACGCAAAATAGTTCTTTACTAATTTTATCATGTGAGAGATAGACATCTAATCGAAACTTAAGTTGCAAAGTAAAACTTTTTCACTCTTTTTGGATTTAAATTTTAAAGCATCCAGTGCCGCTTGCGTCCTTCCTGGTTCTCCATTAATAGGACGGTACCAAGTGAGGTAGGGAATTGTTAAATGTTTTCCTAACAATGTCGTATGCCTTCGGGGAATAAAAAACAGCGTTAATGCAAATGACCGAACACAATCATTATATTTCTGCGTTTTAGATCCACTCAGCATTCTTTCAAATATTTCTCTATTTGGACCTTGGAAAGAGTTACCTAAAAAAGAATATCATATAAAATATCAACATTTTTCAACCTGAATAATAGATTAATTTTTTTAAACCCACGTCAATATTTACTTACTAAATTAAAAAAAAAAAAAATATATATATATATATATATATATATATATATATATATATATACAGGGTGAGTCTTAAATAAGTGCAAATATTTTTAGGGGTAGTATATTTCGAGCCCAGAATTACGATTATGAGTTTTTTTCGCAAAATTTGATTTTTTGTTGAAAATTTGGATTTTTTTAGTTTGTGGTTAAAAAGTTTAATTTCTTGATAATATGGCAATACAGGTAGTCGATTAAATTTACGAAGAAAACTCAGAAAAGATCCATTGGTTCTCAAAATTTAAGCAAAAAATCATTTTTTTGGAAATTTTCAAAGTAAAATATCTCGGTTATTTTGGACTTTTTCGAAAAACGGTGAAGAGAAAATATGTTTCTTTTATCGAGATCCACCAGCCCTGAATGTATTTACACTTATTTAAGACTCTCTGTATATAATAATCGGATAAAGAAAGCACCGTCGTCGGTGGAGTTGGAAAATACTAATACTAAAATTTATGTAAGGGTGGGGTTAGTTTTCACCCTTTCCGTAATTCTTCTTTATTTTTGTGAAAGTCAAATGTCAAAGTATTTAGCAAAACATAGACACCCAAAATATCACTCAAATCGGCATAGCGGTTCTTAAAATATCTTAAAAAATGTATTTATTTTTCTAAAATTTGATGCCCTCTCGCGGATAGAGGTATTTTTTTTTAATATAATAAAACATTGAAAACTTGAACATCGATATAATGTTACATCCCTATAATAGGCGAACGGTTGAATGGCAAGGGAAGTTAATCGACCCCTCATGTAACCTAAGGAAGACGAGGAGGAAAATTAGGAGCTTGGTACACCCTATACATTCTACTGCCCAATGGACTTATTTTGATTCTATATCCACGGATTATTGGGATACCCTGTATAGCTATGTTAATATTTTATACGAGGAATGCTCCAAACAATAAATAACTAGTTTAAACATTGAGTGTGGCCCAGTTTTCTGAGTTTAATAAGACTATACGGAATATTTCTATCAAATGACGTCACAGTGCCTGTTATAGAGTACATCTAATACGTGTGGAAACTACGATATATGTCTTTGCGTGCTTTACTTACATATTACATACCTAATAAGCCCAGATGCAGTTCTACGAAACAAATCGCCCAATACAGTTAAGTGTTCTATTTCACCATACGACATTTTAAAAGAAAACCAACAAGACCCTTTTTATTTATTCTGTGGTACTAATAGCAATTGCACTATTACCACACTATTACTAAATGAAGGGTCCAGGGGAAAACATAATAAGAGCCATTTTACTAATTTTACAGGAGAGCCAGAAAATGTGAGAAAACTAGATTAATCATAAAACATGTTACAAAGACAACGCAAAGTTATTTGTTATTGATATATCGAAAATGATGGCGCGCAATTTAGATTTCACAAGACGAGATATTGAACTTTGCGCAAGTAACAAGGGTTTAGAAAGGCTAAATCAGAGCGAAGTTGAAGGAACAATTATTACTGAAAATCACGTGGATTTGTTGGTACCAACAGTTTCCAAAGTCTCCATGGACTGAATTAGGATAAATATTCCCTATTCATTTTAGTAGTTCTATTTAAGGTATTATTTACTGTTATCACCGCTATTTTAGATTACTATCTAAACAATCTCAAATACAAGTCTTTATTAGTAGCAAATTTCTTTTGTTAAATAAATCCAAAGCATTTATACTCAAAACTCCAATTTTGAAAGATCTCACGTTAGATTAGAGGAGAGGTGAGGCAAATCTCAAGACATCTCACCAGTGAGGGAGTCAAAAATCTTCAAAAATGCCTCACTCAATTTATGGACATAAGTCTACAATTCATATTAATTTTAATGAAATATAAATAGCCTTTTACTATAGACAAAAACTAATTTGAAAATATTTTGAAAACTAGTTTATTTAATTTTTTTTATAAAACTTGTGTAATGTAAAAAGAAATGGGCTTGAGTATTATTATTTTTTACGAATCAATTTAAAAGAATTTATATGAAAAATGGCAATTGTTTGAGCTAGTTTTTTATTCGATTGGGTACTGAAAGAGAATATCGAATGGAAGGAAGCAAATAAAAACGGAGAAAGAGCCAATAAAACAAATCGACGATAAGTTTGCCATTTTTCAATTTCCTTCAAAGGAATAGGTTTATATATACATGTCCTTGCGGTCTAGCTGACTGTATATTTAACACTCCACATCTATCTCCATTATCAAATTTAAGGGAGGTCACTCGACCACCATTCATTGTGTGGTATTTATTTACCTTTCTTTTTCTCAGTATATTTTTTTTAGATTTTTTTTTACTTTTTTCCCGTGAGCAAAATTTCTAAATATATTTATTCAATTTACCGTTACAAAAAATGTTAATATTACACACAGAGAGTGGTTTTTTTAGCTGAATTCACTTATAAAAAATCTAGTATGCGAGTTATAACTCAAGAAAGGGGGGCACAATAGATCTGTAAGGTCGCCGTAATTAACCCCCCTCGCCCTCCTTCTACATTCTACTTTAGCTAAACGAAAGCTGAGCTCCATTTGAATATCTAGTATCTAAATTTCATAGATACTAGCAGGTCAGTGATCGGCAAGTACCCGGTATATTGAAATTTGGGTAAATATCCAAGTTTTTGCACCCGGTCAACGTTTTTAATTTAAGGTACTCTAATTAATTTGTTCTAACAATTTTTAAATTAAAATTATTGAATTACTAATATCGCTACTTAAAAATATGGGTTGATGGTAGAAGGCCGAAAATTTAGGGTTGTATGTATTTTTTAATGCCAAATCATAAAAAAGTTAAAATAAATAATTTTGTCGAAAAATAAAAAAATAAAATTAGGGTGGGCTACCCTTATCACTTAGGGGTATAAAAAATTGCTAACAACCTATTCTCAGACCCACTGATTATACATATAAAATTTCATCAAAATCGGTTAGACCGTTTCGGAGGAGTAAGGTGTAACAAAAACTATGACACCAGAATTTTATATATTAGATAGATGCATTAATAAATCAATTAAATTTTATCTGTGCTGATTGTATGACACTGCCAGAGATAAAACTGTAATAAAATGGAAACGACAACAGGTAACAAAAATTATAAAAAAACCCTTATTAAAAAATAGGGGTTGATAGTAGAAGGGTGAAAATTTAGGGTTGTACGTATTTTTTAATGCCAAATCATAAAAAAATTAAAGTAAAAAATATTGTTCAAAAAATATAAAAATAACAAAAACTATGACACCAGAATTTTATATATTAGATAGATGCGTTAATAAATCAATTAAATTTTATCTGTGCTGATTGTATGACACTGCCAGAGATAAAACTGTAATAAAATGGAAACGACAAGGGAACGATGTCATACAAAGTAAATTAATAATTAATTAAATCGAATAATAAGGCAGCAAATTGGTCAGCATCGAGTGGGGTCCCTTCCTAACGGGATGAACAACTTAGCTGTCTCCAGGGATCGATGTCCGGGCATTAATATCGGCCGGTGCTGCTATCCCGAGGGCACAACCTATAAAAATTTTATACTGACGCGTTTCCCTTACATCAGTGCTTTGGATTATTCAGGCGGCGTGCTGATGCCAAGATTTTTGCGAGGTTTGTTCGATGATTATTTAAAAAGCCCTATAGAAATGCAAATTTAACCCAAAAAATAGAGAATAGCAAGGAAGCGTTGGGATATATAGCAACATCAACATTATAAATATAAATCTAGAGTAAAATGTTTGAATAAACAAGTCAATATCATATTTAACCTTTACCGGCTAAAGAGTGATCTGCTAAACACCTCGAGCAAAGAATTCCTCTTTATTTCGCAAACGCAAGCAATTGCAGCGGTGAGAATGCATGTACCTTTAAGTCAATAGGCGCTGAATAAGTTAGTAAAGCAATAAACGCGTTAGTGTTCGATTTTTTATGTAAAATAATGGATGTTTACGAAGTTCGTGAGAAAATTCAAATTGTAAAATGGTATTTCCAAAATAGGTCTTATCGGGATATACAAACAATTTTTCCACAAACTTTTGTACACAGGCCAATTCCATCTTTACCTACTGTATCAAGAGTTATTAATAATTTTGAAACACATGGGTGCGTGTTCACACAAAAACACAAAAAGCCTGATGTGTTGATTAATGAAGAACAGGAGTTAAAGCAAGTGTTCATTTGTGCTACCGCGGATCAAAATCCCACGTTTTCAAGTAATCAAATTGCTGAGGTGGTTGTCCTGCCCACAATGCCCGTATTGTTCAAGAATATTTGAACAATACTTTTCCCAACCGTTTAATTAGTGAAATGGAACTATTTTGTGGCCCGCTAGATCACCAGATCTTTCTCCCAATAACTTATTTTTGTGGGGTTATGTAAAATCCAAAGTGTATGGTCATAATAGGGCTAATTATCTGGATGAGCGTCAAATAAAAATACGAGAGGCTTTCCAAACTATTAGCCCTAATATGTTAGCCAATGTCAGACTAATTTTACGACCGCCTGGGCTTCTGTCTAGCACAAGAAGATGGTCTTTTTGAACACTTGTTATAACTTTTTTTTATTTAGTAGAGTAATATTTTATTTTTTTTTTTTGGTTTAGAGAATTTATTTAGAGGATCTCCAGCAAATAATAAATAAGATAGGGGACATGGGAAATCGTTTCGGTCTTAAAATCAACGCTGCCAAGACCAAACTTATGGTAATAGGACGCCAGCCTACAATCAACACCGCATTGACCGTGGATGGAAATATTATAGAGCGAGTTCCACGATTTAAATATCTGGGTGCCATGATCAATGAACGATGGGACTGCGATGAGGAAGTTAAACTTAGAACGAATTATGCAAAGTCAACATTTTTTAAACTTAAAAACTTCCTATTAGCATGCAGTCTCCCGCTAACACTTAGACTACGGGTAGTGAAATGCTACATATGGCCCATCTTACTATACGGCGCAGAAACCTGGTCACTCAAGGCTAGAACCCTGAACCGCATCGAGGCTTTCGAAATGTGGACTCTCCGGAGACTCTTACGTGTGCCATGGACTGCACATGCAACCAACGAAGAAGTTTTAAGAACTGCAAGCTATGAACGAGAAATGCTTAATATAGTTAAAGAAAGGAAAGTCTCATACCTCGGCCATATCCTTAGAGGAGACAAATATTACATTCCTAAGCTGATTCTACAAGGAAAGATAGAGGGACGGCGAGGCCCAGGAAGAAAACAACATTCCTGGCTAAGAAACATACGGGATTGGTGTAACATCAGCGACGCAGCCACCATATTTCGAAGAGCCAAAAACGGCACTCTACACATTGTATGAAGAGTACAGACAATCGCCAACGTGCGGCTAAGCACAAGGCACAGGAAGAAGAGAATTTATTTATTTTTAGTTTTGGCTTGTAAACACACTCCAATAATAAATATTTAAGTAATTTCAATTTAAATGTTACCTTAAGTGAAGGTAAACGCTTAATATGAAAATAATAAATACTCGGCACTCCTCGAGTCATATTCCTAGTCTGTCATGACCGACCCGTCCAAGCACAACGGGTAAACGTAAATTCGTCCGGCAACTTGCTATGTTACTAGTAGCCTGGTCTTCTCTGTATATAAAGCGCTAAGTGCCACGGCTATTAACGTTATAGAACACTGCTAAAATACCTTGAAAATGGAATGTCTGGATTTTTTTGTACGTCTGGCTAGAGCTGCTTCAACTCCATTGAAGGAAAAAGTTTGTTCAACCCAAGTATCCCAAGAGGACTAACTACAAGGCGAATATTGGAGGACACCTATGCGAAACAACAGCTAAAGAGGAGCACCTAGAAAAAAGACATCTTAGCTCTAAGTGTCATTGTAAGAAGATAAAAAAAGAACATAAAAAGAAGCACAAAGTATATATGTACAGTTTGTAAAAAAAACATTTGTCTACATTTCTCAAGAGTTTGAAAAAATATGTTTAGACTGATGCGAGGATGAAAATATGTAAAAAATTAATTTATAATCTTTACCATATACTTTTTAAAATAATGATTTCCTTCCTATAGCGATTAAAGGAAACTTAATAATAACAACCCCCGTTAAGGGTTAAAATATTACAACGCCTAAACCAATAATTTCAAAAGAAGAACTTGTTGCCGATTGACATAAAAACCACTAAAAGTATTTCAATCCAATATTCAGTTTGCTCAGTACGAGAATCGTACTCGTTATGTTTACAAAACTGTGCTCCTAAATCAATATGAAAACGTTCATAATATCAGGTTTTTACGCATTCTCTTTGCTTACTCTATGGCCACTTTTTATCTCATTGATTGTTTACTTAACTTAAAACCACTTTTATTCTTGTTTTGCATTTTACGATATTAATATCAAGTAAAAAAAAAACTTATGTCCTTATTATAACAATGAAAAATTGTATTATACTTCATTTTGTATTATATTTCATTCGAAAGTGGTCAACTTGACAAGTTGTTTAATATAAAGCTACACAGGTCTTTTCTTATAACTCCAAATCTCTGAAAGACACTGTATGAATTATGATATTATAAGCAATATTGCTGAAAGTTTAAAAAATAAAAATAAAACAGAGATATGAATATGGATGTAGAGAAAATGAGCATAAATTGCTACACTTGGCGCAATTAGTAAAATCAGGGTTACAATAAAATTACATTGATTTTTTGAGAGGCCTCTAATGAAGCATGCTTGCGTAATCCATCAATAATCCGTTTTATGGTAACAAAGGGACATTCATTAAGTGGACCAATGAGATTTTTCAATCCGTTTAAAGGATTATTAGGCATTTAGAGAGTTGTAGTCCTGCTTAAAGGATTTACTTTTGGCTAGTCAAATTTTTTTTTAGATTTTCAACTTTAGTGATAAAATAACAATGAAATTCACGGCTCAATTTTAAGGACTAAAATTAACAATTTATAAAAAATAAAATTTTTAATTTTATTTCGAGATGAAAATGGCATATTTCCGCAAGAAGTTTTTGATGTGTTTATGTGTAGAATATAAAGCAGGAACATGTTTTCATGTAACTGATTTCAGTTATTCTAAATTTGGAAAGAAGAAAATGATGCATTTCCACAGAGATATTTTTGTGATTTTGTGTTTGGGGAGGCTTCTATATACTAGATTTTTTGTTTCATTTTTATAAGTGATTTTAGTTAAAAAAATTCACACAAAATCACTAATTTCTTTTTACGAAATCTATCGAATCTAGCTGGAGATAACATGAAAATCGACTGATCTAATACAGATCTCGCGCGATTCTAATTTTCCCGTTCTAAAGAAAAAGCCATCTTCTCGTGTAAAAGGAAAACTCCTGATTGCTACTGTCTATCGTCCTCCTCGGCAAGGCGTATCCAGACCGAGGCGGTTTGGGAAAAGAATCTAAAACCTGGATTACGGCAAATCGTGGACTTCCATAAAATATTCTCTTTAAACGCTTTTGACACGCCTCAATCGCTTTCCTGTGCGATCTCTTTGATATTTAAGGTTGGAAAATAAAAAAAAAACGAAATCTAACATTCTTTCCCCTTGTTTTAATATCAATGTTCCAAATTCGACACCAGAAACGATTTTTTTTGTTAATTTTTTGTCTGGAACAATCTAAACTCTAGAATATTCTCTCTTATTATAAACAAAACATTTTTTCTCAATAATAAGGGACCGTCCTATGCCGAAACCGTAAACAGTGCGACTTGTGAGGCCTATTGTGTTTGTCCCCTTTGCATGCCTGCAGCCATTCTCCTATGCCTGTACCTTGCACCAACTTGTGCAGGTCCTTGATAGGATGGGAGCACAGTTTTCCCAAATAAAAAAAGTGATGATCCAAAGACTAGCAGTGACATATTATGTGCTCCGCTCTTTCAGCAGCAAAAACTTTCTTGATACAGGTTGAGCTTGTTGAGGTAGCACTTGGCAGCCATATATATCCTGTCAAGAGATCTGCTATCATCCGCACTTTATTCCTACTAAGCATTAGGAGTTCCTTTGTAGTTTTAGAATTAGGCCCTTGGAAAAAGGCCTTGCTGTGCCTGTGCCCCTGTCTATTTCTCAGCATAGTTGGTGATGCTGCCGCATCTGCTGGTGATACTAACATGGTAAGCAAAACGCGCGTCCAATGCACAAGTAAAATGTTTTGTGTTGAATTAGTGTTTTATTTTGCTGAAAAATTATAATAAAATAAGGATTTTTGTGGCAAATGTTATTGAAAATTAATTTCCTTAAAATAATATTATGAATGAATTATTGATTCCGGATATTCACATAAAGAAAAACTCCCAGAAACCAATATCCTATTAAAACTTTCCGATGTTTTTATATTATCCGAACGAAATCGTATTGTCCTAAGTAAATTTACTGGTCAAATACATTTCCAAATGAGAAAGGAAACCTATTTGAACTTTTAGACAACAATAAAGTTGAAAAACAAAGGCCATGCATTTCCCTACTCTCTGCCATCCTTCAGTAAAAGACCGCAACAGTACATTAGAAAGTAATTTTTTAAAACTTTTGGACACGATAATTACTTTATTTTCTATAGACACCATGATTTTGTGCAAAAATTATTTTTTTTGGAACTATTTTTTACACATTTCGGTCAAGGTCAGAATCATAATAAATATAGTCATAAAATTATGAAAATCTCAGCATTTGTAGCAAATTTTATGTAGATTCATATACACCGTTAAAGGCTTAGATACCTTATTTTTATGAGAAAATTAATTTATTGAACCCATTTTTGAGCTATTTTTGATGTTTTATCACTTTCCTAACCTACTATCACAGATAACAGAGTTAAGAGTTTAGTTACTTTAACTACTATTAATACTCTACACCTTTTAGTTAGTACGTAACAGGAGATTTAAACAAATCGCTGATTTGGCTGACTACATTATGGGGAATAGTCATCATTGTTAGCTATTCCTACATATTTTTAACGGCTTTAGCAACATAGTAAACACAGTCACAAAATTATGAAAATTTCAGAATACGTAGGAATTTTTATGTAGATTCAAAATATATACACCTTTGAAGGCTTAGATGCCTTGGTTTTGTGAGGAAATTAATTTTATGGACCCTTGTTTTTCAGCTATTTTTGATAAAGATTAAAACATCTCCTACGTCCATTACTGTTTTTGGAAGACTATGGCGCCACCACCTACAAATAGGAGTCTTTGTAATCAAATTTCCCATGTCATAAAACACCCAGACACCATTTTCATCCAAATGTCAGCTGTTGCAAATTATTTGGAACAAACCAAAATAAAAATGAAACTTCTAGAATGTATCTACCAAACGAAACATTTTAGGACATACAACTTATACGAACTTTTTTACTTATTTCTATCTGGAAAATATGGTGCCGAAGTTTTCCGAATGCAATTCGGACCACCCTGTATATTATAAGTTAGAAACTAATTTTACAGCAATCTACGATTAGCAAAGTGTTAAAAAGAATAAGAGACAGATTGCAAAGCCAAGCGAATCAAGCGAATTAGATTAAACACAACCAACAGTACGCCATTCAGTCCCTGTCTGGTGCAACATCTGCCGCTTATAACCTACTCGAGGAAATCTAATTTGGATAAGAAAAATACGATATAACATTATTCAGCGATATGAGAAAAGCACTTGATACAATAAGCAAAAACCTGTTACTTCATAAAGTAAAAAAATATATATAAACCTAAAAAACGATATTAAAAAAGGATGTTATTTAAAACTCTTTTATTCCTTTAATGTCCATCAAAATTTAGAAAAATAAAATCATTTTCATAATATGTTATGTTAACGCCCTTGGCTTTAAAACGGTTTATTAGCAATTCGGGGTAGATATATAATTATTTCATAATTCCGAGTCCAGCAATAAAAAATGTGGTTTGCTTCACGTTGTTCGCTTTATTTTGCGCCGCCTTGATGAATAAAAGGGTCTTATTTACACATTTCCAGTTACAGGGTAATTGAGTTTTTCTGCTTTGTAACATTATTTAGATGATTTTCAAAACAACGGCAGCTTAAAAAAGCTAGAATTTCGCAGCGACAATATCACAGCCACAAATCTTCATTATTATTCAAAACTTAAAAAAATTATTTAAACCACAAAACAAGGATTGTTTTGCATTCAACTGAATTTCTTTAAGAGAATATACTAAGGTCGACAAGGTATAAATTTGGGTCGAGATTTCCGTATGTAAGAAGAGTACAATGCATTTATAATGTACTGAACAAAGAGAAAAGAGTAAAAACGTTGCCAAACGTATGAAACAAACCGAGAAACTGTGCACATTGCAAATGTATCATCTTCACGATTTGATTACGTCTCATTATACTTCATTTGTTTATTTATTAACGAATTGTTGTAATTTTCCTTATAGCTTGTAAATTACTAAATGCAAGTTAGAAACACAAATTAAACACAAAAACGGTAAACGGTAAACGTGCACCTGTATCTCCGATAAATGTGACAACGCCGTAACAGCACACCGTCGCGTATTTCTCACTCCCACTTAATAATATCTCTACGCGATTCCCTTCCACACATGTAAACACCGGCCCAATAGCAAGACTTGCCAGCGAGGTATTTGCTTTTATAAAAACAAAAAAATTAAGGAAGCAAGAGAAGCAACTTAAATTTTAAGTCAGATTCTATCGATTTTCGACTTATAAGCTGAAGACTAAATATTTACGTCACTAGCAAAGGCTATTAATAAGCATTTATTAAAGTTTAGAAATAATTTATTCGAATTAGAGCAATAAATAAACTTATTAAGATCTTTCCGCATTTTAGAACAATTGCCGAAGTAATTTATACTAGAGACAATTCCCTGTCCTCCGCGTAGAGCAAAATACTTGAAAATTTAAAATACGCTTTTAGATCATTTAAATACAGTGAAATCTTACTTAACTTAATTATCTTTATTTAAGCGGGCAATTTGGTTAACATTGTTTTGGGAGATTCAGGAAGTCTAATTGAAAGAGATTTTCGGCTATTTGCAAGCCAAAACTTTATAGGGTGTTACACAAAAACGATTATGTTAATAACGCAAAATAAAATTTTTAAAAAAGAAAATGTACAAAACAAAATAGTTATTTTTTGTGAGCAGCCACTGCGTTGATCCAACAGAGATCAATTTGTCAGCAGTATTTTACCAATAAAACAAATTTGCATAATGAACAAAAAATACTTAGATCATATTAATGCTTGACATTATGGTACGTATACATTGGTGAGCTGCGCCGCGAACGCGCCGAGCGTTGGCCGCGCGTTACTTTTAATGTTTTAACGAACATCCCGCGATCCGTAGAAATCCCGCGAACATTCGTTTAATCGATAATCATGTAAATATCATCCAAGAAGAACTACAATTTTAGTAATGAGTAGTGCGACTCTTTAAACACCCCATTAATAAACAATAATCAAAGAAAAACACAAAAAAAGGAATTTATTCAAAGAAAACACACATAGTCACTGATAAATGCGCGCGGAATGCGCGCGGTGTCCTCACCCCGGCCCACAGTGTAACGAAATCGGGAAATGCGGGACATTAGCGCAAAAAACAAAAAATTTAATTCATCAAGTTTTTTTATATAGATGGATAAAGGACATCCCAGAGCCCCACCATGTGAGATATTTCTAGAGTTGACCTCTTAGTCGGGGAGTTATGGCGGGTTAAAGTTATGGTTTTCTTAATTTACCAAATCTGTACAAAAATTTCATACAATGAAATTTATTATTTTCAGAAGTTTCCTTGTGTTGTTCAATTCCAACAATTTTTTCCGTAAAGAGAGGTTTTTTACCAACAACAAACCTGGAAAAAATGTCCCAATTTTTTTCAAGTCTAGTTTCTACATATTTATTATGACTTTCAAAAAAACACTTTCATTCGCGCAAGGTTATATATACAAAATATCATAGAGTGGACCTTGTAGTATACTGTTACATAAAAATTTCATCCACCTAGATCCGAACCTGGAAGAAAAAAATACATTTCTTCGGCAATAATTAGGTTTTCCATTGATTCGACCGTAGTTTTTATACGTAATTTTTTGTGCTATATTGAAAAAGCTATACGCTTGCTATGAACATACTGAATGCTATTTTAGGGGCGAGGAACCATCCTCACATTGGGGTGGGGTACAGCTTACAACAATTCAGAAAATCTCAACATTGGAGAAAAATTACTCAAGAGAATATTTTTTCAAACCGGC
The DNA here is from genome assembly GCF_002938485.1 of Sitophilus oryzae. Classification (NCBI taxonomy): domain Eukaryota; kingdom Metazoa; phylum Arthropoda; class Insecta; order Coleoptera; family Curculionidae; genus Sitophilus; species Sitophilus oryzae. The sequence goes on from NW_022146479.1 coordinate 7,286,295, forward strand.
AAAATGTTCTTCGATATATTTAACACTCCACCCTCAATGCTGCATCATTGTTGGTGCCAAACTATTGAAGATATATTGCACAACTTATTGATATATTCAGATCCTCTACTTTCACATCTGCGACCAAAGCACTCTAAAAATAAAAAAGTAGACTTGTTTCCGGAAGCGAAAGAGCTCTTGTATATGGATGGAGAAGAAATTGAGAATTATTTTTAAGCATGTTTTATGTAAGTGCCTTACATATTATGTTATTTTGGAATAATATACACCCCACATAAATTATCGCATCACTTATTAATTTGGAAAACTGCAAAGTATTCTTAAATTCTCTTGGTTAACAATAATCTCAAAAGTTATTTGCATTAATAGCAACTTGTAAAGAAATGGAAAGTATATCATAACTCAGGCAGACCTTAGATTTAAGTTTTTCACATAAAAATGTTTGAAGCGTTTCAAGAATAAATAATACGAAAAATATGTGTTGCCAATTTTTTTGTGAGGTGTGTATTATGGTTTCCTTTGTTGAAGTTGAATACGTTTTCTTCGCATATTATCATATTATTTAATACTGTTAAATGATATTTGCCACTTGTGTCGTTCTCTTTGAGTTTTGCAGTTTTATCTAATTTATCCCTGATTATTTGAATATTTAGGAATGTTGATTGAGTTTTGACATATTAGCGGGAGATAAATCATTGTTCGACAGTGATTTGATAACGTTTTTGGTCCATAAGAGCTATAAACTCTTCGTAAATAAAGAAATATACCTGTAAAGTCCTTTTATAAAACTTCGTATTTTTTTTGACCTTCCATTACGCCTTTTTTTACTCTTTTCGTCCTGTAGCAAAAATTCCTAGTCGTATTATTTAATTTCTGTCAAAAAATGTCAGCAAGAATAGTGATAACTGAAGAAAAATGCCAATGTCCCACTATTTTAGTTTTCGTTACACTGTGCGGCCCGGCCGTCCCAATTGAAGAACGAACATAGAAGAGCGTCGAAAAACCGACTGGAGATGGTTCGCGACAAGCTGTTTGCGCGCAGAGTGCGCGCAACTTGAAAATACGTACCAATAGAGGCGAATCGGTGCGTGCGTGCCGCGCGTTCGTGGCGCAGCGCGCCAATGTATACGTACCATTAGATTCATTTTAAGGCTCAAACGCACTGACGACCAGGTCGTAGCTTCCAGCATTTGATTCTATGTTATTAGGAAACGCAGCTGCGACCAGTAATAACATTGAATCAAATGCTGATCACGGGATCTGGTCGTCAGTCCGTTTGAGCCATAAACCAATGAACAACAAAAAATGTAATATACAAAATACCATACGAATCTGATGTGATTCTATATTGGTAAAACATCCGTTAAATGTTCGAATTAGAACATAAAGATTAATTCGTAGGACACAGAAAGACGTAGAAAAGAAGCTTTTTAATTCAATTTAATATAAATAAACCTATTGTTGAGGCATTTTTAGAGGATAGTAATGTATGCATGACTACAGCTTCTTTGATTTTAATAAACATAGCACGATTAAAAATTAAAAACAGACAAAAAATAGGCATATACAGAAAGTTTCATGCTTATTGGTTTTACCTTATTAAGTTATTGTCATTTTAACAGAACGTCAACGATTCATAATAGACGAATCTGCTAAAAAACTATTTTGTTGAATAATTGTATTTAGATATTTTAAATAGTTTTTTCTTCACACGTTAAGCATTTTTTATCCGTTAGGCTTTATTTTTTATTATTAAAATTTGTCTCCGTTAGATCAACGCAACACGCAGGGGGTTTACAAAAAATAAGTATTTAGGTGTAGATTTTCTTCTACTGGCAAAAAAGCCAGAAGTCTTTTTTGAAGAAATACACTCTCCGCAAAGATATAGACATTATTAAGAAAAAAAATTAAATGATGACAAAAACTACTAAAAATTACGAAAAAACAACTAAAACAGCTACAATTTCTGAGACAATGTCAACGCTGTATTTTTTGGCGTTTTCCTAATTCCATTCTACATTTTTGCAGTGTGAACAATATAAAAACCATTACGCCATAATTTTTGTTAACAACAGGAATTTTGTCCTTATTCAAAAACTCGTGTTGCTGAAATACACGTTTTTATTCTCCGTTTTCGCACTCATTTTTTTTTCTTTCCCGCGGTTAGCGTTTTACTGGAATTATTTCAGTTGCCAAAAAAAAAACAGTTCAAATATTTGTTCAAATAATATAACGATTTAGCCTACGACTTTTTATATTTATTTGCCTTGTATGTTTAATCTTTGGCAACCAAACCTAACAAAAACTTCGAAACAAATACAACCGATTAATAAGACATAATATATTATATATGCTTTAACCTACGAGAATCATTTTTGAAAAATAAATTTTATAAAAATATTTTTAATATTAAAGTGGAGTGGAGATATTAATTTCGCTGTTTATAACTTAAAAGGAGAAAAGAACAAAGCAGACCCCTTTGACAAAAATAAAAGTGAGGTCATTATATCAATTTCTGAGTTGATGCAGAGATGTTTTGGTAACCGTAATGGATGGACTGGTTCTATTGTGTTCTCTTGAATTAGGAACTTTGATTTACTGCCAAGAAGAGTAGAGCAGCAGTTTATTCGGTCGACAGCTTGTTTACGAGTTCATAGGAATAGATGTCGGCCGCTACGAAAACATCTTAGTAAAAGTGTCCCTTTCTTTCGACCAAAACTAACTTGGCAAAGAGAAAAAATGTCCAAACTTATTTTCAATAATGTCGTTAAAACTGATCTAAAAACTTCCAAAGTTCCAGATAGAGTTTAGAAATTATCAGTGTACTTACAGAGTGTTAGGGGTTTTTCGTTTATTAGTAGAAGTACAAATCGTAAGAGATTTAAATAGGCATTTTCAATTTCATAAAAAACTAAAACTAAACATGTAGAATATAGAATGAGTGGGAGGAGTAACCTTAAAGATTTATTGTGTCCCGCTTTCTTGAGTTATAACTCATCATACATGGCAATTTTCCTTTTGTAGGGGGTAGAGGGCATTTCCCATGCTCCTATGACAACAGATGACCTTCTTACGAGGGTATACACCCTTCCACAGTTGGGGCTTGGCCCTCCGTGTTCTTCACAGTCGAGGAGCTTGTCTCCGGCTGAGGTGCCCCTGAGGCGGAGACTGGAGGATCTGTCTCCATTTTCTCCACCTCTTTAACTTGGTTTCTCCTTAGACGTGATACCGGTGTTGTCCCGAATCTATAATAAAGGATATATCCCTCTTTGTCTACTGCCTCCTTGGATTTCAGATAAATTCTTAATGCTACCATGGCCCTCCTCCCTCAAAACTAAATAAAAATAAATGCATTATTTAACTTTTTAACACAGGCGGCCGATTTAAATTAGGTAATCAAAACATTTATTCGACGTCAAATTTTGGCTATTGGCTATTCCCTGTGTGGAGAATTAATCTATGGAAGTCTATTTCCCCTTTTCGATAAGTTATGAAATAACCAAGATACGAAGGGGGTCAAAAAATGCAAGATTTTAAAATTCGACCTGTAATTCAGGCACTAAGAAAGGTATGACAAATCTATGTGTAGCTTCTTTAGTTTCATAAAAAAAGTAGCACAGTGATGTGTAAGCCGCATCTTCATATCTCTACTCATAAGCGAGAAACCCCATAAAGCACACGAAAATGGGACATCCTGTACATGGGGTACCAAAACTATTAACATTTTGGTATTTAAACCACAAAACAAACATTGTTCTGCATTCAACTGAATTTCTTAAAAAAAAATTATATTAATTCGCTTTAATGAGAACAAACAAATTAAGGAAGCAAGGGAAGGAACTTTTAAGGGAGCGTCCACGTATTTTTTTCGGACAAAAATAGTATACAAATTTAGGAAAACCAGTTTAATTCAAATAAACATGTTTCTAGACTTAAATATGTTGAAATCTTACAAAAAATTCACATGCCTATAAACTATAAACCCCATAAAACACACGAAAAGGGGACACACTGTACAGGGTGTATCAAAAAGTTGCCAAACCAAACAAATGCAAAGAAAATGCGAAATATCGAGCAATTCAAGTTAGGAACTGGTCGCAAGGGTATATAGGCATTATTTGTATTTATTTAAGAGACACTTGTGCGTAAATTGAATTTCCAAAGAAAAATAGATGAGTAAATATAAACAAACCGAGAAAAAATAAAGCTTATTCTCTTGTTACACGAGACGAAACGGAGCAAAGAAAAACATCTCTAAGAAACGCTTAATAAATATAAAAAGCAACACGTTTAGAAAATTCGACGAAAAAATAATGCAGAAAGATACTCAATCTGACAAATAAGAGGCGCCTCGGAAAGTTTTGGGGAAAGATCGATCGAACCAACCGTTGTTTCGATAAAAAGTTTGTCATTGTGTTCATTGGAGGAAAATAAAACCAAGCCGGGGGTATTTTCTTTTATTGAAATAAAATAACCTGAAGAATTGATTTCCTTTTCTGGCGACAAACATTGATATCGATACGATCCCATAATTTTAATAAGTTAAAGTTTAGCAGAATATAATCCCATCAAAAACATAGATTGTAAAAGAATGCCAAGTCTCGCAACACAATTCTTCCACTATAAAAAGTTGTGAGATCTCATTTAAAACCAAGTCAGTTTATTTTATTTAGTGTTAAAGAGAGCACATATTCAACAATTTTGTTATGAATTGTTAGTATCAATATTAGTCATCTTTATTTCGTTAATAATTATGATGACTTGGCAGTTGCACAGCACCATAATTATAAAAGAATAGAAATTAAAAATAAGAAATCAAAAATAAGAAGAATCTCGAAGAATAGAATAATTTTTTTTTTAATAGAACAGAATATCATAACGTGCATATAATTATATAATTTGTAGGAAATTTTATGTAGTTTCAGAAAATATATACCTTTAAAGGCTTAGGTATCTCGACTTTGTGAGAAAATAAATTTTTTGAGCCCTTGTTTTTCAACTATTTTTGATGAAGGTTAAAACGTCCCCTATATCTATTACTGTTCTCGTAAAACATAAATGGCCTATATTTCCTTACTCTGCGCCATTTAGTTAGCAAATAACAGCAGTTTTAACAAAATCGGTGACATGAGGAAAATCGCCAATTTTCATGACTATTATGTATGGAAAATACTCGGAAAAATGCTCAATTTTTGTCTATTTTTTACACATTTTCAGAAGAGATTGAAAAATAGTAAACTTAGTCATAAAGTGGTGAAAATTTCAGATTTTGTAGTAAATTTTATGTAGATTCATAATATATACAGGGTGGTCCGAATTGTATTCCGGAAACTTCGGCAGCATATTCTGCAGATAAAAATAAGTAAAAAAGTTCGTATAAATGTATGTCCTAAGATGCTTAGTTTCAGAGATACAGGGTGTAGAAGTTTCATTTTTATTTCAATTTTATCTAAATAATTTCTGACGTCAATATTTGGATGAAAATTTGGGTCTGGGAGTTTTTTGACATGAGAAATTTGATTTTGATGTCAATATGACTCCTACTAGTAGAGGGCGCCACCTACATGTGTTTTAACTGTTTTGAAGCGTAATAACTTTTTGTCCGTACCTGTATAAAACTACCGAACGAAAGAATATACATCTCTGTGACTTTTTACCTAAAAAATATCTCTTTGTAAAGATGGCTACGAGCAACCGTTCTTAAGATATTTAGAATGGTTAGGTTAGGTTAGACATGTCATTATTGACGAAATATAAACACGTTGAGTAGATAGTTATTTCACTGAAATAATAAATTTTTATTTTTTTAAACTAATCATAAATTCTTCTGCAAAAAATGATGGTAAAACAGTTTCTGTTGAACTTTTGGCACAAAAACATTTCAAATTTATGATTTCAGTCTAATAACTATTTAGTCAACATGTATAATTTATGTCAATGATGACAGGTATTGATAATTTCGATTCCAAATATCTCTCAGAAAACCATTACTCATAGCGATTTTTACCAAGAGACCTTTTTCACGTAAAAAACGTCGTAAATGTATATTTTTTTACTCAGTAGTTTTATACAGGTACGGACGAAAAGTTATTACTCTTCAAATCAGTTAAAAATATGTAGGTGGCGCCCTCTACTAGTAGGAGTCATATTGATATCAAAATCAAATTTCTCATGTCAAAAAACTCCCAAACACCAATTTTCATCCAAATGTTGACGTTACTTCAGAAATTATTTCGAAAAAATCGAAATAAAAATGATAACAATTTAACAAAATCGATGACATGACCAATTTTCATGTCAATATGTATGGAAAATAGTTGAAAAAATGCCCATTTTAAATATTTTTATACATTTGCAAAGGCCTTAGAAAGACATTAAACTTATGAAAAAATAATAGAATTATGAAAACAGAATAAAATTATGAAAATTTCAGAATGAAAACATAAAAAATTAAGTGAATTCTTCGACTTAAAATTATTGAAATATAAAGGCCATATCCGTATATTTAAAGGCTCGAAATTGGAGGAAATGTTCTAGCGCGAAACATCCCTTTTGGTTTATAAACCATACATTTATATCCTATTTTATGTCTCGTGTGTATTTTATTTCTCAATTCGTTTCATAAAAAAGACATAAACGTACTAAACCCAATTTAAAACACAAAATATATTGATTTGCAAAAATATGCTTTATTCGAAAAGATTGTTGCTGGCATATTAATTATTTTATTTATCCAATCCGTTATAAATATTTAAATTTATTGCCGTAATACTGGCATATGTAGATGCAAAAAGAGAAATATGTTTTAAGTATGATATATTTTGCGATTTTACATAAAAAGCCAGTAAAATCTTCAATGTTGGAGTAGAATAGGAAAATCGTTAGCTTTTCAAACGGTCTAAATATTCTTTTGAAAGTGTTTATACTGATATATGTAACTTACTTCCAGATTCTCGCCTTCTATAATGCTTTCTAAATAAAAATTTATGTAAAAAAATATTTCAAAATTTTTGTTTCGGTTATAAATATATTTTATAAGCGTTTTGAATAATTAAAGTTAAATAAAAATAGCTATTTGTGTTTGGTAAAATTCCAAAAGATTTATACGTAACCGGAAGAAATATGTCAGATTAAACTGACCGTTTGTTAGCCGGCTATTATCCCGAATAATTTATAAAATGGTAGATTACAAACTAATTAAAATCCCACACTTTGTATTCTCTGTAATTTTTGCCTCCATTTTATAATCCTGCCTTTTAGATTTAAACGCTTCCATCCACAAATATTTGCATTTTATTATCAGCTTTTACACGAGCATTTCTGATATTTAGACAGTGTAATTTGGAGTTTCGCTATATGAATAGTGCTATTTGCTATATTAACATTTCACAGTTAGTTATATAATTCATTAATAAAAATTTGCAATACACGATAATCTAACAAGTCATCGAAATATAAAAAAATGTGTATACATTTATGCTGTTTAAACTCTACGTAAAAGTACGAAATTTCGGGGAAAATGGTTTACCAATGTTCTCAAAAATAAACAGAATATATTATTTTGATATGCCATTTTAAGGACTGTAATTTCACCGGGATGCTTCCCGCGATGCCTTAAGATGCTCTTAGGGCACAAACATAGTGAGGCATCTCGATGCAATGCTTGTCAAGATGCTTGCCGCGCTGCTCGCCAGGAAGCTAGCCACGATGCATCCTACGCGCACTATTTTAAAACGGCAAGTAAGTGCGCGTAGGATGCATCGCGACTATTGTACAAACATAGTACGGGGCATTTCATCTCGATGCGATGCGCGCCATTCACCTCGCCATCCGGCGATGCTGAATCGAACATGTACAAATTTATGCGTCAAAACATACTGGAGCCTCGCACCTCGCCACACACCTAGATGTTCAGCGCGATGCTTCCTAGGAAACAAAATTTTTGTTTTTTTCGAGAAGCGGACGCGGATGCGGACTTTACATTTGACTGGTCGTTTAGGATCACAATTTGTGTTGAGCATATGTCGAACTAGAGTCGGGTGGAATAAAATGTTCACAATACATAATATTTAATTTATCACCAACAATGTAATAACCCTGATTCTATAGGGTCCGGCAATAGTGCTGGCCGACGCACTGCAGTTCTAATAATAAAAAACTTATGAATTTTGTAGTCCAGACATAAAGTATGTATTAGGATGTATTTGAGGAAAATATTTGAACTTCTAAACGGTGGCTCAAAAAAGTGTAAGTAGATCGCGAATATTTTTTTAAATGGAACACCTAGTGTACTACAGAGTGGCGCAACTCATTCGCCTCGGTTGATTATACGAAAACGGAAGTATGTAGAAACAAAATATTTTATGGGCATATGTGGGAAGACCATGTGCATAATTTAAAGTTATTTTGAAATGTACAGGGTATGTCAGAACTAAGATTTACACCAAAGTTATATTTTTTCTAATGGAACACCCGGTATTTTATTTCATATTTGGATCCTTGGGCTCAAAATAAGGCCTTTATTATACGGGTTATTATATATTAATATGTTTAGAAGCTTTGGTTTTTGAGATATTTAAAGATATTTAAATATGCATGCTACAATGGAATCGATTATCAACACCCTGTGCATTACTTTTTAGAATTAATTATTGTGCTGAGTTTAAAGATAGAGAAATAAACTTTACTGAAAAATTGTATTGCTCCCTTAAATTTATACAGGGGTACCAAAAATTGATGATTTATTTTAAATATTTATTTTACATAAAAACCTTGTTATTTCAAATACGACAACCTGTATTATTTTAAATAAATCGAAACAGATTCAAATGCTCTTTCAAACTATTATTAGGGTATCCTATACCTATCTAGCTCAGATTTTGAATAGAGAGCAATTTTTCAATAAAATGGCAACAAAGAGGGCTGATGTCGTCATGGCAAGTTTCTAGTGACAGTAGCTATTTTCAAAATCGAAATTAGTTTATGGACTATTTATTTATAGCAAGTACTTTAATCGCTAGTTGATTAAAAAAAAGTATACCATTAATATTGCAAATTATATTTTATCCTCTCCTAGTATATGTCTTTTTAATTTTTTGATGATGTAACGAGCACTTTGTTTACTCACTTGTTTCGTCGAAATGCTTGAATCCATTTTTGCTTTTGATCAAACATATGAAGCTATAAAATTTTGTATCGGGGGAGTTGAATATCCGGGAAAGTTTGAGTTATTGAATGTATGTAATTGCACCCAACAACGCCCTAAGTACGCTCTCCTTTACGCGTTAACATTTTTTCGGCAATTTTATTAACATTTGAAATTGTCCAAACACAGCACAACGCCTAGTTCGAATTCTTTTTCATTTATTTTTTATTACCCGAAACAGCGTTACATCACACAAACCTCGTACCTGAGTGTTTTATCTCTTTTTTGTCTCAATAACTGCACTAGCAAAAAACTAAAATACTTAAATATTATAACCAAACCACGATTTCAATATTATTCTATGCGATCAACATGATGGCGTCGTGAAATAGGTAGGGATAATATCTGATTTTTGCCGTTGCAGCGCTGCGGTCGGAATTTGTTGAAATCAACTGAAATGCAACAAGGGCCTATACTAATTAATTAATTAATAACTACTTTATATAAACCAGTGTTTAACAAAACGGCGATGATAAATGCTTCAGTATGCCTACGCGCACCTATTCGCCGTTTTAAAACAGTGCGCGTAGGATGCATCGCAGCTACCATCCTGGCGAGCAGCGCGGCCAGCATCTTGGCGAGCATCGCATCGAGATACCTCACTATGTCTGCGCCCTTAGGCCTCCTCCTACTCTGGGTGTCAGCCTACCAAGGGATAGAAAAGGAGCAAACATTCCCACTAACTGGACCAGGACCGTTCTGCTTTATAAGTGGAAACCTTAAAGGTTCATTCTCACTATACCTTCCGTTTCCATTCCATATCCATTCCATTTCTTCCGTTCCTCCTATGCTTCCGTTCCGTATCAGTTCCATACTTTTTATTGTACAATTTATATCATTACGAAAGTTTATTTTAAAAATTTGTATCTTTTGAAAAAGGTAATAGATTTAATTAATTAATTATTTTAACAGATCTAGTACAAAAGTAAGAATCTGACAACGCTGTTTCCGATACGCTTCAGTTAAGATCGATTAAGATGGGCTGGTCACGTATGCAGAATGCAAGAAAACCGCATACCAAAATCACTGCTTTACGGTGAGCTTGTAGACGGTAAGAGGAGGCCAGGTGGACAACTCAAAAGGTACAAGGACATTTTCAACGAAAACTTAAAGGGGATTAATGTGCAGAATGAGTGGGAAGTAGCAGCTCACAATAGAACTCAATGGAGAAGAATTGTAAACTCAGTTAACAGCGAGAACCAAAAAGTTAAGAGGCAACAAAGCAATGAGATTTTTGAATGTCCGGAGTGCGGTAGACAAATAACATCACGTATTGGGCTTTTCAGTCACAGAAAGGCTCATGAAAGAAAACGCCTTGCGTGACCATCTTCTGATGCGTGTCAAATACTCGTCAGCGAGTAATGGCAGTATGTATGTATGTATGTACGCTTCAGTCCGTCCGCCAAAAAAAATGTGTGGAAGGAAAGGATATGGAATGGAAGGGAAGCGGAACGGATTCATTTACATGATTTAATATTTTATGTAAACGGAAGGGGGCTGATATGGAAGGCATAGTGAGAATCAACCTTAATGTGGAACTCAAGAACCTGGAAGACTCCATCCGTAACCTCCAATGCTCTAAGACACTCGAAGAAACTTCTCAGGACGTCTGGACGACCGAGAAGAAAATATTTCCGCTGGCTTTTGTCAAATCTCTGACATTGTATAATGAGTTATCACTCAAGAAAGGGGGACACGAGAGATCAATAATGTCGCAGTGATTATAACTTCCCTCCCTCATATTTATAATCTACATCTACATTATATTCACAGGAACTTTATTTTTTAATTCTTTTTATGGTATATACACTCTGTATATCTAGAAAGTTAATTAAAAACACAGTCAATTTAGACTGGGGCTGGCTTTCTAAAAAAATTCGAGAGAAAATTTCGACCCTTCAACGGCGGTCAGTTGAAAAGTGTACAAGGGGCAGCCTCTCAGGCCATTAGGGCCTTGAAAAACAATCCGTCCAGTCACAGAAACAATGGTTCGAAATCCCCCGCACCTACTTCTTGTTGAATAGTTTGGACTTTCATTATAGCTGAAAGTGGTTTACCATTAACAGCTGGTCTTAACACTTCACGGCCCTTGAATGCCTTTGATCGTTTGCCCTTTCGAAATTGCAGGAAAAATTTAAACGAATACTCCGAAGCGCCCGCAGTTCAACCATTCTTTAAAAGACTTTTTATTAAAATTCTTATATCGAAAATAATATGTACGCAGTATAAGATACAACACTTAAGAGATTTGTAACTGGTAGTTTAATAGGTTCAAATGATTTAAAAGTAGGATATTTTCATAAATTTTAGTTTTTTTCTTATCATTTGCAAACCGGAAACTATTGCAAAATAAAAATATACCAAAAGTACCCCAAAAACAGTATGCCGAATAGATTGTTTCATATTTAACCCATTAAGTCTCAAAATCAAACATGCTGGGTCACAAAAAATACATGTTTCAAAACCCTCCTATAGTTTATATTAAATGAGGAGTTATCAAAGAGCTGTGACTAAATGGATAAAAATTAGACATAGATTTTTTTTATTAGTAGAACTCATATAAAATCTAAACTAATAAAGAACACCTGCATATAATTCAAACAAAATACAGTAAACTTAGTTTAAGCTTTTCTAGACTATGTGCCTTAACTATGGAGGGCTTAACAGTATAGGGGAACAGAATGGCAACACTGCCTATTGAGAACGCATGCACTTATAGGGTTATCGACGAGCAACAATAAAGCTCTTGCCGCGAGTAATAAACAAATTAACAACCTGTATATGCACGCAACGACAAGAGTCCAACGCTTACCACTTCATACTAATGTCACTGGACAAAAGTGTGGTAGCCAGTTTTAAAAATTTTAAACCTCAAAATGAGACAATAGATTTGTAATTTCAGTTTTTCCATGATTCGCCACACAAAGATTAAACAAATAGTGAGGAAGATCCGTTAACAAAGTTTTCAGTAGTTTTATTTGAATGTCTCATTTTTTACCTAAAAAAGGTGTGTCTCATTTTTACACCACTTGGCCCTATTCCCTATTTCCCTAATCTAAACTCTTTTTATTGCAGTTTTCCACTTGATTAAATGACTCTTCGAAATAAAAATAGGAAATAAATTAAACTTAAAACACGATAGAAAACGTATTAAAGCTGGCTCAGTGTTTTGTGTATTTGTACACCTGGCAGAGTAGTGGCACAACATCCGGCAACTTTTGAAATTCAATTTGAAAAATTTAAATTACATTTGCCCCAGTGTTTCTCGAAGATGTTCCCGAGGGAACAGCCGAATAGCAAATTTCATTTATAATAAGAAAATCGTCTAATAGAACTGGTAGCCGGGCTTGCGGTTCTTTGGGGCATATACCTTTGAGGTTTGTTGTAACTTTAGTATGGGGCATTAATAATTTCTTTAGCCCCTAACAATCTCTTTTTCTTTTCAAAGAGGGAATTAAATTTGAACCAAACCAAACCAAACTACCTAAATATAACCGACGTTTTAACTAAACTTTCTTCTTCATATTTTTATTTAAGAGTATAATTATATCATTATAATATACAAAGTATAAATAAATAGGAGCGAAAAAGATCAGGAAGTGACTATGACTTTTCATCCCATAATCCTTCAGGCAGAAAAATCTACGATATCGAAAGATGCGTACAACTTATGATAGATAGAAACCTAACTATCGGAAACAAGAAATAGCTATCTTATACAATAGTCAAGCAGCATTAAAAGCGATCAACTCAGTAAGCAAGTACGACTGATATCGGAGATGGAGAACTAACCTCTGTGAAACCGTCTCAGATACTAGCTTTTGTCAACGCCCGCAAGAATGGGTGCCACAATAAATGTATAAGATGTATGTAGAATGTTTAGGAGGGGAGTTAATCACCGCGACCTTACAGATCTATTGTGTGTTTCCCTTTCTTGAGTTATAACTCGTTATAACTCATCATACAGTCTCAGGGCTTTAACAAAAGCCAGTATCTGAGATGGCTCCACAGAGGCCAGCTCTCCATCCTCGACATCAGCCGTACCAAAGTTCATGACACGAATGGTCGTCGTCTCGGCGCACTCAGTGATAAGATGTTCTGGTGTTTCCCCATTTGATAAGATGTATACAATGATGCATTTTTAAAGAATTTAAAATCCATTTTTTTCTATTTCATCAGGAATATAAAAGAACGATGAGGTAAAATACTGGAGTAAAATTTTATACATTTTACCTCACACATCGTTCTTTTATATTCCTGATCAAAATAAAACAATTTTGGATTTTAATCTGGAACAAGTGCGGGGAAGTAAAAAACTGAATTATAAATTATATATTTTACCACATCAAAATTATTTATAGAAGCATAAAAAGTAAAATAGTAAGTTTTGATATTTTTATAAAAAAAAACTCTTTATAATCATAGTATACAAGAAAACAACCTATATCTCATGTAAAGATACAGAATACGCAGAAAAATGATAATGGTAAAAAATATAGTGTTCACAGCAATATTGCCATTTTAATTTCAAATATGGCCGGCCTGTAGCTTTTTTAGGACGCAACCTATGTGAAAAACGATTTTTTATTTCAAGCGAGTGAGACAGGAATACGGGCATTTTAGAAATTAGCAATTTCACATTTTCAAAGCAATAACACAAAATTCTTTGCAATATTCGGCCATGGTGAATTCTTAATGAATTGTAGCAGCCGGTTTTTCCAAATCACCTGGCGCAGGTAGAGTAGAATAAAGCATTTCATATAAAAATTGCCTTTTTTAATTTCCAACGTGCCCATTTTTTCGCCAAATGATATTTGTTTTGCCGTTTCGAAGCGTTTCGCTAATAAAAATATAACTATGTCGAGTTTTGAATATTGAAACATATTTCGTTGTGCCACTTTTTTTTTGCATTTGTGCTATAAGTCAGCTTGCATATGCGGAGAATTTTGATTCAATTCTATTTTGTCTCGTTATATATTCTCCGCTGCAACTTGCTTGTGATATATGTATTGATATAAATAAATGATATTTTACAAGGTGATGCATTGCCCTGTATCTCCTATAGAGGTAGTATTTTCTACTTGATTCTTTTTTTATATTTTCTTTTAATATAAACAATCATAATATAACACCATAATATTAAAATTTATATAACATCTCTTCAAAAAAGTCCCATACCCTACGTGGTACATAATTACATCTTTGTTCTTTGGCTAAATATGATCAATAGTAATACATAATTATGTAGAATGTTAAACAAAAAGAGTATCCATCAAAAGAAATATGATACAAATCTGTCGCTAAAAGAAAAATACTTGTATAATATAACACAAAAAGTATTTTCTCTTAACGTACCTGTCCCATTAATTAAATACAAAAAGCATATTTTGTTACATAAACAAGCAAAATGGTGGTTAAAATATTTATAAATAAAAAAATATGTTGCAATCAAAATTCACTTACCGACTAGGTCTACATACAGTGTAATGGTAGTAGTTCGGGATATACCTAGAAACAAAAAGAAATTATCAGTAAAGAAATATATATTTAATTTAATCACTTAACAAATGTAAAAAGCAATAAACTAAAAAAATGCATAGAATCAAAAAAATATTTTATAATTATTTTCGATTTTGCAAATATGACTTAGGAAAATTATTTATTTATCATTATATTTATTTATATTTTTTATTAACTGAATGTTTACAAAAATTCTTGGTTTTCTTTAAGTAATCTTGACGATTCTTTTACAGCCTTTTGTACTTTGTAATCCTTTTTACTTTTTCGACGAAATATCTTTATATTTTCCAGAAAGGAATTTTATATCAAAAATATAGATAAATAAATAATTTTTGACAGTGAGAGTCAATTAGAAATGTGGAAAATAAAGATAGTACGAGAGACTGTTCACGAAATATATAGACATAATAATTTTATTAGAACATAAGATTTTATAAGCTGTAAGAATGATTTTACAACATGTCGTTAGACACATTTTACTCTTTCTAAAAATTATGCAGATTAAAAAAAAAGGAGAAAATGACCGGGAAAAGTAAGTAGCAGAGACAATAAATTTTATTATATTTTTCCCGAAAATTTGATCTCTTCCTCACTTTGTGCCTCTCTGTATTAGAGAGAGAAAATGAATTTTCTCCCCCTACAGCCTATTTTATGCGTGATTTAATTTGACACTTTCCCTAAACGCGAATTTTGCCACAATTGTGCCATTTTTATTCTTAAAATTCTATTTGCCGGAAAATCGTATTATTATATAGTTTGGGAATAACAGAACTTTGATGAGTTAACTTAGAAAGGCAGTCCCCAGTGTTTTTATCTCTTTTCAGATAAAACCTTCTATTAGAAGATATGTAAGAGATTTCTTTTTATTTACTTACCATAAATATATACCGTATGATCGAAAAAAAATGGCGTCCAGTTGGCTGGGAAATGACGATCGATGACATTTCCCATATAATTTTACATATAAAATGACAGCGATCTTCATTTCAGACGCCGTTTTTATTCGATCATACGGTATTTATGGAGTCCTATAACTTTTTCTATATGATTTCATTTGCATAAAAAATTAGAATTACAGATTTAGTAATTAACACACCAACATCTTCTTTATCTGGCTACAAGTTTATTTTTTATTTTTAATACACAAATATACGCTTAGTTATAATAACCAGACTTTTTCAATACTATACTATCGAAAAAAACGGCGTCAAAGACGGCTCGGTAATAATAATCGATGATAATTTTGGGGAGGTCAAGCCCTAGGCGTCATGTACTTGGTCCGTATTCTTTGTTATTTCTTAATGACCCTTTGTAATTAATTTTTATATTGAGTACAAATAATTTTAAAATGGTGTAGTTTAAAATTCGAGAAAAAATAAATTTTCGGGTTGTCTTCTTGTGTGCCTGAAATTTTAATCTGCTTTATTTTAATCTTTCTATAATTAGTGTTAATTATTTGAAAGTTTTATGTAAATTTTTAGTAAATGACGTCTATAGAGATTGCGACTTCTAAAAAATTATCATTGATTGCCATTCCCTAGCCGTCGCATCGACGCTATTTTTTCTTTCAATCATACGGAACTTGATCTGAATAATAAATCTAATAGAAACAATAACATTCTATTATTCAATATTTTTGCAAATAAAGATAAATAAAATCATATAAGTAAAAAAACGCAAGTTTACAACTTAGCCCAAAGTTTACTCTAGAGCTTTTTCTTCATCTTAAAAAAGCACTTAGAGCAACAAAAATGGCTGAGATTCCAACTATTTGCCAGGATATTCATCTGAACTTTGTGCCTGACAAGGGTTTGGAGAAATTGTTGGCTCATACCGAAAATCTTCTAAATAACAAGTAAGTTAACAATAATTTTATGAGAACAGTTCGTTTTAAATTCATCTAGTCTTACAGAAAACAACTCTATTTTATTTTTTCCCACTCTATCTACGTCAGAATCACAGCAATTTAAATTTATATAGGTACAAATTATTTTTTAGGAAGTACTATTTTAAGAGACCTTTTTATATTGAAGTTTATATATAAAAAAAATCAACTGTCATGGCTCTATGAATCATAGTATTATAAAAAGTACATGCAAATACAACAGTCTATTTTTTAATAAATAATTAGTACGAAAAATATTTAATATATTTATTTATAAATCATAAATAACAAATTTAAAAGACTACTAGAAAAAAAGTAACGCCAACTACTTATTCAGAGGCCAATTAATTCATGAAACTGAAAATCTGCTTATTAATAAAAAGAAAAATTAAAACTTTAAACATGATCAACGTTCATTTCAATGACAACTAACTTAAATTCTTTCTTAGAGAATTAACATAAACCATACAGTATTAAGTTGAATATAATATGTGAATATTCTCGAATGAAAAAAATAAAAATATCATAAATTATTTTAGGAAATGAGTATGACCTTTTAATTCTAATTATATCAAAGTATTCTACGTGTTCTGGGTCATGCACTTTCAAATTCCTTAGCCAATTTTCCACGCATACTTTTCTGTATTTCTTGAAATAATAAAGAACATGTAATTCTTCCAAGCAAATGCAGAAACGTCTTTTATGATATTCTAGTAGTAGTTTCTCGTAACGGTCTTGGATATATTTTTCTGGATAAGGTAATTCATGAATCGAATCTCTAAAAAGATTTAATTCTTTTATTGGCAGATTATAAAACGTGAAATGTACGATCAGCGTTATGTTTAACTTACGTATTCTCTAAAAGGTTCTCAGTATATCCTATCATTCCTTTCAGTGTATTGTCTGACACTAGACTCAAATAAATATCTTCAGTTAATGGGATATGACTCATTTTCATGCTTTTTGAGGCTTAAAACAGTAAAAATTTAAAAAAAAGAAGGGTTGTTTTCCAAACTGACTTTTTTGAACGAGGAATTTGACGTTTGTCAAAACACGTAACCATAGCAATCCAAGGAACCTTGATATAAGAGTGAGTTAGGCTTTTATAAAACCTAAAATGCTTCTATCTTCCATTATATATAAATACATTTGTCGAAATGAATAAATAGCATAGCTACTAGCTTAAACAATGCTTCAAAATTAATTACGTATTCTTTTAAATTCTTAAAGCATTTTTTTGTTTGTTTTGCTGACACCTATTGGTGTAAGTTGAAACTTTCTATGCAAGTTAGGGATTTTTGGAAATTAAACGGGCGTACTTTAGGGACTTTTTTATATAGTTGGAAACCCTGGCATCTATGGGTCGATAAAATCGATTTATACTGGATTTAAGGTTCTTAAGCTTAATTTTAAAGATTTTTATATTGGCTTTTAAATATTATGCGCTCTCTTTATTGTAGTATTTTACAGTGGTTTAGTATGAATTTAGTTAAGAAATAACTTAAGATTGGCATGATTCGTTCAAACAGATTTGTACAGATATTCTGTAACAACACGTGGAGGTAAGGTGTATTTTATACATTATCACTATATTTACTGATATCTTTTTTGATTCTCTCTCTTTTCTATAAGAACTACACGATTTTAATAATATTTTAGGTTTTACTAATAAAAAACCAAGGGTTTTAAATATTTTATCCATGGATTAGGTATTCCCTATTGACAATTTTATTCTCGTGCAAAGAGAAACTAAATTAAGAGCACAATAGATAATTACCTAATTAAATTACATAAAATTTAGAAACATTTTTGAATTAAAAACACCCAAAGTAGTTTAATCTAACCTAGGTAGTGAGCGTGATCTTTTACAGTCTTGGGTTATTTTATCCAGTTCTATTTCTTCCTGATTGTTTACATCGAAATTTCTCATCCACCGTTCCACATATTCTCTTCTCTTTGCATTATATTCAAAAATACTGTGTAGTTCTTCTAGACAAATCCAGAATCGTCTTTGGTGAGCTTCCAGCAACAGCTTTTCTAATCGACTTCGTATATGTCGTCCGTTATCAGGTAATGCTTGAATTAGTTTCCTAAAAACAAGTTTATATTTGTTACAGACCTTTAGATACACTTGAGACCGCAGAAAATCCACAAAAAGAACCAGTTTTCGTTGATATATATTTGTAATGGAGGAATTTGTACGTCTGAATTACTTGTTCTGTAAAAGCTTCTGAGCATGATTCATTAAATCTGCCAAACCACTGTCTGTGATGAAATTTAAATGGATATCGTCATTGATGCCTGGAATCCTATTCATTTTTGTATTTTTGGGAGTTTTTAATACAAAAAATAAAAAAATAGTGGGCAAAAAGTCTTTTTGAAACTGACGTTGTCAAAATTTTCAAAGTGATGTCTACTAGAGGTGGGTTGTGAAATCGCAGTCCGCTACTTTGTCACAGCTCCACCAACGTCGCAGTATGTGACTGCTCCAGTTCCAAGAAAATCGCAGTGACATTTCGGAGCAGTTTACAAGTTTAGGACATCTGCGCTCGTGAGTAGCAATAGGAGCAATAATTTATTTGTAATGATTCTGGTTGCTTAGACTTAATATTAATATTTATAATATATATTACATCATAATTCATGAATGAATACAACATTAGAGAATGCGTAGAAATATCATTTTAATCTAGCTTTACTATATCTATTAATATTTTTTTTATACAGTCAGAGCTGCTTGTGATTTATTTAAAGTTCTTATTAAACACCAACACTAGAATATAAATGATTTGTGAAAAAGCTATTATTTGTTTTAATCATCTATAGTTTTGTATTGTATTTTTAAATATAATAAATATATTAGAGTTAAGAACTTTCGCGACAGACAGAGGAAAGCCCAAACTCAAATGTTATTTCTACGTCTACTAACGTTATTCTCGTTATAACACGAAGAATATATATCATTATTACTAATTTCTTAAGTAGGATATGAAGTAATATTTTATAATTTTTATTACTAGGAATAGAAGATATGAGTCCGGTAGATATCCCTAGTTTACGAATAAAAATTAAATAAATATAAGAAAATGAGAGAAGTCATCCCATATGTATGTAGATAAAAGAAGTTTCTACGCATATAAGAAAACTGTATCAAATCCAATTTGTATTTAAAATAGTCTTCCTTTTAGGCCCCTCCACAGAATTTATGTAAATGGTAAGTGAAAGAAATATTTATCCTGTGTCTCTGATTACATATTTTGAGTAGATAAAAGTGTCTAAATGTATATTTTTTCACTCACTAGTTTTATACACGTACAAATATTACTCTTCAAAACAGTTAAAACACATGTAGGTGGCGCCCCCTACAAGTAGAAGTCATATTGACATCAAAATCAAATTTCTCATATCTAAAATCACCCAGACACCAATTTTTATCCAGATATCGGCTATAGCATAACCAACATGAGATACAGGCTAGAGACATCGATTTGTGACGTCACCGCAATAGTCGGGCTTTTGAATTGTACCATATGGTACTGCATATAGTTTTTGCATAAATAATAGTATTTAATATGAAAAATATTATACACAAAGGTATTAAAAAATAACATTAACTTTTTATCACGTTAAAGTAATTGAATAGCATTAAAATTTAGATCTAAAACACGAATATTAATATGAAATAAACAACAGCATAACATGAACAGAATAAAATCCAGATAATAAAAAGCATGTCCTAAAATTGCGTTAGTGAGTATTTAGCAGCTAGTAATAATATACCTTGTGATAAAGTTTCCAAATATTAAAAAATTTGAAAACTATACTTTATCGACAAGTTAAGAAAATGTATTGTATATGATAAGGGCAGAATACATTTTAAAGTTTAATTAAAAATAATTGTAAAAATCTGCCAAACATATTTAAAAAAACTGGATATCAGGTAGAATTAACTATTATCATTAAGTAATTTGTAATTCGATGTTCAAGTAACCATTTCCATAAATCGTAAATAAAAAGATAAAGATATTTTTTTTATATAAAATACTGAAATAAAGTACCATTCATTTAATTTCTTTAAAATATATTGCCATTTCATAATAATAATAATAATTTTCAATATTTATTTCATCCTGAATTTCCAAATCTTGTTTTCTTTCATCGGGATGTTTTCTCTTTATGGGAACATGCACAGTCATATAAGAGGGTTGATTTGGAAAAATTGTAGGCACAGCATCTTCTGTAGGTTTTGAACGTGACTTAGTTACAGTTAATATTGTTGGGAAAGAGAATGTAGACAGATCCTGAGGACTTATTATAATTGCTGCTACAAGGCACAGACACAGAACAATGTCGCGGCATTTTTTATTTCACAAAGTAAAAATAAAGAAACGACAACTGTTTTACCTAAAAATACACGTCACTTACGTTGGTTTAACACTATACACTAACACAAATGCTATTAATTATGTTTTTATATAAATTCCCCAACTTTTTCCTAGTCCGGACACACAGCCGGCATCGCCGGTGTTACTATAATTTTTACCGAAAGTATGGTTTTTTTTCGCGGGTACGATGTTATGAATCGGATCTAAATAGTTCACTATTCACTCAAAATTATTTAGTATAATTTTATTAGCATAGAAACGCGTAAAAACACAGATTTGTTGCGAAACTAATGAAAACAATTGGTTTGTTTACGACTACTAATTCTCGACCACTTCGGTAGAACTGTCAAAACAGTCAGGCCTTGAATATGACGTTAGCCACGGCTATAGTTATATTATTTGGAAAAAGCCGAAATAAAAATGAATCTTCTACACCCTGTATCTCCCGGAGCATTTTTGGACATAATCGAATGTGCTCAAATTATGTAATTTTTAACCGTTATGTGCAATACTTAAAAACAAGTTACAAAAATATAAAAAAAAATTATTCGAAGCTTATATTTTTGCTCAAGAGTCATATTATAAACCATATACGTCTGTGAGACGTCACGTTAGGGCTTAGGTCATAAAATTAGCACGTTAGTAGGTTTATTATGCTGTACTGTACGGGTCGGTCTCAGGGGTCGGGTAAAGAGGGTGTGTGGCCGAAGGAAATATATATTATATTTCAGAAAGGAAAATTTTCTAAGGCTTAGCCCGATCCTGTAGTGTTAAGCCACATCCAAAATTCCAAACACATGTGCTTCGATTAAGGCTTGATTAAGGTTTGCAGAGCTTCAACATTTTCCATAAAATAGCGAGCAATTTGTTACAAAACCATATAAATTATATATCACTGTAATCATAAAACTACAATCTATTTCCGTATTGTAACGGAATTTTAAATTATGTCTTTATTTTTGAGAAAATTTAGTTCAAACATAAGAAATATTTTGTTGATGTTTGACCATCAAAATCTTGGCGCTGGATGTATACCATGATAGTAAGACCCATGATTACTTATGGAGCAGTTGCCTGGTACACAAAACTAGAGCAACGGACGGCAAGGCTAAACCTGTGCAAAGTCCAGAGACTAGCATGCGTTTGCATCACAGGAGCCATGAGAACCTGTCCAACAGCAGCAATGGAGGTCATTCTAGATCTAACACCACTGCACATTGTCATTGCATATATGCCAATGCGACAATGATTAGAATGGTCACTAACGGAATTAGTACTGGGAGAATTGTCAGATCAGGGGCTTGGAACACCCTCATAAAGGAAATACCACTCCTGCAACTCCCAGTGGACGATATGCCAAGAACCTACAACTTTGAGAAACATCTCAATGTAGTATTGGGCAATAAAAAGGATTGGAAGAGCAAAACGCTTGCCCAGCAGTTAAAAGACCATACCATAACTTGGTATACTGATGCTTCCTAAACCAATACGGGAACAGGGATCGGAGTGTTTGGGCCGAGAGCTAAATACTCCGAACCAATGGGCACTTACCCTAGTATCCTACAGGCAGAAATCTACGCTATCGAAAGATGCGTACAACTTATATTAGATAGGAACTATCCGAAACAAGAAATAGCCATCTTGTCTGATAGCCAAGTAGCGTTAAAAGCGATCAACTCAGTATCAATCAATTCGAAATTGGCCAAAGAATGCATAGAGAAGCTGAATAAATTAGGCAAAGAAAACAAAGTCCTCCTACTCTGGGTGCCTGCTCACCAAGGGATAGAAGGCAATGAAAAAGCAAATGATCTAGCTAGAAAAGGAGCGAACACTCCACTAACTGGACCAGAACCGTTCTGCTTTCCAAGTGGTAATCAACTCAAGGCGGAACTCAAAAACTTGGAAGATTCCGTCCGCAACCTGGAGTGGGAATCTTGCAACGGTCTAAGACACTCGAAGAAGTTTCTGAGGGCTTATGATTAAGAAAAATCACAGATCTTCCTGGGTTTAAGTAAGAACAATCTTCGGATTGTCACGGGGTTTTTAACAGGACACTGTCTCCTCAATTAACACCTCAGTAGATTGAAACTAAGAAGAAACGGCGAATGCAGATTCTGTGGGGAAAATGAGGAAACACAGTACACCTCATCACTGAGTGCGCCGAGACGATAACCATTCGTGCCATGAATTTTGGTACGACTGATATTGGAGATGGAGAACTACCCTCTATAAAACCGTCCCAGATACTGGCTTTTGTCAAAGCCCTGGGACTGTATGATGAGTTATAACTCAAGAAAGGGGACACAATAGATCTGTAAGGTCGCAGTGATTAACCCCCCACCCACTAATTCTAAATTCTAAAAAATTCTAAATCAAAATCTTAAAAATAAAGAAGTTGTCTAAAAATGTGCTACAATACGGATATAGTATAATCCTTTATCTTTAATTTCCTTCTTCATTTGTGTAAAAATACCTAGCCAGTTTTACATAAAACATTAAATGCCGAACGGTTATTTTGCTACTTTTTCGGACTAGTGAAATGGACTTAAAGAATTAATGGAATTAAGTTATGAACAAAAAATATATTCATTAAATTTTTAAGTAGGATATACGAAAAAATAATTTTTCTCCTTAGTATTGAGTATAAAAATACGATTTTATTAGAAGATATAGTCTGGTAGGCGTCCCTAACACATCCATAAAAAGTAAGAGAAATAAGGAAATGAAAGAAAGGTCGTCCCATATTGGGCGTAGTTAACGAAAGTTTTCGAGGCCTAAAAGCGATAAACAGTCCCAGTTTGAGACGGGAACGCGATCCGGGAATAATTCCTGGAGTCGAAGTCAACATTCCATCGACAATTAAGTCCAGAAGGTCCGTCCAGGACGACTAATTTCGGGTGGGACCCGCTAACTTCCCCAGTTAGGCCGTCACGTTTACTTCATCTGTCTGTGACTGGATTCTGCTTGCCTTGCTCCTGACCATGACGTCCCGTCCGGCTAACTAAAATTTTGGAAGATACTTTAATACAGTGGAACGTGCAGCCGCAGCACCCGCTTTCCAACTTCTCTCCAACTGACCTGGATAAACGACTTTTATTTGTACGTGTTTCACAATGCACCATATTGCAAGCTTCAAATTTCTACAATTAATACGATTAACGTTGTTTTATTGCGATTTACAACTTCGGAATACGCTTCGGTTCCGATTCATCCAATTTACACGGTTTATGTTGCTCTGCCGACTGATTTACGCGCCAAGGTAATTAAAAACTTCGCGCTTTTGCCGATTCCATGCCTTTGAAAAACTTTTAATCTGCTTTTTGAGTTTTTCTGATCGCGCTTCCCCTCAACGTTCGGCGTGTGGTATTTTATTATAACTTTTTCTCCATACCCTATTATAGTCCAGTCAAATTGTAGTTAAGAGTCCATTTCACTAGTCCGAAAAAGTTAAAAAAATAAGCTTTTTTTATTAAAGTACCTACCATTGTTAATCTTTCTAAATAGATTCAAAAGTAAGTAAAAGTGCTTTACTTTTATGCTTAGGCGTTAAAATGACTTTTTTATATTGTCAATCAGGTCGCAAAAATTAATAATAATATAATATGTCACAAAAGTATAATAATAATTATACTTTTGTGACGTTTGAAAAAAATATATTTTATATTATGCTAAAATTTTTAAATAATTATTCGTCTTTTATTCTTTCAGATACAAAACACTTAAATTAAAAAGTCTCTTATTGAGAGGATTTCAATCATACATTTTTATTAAAAAATGTTTCTTTTTATTTATTCAATATTAGTTAGTTTTTTTTTTTTAGTTTTCGCGACTCCAAAATGCTGTTTCGTCTGCCGCATCGGCTGCCTAAAGCATGCCTAAAGTATGTTTTCCAGGTATAATAATTAAACATATTTGGAATGGTCTGGTTACACTTTAAATCCGAAAAAAAAGTCTGGCACACTTATTTCTAGGTTAAATAGATGCTAAAATTTAAGAATAAACAAATTTCAAGTTGCCTAAAGAATGTTTTTTGGATTTATTTTTTTGCAAATGTTATGGGTTGCACAGTAGCGAAATACCCTCACCAGTTAATAAACTATACATTTTTAGTTATTCTAGCTTGCCTAAAATATGTTCTCTAAATATGTCGTCAGCTCTTAGGCTATGAGTCTATATGAACAATTTCGCATGGCGCGTATGCTCCGTCCGACGGACGGCTATCTTGAACCGTCCGTCGTGTTTTTTCAAGACAGCCGTCATACGAACTCCGTCGGACGGAGCAAACGCCATGTGAAATTGTTCATATAGGCTCATGGTACTTGCTCGAACTTGCGGACGGTGCGTCGCGGACGGTCCGCTCCATTCAAGATAAATTGGACTCGCGGTACTACTTAATAAATTCTACGGTTTTATAATCATAATCTATAATCTGTAGAAGCACCTATTCAACAATTTTGTTATAGTATCAATTTTAGACATTAGTATCAATATTAGACATCTTTATTTCTGCAATAATTATAATGACTTGGCAATTGCACGGCACCACAATTATAAAACTACTAGCGTGTACCAGCGACTTCGTTCGCGTCCATTTAATCATTTGCAATGGTGATGATAAAGCAAAGCAAGAATTTCCATTAACATACAAACTGGATAAAATTTTCTCACATTTATGTCAGCATAAGAAAAAACAATATGGCGATATTATTATATAACTTGGTAATATTTGAGGGGTAGTTTCATCTCGTTGGAATTTGACTTTCGAAAAATCCGTTTGCCAAAAATAAGCTTTTTACGTCAAGCAGTTTAAGCAGAATCGTGGTTAAGAAATTACCCAACTTTTTGGAACACCCTGTATGATTTTTTAAAAAAATTCAAAATATGTAAAAAAAACCAAATAAATTATGCTTGTCCAAGCGTTTTCCCGAAAGACTAACCGTTTTTTAAATAACAAATGTTGTAATATTTTAGGGGCGTTTTCACTCTCTTATCGAACCTCTACACCCCACAGTCAATCCGTTTGCCAAAAATCGCTTTAAAGGTCACAGCTTTAAAGGTCAAACAGTTTAAGCAGAATCGTGATTACTCAATGGTCATATTTTATGAAACACCCTGTATAAATTTATAAAAAACCTTAAAATATGTAAAACGACAAAATAAAATATACGTGTTAAAGAGTTTTTCCGAAAAACTTACCGGTTTTTAAATAAAAAATATTTTAATATTTGAGGGATAGTTTCACCCCCTTAGAATTCGAGTTTCGAAAAATCCCTTCTTATCGAACCTCTACACCCTAAACTCAATCTGTTTTCCAAAAATCAGCTTTCTACGTCAAGCGCTTTAAGCAGGATCGTGGTTAATCAATGACCAGATTTTTCAAAACACCCTGTATACATTTTTAAAAAATCTTAAAATATATAAAAAAACAAAATAAAATATACGTGTTTAAGCGTTTTTTCGGAAACTTGACCGTTTTTTAAATAAAAAATATTGTAATATTTGAGGGGTGGTTTCACCCTCTTGAAACTGGAATTTCGAAAAATTCCTTCTTATCGAACCTCTACACCCTAGAATCAACTTGTATGCCAAAATTGAGCTTCTTACGTTGGGTGGTTTGAGCAGGATCGTGATTAATCAGTGTATGTCAGTCACTTAAGGATTTTATATATTAGCATAGATAATAATCTACCACTTCGATTACTAAGTAAATCTAAACGGTGCAATTAAAAATAATTTTTTTTAGTTAATAAAATATCATATCGTGCAATTGCCAATTCATTATAATTATTACAGAAATAAAGATATTTAATATTCATACTAACAATTTATAACAAAATTGTTGAATAGGTGCTTCTACAGAATCTAAATAAAATAAACTGTCTTGGTTTTTTCAAGAGATCTCACAACTTTTTGTAATGGAAAAATTGCATTGTGAGCCTGAAATTTTTTACATTCTATGTTTTTGATAGGATTGTTATTTATAATAAAATTGTATGGAAATAAAAACAACTTAGACCTAGAGAGAGCTGGGCGTTTCTCCGCTCAAACAAAAATAAAACTCTGGTTTTAGAATCAAGGCTCACAAATTTCTTTGTGGTTGTTTATTCGTCAACAAAAATGCTTTTAACCTGAGAAAGTGTATATATCCCCCTAAAAAATGTTTTAAAACAACTTATATTACGGTCGAGCATTTAATAACCAAACATAAGAACTGATGAGTAAAATCTGGCATTTTAACAGCTAAAAAGTTCAATTAGTTTTGTGTCGCTTTATAAGTTAAATTGAAAGCTTTATATAAGACGGGCGCAAGTTTTCAGTCGTGAGATTCACTCGTGATTAATGTGTTCGCTTGAGGAAAGCCAACCTGGTAGTCTTGGTTGTTTGTACCATATTCCGGAGTAACGTTTTTTATCATTCCTGACAGACACTTCGAAATGCAGTTTGTTTTTAAATGAAAAAGTTCCGAAGACCATCTTTAGTTTCCCGACGGGGACGAAAAAGTGCGAACGCTTTGCGGGAAACAATACTTTATTTTGAATTCAGCGATATATACATATTACAAAGTAAAATTAATGGACCCGGCAACTGAAGAATCTTTTAAAACTCGATGTCGACGTAACAATGAGGAATTGTTATTCGCATTTACATAATTCTTTATGGTCCAACATTTTCAGCAATTAATTCCAGACAATAAACTTTTTTGCTACAAAACTACACCAATGAAAAATTGCTCTTGAAGTGTTTTCACTGCCTTCCTTATTGAAACGACACCAGGTTTCATATTTCAAATGTTAAAATTTATATATATGAAGCCAGTAAAAGCTTGCATAAGTAAAACAGGAACAGTTTTATAATTCATTAACATAGATTAAGAGTTTTTCCAGTATACCGGATGTCTCAGAACTCGTATTGTAATAAAAAAAATATATTTTTACAAATGTACTTCCCTATACCTTATGAGATACACACACCGGAAAAGTCTAGGGATATTACAATTTTATGCAGCCATCGTCAGTAATTTTATTATTTGCATTTCTGATATAATAAAATTAAAATAAACAAATAGTTTACAGGACGTATTGGAAATAAAAATGCGAAATTTACCGAATTTTTCAAATTTACCTTGATTTTTATTAAACTCAAAAAAATACACACATTTTTTTTATTCTAAACAGTGAATTAAAAAAAAGATAAAATCATTTTTACTTAATAAAGGGTATGGACTCCTCTACTGTTCATTACAGCCCTACATTGTCTCTCCATGCTCCTGATCAGGTTGTCGATCTCTTCTTGAGGTACAGCCTGCCACGCTGCATTCACGGCCCGAACCAGATCCCTACGAGTTTCACGAGGCATACCCATTCTCAAAATTCTTCTTTGGACCGCGTCCCATACGTGCGCGATGGGGTTGAGGTCAGGAGATTGTGCCGGCCAGGGTAAGATGTTTAATTGATGAGCATTGATAAACTCACTTACCACTCTGGCTGTATGAGTCCGTGCATTGTCATGCATGAGAATGAAGTTTCTCCCAAAATCATTGGCATATGGTAACACGACAGGCTCAAGAATTAAATCACGATATGTGGTTCCTGTTAGAAACCTTTCAAGAAAAACGAGATCGGTTTTTCGGCCTAACTGGACTCCTCCCCAGACCATAACTGTTCCACCTTGATAAGGGTGCACTTCCTGAACATGATCCAACCGAATAAGATTTCCCGGTTCTCTTCATACCCTAAAAGATCGCGCACACTATACCTACACGGACCAGTACGGACCAGCACAGCACAAACCTGTATCCTGCATGACGTCGCACACTTTACCGCCACAGACCAGCAACATAAGCGAGAGTTTCGAAAAAAGTACAGTTGTCAAGGCTCAACTACTAGAGCGTGCAACACAGAAGTATTGAAAATGAGTAGTTCAGAGGAAGAAATTATTATTTTAGCCATGTTGTGTGAAGAAGAGGAGGAAGAGAAGGAAGCTAAGAAAAAAGAAGATTTTGGGTTCACCCTATAAATCAAAAGAAGAGCAATATGGCGAATTTCATCATTTGTTTCCTGAATTAAAAAGATTCGAAAAAAGTTTTTTTCCAATATTTTGAATGTCACAAATCAAATTTGATTATTTTTTTTTGCTATCGACTCCCATATTGCATCTTTTCTTTCTTGGTCTCTATATATAAAATGCTTGGGTCGTATCGCACAGCTCTGGATACTTTTGTACCAGTAAAATAAGCTTTTCTTCATTCATATTTCAAACGATTTAAAGGTTCGAACAAAAATAAACGAAATCTAACCTACATCATGCGACTTGAGCCAGCTAGCGTACTCGAACCCTTCAATATTTGCATGTTTGTGAAGGTGTGCTGGTTCGCTGGTGCGCACATTAGGTCGGACCAGCACGACCAGGCATAAATATTGCCTTTCATATTTGTCCCTGACCGACACGACCTGTTTTGACGGTCGTGGCTTGTGGCGGTACGTGCTGGTACTGGTCTAGTGTGCTCTACTCTATTAAATAACACGGTCACCTTCACCGGTAGATTTTACTGGTCTGGTCCGTGCCGGTCCGTGTAGGTATAGTGTGCGCGATCTTTAAGCCTTCTCGAATCCGGATGAATTCCAAAGCGTGACTCATACGTGAAGAGAACATTGGCCCATTGTTCATTCGACCACTGAACATGATCTTGAGCCCACAAATATCGTACCTCTCGATTTCCTCTCGTTAAGGGTTGAGCTCTCCAGGGGCGTCTGCTTCTTAAGTTGACCTCTCTTAATCTATTGCGAACAGTGTCAGGACTAACGGTTACATTATGTGTTTCCTGGAGAATTAAACTAAGCTCTGGTGCTGTAAGAGTCGGTCGGCGTCGAGCATTTAATTGTAAAAAATGATCTTGCTGGGAAGTAGTAATGCGATGTCGCCCTGTGTGCCTTTCAGCAACATCACCACTGTCACGGTAGCGTGCACTTAATCGCGATATTACACTTTGCGTTGTATTTAATGCTCTAGCTACGTCGATTTGGCGCATTCCAGCTTCGAGCATACTCATGGCCTTTAGCATTTCGTCTCTGTTAAGATGTATACGCTCCATAATGTCGTTTAATACTAAACAGAGTTATTTGAATGAATTCTGGACAGTTATCATAAAAACATAGCCAGTACAGGTTAAATTGGAACGATTGATGCAAGGTGCTTTTTATACATTTGACAAAAAAAACACAAACATTTCTGCAAATATCCCAAATTTAGAAATAACTAGTGTGACTACTTCGTTTCTTCGTTTTTAATCGAAGTAGAAAGAATCGGCCTACAAATATGTGGTTGTTTATTCAAAACATTTATTTTTAACTTTAATAAAATGATATCCCTAGATTTTTCCGGTGTGTGTATTTGAAATATAGTGAGTGACAATGAAAAATAAAAATTTTCGTTAGAATATAAATAAACGATCTAGCTAGAAAAGAGGCGAACACTCCACTAACTAGATCAGAACTGTTCTGCTTCCCAAGTTGAAACCAACATAAAGCGGAACTCCAGAAGCTGGTATACGATCTAAGACACTGGAAGAAGTTTCTCAGGTCTTAAGCGCGACCGAAAAAAATCAAAGTTTTTCCTTGATTTAAGTAAGAACAATCTTCGAATTGTCACGGGGTATTTAACAGGACATTGTCTCCTAAATGAAAACCTCAAATAGATTGAAGCTCTCCAGAACACCTTATCACTGAATGCGCCGAGACGACAACCATTCGTGCCATGAACTTTGGTACGACTGATATCGGAGATGGAGAACTACCCTCTGTAAAACCGTCTCAGATACTAACTTTTGTCAAAGCTCAGAGACTGTATGTCGTGGTGATTAACCCCCCTCCCACTCATTCTACATTCTAGACGAAGCATGCAAGATACTGACAATCTTGCATTCTTTTCACCTTTAAATGATATAAGAAATTACTTAATTGTTCAAAATTATTGTTTTCATTTATTACAAATTGTGTTTCTGATTTTAAATAAAGAAATGCTGATTGATATACCGATTTGGTCATCGAAACTGTGCGGTCTGGATTTTAACATGTAAGACAGTGATGTAGACAGCTTAATGGAAAATCAAATGTATTAAAAAGAGATAAAAATTGAGTCAACACATTTCTTCTATGCGATATTGCCGGATTTTGCATCAAAATTTCAAACCGCACAAGTAGGCGATAAATGTTGCATCTAGGGTTGGAACTTTATTTTTCACTATTAGTTACTCATTTTACTACAGCTGTAATAGATTATATTTAGTTTAGATATATTATCATCATTTCAGTAGTATACATGAAAGTTTTTAAAATAGCTTATATTTTTCTACACACATTTTCCTACAAACCTAAAAAACCGGCAACACTATGCCGCTTTTGATTTTGTCTCTCTGTCTATCAATCGGTCATGTATATTACTCATTAAAATCCAGACCGTATAAATTAGGTGACCGGCAAGGTATAAAAAAAATAAAACTTTTCATTAGACAAATATTCAAATGATTTCTTTCAATAGTTTTATTTGCATAAAATTACAAAAAATTCTATTTATTTAAAATGTTCTATGTGGATCTATTAAAAAGTGCATCTATTAAAAATTTATTAAAAAAATGCAAGACTTGACTTTCAGCAAAACCAAGACCAAGGGTGTATCCTTTAAGATCAAAATTAAGACTAAGATTTTCTCTGTAGAAAGTGTCTCTATAGTAAAAATGTATTAAAAATGTCCAAGATTTGCAAGTCACCAAGACTACTTATTAGACTGCAAGACCAAGACCAGGGAGTGTTAGTTTTGCATTTGCTCATAACTTGGTGCATCACAAATACAGCTTATCCGCAAACATCAGTAATAAAAAATAAGGATCTTTCAGGGGCTTATAAAATATATTATCCATCCTGTATATAAAAGTTTCGGACATTTCTGCATTTAATACAGACAGTACGCTTATCTGTATGACGGATTATTTATAGGAATAAATAAAGCGAATTGTCCTGAAAGCTGAAAACTTTACTTTTGACGCTTGATAAATTAAACCGAAAGTTTTATATAAGCCAGCCACTAGTTTTCTGTCTTTTGATTGTAAAGCCACTGGCACTTATTCAGTTTCGTGCGGCCGGCGGTAAATTACCACTGACAACACAAACACACAATTCCAACAATGTTTCGTCATAAGCAGTATCAAATGAACTCGTAATTAAATTAAATACAATACAAACTATGAAGTTTTCTTTCAAACTGTAGACATTGTTACTGTTTAACTGTGATCTAAATGTAACTATAAAACTTGAGAAGCTACATTCACCGGCACGAAAAACGTGCACCTTAAAATTTTGATGTATTTTAAAGTTTTCTAGTGGACCGATTTTCATGATTTTTTAAGCAATTTGTAGCTACATTATTTGACTTTTTAGTATCCCTTTCTAAATTAAAAATGATGGTTTCCATACGAGTTTATATACGAGGGAAAACAAAATGAAAATATGAAAAAGCGACTATTGATGATGAAGCCACTATACAGGGTGTTTCCAAAAACATGTGCCATCTCTCGTGGGGAAATTCCTCACGTAAAAATAAGATTTATTTTTCATATCAACATATATAGGTCCGATTCTGCTTTATTTCGTAGATAAAGGGTGTTAAAGTCTCAATATTTTTTCGATTTATTATTATTTTCTTCCAAGTACTGCTATCGTTTCGAATGAAATTTTGATGGTGAAAGTTACTATAAATGCAATATATTTTAAAGCTAAAAAAGTGTCAACATATTAACCAGGGACGTGCATATGGGTTACCACTGTACGCCATGGGTTACCACTGTACAGCATGTACGCCACTGACTTTTTTTTCTTTTGTTAGCGAAATAGTGTAAGAAGTTTAATGCCGATTAAAAGTTGTCTCTTGATATTTTCTCGATTTCCGCCTCCTTGATGTGATACACGAAATTTTATTAATTTGCCTTGATCCAAGTCTAATAGCAACATTAAAAAATAATATCATTAACTTGCGAAAGTTTTAAGTAAGTACTCATTGATTCCTCATCAAAAAATATGAAAAAAAAGTTCCTATAAACATGGGTATGAAAATGCATAGATTTAGAGTTACAGGATGTTAAAACTTAAAACATTTTAAAATTAGGTTTTTTGTATTATCTTCAATACCATTATTTTTTTATTTGAAATTGCTGTTATTATTTAATAGTAATAATAACTAAGAGTAATAATATTTAATAATAAATTAGGTAAAATGTATAATTCATTAATTTAATTTTTATTTTAATTTTAATTGTTATTAATAAAATTGCGTTTATCTCATAAAGGATACCGAATTGGACAAAATATCAAGAGATAACTTTTAATCGGCATTAAACGGCCTATACAATTTTGATATCAAAATAAAAAAGCCTGTGGCGCACATGTTTTTTCTTATTAAAAATATTTTATTGATAACCCATATGCACATCCCTGATGCAGTTATCGACACTTTTTTAGCATTAAAATATGTAGCACTTATACCAACTTATACCCTCAAAATTTCATTCGAATCACTAAATGTACTGGGAAGAAAATTATAATAAATCGAAAAAATATTAAGACTTTAACACCCTGTAGCTACAAAACAAAGCAGAATCGGACCTATGTTGATATGAAAAATAAATACTATTTTTACGTAAGGAATCTCCCTACGAGAGATGGCACAGGTTTTTTGAAACACCCTGTATATAGATTGTTGTGCATTGTTAGAACTGCAATGAATTTATCTATTTAGACATATAGAAATCTAATATGGAGCTTATGAAAAATTAAAGTTGACAATCGTGGTTAAAAGAGGGAACGCTGGATGATAAATCTGAAAACACTGTGAAAAAAATGGAAATAAAAATGTGCCTTTAGTTTTGCAATTATACTGCAAAACATACGAAGCTATTTACAATTTTTATGTACCAATCCTTTGATCTAAGATGAAAATTACCATTCTTTTGGCACTTTTAATCTACTGAATATTAAAGATAGTAAAAATACGATTCTGCCTAGCCGTAAAATATTTATAATCCTCAAAATATTTAAGGAACACTCAACTTCAGGGTTTGTGTATTCGAATACGTTTTAGGGTGACGTACATTATGCATTTCTATCCCGGTCAATATTCCTTCAGACCT
Source organism: Sitophilus oryzae (assembly GCF_002938485.1). NCBI lineage: Eukaryota > Metazoa > Arthropoda > Insecta > Coleoptera > Curculionidae > Sitophilus > Sitophilus oryzae. The sequence continues at coordinate 7,320,467 of NW_022146479.1, forward strand.
CTTACGCTGAAACTTGCAACCTTCACATTATTACCTTCTGTTGCATACAAGATATGAAACGGTCTCGTATAGAGTGTCTCAAAAACGATGAAGAAATCAAGGATGTACCTACCAGTCCACAAGAAAAATATTTATTTTTTTTATTTGAATAGTTTTTTTATTTTATTTTAGATAGTATAGTACTTCCGGGACCAATAAAGACCTTTAGACCCAGGGTACAAAAAGTAAATTGAGGCAGCTGATCCATCAGGAACCTTAGTATCATTCTGGTAAAATTAAGGTAAATATTATAAAATGTTACTAACAAGAAGACCTATGTAGATAATGAATGACTAGTTTGTATTTAAAAAAAATGCATTAGTGTTCAGATATATCTGAATCACCCTATGAAAATATTTTCGAAATGTGTGGAGTAAAAATCTTAAATATGAACTCTAATATAATTGTGGATCACCCTGTATAACATGTGCCCCTCATCTTGGTAATAAATTCCAAAACTTCATAGTGATTATGACTAAGATTATGACGATACCTTGCAAAAAGCTTACTCAAACAATTTCAAATATACAGGATCCGGCAATAGTGCGTCGGGCATCTGTAGCTCGTAGAATAAAAAACTTAAGAATTCTGTTTAAGTACAAACCTCAAGAATGTAGCAAGATGTATTTCAGGAAAATATTTTAACTTATATAAGGTGGCTCAAAAAAGTGTGAGTGGATCTGGATGACTTTTTTTTAAATGGAACACCCTGTATATTATTTCATTTTTCGCTTCCTTTCAGAGCACCTTACATAATCCTACGATATGAGTAAATATATTTCGATAGTTTCAGAGATATTAATAAATAAATAAAAAATTATTAAAAATACAAGAACTGTTCTGAAATCAAAACTGTATTATTATCCCGGTCCACTCGCACTTTTTTGAGCCACCCCATAGAAGTTAAAATATTTTCCTGAAATACATCCCAGTACATACTTTAGGTATGCACTTAAACAAAATTGCTGATTTTTTTATTCTAGGAGCTACAGATGTCCGACGCACTATTGCCTGTAGAGAACCCGTTATAAAAATATATAGAAACATATCACCTAGATATACTGTATAAAAATACCCCCCAATATAATTAATATTCCTATATTTCAAAATAAGTCATGTTATATTTGAAAAATCCAGAAAACAACTAATAAAATAAATCCAATTGTTTATGTAATCAGAAAATAAAATTATAATACCTATTTGTGTGTGTCATTTTTTTAATTCTAAATATCAATAATGACAATACTAAAAAAATAGCAATCTTACAACATATAAAAAACAATAACTAACTTTTTAAAGCGGCTTAGAAAACTGTTTAAACCGATTTTAGCCAGTTTCACAGCGCAAAAACAAAGTTTTCAATTTTATTTTGTTGCAAAAAAATCTTATAATAAAAAATCGGGAAAAACTTACATGTTTAACAGACACAAGAATACATTTCACTACTCTATCACTTCTATAATCACTTTTTTCAAGAATATTTTACAAATAACACAAAACATTTCGCATGAATCATAACTTCTTGCTTGGCACTAGAAATTGACGTTTTTTTGCGCGCTGACGTTTTTCAGAATAATAAATAATTGAGGTTCTGCGCACGTTAAGCAGGGTATAGACTGTTTTCTACTGATAAAGCTTGATTTACATTAGTTCTAATTATAAATAAATAATAAATTGACGAAAAAATTCTCGTTTATGGTGGTTTTTGAACGATTAATCGAAATTTATGTGAAAACATGTATAAAAATACGAAAAAATATGATTAGTTAAAAATAATAATTAGTGTAGGAGTTTAAATTAAGATATTTTTTAGTTAAGATTATCAGAAAACGATAAAAAAAACTTTGGGATTTTAATATTATTTTATTTTTTATAAAAATATGAATATTATGTGCTTTGATAAGTAAATGTTGATTTACATTAGTTATAATTATAAATGAATATTGAATTGGTGAAAAAATTCGAGTTTATGGTAGTTTTTGGAATTTTATTAATTATTTATGCAAAAATATGTATAAAAATACCAAAAAAAACATGCTTAGTTAAAAAGAATAATTAGTGTAGGAGTTTTTGGTTAAAAATGAACAAAAACGATAAAAAAACTTTAGGATTTTAATAATTTACAAAAATAATTATTAATTCTTTTTTATTTTCTTTGTTTTATTTAAAATAGAACAAGGAAGACAGACGTTATTAAAATATATATTCGCTTTGTTTGAGTTTTATTAAGAATGGGAACGTATTACACTAAAATATGAAAAGTTTTTAATATAAGTGCAGCCAAAACGCCGCGACAGAAGGGCAAAAATCTAACATTAATTTATCAGGAGAGTAAAATGAAAGTTTTCAGCAGAGCGAAAACTTTCTAAATGACATAATTACACGTGATAAATTTTCGTTTTACTATTGAATAAGAAGAACTAAAAGCGCGAGGGCAAAAACACTGTTCTTTGTAACAACGCTCTGGCAATGAGGGAACCTGGCACAAGAACGGCTCTTATTATAATGGACAAAAAACAAAATCTGTTAATGTAAAAACTTGTTATTTAACAAAATATACATAGGATGACTCATATTGTATATTACAATAAGGTTAGAATTTAGAATGAGTGGGAGGGGGGTTAATCACTGCGAAGTTACAGATCTATTGTGTCCCCCTTTCTTGAGTTATAACTCATCATACAGTCCCAGGGCTTTGACAAAAGCCAGTATCTGGGACGTTTTTACAGAGGCTAGTTCTCCATCTCCAATATCAGTCGTACCAAAGTTCATGGCACGAATGGTTGTCGTCTCGGCGCACTCAGTGATAGGGTGTTCTGATGTTTCCCCATCTTTCCCACAGAATCTGCATTCGCCGTTTCTTCTTAGTTTCAATCTACTGAGGTGTTTATTGAGGAGACAGTGTCCTGTTAAAAACCCTGTGACAATCCGAAGATTGTTCTTACTTAACTCCAGGAAGATCTTTGATTTTTCTTGGTCGTAAGCCCTCAGAAACTTCTTCGAGTGTCTTAGACCGTTGCAAGATTCCCATTCCAGGTTACGGATGGAGTCTTCCAAGTTCTTGAGTTCCGCCTTTAGTTGGTTACCACTTTGGAAGCAGAACGGTTCTGGTCCAGTTAGTGGAGTGTTCGCTCCTTTTCTAGCTAGATCATTTGCTTTTTCATTGCCTTCTATCCCTTCGTGAGCAGGCAGCCAGAGTAGGAGGACTTTGTTTTCTTTGCCTAATTTTATTCAGCTTCTGTTCTCCAGCTTCTCATTCTTTGACCAATTTCGAATTGATTGATACTGAGTTGATCGATTTTAACGCTGCTTGACTATCAGATAAGATGGAAGGTTATTAGTATATTGTATTTACTAAGAGTGAAGCGATGTAAGTATACTGCATAGTGTACAAAATTTAAAAAAGTATACTTTAAATTTACCCTCCAGACCCTCCTTGAAAACACCGTGTATTGCAACTAACTTTATGACATAAATTCTACAGGGCGAGTCAAATAAATTCAAATACTTTAGGGGTGGTATATTTCGACCCCAGAAACTAAATTGAATAGAGTTTTCAGTGTTATCTCCTGTGATGTTAAGACTACATCTTTATTTCTATCTTCAGTTTCATTCTTATGCTCCAATTCTTTAAATTTGTCTTCAGTGGGTTTAACAATATGTATGGGTTTAACAATATGTATGTATGTATTAAACCCTCTCCAGGCAACGTCTTTCCTAAATCATCAATTTCTTTAAGTTAATCTCTGATACCAAGCACCTGCGCATGGTAATGCGTGGACAATATCTTTTGTCATTTCTCATCTATGTTACAACTCATTGATTTGTTCTCGTATTTGGTTTGGTTTGTCAAACCTTTCATATCTAATATGCAATTGATAAAATCGCTTAAAACAATCCTGTACCATCCATTCCTTCCATTTGGATGTAATGTAATTTCAGAAAAGAAAAAGAAAAATTTCAGTAAAAAAACACTTTAAGGAATATCTAATATAACATTTTTTAAACAGAAAAATGTCCTTGAAACATACAAAGTAAGGTTTGAAATTCAGTTTGGAAGAATTCGAGCTTATGGTATGTAAAGTTTATTTACATATATGAATAGATTTGTTGTTGATGCGGCGGGTTAAACTATAGAAAACATATTTTCGGTTGTATCTGACACCGCCGCGCCGTTTTGTTTATCAATTGTTCCAAACGAAAATATCGATAAAATTTTCTCGCTCCAGAAAGACATTTTAAGAGCCGAATATCGAACTTAGCATAAAGGAATAATATGCAATATTTTGCTCAAACTTGGTAAAGAGCATATCAGCATGAAATATCGTCAGGGAAAATATCAAAGCTTTGCCAGTGAGCTAGCGAGTTTCCAAAAAATTCGATAAAATTAAATTTTCCGCAGCAGGATTTCCATCAAAAATATCTTTTCCTCTATTATGAAAATGTTTGTGCACAACATAGCAATCATTTAAAGGGACTACGCGTGTATGAAGCGCGTTAAATGTAAGAATAAGCTTTCCTTCGGATATATACATATATTTCCAAAATTGCATATCCATAAATAGAGCATCTTTATATTTTTACAATTAAATATTCAGTATGTAGGTATTGTTCACATGTTTTGCACAAACTTATATTCATAAAATTCATAAATTTCTGCCGTGTGGATTAGTAGTATTTTAGCTCTTCTGCATTCTGATCACGCTATTATCGTATAAAAATGCCAAGAAATGCTACTTCCTACTTTAGCAGAATCCGAATAGTAACTTTGTTACAAGGTCTATCACAAGAGGAAGTGGCAGAAATTCTAAGCGTTAATCAAAGTGATATGTTTCAAGAATTAATAGAGAGTTTTGCGAAACCATTGATGTTAAGAACCGACCAAGAGGAGATCGGAAAGATCATTTTAAAGCATTAATAAATATATTGCTAACTATATATTCCATACTATAATTTGAATTTAAATAGTCTGTTGTTCACGATATGTCACAATAAAAATACCTCAATTTCTGTTAGGTTTTAAAATAATATAGTTCGTTAAAAAAAGTATCGCATTGACATTCAATATAATTTTAATCGTATATGTAATACGACAGTATATTGACTGTGGTAATACGCTGAAGCCGAGACTACGTGCATAAATGATGTCGGTTTTGCTCGATTTGGCTAAAAACTTTTTCAAACAAAAAGTTCTAGCACTGGTTCGTTATTGCTCCCCAGCTAGCTTTCCTACATTAATTAAATTTATTTTAAACTTTTAATTTATTACAATAAATGTTGAGCAAAAAATCGGTTTATTACCCTAATTTTGGTTAGATGCTAACGGGCTTGGTTTTGCGTTTAAAAAATGAAAATGCAATAAAATTACTTCCAAATTATAAGAACTATTCTCATCTAAGAATAGCTGTCTCTATTATCGTAATTTAATGCACCGTATAATAATTCATACCGTCAAAATTTCCAATGTCCTGACTATGCAGAAAATTGAGCAATTAAGTGATGAAAGTTATCTTGTAAGTGCCCTTAAAACTTCCAAGTTTTACTACGAAAATATTAACAGATCGCTGTTAATTTATTAGGTTATAATTGCTATGCTGCTCTTGTCGTCACACATTTCTAATTAGAACACGTCAGGAATTACTTGGCTCGTTATCGTGAATATCACATAATATAACATTTTAATTAATTTATTTATTTATTGACATACTTACACCTTACAGGTTAAACCCCAATTAAAAGACAGAACACATACACAGTTAATATAAATAGATACAGTGGGTTTTTTTTGTAGATCTGGGGCCTTCTCCGCCGGTTCTGCCACAATCGGAGAATACCGTAAACAACCGATATATATGCTACTGTATAAATGTCCGAAATGCGGTAAAACCTAGGATAAGCGCGCTAAACCTAGGATTTACCAAAAACATTAACTAATTAGGTTATCCTGGTTATATTTGGAGGATGTTAATGCATTGGCTAGCCTGGTTATTTGGGGGGTGTTAATGCATTGGTTAGGTGGTTATTTGGTGGGGTTGGTTGGTTTTTACTACCACTTGCTTTTGGTAAATCCTAGGTTTTACCGCATTTCGGACATTTACAGTAACATATACAAATACACGGGTTTAAATAGCGAATACACGAACAATTTTCTTTACAGATTATTATTTTAAAACTATTAGTAAGTGCAATTTGAGAACATTCTAAAAAATATGATATAAGATTATGAAGAACATAGTCAAGATCTTTGCAAAATTGCATAATGATATTGGCCTGTGATTCTGAATTAATATCATGATGAAGTTTAAACTGTTTCTCTGTAAAAAAATTATAATAAATAAATTAACTGATTTTTATCAGATTCAGCATTATAGTTTGAGAGAACCATTAGTCTACATTACGACAAGCTTTATAAAGCTTCCAAAGTTATGATTTAATATAATATGATCCAACTTAAATGGCCGCATCTCAAATTGCTGAATAATGAAATTTTTCTGCAGTACGCCTCAGCAGAAAATACTAGAAAATTTTAATTAGTTGCCTTAATTGGCAAATAATTTTTCGTAACCACTTTATAAAAGTTCTTAACTATCAATTTGACAAAGTTACTACTCAGACGCGATATTACAAAGTGCTTGTATCGATATAATGCAGATTTTGCTGGATTTTGTTGAAAAAAAGCTTACGAAATACGAAAGTTCGTACGGATTGCTGAATCTAATTTATTAAAATTATTTCAAACTTCTAATTTATTGCAATAAGCGTTCAGATAGTTTTCCTCATTATCTTAATTTCTAGTGTTTCGAGTAAAATCGTGCGAGATAATTTAGTGTCTTTATTAGGCAATAGACTTCCCAATTAATTTGTTAGTGCTTAATTAATGTTCTTGAAAATATATAAGTTGAAAACAAAATACAAAATCATGGCAAATAAAATTAAATTTGATTGAGGCATATAAAAATAAAAAAAAACAAGTAATTGGCAGAATGAATAGAAATAAATACAGAAATCAGTTTAACGTTGAAACGAATTCTAATGGGTCGCTTTACTTCAAAAGTAATTTTATGTTACCGGTGTGTAGAAGTTTTTAACTGTCAATTTAACAAAGTTGCGCCACGGATCTGGCATTAAAACTGTCTTGCATCGATAACGTGCATGTTACAAATTTTGTTCTATTCAATTAGAAAGTTTGCTAAACAAAAAGTTTGCAGTTTTGCGCTAATCCCCATTATACTAGCCTTTTCAAATATATCTCAAATTAAGAATTTATCACATTATAAGTTGATGACTTCACAAAATTAGAGTAGGTCTCTCTATAAAGTACGTCTTTAGTTTAAAGTGTTATAAATATATTAAATATTAAATGATTAATAATAAAATATATTTCAGTGGGGGGGTTTAATTATTGAAGTGTCACATTATTGAAAATAATTTTAGTAAATACATCACTAGCTTCTGAAAAAAAATGATGAACCTTTTTATTTTACAAAACAAAAATGTAAGTAAAAAGCTGCATACCCAGACAATCAATAGTAAACTCGATGATGGATAGCTGCAATCCTTCCAAATAATTTTATTTGTCAGCTTTTATTTCTCCCAAGCTTTTAGAATTTTTATCCATTCCAAGAATCCATCAAGAAAATTGAATTTGTTTATGCGTTTATTTAAGAGATTATTTGATATTAATTATATGGTTATATCGTTAAATTATTCTTGTATTGGACAATCTAAATTATTTCAGAAAATGTGTTATATATAACAGATCATTCGCAGTAAACGTTTACAAGTCTGCTGATTAATTAAAAATATTGTTGGAGCAAATTTTGTCTTCTGTGATGACAATGCACCACCATACCGGGCAATGGAAAATGGAAGTGCAACACTTTTGTGAGGAAGGGAGAATAACCAACCCTTAACTTTATGAAAATTAAGAATTACAGCAATCGAAGAATGGGAATCAATTCCACAGGCCTACCTAGATAATCTGATAGGTAGCATGCCAACCGTCTGACAGGAGGAAATACAGACTATTAATTTCATACTTTTCGTCATTCTTTGTCTTTACACTAAATTTTAATTTTAATTATTAAACTTTATAAATCAATTATCTATTATTTATTAAATTTAGTTGTAATAGAAGTGTATCATGCAGAAATAGCTTTTTCATGTGGTCTAAACTAAGTGAGGATTAACTTTATAAATTAGTATTTCCTGGAATGTCTTTTAATTTTATCAAACATTCATGTAATAATTTTGGACATACGTGTATGTAGAATTAATTTTCTAAAATAATATTACTGATAAACTGACTTAATTAATGACATTATTATCTTTAACGTAGAAGTTCATTAGAACCGAAAAGATTAGAGTCAACGAAGCTACAATTAATGAGCTGCACATTGAAACAATCGATAGAAAATCTGATGACGGATAGCCCTAATCGTTTCAAATAATTCTATTTTACAGTTACGACTTTCCTTGGACTTCATTCTCTGTCAAAAATGTTGGTTTCATATTTGTGTCTATTTTTAAGAAAACAGTAAAGATTATTTTATGTTAAGTTAAAAGATATATAGTCATACTAATATGATTAATACTAATAAGATATTTAATCAGGATCTAATTGTATGTGACAAAACAACTGTATTTATGATAGAACAACTTTCTGTAAGTTATAAATTATAAAATCTCAATTTCTTGCGATTTTAGAAAACCAAAATGCAAGAAACGAGATGCACATGTAATAATCAAATAGAAAGTCCGATGATGCATAGCTCTAATCCTTGCGAATAATTCCATTTGACAGTTTTGATTATTTACTTCTCTCCAACTATTCCTATTCTTATCCTTTTCGAGAACCCATCAGCTAGATTGAATTTGTTTACGTATTTATTTAAGCTCGCTGTAGACATTAATTAAATAGTTTGTGTCGCATTAGGTTTATAGTATTTCTTTATTTCGATTGTTGAAAGGAGTGATATACAGGGTGTCCCAGAAGTAAGTGCAAGTATTTTAACCGATAATATAGTTCAACCCCAGAAACACGTCTATGAGGTTTTTTTCGCGAAAAGTTTTTTTTTCAAAATTCGACATTTTTTTGGATTTTTTTTTTAGTTTTTAGGTAAAAACATAATTTCTTGATAATATTGCAACAGAAATATTAGCCTTATATTAGATTAAATTTACAAGAAATAAATTTCAGAAAAGATCCAGTGGTTCTCAGAATTTTAGCAAAAAATAATTTTTTTTTAAATTTTCAAAGGTTATTGGCAAAATTATTGGGAAAACTGGAAATCGTCCGACTTTCGCCAAAATTGGTATACACCCTATTTTGAGGTCGTAGATTACGAATCTGAACTTTTTTCCTGGCGGTCTCTTACCGTTTTTTCAGAAAAACGAAAAATAATTTCAACATTTAATTTTTCTTTACTTCAGCCCTATAAAGTAATAATTTCACTATATTTTCATTATATTATAGTTTATCTAAAAACCACACTTGATTGAGGATCGAAAAATGTCCAAAAATTTACTGAAAAACACTCTTCTTAACAAAATAACGAAGAAAATTGAGGCCAGATGGAAGTTTGACATTTCATATATCTTTCTTTCTCTCTCCAATGTAATGAGAGAGGCAAATATATTCTACATCTATTCTTGAAATTTGAAAATTTGCAACGTTGCCATATCTTGTAGGTATTTTTTCGGGTAATTAGGTATTTTAAATAAATTATATACCCTGACAATAGTTAAATATTAAATATACCTATATCTTGCCTATATCCACAAAGTTGCGCGAAAGAGTTTTGATTGCATTGGTTACAACTTCTATGTGGAGGGGGTTATTTTTTTTTTGTTATATTATATTTTCTAACCACGAACAAAAAAAAGATTAAACCCCTCCGCATACAAGTTGTAACCAATGCAATCGAAACTCTTCGCGGAGGGGTTTAATCTTTTTTTGACATAATATAACAAAAAAATAGATTAATCCCCTCCGCATAGAAGTTGTAACCAATGCAATCAAAACTCTTCGTGGTTATAAATAGTTAGATCTCGTTGGTAAAATAGCAGTTAAGGGAAGAAGCCGTTCCTCTGGCAACCGCCTTTCGTAATCACAGAATGAGCGAAGAAAACGCGCTAAATTTAGGTTTAGCATTGGCAACGTTGCTTTAAATGTCAGAAACACGTAACCCAACATTTTCAGATTGTTTACAAATATATTATAGCAAATTTTCCTCTATTATGCATAGAATTGGTTAAAAAAGTAACAGAAAATAGCAAAAACCTCATTGTTTATTGAATACCTAACAAAGTATGTGCTAGATGACCTTAAAAATATGAAATTAAGAAAAATTCGATGTTGAAATAATTTTCCGTTTTTCCTGAAAAACGGTAAGAGACCGCCAGAAAAAAGTTCAGATTCGTAATCTACGACCTCAAAATAGGGTGTATACCAATTTTGGTGAAAATCGGACGATTTTCAGTTTTCCCAATAATTACCTTTTCGGTAAAGTAAAATAACTCCGTTATTTTGGACTTATTTGAAAAACGGTAAAGAGAAAATATATTTCTTTTATCGAGTTCTACCACCCCTTAAAATACTTGCGGTTATTTCTGGGACACTCTGTATAACTGATCAGGAAATAAATGTTTATAATTGATAATTGATTAATAAATTTGTAAGCGCATAAATGTGAACAAGGAGATCTAGCTGAAATCAATTAAAATTAATTATTAATTTGGATGCTATCTATTGCAAAGGTTTTAAACCCTTTTTATTAGTCATTATTGCTGTATTGTTGGCTATCACCAATTAATGCCTTTATTTGCAAGCTTTTTCAGAGACGACGTCTTTTTTCCTAATAAATCCTCAGAAATTCTGTAGTGACCGCATTGATTTTCTTTCTTAAGAACTGTAGAATGTATCGGGGACCCCGAAGAAATGAAAAAGATCGGGTTCATAAATCTTAAACTCAATACAAAACGTGTAGTAAATCAAAAAAAGATTAGAATTATGAATACCACACTGGATTCATAAAATTTAAATTATTGTTATGTTGTACTCTTACATATATTTTACGGTCCTCGTAAACTCTAGCTGTTTTATTTTTACGTAGTTTTCTCTTTAGTTTATGTCAGAAGATTTTTATAAGGGTATTTTTATATTATTCTTTTAACAAGGAATTGTTATCTAATTCTCATTAACGAAAATGTACATTGATTTAGCACCTCTTTAGGCATTCCGATGAACTAAACTTGTATATCTATTTGTCAGTAAAATAACATCAATTCTTGTAATATTCCATTCTTAATGCTACGATCAAAATAATAAATAATTTTTGAGAAAGCCTTAAATGCAAGGCGAAGCGTCAAGAAGAAAACCTCAAATGCTAAAGAACCAAAACTTATTTCAAAATGGTTTAAGAAAAGATAAAAGGAACTATCTTTTTATAAGAAAAGATTCGACAAATGTATACTAGCAGTCATGAACTATACATGCGGAACCTGGACACTTGAAATGGACATTATAAGGAATTGCTTGCAGGTCGCAGAACACATAGAACGAAATATGCTGGGAATAACCAAGAAAGACCGTAAAAAAATAGAGTGAAAAGTAAAGATTTCAGTTAACGGTCTCCTTTTTGCTGCCAGGGCTAATCTGGACGGGGCCTACTTTGTTTACGCGGAATCCGAACCGCGGTTCTCGGCCATATCATGGTCAGTGGCCTACCGACTTAGGAAGTGTCTAAATTAACTCTTACTCACGAGATATCCGATCTCATCCGGCCTCGAACCGGCGTGAATGAGCAGTGTGTATCAATAGATTTTACACTTTTCCCTCGGACAACAGCACGATACAGAGTTCCGAACCGGTCACCCGTCCATCCGCCAGTATCGCCTTACGTCGCTTAACTTCGGTGTTCTAATGGGAACCGGTGTTTCAACGTAGCTAGGCCGTTGCCCTAAAATAGAGTGGATACGACAAAAGACCCAGGAGATGTCATCCACAGAATCAAATCTCTCAATGGCATTTTGTAGAATATAGAAATAGAAGAAACTCGAATTTTATGCGGACGAAGTCGTAGGAAAAGTCAGTTACTTGATAGATATTACGTCAATTTAGTACGCCCTGTATTTTAGTAATACATAGGGTATAAATTACGTATTCACTCTGATATCTATATGCATTGTCGAAATCATACAGAACCGTAATACTGTTGTTAAAACGAAGTCTCATTAAACAGAAACGCCAGACGCTATAATATTTGAACCATAGATTTCATATGCGAGTCTTGCAGAATATGCAAGTGCATTCAGTTCTCTAAGGCATATCGGATTAGTTCCTAGGTCTAAGGTGTTTACGAATCTAATTCTATAAACCTAGTCATCATAGCTCGTCAAATATAGAATAACTACAGCAAAGTGATAAAATTGGTCTGCCTAAATCAATATCGGTTACGTATTGAGCATTTCGGTGATGCGATCAAAATTAATAGTTTATGAGTATCGATGTAACTCGACAGATGTTGGAGTTAAATTAAATAATAGTTCCAGGTTTATGTGCTTGTATTATTATTAATTATGCACTATCAATATAAATGTTTAGTGTAATACTACATACTGCACATTTGGTTTGCTTGTTTAAAATTAAGAAGAAAGAATCACAACAAGCATTAAAGCAATATTCAACTTAAAAAAAAACTTTAATTAAAATATATATATTTTTGTATAACCACGGACTTTTTCTGGATTTTCTTTCTCTTAAAAAAATTAATCTACTAACTATTACTGATGGCATCTCGATTCTTTTTAGCGAATCGAATAATGGGACTTTCTCATAATAAATCGACTCTTACGATTCATTCATTTGAACAAACATTTTGCCTTTCTATCACAGTACAAATATTTTTTTTTTAAATAACTTTCATATCTCTTGCATTTTTTATCCACGACGTTTGTTTAGGACTTTTGTTCGAATCTGTTGATGCCCTATAAATATGCATTCTTCATAGATATTATTTACGGCGTTATAAATTATAGTTTATTTTATTACTAATATATAAAATTGCTATAATAGAGCATAAAATTTTATCACTAAGATAATAATTACTTATCTATTTATATATCATTGTTATTACCTATGTTACAAACGTTTGAGTACCAAAGCTCATAGTATATAATTCTAGTATTTATTTTATCTTTTTATGAATCACTCATAAATATTATTATTGATTTGATTAAACCACCATTCATTAAAGTTGTGAAATAACAAAAAAGTTTTAAGCTAAATGGAGCCTTAAATCCTTGCAAAAACGAACAATAGAAACTTATTAAATGTAAGATCCAGGAAAATAATTTCCTAGTTGAAATTCTATAAATCCGGGCGTTTTTCACTCAAAGAATGGCCAATTGAATTCTATTTAGTCTTCTGGAAACGAAAATAGCATCAATGGTGGCGGAAATTTGTTGGGAGGCTGCAGAAAAGTGGAGTTTATCCGGCAGGAAATCCCAACAAATTATCAAGTCCTAAATAGCACAAATCTAGCACAAGTTAATGCGCTGCTAATTTCTCCTTCCCCAGAGACACTGCGGTTTTGTCAATTATGAAGCTACATGTATTTAAGGCTTTCTGAGTTATAACCTACATCCAACATTTGCGGTTTACGCATGAGATAATATCCTATTTGTTTAAACTAAAAATATATACCGTCTAAAATAATTTATCATAGCCACAATCTGGAGTACTTCAAAATATACATATGTTCTTGATTTATTTCTATGAAAACGTGCCTTTCGTACATATAATTCCTTTTATTATCATCAAGTCCAGTTTTGTTAACAACAGTTGTACAGGGTGGCATTGTATTGGAATGAAATTTTGTGAGCATATTATGTAGGTTAATTTAGAGCATTTTTTAAAAATATAGAGAGTTCTACAAGGAGTCCCTAAAAAATTACACATAAGTGTGTTTTATAATAGAACACCCTATATATTAATTGATTTTCGTATTCTAGAAAAAAACAAAAGGTGAGTTATATTACAGAAGCATGTGACTTAAATGTAAAGTTTTTGACATATTTAAATTTTATAAATAACAAATTTTAAATTTCAATAAGAGCTACCTAAACTCGAACTTTACCCGGTATAGCCTAATGTGTAGTTAAAATAACCACTACTGTACTCTAAATCAAGTTAAAACTTTACCCAAAAAGTTACACAAGGTGAAACAAAATTAATATTTAAAATTGGCCAACGTTAAATGCAAGTTACTCTTTTATTTTGAACAGAACACTCAGTATATTATGTCAGGAATTCATGTCCCTTCAAAATATTATTAAGGTACCCTACCCTCCAAAAAAGCGTTTTCACAAAATCTGAAATATATCAAAATCCTTAAATTTCAGTCATATGCTACTTTAATGAAACTCACCTTTATTTTTTGTTTGTAATTCAAAAATCAATTAATATATAGGGTGTACCATTACAAAAAAACACAACTTATGAGAAACTTTTGTTGGGGACACCCTGTAGAACTCGATATATTTTTATAACATTCTTTTGATTAACCTCCTTAGAGCCTCGCGTCGTATGAGAGGGGTACTCTGTATTTACACAGTGTGCAAAAAATGGTGTACGATATAAACAAAATCCATTAAATTATATTTTACTTTGCCAATAAAGACGGTTTTTAATTTTTCCCCTGTCAGTATAAACCGACGAAAAAGTCTAATAATTTTTATGGATGGATAACTTTATATCGAGATTAAAAACTACAGCTAAGTCGGGATTTGGCAATTTTTCAACGGAAACAATAAAAACTTTTTCTCCCGGAGTCAAACGCTATTCGCAGACGATTTAGTTCGTACAAAACCGATGCTGCCACCACCTTAATTCGCTTGGCGTTTTCTTTCCTACCCCATATTAAGCAATTGCCGAATATCAGTTCAACCTGTTCGTGAATAATAACTGACAAGTTTAGTGAGACTGATTGTGCAGTGGAAAACATCATTAACAACTTCACCGAGGTACAATATGCTTTTGCCGCTAACTTATCTTCCATCTTTGTTCTGCGAATTGAAAAGACAGCTCCTTGCTGGAAATCCCAGACAATATAAGCAAAACTGGAGTATGGTGCCAGAACCACAGACGCGTCACTTGAATAAACATTAAGCAGACTTTTGTTCCTCGTTTTAATGCACTTTTAGGTAAAAAATTATTAGAGATGAGCAAACAATTCATAGCTATTAAAAATGTAAGAATAAACCGTGAATAACGCCGCTATAGCACTCTCAAATTCAAAAAAGAATTTCGTTGCAAACTAACAAATAATAATGCCCCATTTTACTCAAGACTGATGCCTTCCCTTTTCAGTCTGTGAATTAAAGTCAAATAAAAAGTTTTCAGTGAAAAAACTGGCCTTTTTTTAACGCATCGCTGTAGTGTGACTCGAATACTAAAGAGAGCGCTGTTGGATTTTTCAGTGCTGAAAATCAAACCTTTTCAGTAACGGACTCAATTATTTATGCTTTTTTCCGTCCTGTATTTCTATCTCCAAAAAATATAAGTAAAACTATATAAAAAATAATATATGTTGTATTATAGGCTTGGTGCATTTCAGTTGATTTCAACAAATTCCGATCGCAGCGCTAACGGCAAAAATCAGAAATTATCAGTTATATAGTTCACGCCGCCCCGTCATGTTGATCGCATTAAAATAATATTGAAATTTTTATATTTTAATTTAAGTATTTTAGTTTTTTGCTAGTGCAGTTATTGACACTATAAAACACTCAGGTACTAGGTTTGTGTTATATAACGCTGTTTAGAGTAGTAAAAAATAAGTGAAAAGTGTATTAAGAGTAAACAAAGTGCTCGCTACATAATCAAAAAGTTAAATAGGCATATACTATGAGAGTAAACTCTACTTAAATCAAAGAAAATTTTTGATTTTTCTCGGTCGTAAGTTCTACCTTTAGTAAAACTAAATAAAAAATAACATTAAAATAATTTTAATCTAAAGAAGAGCCTAAAATACCTTTAAAGAATAGTTTTTAACAAGATATATCGGTTAATTTGAGCTGCGTGTGCAGAGTACGTCTCTGCACTGAAACTGGAGCTGCTCAATGCCGAGTAATAGGTTCTGTTAGGGGGTAATTTTTAGACTCCTCTCTCTAATGTCAACTAATTAAAAGCTGTCTATGTTTCGCTCTACTCGATTTTGCCTGGAATGGAAAATGTGCCCAGAAAGACGAATTTTCTAGATTTCCTATCTCTGCTGTTTTCCAATAAGATTAAATGTATTTTCCCAGTTTACCTACTTTACCAGTATCAATACCAAAAAATATTCTTAAAAAGCTAGATCACATTTTTTGGTTTTCGAAGGATTGCATTACCGGTTTATCGTGTATTATGGGTAATTTTTTAGATCTAAAATCACAAATATCTTAAGGTTTGTCGATAACATATACCCGTATGAATATAACATTAAAAAAGGATCTTGTTTAATGTAGGGTAAAATTTATTAGGTGCTCCGTTTCCCATTTTATATTTTTAACAGCTTTATTCAGAAATAGTGCCCTGCTCTCACACAGCCCTTATTTTTACGTGAGCGTGGTTTAAACCACTTTGCCTAAATTAGTATTTCTTTAACTCTTTTTAAACAGGGCATTGTGCAAAAAAAAAATCTGTAACACTTCAGCAGAGCTCTCAAATGTCCATTTCCCTTTGTTCAACGTACATAACAGACGTCTGTCAGCTTAATTTATTTTTCACTCTCCACTAAACTTGGCCTTTATTCCCAAAAATTTGCAAACGCCAGATAATAGTACATTATAAAACTGAATTTTATGAGGAAATGAAGAGGAAAATCTTTATCTAAATAATGAATTTTTCAGTATTTTTATATTGGAATTGTTGCAAGGAATGGTATGAAAATATATATTTGATTTACTAAATATATAGGAAAAATACTCAACCAATTTGAAGCATTTTCATTATTAAAAAATTATCAAATGCAAAATATTTTTGTTTATATACATAAATTTTATAGATTTTCTCTATATATATTATGCTTTTCATTAACAAACATTTTTGAACCAAGCTTGGCTTTTATAATTAAAAATATCTCTTTTAAATTCGAATGTTTACAATTAAATTGAACTAAACTGTCAACATAGCACATGATGCAATGAAAAAGCGATGTCGCAGTAGGCGTAGAAATATTTCCTTTTTTTTTGCAGGTTCAAATTTCCTTTTTTTTTTTGAACTTTGTTGCATCTATAGAAAAAAAAACAAATTATATATTATTTATACCAATTCCTAATGCAATTTAATCTTTGTAGAAGAATGTAGAAAAAAAAATTAAATTCAAAAACACCTCATCACTAAGTGCGCCGAGATGACAACCATTGATGCCATGAGGTTTTGTACGACTGATATCGGAGATAGAGAACTAACCTCTGTAAAACTGTCCCAGATTCTGGCTTTTGTCAAAGACCTGAGTCATTATGATGAGTTATAACACAAGAAAAGGGTACACAATAGTGATGAGAATACCGGTTCCACATGAGTCGCGTTACAGTAGCAACCGTTCCAGAAAAATACCGCGACAAAATAACGCTATTTTGTAATCGAGGTTCCGACTTCCGCAGTGTCGCGGTCCTCGCTTATGCAGTATTTCTGGCATTAGTTACCTACTCCAAACCAGTGTTGTCAGATTCTTACAATTGTACCAGCTGTTACAACCATTCGTGCCATGAACTTGCGTACAACTGATATTGGAGATGGAGAATTACCCTCTATAAAACCGTCCCAGATACTGGCTTTGGTCAAAGCCCTGGGACTGTATGATGAGTTGTAACTCAAGAAAGGGGGAGACGATAGATCTGTAAAGTACCAGTGATTAACCCCCCTCCCACTCATTTCTACATTCTACCACCTCAAAATACATTTTGCTGAATTTTTCCACCACCTTTTTTCACAAACTGCAACTACTCCCAACCTTGCCGTTATTTCTGTACCCGTGTAAATTCATAAACAATTTCATAGACAAATTTGTAAACAATACACGATGACTAGAAGAATTTATGACAGTGGCAATACGTTAGGTTTCAATTTCAAGACCTTAAAAATAGATATAAACAATAAAACTTATATAAATGTATAAAAGCAAATAATAACATTTTTATTTTGTTTTATTCGATTTTACGTTTCATCTTTCTAACAACGCTATTTTATACCATGCCTAGTTCATACCAAGAATCGCTATTTCGAAAATAACGTAGCGACGGAAGCACCAACGCCAATAGTAACCGACCAAATCGCGACAGGCGAAAACGAAACCCTAGAAGCGCTCCAGCGACTGCTGGAACGAAGTAAGTCGCCGACGCGCCGCGCCGCCGAGGTCGAGCGTCGATAGCCAGTTACAGCAGGGACCAGTCATTTCTGTTCGCGACAGGGAACTAAAACTCTAGGAGCGCGACGGCTGGAGCGAAGTAGGTCGCCGCCGAGGTCGAGCGTCGATGCCCAGTTACAGCAGTTACTTCTGTTCGCGACAGGGAACTACAACTCTAGGAACGCGACGACTGTAGCGAACACGTCCCGATCGAGATCGCGCGGCGCTACGGACATACCAGTTCCTGATACTACTGTTGGCGACCGACGAAATCGCGACGGCTGGAGCTAAACACGTCGCTATGCGGTTACTACGGTTCGAGCTTACTTCAAGAGCGATTATAAATAATTTATTTCCAAATTATAAATAACTTATAATTTTGTCGTTATTATAATCGTCGTTCTTCAGTAACAGGTTCATGATTCGTTGTGGAGCGCGACACGACGTTACAAAAAAATACCGCTCCAAAATCGCGTTACTCAAATACCGACACATCACTAGTACACAATAGATCTGTAAGGTCGCGGCACATAATATCTAGCTACGCAACAGAAGCCTCGTTACGTGTATAAAATTGTAGGCACATTGTAGGTAGCAAAAGGAGACAGGCTTTTAAAGCCTGTCTCCAAATCAGATATTTTGATGCGGTAGTTTCGCTACTACATAATAGAGGGCAATAAATTTAAAAGAAAACAGTTTTCTACAAACAAAATTTAAAAGAATTTTGTGCAGTGTTGCCATTGTGTAATTCATATCGTAATACTTCCTGATAAAGCCTACCTTCAAATTTGCTACATCATTTAAACATATTAAAATAGATCAGAGCTATTTTTTTCAATTTGCCATGTTAGTTGGAATTAAATCTTATGAGCTAAATTACAATCACTTCCTGACGTTTGATTGTATAATTGAATCCTGAATTTTCATTGTAATTCGGCGACAATATAATAAGTATTGTTCTACTATTATGATACCACTTCCTGACGTTCGATTGTGTTCATACCAAGTTCATATCGTATAATCGGGAAAAAACGGCGTTAGCGATGGCTATGAAATGAATATCGCTGTCATTTTATATAAAAATTTATATGGGAAATGTCATCGATCGTCCTTTTCCAGCCAACTGGACGCCGTTTTTTTCGGTATCATACGGTATTTGATATATACTATTTTTCATGACATTACAATATTATGGTACCATGAA
Source organism: Sitophilus oryzae (assembly GCF_002938485.1). Lineage (NCBI taxonomy): Eukaryota > Metazoa > Arthropoda > Insecta > Coleoptera > Curculionidae > Sitophilus > Sitophilus oryzae. Next base: position 7,340,102 of record NW_022146479.1, read on the forward strand.
GCATATCAAGTGATACCATAATATAGTACCATATTACGATCCATGGCGTTCGATTGGGCTTAAACTTGATATACTATATCTTCAGTGACGTTGTAATATCATGGTACCATGGAGCATATAAAGTGGTACCTTCTATAGTACCATATTTGATGACATAGCAATATTAGGTACATGGCGGCAATAGGGCTTAAACTTGGTATACTACGTATTTTCGGTGACATTGTAATATGATGGTACTATGATGCATATATAAAGTGGTACCTTAAAATAGTACCATATTTCAATACCATTTCCTGACGTTCGATTGAGCTCATATTTGATATATACTTGCGTATTTTTGATGACATTGCATTATTATGGTACCATGCAGCATATCAACTGGTACCATAATATGGTACGCCATATTATGTACATGGCGTTCGATTGGGCTTAAATTTGGGATACTACGTATCTTCGGTGATATTGTAATATTATGGTAGATACCATGGAGCATAATAAGAGGTACCATATTACCATACCATTTCCTGGCGTTCGATTGGGCTTAAACTTGGTATACTACGTATCTTTGGTTACATTGTAATATGATGGTACTATGATGCATATAAAGTGGTACCTTAATATAGTACCATATTTCAATACCATTTCCTGGCGTTCGATTGAGCTCATATTTGATATATACTTGCGTATTTTTGATGACATTGCATTATTATGGGACCATGAAGCATATCAACTGGTACCGTAATATAGTATATATTACGTACATGGGGCGTTCGATTGGACTTAAACTTGGGATACTACGTATTTTCGGTAACATTGTCATATGATGGTACTATGATGCATATAAAGTGGTACCTTATTATAGTACCATATTACGATACCATTTCCTGGCGTTCGATTGGGCTTAAACTTTGTATACTACGTATCTTCGGTTACATTATAATATGATTGTACTATGATGTATATAAAGTGGTACCGTAATATAGTACCATATTACGATACCATTTCATGGCGTTCGATTGTTCTTAAATTTGGTATACTACGGATCTTCGGTGACATTGCAATATTATGGTACCTTAAAGCATATCGAGTGGTACCATAATATAGTACACTATTATGATATCATTTCCTGGAGTTCGATTGGGCACAAAATTTGGTATACTTGCGTTTCTTTATAAAGATTTGTTTAATGAATAATTTTAATTTATTTTACGAATTTTAATTTATTGTTCGATGTCGTGACAGCAACTTTTATGTTGAACTAATATATTATTAATTGTACCTGTGTCACTTTTTAAAATCTACCTAGGTCTATAACGTGGCAAACGGAAGAAATTTGTTATTATAGTATTTTTTAGTCAGTTAACATTTTTTGTACTGCATTTTAATAAATTATTTCCATTATTATTAAACTTATATTTCATTACTAACGTTCCAGCATTAATAAATATCACTATCAATCGCCCTGTATATTATTAATTTTTAAGGTAATTATAAGTTTAAGGTATTTTCTTAGTTAACATTATAAGGTAGTGTATATTAAAAATGTATATGTTTTGTAATAATATACTTAAAACTATTTTAATAGCCAAAGGAATAATTAATATAAGTGTATCTGACAAGAAAAGAAGAATATAAAGAAACACATACTGCATTATACACAGTAAAAAGAATGGGATGCCAATTCAAGTCTTTTTGAATCTGGCAACTGTGCATATTTAGCCGAGCTACAAGGCAGTCGACGAGCGGTCGATCCAAAACCGAAAGTTCAAAATTTCTAATTATATTCTGATTATGATATTGTCGCGCCATCTAGTATTCTATTTGTGCAATTTTAGCTCTTTCATTTCGAGTATTTTTCTGTTGCGTAGCTAGATATTCTGTGGTCGCGGTGATTGACCCCCCTACCCCCTACCATATTCTACATTCCACAATTCAACCTTTGCAACAAACTTACATTTTTCCAACTAACTTGACGCCGTTTTATTTTCAAACATGCGGTTAAAGTAACTTGTAAAATTAATTATATGGAAATTCAATTTTGTGTTTTATCTTCTTCAAAATTAGGCAACCAAGAACATGTGCCCAAAGAATATGTCTAGTAAAACATAAAATGTCTTTATTTTGCTCTATTTTTACGTGGCGCGTTGTAATGCCGACAGTTTTAAGCTAGATTTAGAAAAGGGAAACGATTTTCGCCCTTGAGAGCACCGTAAAAATGGTATAAAATTGTTTGAGCTGAAAAAAAGACTGAAAAAAGACAGACCCAGCAAGCAGAATTAAAATGGAATAAATCCAGACTTGTACAATTTTATATTGGACAACGAGAAGTGCAGACTACGGCAACAATCTGATATGGAAATTATCATAAACGAGGCATTTGATTATTGTGGCTTTCCAGGTAATTAGTCCATTAACTCCAATTAGCAAAGGCTTGCGTGTATGTAATTACCGTCACGCAGTGGTGACGTATATTATTTATCTTGTATCTATTAAGTGAACAGTTTAGAATGTTGAAAAACCAATTAGAACGTGTCATCTACACAAAGATTAATGCTTTTATTTAGAACAATCCAGATTTTAAGTATATGGTGATATTATTTTGTATAACAAATATTTAAAAATTATTGAAACAACTCCATAATCAAACGGAAAATAAAACAAATGTTTCTTAAATCCAAAGTAACAAATTTTCAACATGTTTTGCTAACAGTAGCTTTCTCAAAACTGACAAATTTCTACTACCTACTTTCACTATTATATTACTATAGTCTATTTTTATTTTCCTTCAGATTCCAAAGATGTTTTTTAAAAAAGGTTCAAAGCTTCTTTCTTGAGGTCTAATTGGCAGTTTAATAAAGCCTGAGAATTTTCAAGTTTATTTATCTCCAGTCTAGGCAGTCCAATTTGACACATTTTCAGTATGTAATATTTCGAAATATGTATGAAAATTATGACTATCTTCAATTAAATAAATGGAATAATAGGAGTCACTCTCAATAATGAGAGTCAATTTGGATTTGCTGTTTTTTACAAATTTCTGGTTTGGTTTTGAGTTATTTACTTTAAAGGCATTTACTTTAGATCTATTTTCAACATTTCGAAAATATATTAATATTTTTCTATTTTCTAAAGAGGAAAAAGTTCGATTTTTAATTTGTATTTTAAAGCTGATACTCTAAAAATTCTAGAAGTAGTAGCAGATAAAGGCAATTGGGCTTGTATTTGTAGAGTTAAATTTTTATTGTAAGAAAGTTGTTTCTAAAAATTATTTTGGTCTAAGAAGATTGAAAGTAATGAAACACAAATACATCGCATTGACATATGAATCCCCAGAAGAAATAAATCTTGAATTTTTTTGGGCATTATCGTGAAATGTCTATAGCTTTTGTGTCTGAAAGTATATTATTCTCCAATCAGAATAAAAAAGATATTAGAAAATAATGATCTTGGGGGATTTATATTTGGAAATGTCTTAAGATAGAACAATGCTTTAGGAATATTAAACTTCCTGTTCCAAAATTTCGCTTAGAGTCCTCTTACAGATTCTCTGATTAGACGCCTCCCAATTTTCATCTCTAAACTTCTGTTTTGCTTTGTCCTTTTCCAGGATTAGAATTATGCTCTCAGTTCCACAAAGAAATGTTTAAGTAACAGAGGATATTATTAATAATTTAACCGGACTACAGCTTTCCTGATAATATTTAGAGAAAATTGTTAGAACTTTATTACCTTTCAACTTAACTCTGTAACTCAATTTATCTCTCTTTATGGGAGGATAATACCTTTCAAATATTATTCACGTATTTTTATTTTATTTCTTGATATTTATGTTTCTTTTTGGTTAATAAAATACGGATAAATAAAAAAGCTTTAATACTAAAAAATACCTTTATATCATCATTGTAAATTGATATTTGTAAATTGTTTCAGATAGAATATAATAATTAAACTGTTGGCTGGTAATTAGTTAAGTAATGTATCATGAGAGACGGCAATTATTGCAATAATCATTATTAAAATTATCATTTTATCAAACATTTTGGACTCGAGCTCTGACATTTTCCATCGAACAGGAGATTCATTGCAATAATTCTAAATTAAATAGCAAATTCCAATGAATTTTTATTTATTACATTATCTGTTCTGGCTTCTGGAATTGGTGCAATCGATAACACATCAGTAACATTTTTCCCATGTAGGTACACACAAAAATATAATTAGTGAGATGGTGTACACACACTCAAAACTGAGTATTCAGTTTTCCAGTTATGTTTACTAGCATTTAAATTAAACATTTACATCGCTATTGAAAATTATTTGCCGCCATGCATAGTCAATTTTTTATCATCATTGATTAATTGAATATTGTTTATAGATTCCTACTATATATTTAATTTAATTATTATTATTTAACTACAATAAGAGTCTTTATTTGTGATACACTGAATGAAACTGGATGTTATAAATTAAATTTAATAATTATGTTTTGGGTAAAATACCTCGTTCTAAGGAAGACCAAAGAATATAAAATATAGCAATTTAGTTTAAGTAGTGCTTCTCTATTTTATTGCTCTATATTACTAGTTGTTTTCTTACTAATAAATCTGGCTAAATGGTTTCGCAATTGTGACTTGGATTTTGAACAGGCAATTTCAAAATATTTAACTTGCTTTTAAGTGAATTTACTACTCATGGTTTTGTAAAAATCAGCTAAATCTATGGAGGAAAATCTTTAAAAGTTATTTATATTTAACAATGTAAAACAAAATTTAAGGTACAGAAGTATGTGTTTACCTTTATTTATCATCATCATCATCATCATCATCATCATCATTTTCAGCGTATTCAACCATTTCCAATTATGATGTAGCCTCCCTCAAATATTTAGGTACTCTCTTTGTAGTTAGGCCCATTCTTGGGCATTGTTGGCTATGAGGGTCCAAGTTATCCCTGCTAATTTCATAATATCATGGTCCCATCTCAGGTTCGGTCTTCTTCTAGGTCTCTTAATTCCTCGTGGGTACCATGCTGTAATTTTTGTGGTTCATCTGTTGTCCGTTCTTCTTGCCAGATCCTGTCCATTGCCATTTAAGGGATTTGACTCTGTGGATAACATCTATTACCTGAGTATTTTGTCGTATCCACTCTATTCTACGGTCTCTATTAATAAAGGTCTCTCGCAGAATATTATTATATATAACTGTTACATGTATCAACCTATATGTATAATGTTCACCTAATACTTTGTAGAAATGTTCGCCATAATATACCTATGTATTTACTACAAAACTATTTTTAACTCAAGAGTAAAAAATAAAAATACAAAACTTTCAATTTCTTTTAAAGGACAAAATCTTGTAGACGTGTTCCTGGGATCGAAATATACAGCCCTTAAATATATTTCCATTATAAACCCACCCTGTATTGTTTATGAAATATAAAGTTTGTTTCAATACAGGCTTTCAAGGAACTTAACGAGAGACTCCTATATTCCTATTTTTGACCATGACATTTTATATACAAACCGAGTTTTTTTTTTCTATTTATTCCATCAATATAGCGCTTAAGCCATTTGCATTTATGGCTCCAACAGAAAGGGCTTAAGCCAGATATGTAAATGACCATTATAAATTTCAGCGATTCGAAAATCGAAACTAAACAGTAATCTCAAATGGTATCGAACGCCCTTAGTTCGGGATAAAGCCTTTTTTAAATGGCATTTCAATTATAACAAGATAACGCAAACAGAATTGATTCGGCTGCCATAGGATGCTCGATATTTGACTTTATCTGAATTCGGAGTGATTACTCTTGCCTCGGAAAGGGTTTTGCGGATATTTTTGAAACATTACCTTTGTTAAAAGACCGTTTCGTTTTGTTTTATGCAAAAATAACAGAGGAAATAAAAAGTTAAATTCGGATAGTATCATACTATCTTTTTAATTTGGTAATTTTAGCCATGCATTTATGTTAGTAAATTGTAGATTATATGGGCGGGTGGGAGGTTTGTTAATCACCGCAACCTTGTAGACCTAATGTGTCCCCCTTTCTTGAGTTATAACTCATCATACAGTCTCAGGGCTTTGGCAAGGTTAGTTCTCCATCTCCGATATCAGTCGTAACAAAGTTCATGGTACTAATGGTACCGTCTATTACTACATCTTAGACCGTTGGAGGATTCCCATTCCAGGTTACGGATGGAGTCTTCCAGATTCTTGCGTTGCGCTTTAGATGGTTTCTACCAGGGAAGCAGAACGGTTCTGGTCCAGTTAGTAGAGTTTTCGCGCTTTTCCTAGCTAGGTCGTTAGCTTTTTTATTACCTTCTATCCATTGGTGGGTTGGTACCTAGAGTAAGAGGAATTTATTGTCTTTGCCTAATTTGTTCAGCTTCTCTCAGCATTCTTTGGCCAACTGCGAATTGAAGGTTACTGTGTTGATCGCCTTTAAGGCTCCTTGACAAGGGATAAGATGGCTATTTCTTGTTTCCAGTAGTTCCTACCTAAAATCAGTTGTATGCATCTTTCGGCCTAAATACTCCTATCCCTGTTCTTGCTTTGGTTTTGGAAGCATCAATATACCCTTTTTACCTGATTTTTATAGTAATAATACAGGCATAGTTATATTAATTTGAGGCTATAAATTAGTTGGTAGCCAAGCTAGCCATATCGGCAATAGATTTTCCAGTCGTCAGACGTAAAAAAATTGAATCCCAGATTTTTCAAACAGATTTTTTTAATAACGAGGCTCACGGGAATAGTTTTATCACACATGCCGCCTGCCTCTGCAAAAATTGTTCCGTTTAGCTTGAGTTATTATTTGATTAAGTGCAATCTGAAATTTCTCTGGTATTCTTGCAGAGTTTCAGCCCTTTTTTCCACTCCTGTACTTTAATTATTTCGTTTCTTTTTTTTATTATTCACTTCCCTTTCTTCCATGTTTCTTTCTCCTAAACGGCGACTTTGTTAAATTACTTCTAAAAATTCCCGCCAGTTTATTCCGAGTTAATATTTTCTATTCGCCAAAAACGGTCCCTATAATAGTTTCCCAGAGAAACAGTATCACTCAGTTTTCGGAATTGTAATTTGCAGCTATTATGCTAACAAAGGAAGTGGAAAATTCTTCTTAGGCTTGCTTATTAGTACCTTTTGTAGAGTTGCAAGGTCTCGTATTTTATTTTAGTAGAGCAGTTATATAGGGCATATTTTACTTTAAATGTATAGTTTTAGTGAAAAAATGTTCATTATTTATTTTAGCTTGAGGATTACGAAAAAAAATGTAAAATAGAATTGTTTTTGAGAATGTCACGGTATATAATTTAAAATTAGATTTGAGTATACAGACTACACAAATATTTTTTTAAGAAATCAACCTGCTACAAAGGCATAGACATTAATTACCCTAATTTTTTTTGTCTAATTTTTAGATTCAGAAAAGATTATAAAATCTTAAAAATGAACAAGATTTTGTGTGATCACCATCACCCACAATTTACGCCAGGAGATGTAAGAAGTAAAAAGATCAAGTTCTCCAGGAAAAGTAAGTCCTTCAGGAGCAATTGCAGCAGTTTGCACAAAAAAATATTTTCCTTACTCGGATCAGAGCAGATATCATTCCTCCGAACTCTTATCGGAAATCAACTTTAACATTCCCTCAGTCTCAACTCGATCCCAGTTCTTTTTTATATTTTTCCGAATCGAAGCAATGTAGGTAACTTGAAAGGATTCGCCTATAAATTGCATGTGTTCGCTCTATAACAGCTTTAAAGATGATTTCGACATTTTCAATTGCAGCTATTAAGGTATAAAACTGTTTGTTGTATGTTCAGATATTAGAAATATGAAACGTAGAGTATAGGGTTATATATAGTTATTATACAGAGTGGGTCCGAATTCTATTCGGGAAATTCGGCAGCATAGTCTACCGATACAAATTTGTAAAAAAGTTCGTATAAACTTATGTCTTAAAATGCTTCGTTTAATATCAATATTTGGATGAAATTAGTGTTTAGGTGTTTTTTTTCTAAATGAGAAGTTCGATTTCGATATTAATATGACTCCTACTTGTAGGGGACATATTTCTTAACCGGTTTGAGGAGTAATACTTTTTCGTCGTTTCTCTGAAGTAACGTCAATATTTGAATGAAAATTGATGTCTGGGAGTTTTTTGACATAAGAAATTTGATTTTGATGTCAATATGACTCCTACTAGTAAAGGGCGCCACCTACATGTATTTTAACTGTTTTGAAGCGCAATAACTTTTTGTCCGTACCTGTATCAAACTACCGAGGAAAAAAATATACATCTCTGTGACTTTTCATGCAAAAAATATCTCTTTGTAAAAATCGCTACGAGCAACCATTCTCAAGATATTTAGAATGGAAATAGTCAATGCATATCATTATTGAGGAAAAATAAACACGTTGAATTAGATAGTTATTTCACTGAAATAATAAATTTGGGATTTTTTTTTAATTAATGATAATTTTTTCTGCAAGAAATTATGATAAAACAGTTCCTATTGAACTTTTGGCACAAAAACATTTCAAATTTACGATTTCAGGCTAATAAGTCAACATGTTTAATTTATGTCAATTATGAAAGGTATTGATAATTGCGATTCCAAATATCTTGAAAACTATTACTCGTAGCGATTTTTACCAAGAGACCTTTTACGTAAAAAACATCTTAAATGTATATTTTTTACTTGGTAGTTTTATACGGACGAAAAGTTATTACTCTTCAAAACAGTAAAAACACATGTAGGTGGCGCCCTCTACAAGTAGGAGTCATATTGACATTAAAATCCAAATTTCTCATGTCAAAAAACTCCCAGACACCACACACCCTGTAGGTATTTCCGAAACCAGGCATTTTAGGACATACATTTATACGAACTTTTTTACTTATTTTTATCTGCAGAATATGCTGCCAAAGTTTCCGGAATACAGTTCGGACCACCCAGTATATCTTTGAGAAGCTCATAGCAAGGCGTATAATATGATCTATAAATATACAGGGTGTTCCATTTGAAAAACCATAAATTAAGTTCATATTTTCAAAAATATTTTTTTCGTAGAAAAATAGACTACACCACTGTATTCTACTTAAAAAGTTTTACAAGTATCAGTTTTCACCTTCGAAATCATCCGGACGGAGCATACGAGACCCATGTGAAATGTTCATATAAACTCATGGTAGTTGCTCGAAGTCGCGGACGGTCCGCTCCATCTGAAAGCGCTGTCTCAGTATGTTCCGTTTGACAATTAAAGTGAGACAGATTTGTGCAAACCGCATCCTTCCATCTTTACTAATAACGGAGATACCGTATGATTTCTACCAAAATGGGACACCCTGTACAGACCATGCTTCTACGGTGAGCAAATCTGTGTAAAGTGTTTATCATATGCAACTGATTTATTTCTGTAAGTTTCAAAACGCCCGAACCCCTATTTATGTCATGTACGGTATCCTGGACACAATAAATAAATAAATAAATAGGTTTGCTATGTTTGTTTGTATAGAAGTTGAAAGGAAATAAATCAGATCCGATACGCAAATGCTACATTACTCCGAGTCGTCATAGAAAGAATATTGAAAATCGTATTACGGTACACATTTGTCGAGATTTCATTTTGACATTACCTTCAATACGTTTATCACATAACTGCCTCGTCTGTTAGAAATTACCTGGAAGGAATGGGAAGGCGACTGAAAGAAGGCGCAATACCGCAGCTCTCTGTTCAGTATTCAGCTCGGAGGCTCGCATCGACGTTTCGTCATTTGTATTTCACCCAATAACTCCCTTCAGCCCCTCTTGCTATCCTTTTCCTTTCCACTTTGTACTCTTTTTTCCCTTACCCCATCGAATATACGCGTACGTGCAACTTGAAATTCTGAATTGCCTTGTAAGATGTCGATTATTCATCACCAAATCTTTTATTATATCTGCGAAGCGATTTCGGTTTCGACCGAATAAAAATTTCCCTCTTTTGCTTTCAAACACTATTTAAATTCATTTTTTATCTCTTCTTCCGACAGAGGAAAACATCCAAGAAAACATCGTCTCAAAGTGCTTCTACACTTCAACTTTTTCATATTCGATATTCTTGTAAGGATGTACCATATGATCGAATAATATCAATGTTGTAGGACTCTCTGGAGGCCTAAAAATATCAATTTACTGCGAGCTTTAAGGTCTATTCTTTAGAGATGCACCGAATAGCGGATTTGCAGAATAGCCGAATACTTATCATTTAAGTCAAATAACTATCTACTCAACATGTTGCTCAACAATGGCATGTATTAGTAATTTACATTCCAAATATGTTGAGAACGGTTAGTCGTAGCGATTTTTACCAGAGGCCTCTTTTACTTAAAAAACAGCGAAAATGTCCATTTTTTCACTTAGTGGTTTTATACAGGTACAGACGAAAAATTATAGGTGGGCGTTCTTTAAAAATATTGCCCCCTATAATAATAAAAAATTAATTTAGGTATATTACACAGAGTGAGTCTTAAATAAGTGAACATATTTTCAGGGGTTAGGTCAGTTATATATCGATCCCAGAAACACGTCTATTAGGTTTTTTTCGCAAAAAAAAATAATTGGAATTTTTTGAAAAAGTTTTTTTCAAGGGGGGATTATTTAATCTATATTACCATATTGTAAAGTAATGTTACGTTCTTTAACTAAAAAGTGAAAAAAATTCCAAAAATGTTTTTCAAAAAATTCCAAATCCTCATTTTTTTACGAAAAAAAAACCATAGACGTGTTTCTAAAAATATTTGCACTTATTTAAGACTCGCCCTGTATAATTTTTTATCCTTTATTTTTAATTTTTATCAAAAACAGTATAAGTACAATGCTAAGAAAAATACATTTTGGCATTTAGTATTGTTTAAATAAGTCAAATAAAAATAAACATATTTCTTTGATATAATTACATTCAGTTGTAAGACACTCTGTACACATAAATAAAATTATTGATTTTTAAAATATTATTCACAAACTAGGGAGAGGGAAATCAGACAATGAACAGGATTTATAGGTGTGTTAGGTAATAGCTTTTAGACTACATTTCTAGACGCATTGATGTTATTTTGGTTTGTAAATTTTGGTGATTGTGATCAAGAATGTTTTTAAAGGTAAAGTAAATGTTTCCTTATTATTTAACTAATGTTAACTAAAGCATATATATATTTTTTTTTCTGTTGTAACATTCTGTGCTAAATCTTTTGTTGCTACAAAAATACTAATTAAAAAAAATCTTTATATAAAGTGCACCTAGAAAAAATCTGTTTAAAAAAATGTAAGACTTCAAAGAGTCCTAGGCAAGACCAAGATCAATAGAGAAAAGAGAAATGATCTCTTTTGATCTACAAAAAATTACCTACTCTGTAACCTAATGCTATTCAAATTATAATTATATAAAATTCATTCTGTATTTTTCAAATCTCAATCCTCTTTAATTATTGTTAATAGCATTTAACTTACTACTCTTTATTAATGTTTATTTATTGAACTTATTTCAGGGATGTTCTAATTAATGGATATTATAGAATCACAAAGATATATAAAAAATGGTAAAATAAATATGCATAAGAAAAAAATCAGATGGTCAATAAAAATAGGAAAATTGTTATCATATATTAAAAGTATTTACTGCCAAAAAAGGTAAGTGAATTTATTATAGTTAAAATGTCGATACGTATAATACCCTATTTTTTCTATAAATAAAATTCTTATATCGATAAGGCTATGAAATCGATACGACCCTCTCGTCCCTAATTCGAACAAATAACGCCAAAGTGTAACTGAGTTTAAAGGCTTTAAATCACGGGACTGCACAACTTAAATTTATAGAAAAGTTCTATCGTAAAGGTGGTGTGTAACTTTAGCACAAACCAGCCACCGGGTATATTTATGTCTATTTAAAACTTTAAGAACTTTCCTGCGGTTTTGATCACCCTGTTTGACTGTTAATCTAAAACCATAAACCCAAATGAGACACTAAAAGATACATTCTGGAGTAAGGAAAGTTTATGCGTGAAAAGTATTTTTCTATTTTATGTTATTGCGCTTACAATTTTCTTTCTCAACAGTTTTGTTGCCTTGTTGTTACGTGTTTTAGTGGCAATCTTTTATACGTAACGTTCGATTATTTTATGAGATGTTTCTGTACAGAGTGCTCCTATTTTATTAAAAATAAAACTTTTATAGATTATTGAACAGGCTGAGCTGAACGAGGATTTTCGTAGAGCATATTTCAATTTATTTAATTTTATTACTTATTACTTATATTTTCTAAAATTAAAATAAATATCATACCATTGAAAAAAAACAGCGTCAAAAACGGCGTTGTCAATCAGGCGCGATAATTTTAGTGAGATCAAGCCTATGTAGTCATTATTAGCCATTATTTAGTTGACTCACATTTTTCTTTGTTTTTTGCCAGCCATCTTTGACGCCGTTTTTTTTTTCGATTAAGCGGTATAAAGAACATATTTTCCTCTATTTCGAATATAGATAACCACAGAATATACATATTTCCTTCTCTTTGCTGGGAAAATCTATATTTAATGCCTGAAATGAAAAAATGTTACCGACATTCATAAGTAATGATGATGTAAAGTACAGGAAAGTTGATTTTTCTTTTACGTAGATCGGGTGACGGTTCAATTTTTCACGATGTAAAAATAAGATGTAAAAAATAAGGAAGATAAAGCTAGTACACGGTAAACACTGCATGCTATAAAGGTGTACCGTATTTCCCAATGGAAAATAGCTGAAGAAAATTACATTTTCTGGTTCATAAAATTTGAAAGGCTATGAACTAGTTTGTAAACAACTTGCGGACAAAAATCTTACGAGAGCATTGTTTTGGGTCTTTTAATTTAAAAAAAATAGTTATTTGACTTTAAATTTATTAATAAGAAAATTATTAAGTAATATCGAATTCTAGATGGCACATAGAATATAATGAGTTACAGTTACTGTTACTGTCTATTGTTGCACATTTTTAAAGATCTTAGTAAAATACTAAATATAATTTTAAAATTATGAAAATGTCAAAACTTGTAGGAGAATTTTATACATTTAGAATGTATACAAGTTTGGAGGCTTCGATACTCTCATTTAGTGAGAAAATTAATTTTTTGAACCCCTCCTTTTGTGCGATTTTTGATCATGGTTAAAATGTGTCTCCTACATTAATTACTATTCTCGTAGGGCTATATTTTCTTATTCTATGCCATTTAATTAGCAAAGAACAACAATTTTAGCAAAATCGGTGATATGACGAAAATCGCCAATTTTCTTAGAAAGATAGTAAACATAGTCCTAAAATTATAAAAATACAAGCATTTGTAGAATTTTGGGCCCTGGTTTTTGAGCTATATTTCATGATGGTTAAAACGTCCCCTAGATCTATTATCGTTCTCGTAAGACTACAATGGCCTATATTTTCTTATTTTACGTCTCTTAATTAGTAATGAACAGTAATTTTAACAAAATCGGTTGCGTGACGAATATCGACACTTTTTATGACTATATGTATGGAAAATTTCTTTAGATGTGGATAGCATACTCCATCAGCAGTACTGTAATACCGAAATCCTCCTTTAGTGAACTAGTTTACGACTTCTTCGGCAAAAATATGAAGAACATAAATTAAAAAAATTAAATTAAACACTACTAGTTACACCCAGAAGGTGTACAAGCTCCATGTCTTTAGAAGTGGAAAGCACATGCCATCAAGAGCATTGTTATACCAAAATCCCCCACCCTAATGAACAGTTAATTGTATTGCCGTCAAAAACTAGTAAATTTAACATTAAAAGTATTTTAATCGTAAAAAAAATAACTAGCAACGACCAATAATAACCAAATAAGTACCTATTACTAGGGATAATGTAAATAATAAAGCCAATGACAATTTTTAAAACAAAAAAATGCATTAGTTGCACCAACACATCCTAATAGACCACGCAAAATCGACAGTTCAAACCGTATTGAACTTTCCACTTAAACTTTCAAGCCGAGCTTAATCCTGTTTATTTTTGCTCGCAGATATTTTTTCATTAACTCTAATTTTTAACGCTGAATATTAACTTTCTCTGTATGTCCAGGCAGCGTTCGTTTTTCTTTTCCGTGCGCTTTGTGCCGTTCCTGCGTTTTTTTTTTCGTCAGGAGGTTTTTCAGAAATACAATGGATAATTTATATTTACGCTGTAGATTTTAATTATTACGTATGTTCTCGCTTTGTTCTTCCTCCGTTGTGTTCAACAGAATAGATAATTTTATTTGTATTTCAAAGACAAAAAATTGAATTTTTCTACCAGTTAAAATAATACCTATTATATAAACTTTAAAACAATAAAAAAATCAAATACATGCAAATAGTACATAATATGACTTACCAAATACATATATTGTGATATAATATACAAATATACGATATTCGATAAAACAGACCACAAAACAGACACACAAATATACTATTTTTGAGGTTAAAATCACACGCGGCTTTGCACATTCATTTACAATGAATTTCTACTCGGTTCTGGGTTCGAAAAATTATAAACAGTATAAAAACTATACAGTTTTTTTTTTCGTTTCACGCGCCCAGACCAGAATGCCTAGAAATACCTGTGGAAATACAGAGAATAGAAAGACTACTATAGATTTTATATTTTATAGAATTGATATACAGGACGAGTTTTAAATAAGTCAACATTTTTCTCTGTTATTCCAAAGATTTTTATTAATATTTCTTAAAATTTATTCCACTGTAATCTTTTCAAAAATGAAAATGATGAATTTCCGCAAGGAATTTCTTGCGTGTTTATGTTTAGAATATAAAACAGAAACGTGTATTTATATAACTGTGATTTCAATTTTTCTAAAGTTAACACCTTAATTCAAGATAAAAAATAGATGAAATATTTCCGCAAGAATTTTTTTGTGTATTTATGTTTAGAAAACTGTTTATAATGTAACGGCAGGTATATGTTTTCATGTAACTGATTTCAAGTCGGAAAAAAGAAAATGATGCATTTCCGCAGAGAAATTTTTATAATTTTGTGTTTGGAGAGGCTATATACTAAGGGTCGGCATTTCTAGCCTTGGGTGCCGATTTTCGTGTGTACAAAGAGTAGGGTCAACATGCTTAGTAAAATAAGATGTACTGAATAAAGACAGAGAAAAGTATTTTTCCAAGCGCATGGAATCTAGCGTCAAATTAAGTGATTATGTAATAAATACTTCGTATTTTTGCTCCCTCCGACTTACTAGATTGCCATAGCGATTCACTCCTATACATGTAAACGCCGACCCAAGGTTTCGCTTGCCAGCAGGCTTTACCGGACTTTTTGTTTCTTTTTGTGTAAGTGATTTCAGATAAAAAAAAATTACACAAAACCTCACAGACGTGTTTTTGCAGTTGAAATATACCACTCCTAAAACTATTTGCACTTGTTTCACGACTCACCCTCTATATATACTTACATACAGGGTGGCCCATCGAAAACGTTCCGCAAGGCATAACAGCCAGGGTAATTTTTTTTTCAGAAAATTCAAAAACATGTCAATTTTGTTTGTGAGGGGGACAACTTTTGCCCCAAAAATTATTGCAAAATCTTCATACGCGGGGGTGTCATCTCCCGATTTCTTTCAAATGGGAAGGGGGGTCAAGTGGTACCGCAATGAAAAGGGCTTTTTATTCTCTATACTTTCCTGCTTCGTTTTTGAAGATCGGTCGAGACGTTGAGAAAATATGAAGGATTGAAATTTAAAAAGTTTATTTAAACATTTATCAGAGTAAATGATAAGGATAAATTCCTTCGACCAATTTGCTGTTTTTTCTTATTATTTCTAGATGTTTGCAATCAGGTTGCACAGATATTCAATGAACGCCATCCTGACAAACACCTTTATGGCAAAATTGTTCGCCAGTTAGTAGCAAAATTTCAGGAAATTGGTTCCGTTATGAATAAAAAGAGGCAGAGGGAAAATCCTGTAGTAAATGAAGCTATGGAGGTATTCGTATTGGGCCAAGTTGCCATGGACAGTATTCTGAGTACAAGAAAATTAGCCAATGAGACCGGCGGGAATCGTACAAGTTTCCAAAGGATATCAAAAAACACAAGTTCCACCCGTACAAAATTCAGTTGGTACAAGAACTCAACGAAGACAATTTTGATCGTTGCTTGCAATTTTGTGAAACTATGAGTGAACGAGTGGCGAATGATAATAATTTCCTATTTAATGTGTGTTTTTCAGATGAGTGTACTTTCTTTTTGAACGGTGTAGTTAATCGGCACAACTGTCGGTACTGGGCTGAGGACAACCCAAGGGTTTTTCACGAGGTGCACACACAAAACCCTCAGAAATTGAACGTGTAGGCTGGTATTTTTGGAAATTCTATTGTGGGTCAGTTTAACGATATTGAGAAGAACTTCAACGCACAAGTCACAGAACAGCTATCTAGCAACTACCGCACCTGATCGTTCAACGTTGTGGCAAGTGAAAAAATGCGTAAACATCTAGAAATAATAAGAAAAAACAGCAAATTGGTCGAAGGACTTAATTATCATTTACTCTGATAAATGTTTAAATAAACTTTTCAAATTTCAATCCTTCATATTTTCTCAATGACTCGACCGATTTTCAAAAACGGAGCGGGGAAATATAGAGAATAGAAAGCTCTTTTCATTGCGGCGCCATTTGATCCTCCTTTCCATTTGAAAAAAGTTGGGGTATGACACCCCCGCTTAGAGGGTTGAAGATTTTGCAATCATTTTTGGGTCAAAAGTTGTCCCCCTCATAAACAAAATTGACGTGTTTTTGGACTTTTTGAAAAAATAAATACCCTGGCCGTTATGCCTTGCGGAACGTTTTCGATGGACCACCCTGTATATAAACTAATAAAGTGCAGAAATATGCGTTGTTTAAAATTTACATCTTTATTATTTTTTGAATAAAATTAATTTAAAGTTTATTTAGTTAATATACGCATAGATAGATATAAAATTAAATCACTAATAATTGTTGTAATTCTAGCAAGATACATATATTTATAATATTATTTGCTATTGAAAGAGATCCTGAAATATACCGAGATTTTTGTCCGGGATACCTTCAAAGAATACTTTAATTAGACAGAAAGAAACGGACAAAAGACCATCTGAGGGACTTTTATAATATTTGCGTTGTCGGACAAAGAATAAGTGTATTATTTCTGAAAGAATTCACAGAGAGCAAAGTTTGAAATTTGAAATGGCGCCGCTAAAAAACTTCACAGAGCCAGAAAAGTGTCATAATGCACCTTGAAAAAGCGTGTTCTGTCACGGCTTATATCACTTCTTAATGTCTTCCAGCAAAAGGATATAAATTTCGAATATTATATATGCAGAAGAGTAGTAAAGAGTTAATTTAGAGTCTTTTAATTATCTCTTAATTAGGGAAAAGGGGATCTAGACAGATTTAATTTAAGACTTTCAATAAAATGGTGTTCAAGTATAAAAATAAAAGCACATAAAAAAAGAGCTGAAAATAACTGTTCACATTAAAATTCACTCTACTTGTATGATGGTTTAAGTTAATAAAGCAAGGAGAACTAGATAAATTATTCCCATATATGTATCAGCAATTTTAATGAGACAAACAAAAGCATGATATAAATTATTAAACAAAAGCATGATATTAATTAACAAATGCATGTATGTATTTTCTATACGTAGGCAAACTTTACATAATATTACTAAAAATATTCTGGCTATAATACAGTTTAATATTAAATATTTTTCGAATTTTTTCATGTAGAATAATTGAATTAATAAAATAATTATAACAATATTCAAGTATGGTTACACAAAGAAATAGGTTAATTAAAGTTATTTTTATTTCCTATAAACCTTTATTATAATTATACGTTGTAATTAGTAATAGAGTTTCATTTTTTTCCAATTTTGCAGAAATTTGTATATCCCACTAAAAAAATTGATGTAAAAAAATGTTCGCAACGCAAATTCTTGCATTAAAAAAAGTTATGAGATCTCACGTAAAACCAAGTCGGTTTATTTGATTTAGACCGTGCACATACGGGTCGTCTCAGACTCGAAGCGGAAGCGTCTCGAACTTGGACCTACTCAACAATTTTGTTATCTATGAATTGTTAGTGTCTATATTAAACATCTTTATTTCCGTAATAACCTTTTATTATGATTTGACAATTGCACGGCAGCATAATTACTACATACATTACTATTATTAATCATATACCATTTCGATTACTAAGTAAATCTAAACAGTGCACTTAAGAACAAAGAATATATTTTAATTAGTAGAATATCATAGGCGTGTATTACACTCTTTAATGCTTTTTGGAGCAATTTTTTTTTTATTTTTAACCATATTATATTATGATTTGGGCGCCTTTTGAATCTGCTGTCCGGGCAGTAAATTCTCAATTAATTTTGATGCATTGTTTTAATTCATTTTGTGAACTGTAACCCATAAGTGGTCATTAATATTAAATAAAACGTTTTTTTTGGTTGTGCTTGTAGGTTTTTATGTCAGCCAATTAATAATCTAGTTAGGCTTTTTTAATTATTTATAAATATCATTAAATATGTTAATTCTTTTTAACTAACAAAAATAAAGAAAATTAAGAAGAAAAAATGGGACTTAAAATCAAAAATGCTGCTAAAAAGTTACTTTATTTAATACCATCTACATCAAGAAATAAATGCATTGCATAATTTTAACTGAATATTTTTAATAGTGTTTCTGTTTGCGCGTGGGTTAAAATAAGGTCTGTTATATCACATTTCCTCCAGCAATTTTCTGAACAGAGCTTGTTTTAAAAGGAACACAGCAGAAAAATATTCCTTTCAGTTGTTCTTTGAGAAAACACAGAAGAAAACTCAACACGGCTTACAATAGGCAATTCGTTTTATCAAATTAGTATGGGTATCTTAGAAGCTTTTAAATTATGTTTTTTAAGGACTCCATTACGTTGTTCAGTGGAATCTTGATGTGATTCTTTATATTAGTTTTGCCTCTACAGACCAATTTTATAACAAAAAATAAACAGAAAAAAATGCCATTAGTTAGATATGTATATTTAAAAACCAATAAAAAAATTCTGAACATTTAACTGTTCACTTCGATAAATACGTCTATGTATTCATTCGTACATAAAAGGCCAAACCTCAACGAGATAAAAAAAGGCTACTTACATAACAGCGTACAATGGTAGGTGCTCAATATAACTAGAATGGAATTTCCACACAATTTCCATCGTGTGGAGTTATTGATTCCACGCACTCACAAATATTTTCCGATTTTCACATATCCGTTTTCGAATACCTACACCGCCTGTTCTTTCTAATTCGGGGTATTGTTAAAAAGAATAAAACTACTAGCATACCACACAATACTATCGATTGTTTTTAGTATTCTTTATCCAGCATTTTTTTTTGCACTGGCTAAGAAAAGTCTCTAGTATTATACCGGGAGGTGCATCGGCCATTGGAAATACATAAATCCCAAGCAAATTTTGAACTGTCCAAATATTGACCCCTGTTGATTTTACAGCCAAATCGTAAATAGTTTTTAGGAAGGTCTCCGTATGCTAAATACCCAAGCCAATTTTGAATAAGCCGTTTTTAAGTAATTTAAGAAAAGCTGTGTCTCTAAATTAAAACTGAACAACTAAAACTGCTAAACCACGCAAATCTCAACATACCTTAAGTTGTCAACCTATGATTTTGTCATTGTCGATTTTAAAAATTAATTTTAAGATTTAACACTCATAATACCTTATTGTTATTACATATCATGAACCACACAGTTGAAGAAAAAATCAGCATGATAAATTGCTAGTCTGCAGGATATCTTGTCCTGAATACCAAGTCGACAATAAAAAAATGTGTGTCATTAAAATGTGTTTAAAAAGTGCCAAATTTGAAGACAAACGGTTTACCAATATTCTTAAAAATAAACAGAATATACTATTTTTATTTACCCTTTCGAGGGTTGTAACTTCCTCGGGATGCATTTGTTCATAGGAATTTCTTGTTTCATTTTTATCTATAGAATTGCCCATCAATGTTAGAGACACTATTTTTTGATACCCTGTATATATATATATATATAGAATGAAGTTGACTATCAAATAAAGTCTAATATGTAATATACAGTTTGTTAATTTGTTTATTACTAGCGGCAAGAGCTTTATGGTTGAAATATGGAAACCTCGGCCCGCTCGTCGATAGACGACGCGACGACGGGACGAATCGGCAGAAAACCCGATAAATGCATGCGTTCTCAATAGGCAGTGTTGCCATTCTGTTCCCCTATAAGGAACTGTCGAGTTAACAACCTGTATAATATTCGAATGCTTAAGAGTCTAGTGCGCTGTACTGTTCGGGTCCTCTCAGGGGTCGGGTAAAGCGGGTGTGTGGTCGAAGGAAATATATATTATATTTCAGAAATCTGCCTAAGGCTTAGCCCGATCCTGTCGTGTTAAGCCACACAAAATTCCAAAGACACGTGCTTTGATTAAGGCTTGACTAAGGTTTGCGGAGCTTTAGCATTTGGCATAAAATAGCGGGCAATTTGTGACAAAACCATATAAATTATATATGACTGTAGTCACAAAACTTCAATCTATTTCCGTATTGTAACAGAATTTTAAATTATGTCTTTATTTTCGAGAAAATTTAGTCCAAACATAACGAATATTTTATTGATGTTTGACTATCAAAAGCTTAAAAATAAAGAAGTTCTCTAAAAATGTGCTGCAATACGGCCAAAGTATAATCCTTTATCTTTAATTTCCTTCTTGATTTGTGTAAAAATATCTAGCCAGTTTTACATAAAACGTTAAATGTCGAACATTTATTTTGCTACTTTTTCGGACTAGTAAAATGGACTCTTAATATTTATAAAATATCACTTACCTCAAGCATCAAGTCTGTATATTTCTGTACCATAGTCGAACATAAAAAATAGTTTTGATGCAACCAAAGCATCCAAACCAAAGCATATTCATACCTGTAATTAAAGAAAGAATACATTAATTATTGTAATATGTTCAAGAAAAATGCTAATGATATTTTAATCTAAAATAATTTTATTATAAAAATATATCATAGTGTTGTAATGAACATCATAAAAAATATGACAAAAGCAACTTGGAAATTTGAGCTAAATTCATATTCTTTATATTTTCTGGAAATTTATGTAAATCGAAATTATCTTGCGGCAGCAGGTTTGTCACAGAATTTTACATAAATATGGATATTTTTATTAAAATATTTCGACACCGTCCAACAGAAAGAAGAGAGCCTAATACAATTATTTTTTTTTCTTACATCAGGTTAAAAAACAAATCAAATATTCTTCTTTTAGATCAACTAGGAAATTTTGTGTACCAATTTTGTTAGTTACTATATCAACCGAAAATAGACGGATCAAACGCGAATTCGAATATTTTAAATAATTAATAAGGTTCTAAACCAACTAACAGAAATGTGTCAACAGCCTGCTATTGTACAACACGGAATTGTAACAGCTGTAACCAATATATTGAATTTCTATAGTTTGTACAGTTTCCAATAGGGTTAACCATGATTTCAGACTTTACCCTGTTTATTTTATTCAGATACAACAATATTGGTTTTAGTCGATAACAATATATTATTATTTTGTGAAAGGCATATTTATCATCAGAAAAATAACACTAAATGATTTTAGTATTTTACATTCACTACACGTTATATTTTAATTCTTCCGCAATATTTTATATTTTGATTTGTAACATAAAAGAGGATGAGCAAAATACCGAATAAAAATTTATGTTTTATCTTATCGTTCTGTTATGTTCCTGATGAAAATGTATGTGAAATACAGGGTGTCTCAGTATTCGGTGACATAGAACTAGTAGGTATTTCTGGAAGTTCACTAGACACACACTCAATTCAAAACTGCGAGGGGTGCCTCACTTGGGAAAAAATGTGTGCCAAAATATTATTTTACTGCCAAGAGAGTGCCAATGACTGCGAAGAAGACTGCCTATGTCTGTCATATAATTATAATCGACTGCTGCCAACGACTGCCAAGAAAATGTACTTACAGGGCATCAAACTTTAGAAAAATAAACACATTTTTTAAGATATGTAGTTTAAGAACCGATAACCCGATTTGAATGAGATTTGGGGCACCTATATTTTGCTAAGAGCTATAAAAATGTGGTTTTCCGGTAGAGGGCAGCAATCAAAAATAAACCCGAACGTTAATTAATTAAATTTTAAATTAATTAACTGGTAAAATACCGAAAAAAACAATTTTATATATTTTGTCGCATCGTTCCTTTAAGTATACGATTAAAATTAAATTGCAATGAAGGAAAATGGTAGCAAAGAGGTTAAATAGTGAATAAATGTTGATATTTTACCCTCTGGTATTTATTTATTTAGCCCAAATTTTAGTAGTTGTAAAAAAAACTGCCGTAATAGAAGTGTTACTTTATATAAAGGTTTATTCTTAAGAGATTGGTTTCCAGTCAGCCTACTGGAAAGCGTTAAAAAAAAAGAGATTACATTCTTCTGTGTGCCCTTTCTCAGCTAATATCATTAAGAATTAAATAGTCATTAGTACATTTCGAAAACGTAGACATTATAATTAGTTTTGGTAGCGTTCTTGATGGAATATATCAACGAAAACCTCTGAATAACCCTGGAAGAGACAAGAGTGAGGGAGAGCTTTGTTGGTTCTGAAATAGGTTTCGGCTTGAAGCAATATTAATTACTAAGATAATTTTTGTAAGAGGTTTGTGACATATGTCACACGCGGAGCTGTTAATTTGTTTGAAGCCCGTGAAACTTTCAATTTTCGAAATTTCGCGTAATATACAGTCGTCTGTCGGTAAAAGTTTGGGTATGCTTTTAATTTACACATAAATTATCTATAAATCTCCTGCATATAAACTAGATAAATGTATTTTACTATTCGTTAGGTATACCTATATAATGCCGCGTATCAAATTTGCCCAGGCAATTATGTAGATTAGTAGCAATAGGGATAATTATTACAGTCATAGGCATAATGTGAATTCAGCAAATAACTATTTACCTGGGTTTTTGTTAAGTATCGCAAATACCAAATCAGTTATAAAATAAGAGAGGTTTTACGAGAGTCTTCGCATTACTAAGTTTCTTTTTCAGTAGTTATTTAAATTATTGTATCCCCATATTTATCTAGCTCATTTAATAAATTTATGTATATTAATATGTAGCATAATGAATTTATATACCGTTTGGCTTTAAAGCGCTTTTAGATATTCTTTAGCTCTTCACTAATAGGTAATTTCTAGTCAATTGTTTGATATTGCAATAACTGGTAAATAGCAAAAGCTGAAGCTGTTTTATCACAAAGCTAGACCCTTTAGTCATTATACCTGATAATGAAATAGTGACCAGATTTAGAGCCACACAATGAGAGGCGCAGGCAGAGCGGCAAAGTAATAGCAGACGCATTTTTCAGGAAAAACACTGACAGCGCTTTCAGATGGAGCGGACCGTCCGCTGGGATGTTTTTTCAAGATAGCTCATCCGGACGGTGCATACGCGACCCATGTGAAATTGTTCATTTAAACTCATGGAACTGGCGGACGCTCCGCTCCATCTGAAAACGCTGTGAGGCATTATTTACTTTTTACGTTTTACAGCGCTTTCACATGCGACGGACCGTCCGCGACGGAGCGTCCGTCGTGTTTTTTCAAGATAGCCGTCGGACGAACTCCGTCGGACGGAGCATACGCGCCCATGTGAAATTGTTCATATAAACTCATGGTACTTGCTCGAAGTTGCGGACGTTCCGCTCCATCTGAAAACGCTGTTATATCTTATACATTTTAGTATTATTTATAAGGTAACAAATCTTGGGGACGGACATCGCATCTGATTATCGCCCTGTCCATCATAATGTCCGTTTTTTAGATAATGACATGTAAAATAATACTTTGCGTCAACAGAGCAATTATACGAAGGTTTTGTTAAAATGCCTCACAATTATTTAAAACATTCTTTTTTTAAAGAAGTCATTAAACATAAAAAAGATACCACAGAAAAAAAGGACTTCGTTATTCCTGTTCTAAAAGGAAAAGGAAATCTTCAAGAGCAAAAAAAGTCCAATTAAAAAATTAATTTCGAATACAGCCAGATCCGTCTTATTAAACCCTTTTTAATCAATCCTAATGAATGCATCTATCTTATTAAATTAAAAGTGAAATTATAAATGAAAAAAGCGCAACGTTACAAATCGTTTTATAGCAAAGGCCGCAAGGGAAAATTTGCTTATAAATATTTTTAACCAGAATTGTTGCGTTGTACTTTACTGCCACTTAAAAATATAAGTTGCGATATTAAAAAAAGTCATTTATAATAATGCTTTCATCAATCTTTCAAGCCCTTCTACTTGATAGTTTGTATTATTTATGACTACGATGACTAGGCATATTTTAAAAAAGAGAGGATCATTTTTAGTACATTGACTTCTTTGGTCGATATTTTCAATATATCTGGAAAGAAAAAAAACTTTACCAGCGAAATTTTATCTGTTTACTACAAAAAATATTACATTTTTCGAACGTAGTGGGTCCTGACACACATTAATGGCTCCATCTCATCCGGTATATTTAGTCATTTTCCTTTTTTTTCCACATCCAAATGTTAAATTATTTTAAAAACAAGTAATAATGACATCTTTAGAAATAGGATTTCTATAGAAAAATCATATATTCACCCAGGTTTATCATCAAACAAAAAAAATTCAAAAATACCCTAGGATTGAAAGCAGCGTAGTAAAGTATCATTTTTCTTGGAAAAAATATACTTCAGACAATGAAAATATTAAAGGAAACTATAATTGAAAATGGTTGAATAAGATGAAAATGATGATGATGTAGAATGTAGAGTGAGTAAGAGGGGGGGGGGTTAATCACTGCGACCTTAAAGATCTATTGATGATGATGATGATAATATAAGAAAATTGTGAATAAATTCATGTAAAACTTCCTGTCATATAAGAATTATTGAATAGAACATTACAAGAAACAATTATGTTTATAGATGACTAAAAATTAAAATGGCTAGAAACCTGTTAGTCTGGAAATCAATTGGAAAAAGAAAATAGATATCAGATTAAAATTAATTTAACAAAGTTAAAAAAGTATATAAAAAACTTAAATGAATAAAGACCAAAATTAGATTTAGAAAAAAGATTTTTTAAGATATTATTTCGAGTTTTAAGATATTATTTCGTAAATATTGGCGGCTTTTTTAAGCAAAATTTAACTTTATAATATTTATGAAGCATGCTTTATCTAAACCCCGAAACAACTTGATTAATTAAGCGTCGATAGATAGAATTATTTATTGGCGGATCTACTGAAAGTTTAGTGAGTGAAATCTTTTGCCAGTTTATTTAAATTTGCTTGGGGTAATTAAAATTTGCTTTGATCCTCTGATAAAATAGTCCGATATCTGGAGGAAAATGTATGAAAATTATTTTTTTTTATTAATTTACGGATATTGACAAATTTTATTACTTTGAGTGGAAAGTTGACGATCGAGAAAAAACATTGTTAACTGAAATGAAGAAAAAAACTTGAGACTGACGAAATGTTATTGCTTATATCGAGAGAATTTCTGGAATAATCTTTATTTTGCTTAAAAAATTAATCGAAAAGTTTTAAATTGGTATTTTTTTTTTGAATATAAATTTGAAAAAAACGTGCCAAGGGAAATTGGTTTCGTTTTTCAACACGAACGATTACTTACAAAACAACAGTCATATTAAAAAATATAATTTTATATTTACGTTCGATAACGTGATAACATACATCATCAGAAGAGATGTTTTGTTTATCTATAAATCAACTATGTACTATGTAATTCAAGGGTTTCTTTTAAATTTTGCATATAAAGGTAGGAAAAAAAACGGTAGATACCTTTTAAACACTTTTAATATTTTTGGAAGTATTCTGCACGAAGAGAAATTCATTTTTGCATCCATCGGAACCAATTCTGAAAGCAGTTATTCCACTCGCTTTTTGGTACCTTCAAAATTGCGTATTTGAAGGCGCTTACTGCATCTTCTGGAGACTGGAACCTGTGACCACGCAGTCCATTCTTAATTTTTGGAAAAGTAAAAAAGTGGTCAATTTACTTAAATTGGGACCATATGGAGGATGGTCAACAATTCGATGTTTTTTTAAAAATCCAATTGTTTTTCGAGCTGTGTGGGAACTTGCATTGTTTTGGAAGAGAATGTCTGGAAACTCAGCAATTAATTCCGGCAAACCAATAGATATGTACCAATCAGTAGTAATTATTTGACCTTGCTGAGGAATTCTTGCTACATGAAGAAGAACGGATAACCTCGGTTTTGATTCATCTAGGAACACTGAAACAGCCGATTGACGTTTATTTTAAGAGTATATCCGGGATTCATCACAACTACAACACTAAAAATATTTTCGACTACAATTGACTCTAATTGCTTTCTGTTCTTCCGCCAACAGATGCGGTATCCAACAAGAAACTAATTTTTGTTTTACAGATAATTCTTCATATAAAATTTGTTGAATTGAGATCTTTGAAATTCCCAATGATGCTTCTATTTCATGATAACATAGTGACATGTGGATCTTTTTGGATCAGCTTACGTACAGCATCGACGTTTTCCTGGATGACTTCCGTTCTTTTTTTGAAGCTCTGACTCGGTACCTTCAAAAATTCAGTTTGGTAACAGCTTTAAACGAAGCGGTTTAAAACTTTGGCGTTGAGTTAATTAAAGATGACAGTTAATTTTTACTTTTGATATATATGTGAACAGGTGCCTAGGAACTATGTTTCTATATGAAAAATATAAAAGACAATCTCCTCGTAGTAAAGCATTGTTCCCCGAACTGAATTATGTATAATAATGAATATTCAGAAATTTTCTTTCGAATTTGAACCTATAAAATAAAGGAACTTATATAAAACAAGAGCAAACATTAAGATGCCAGGAGATAAACAGTAAACTCTGTATTTAATGAGTCAACGTTACTAGACAATTACCTAAACTAACCCAGTTCGTTAGGCAGAATTATATTTTCTAACCAATCATTGTCTGTGAGCCGGAGAAAATCTCAATTTATATTACCAACAAAAACCTTCTAATGTGACACATTAATTGGACAAAAGAGCGATCTTGCCCTGATGAACATTTTCCCTACAAAATAAAGTGAAGTTAGACTTAGATATTTAAGTAGATAGAACAATTCAAATGTATTCGTTTATCTTGTAAAATATAACTATACTTTGTTCATTGGTCGGTGATATCGTATACACTATGATAATTAAATCGTATAAAGTTCAACGTAGTTCATGCTCTTGTTTCTCATTCGCTTTCTGCTTTAAACCTTTATACCCTGTTTTAGAATTTAAATGACATTCATAGGTACACACATATGTTTGCTTGTTTTACAACTACAGTTGTTTCAAAGTTCTGTGGATTATACTCCTGTTTTTAAATGTCATGGGAAAAAAGAAAACAAATTTCTCTCAATATTACACAAACTTACAGAAAAAAATATACGGATCACAGCATCATACATTGTTATAATGAAATACAAAGAAGTACCTTTTTGACTATAGATAATTAAACTATTGTTTGTAAAACACATATTAAATTACAGTAATATAAAATCGTTAAGAATTCAAAAAAGAAAAAAAATGTAAAGTCAAATTAAACTAAAAGCACGGAAAATGCTTTTCTATTTTCTTTTTGAAATGTAAGATTCTGAAAACCA
Organism: Sitophilus oryzae; assembly: GCF_002938485.1. Taxonomy (NCBI): domain Eukaryota; kingdom Metazoa; phylum Arthropoda; class Insecta; order Coleoptera; family Curculionidae; genus Sitophilus; species Sitophilus oryzae. The sequence goes on from NW_022146479.1 coordinate 7,367,965, forward strand.
TTTCTCGAACCTCCAAACGGCTTACAGTAGATTTATCTGAAGTGATACAATAAAACATCTATTTACTCCCAAAGGGTAAAAACAAATTTTATCTTTTTATTTAACTGGAGAAAGTTGCTGTAAACGTAAATATTTTTAAAAGCTTCTAATTTATTTAAATACTGCTGCTATTTAATTTTACACGATTTGTTTCCAATTCTACTGAAAGTGTTTCTTTACTGAAATGTATCTAAAAAATATATAATTTATAGAAAATTATATAAATGATGATCGCTAATTTGATTGCGTGTAAAATTTCGTTTGAAAACGGAAATATAACTAGGGCTCTCAATAATTTCAACAAAAAACACCTGGTTAATACCTCTAAGTTGTAGTAAAGCGCTGTAAATACTCTCAATCATTTTAAGTGCCAAACTACAAGTCCCTGGATTGAGCTATTTTTCCGTTTCCCCTTAAATCGGACCACCGCAGACACTATCTAGGGAATTTCTTTTTAAAAGAATCTTATTGTGGCTTGCCTTAAGACAATTGTCGCTGTTCTTTATTGTTGTCTTTTTAAGAAGTTAAAAAAAATATCACAACCACTTTAATTTTCATCCAAAAGAAGTAAGCTGTTCTACTCTTAAGACGATACAAAATAATTAGTTATTCGTAGATTAGATGAGACTTCGTGGGATAGCTGTGAATACTGCGATCTTTTCACATATATTGTGGTCCTCTTCTGATCTCTAGGCTATATTCTCCGGTGCAATCATTTTTAAAAAATCTCAAGAGCCTTCACACTCTTCCTGGCTTTACTGTTCAGGTACAATGAATATTTTCGCCTGTCTCTGGACCTGGTGAATTTCTCCACCATTTTGACTGATTTTGCAGCGCCGTACAAGGGTTCTGGGCCTTCACATGGCATTGGTGAGCCTTGTTTTGCCATTTCATAGTTATTCATAGTTATTGGTAATATTAACAATATGAACACGATTGGTATATTAACAATAGCACAAAATCAAAACACACTTCCCCCTGTTTTGACTTTGTGGTAGTTTCTGATTTTTTAATTTTTGCATTAAGAAAAGTTATGCGATGTCCGGTTAATGTCGACATTAACAGGTTAATGTTTGGGTTTGGTTATGTTTTTGGTTTTTTTGTTGTGTGTTATTCTCGAGATTAACCGGGTAATGTCGACATTAACCGGACATCGGACCTTACCCGTAACATATACATATATACCATAGAAAACATAGAGATTTTTTACAAAAACAGAATATATATTCTCCCGAGATATATACACATATCAAAACAAAAAAAGATATACAAAACCCGGAACAAGTTGAGCTCCATGGAGTAACAGAAAAAAACAAACATAAACTTCTCAAGCCGTCCTAATTGGCGGGGAAAAAGTTTTAAAGAACTTTTTTCTTAAACAAGTTACTTATGAATTGCTGCATTATAATCTAAGCCCGCGTAATAAAAAAATGTAATAACTTTAACCCTCAATCTTCATAAAACTTATTCAAGAGAATATTTACAAAATAAAATTTTATAATGCTACCAATAATATTCCCAGCTGAGACCTCTGTTTGGAGTTTATTTTAGTCTTACCAAAAATTGGAAAAATTCCTTTGATATTATTTTTTTAGGGAAAATACCACAGGATCGAAAAAAAAAACGCCATCAGAGAAGGATCAGAAAGGCAATCGATGATAATTTTGGCGAGGGTCCAGTCCTAGATGTCATTACTTGCAGGCCTTAAGAAGGTTGTAATTTATTTTTATATTGAGTAAAAAAAATAAATGCTGTAGTTTAAAATTCAAGAAAAATAATTTTTTGAAAATAGATTTATGTGTCTAGAAACGTGTGTTAAGTCTGTTTATAATTAGTGTTATTTTCTGAAGTTCTATGTCAATTTTTAGCAAATGATGTCTAGAGATTGACCTCGTCAAAATTATCATCAATTGTCATTGCCCAACTATTTTTCTTCGGTCGTACGTTATAAATACTGTATATAAAAACAACTACAGAGATCCTGTAAACTTTGGCAGTGCCATGCGGAGAGAATAGATTAGTAGGTTAAGTTTTAAAATATAGCATTATTTCATTTTGTTGTGCAGGACAATAAACTTGTTTTCTATTTTCTTTAAATTCTGCAGCGACTAAAGCTAACTGGGATGGAAGAATATATCTGACCCATAAGCTACATATAGAACTAGATTAGAGAACTATAAAACGGTGTCTGAAAAACTGCAAGTTTAGTATAGCCCGAAAAAGGAACACGTAGCAATCGGCTTAAAGAGATTAATTCAAGACAAGACAAGAATTTTATTTCTTTCTCCTTTTTACGATGATTTAAGTCGAACAGAGTAAAAGTAATTGGTAATAAACCAAATAGACCGAAGCATAGCCGAAAGACATAGAAATTTTGCAACAGTGTAATCCAATGCAGCAATTTAGACTATTAAGTTTAAACAGTTATGTGTCTAGATGCTGAAATGATATGATCTTAAATAAAAATTACTAAGCAAATCATGACATTGTATTTAACGATATCATTCTAATATTATGCTGTCTCTGTAATTTTTATGTATTAACCTTAGTTGTTTTTTTCTGTACAAAAATACTTCGTAGTACTCGTTTTACACGGCTACTTTAAATGTTTTTTTTATTTTTACTTTAATTTTATTAATTGTGATTACTAAAATTGTCTTTATCTCATCAAGGAGATTAAAATCGACAAAAGAAATAAAATTCAGTGGCGCACATGTTTTTTTTATTATCCGGTGATAACCCATATGCACGTCTCTGGTAAATTTATCGACTCTTTTTAGCACTAAAATACGTCGCACCTATAGTATAACATTTACCCTTAAAATCTCATTCGAATCACTAAAAGCACTTGGAACAAAAATTATAATAAATGGAAAAAAATATACTCCCTGTAGATACAAAATAAAGCAGAATCGGACCTATGTCTATATTCAAAAAATACATCTTATTTTTACGCAAGGAATAACCCCACGAGAGATGGGACATGTGTTTTGAAACACCCCGTATGTATGTAACTTTTTAATAAAAAAAAATATTAATTATACTCAATCCTACTAAATATAAATATTTCGGAAACGAAGAAACCGATCCCAAATCACAAAAAACCAGGAAGCAAACGATGCAACGAGGCACCGTGTGCAACCCAGGAGATGGAAAAAAAATTGATGAAGAAACGAAAACAAATGATGGAAAAAAAAGGAGCAAACGGGAGCCCAAAGCCCCAATTTGCAGCCAAGAACCAGAGTCGCCCAGGATTGTGGGCTTCGTCCAGAACAGCCGCGGAGGTAGCCAACAGCAACCCGCAGCAATACCCTTAGCCGTGGTACCAATATGAAAGAGAAAGAAATAGTGAGGGAAATGTATACATTTTATAAAAAAGAAGAAAAAAGACTAAACGGCTCAGCCCTCAACAACTCGCAACCGTATACACCAGTGTACACCAATGCAGACACGCACACCCACACACTCACACAACCACACCTACACTAGTGCACACTGATGTAACTGCCTCAGGCTTCATCAGTACGGTAAGGATTCAGGAAGCGAAGAAACCGATCCCAAATCACAAAAAACCAGGAAGCAAACGATGCAACGAGGCACCGTGTGCAACCCAGGAGATGGAAAAAAAAGGAGCAAACGGGAGCCCAAAGCCCCAATTTGCAGCCAAGAACCAGAGTCGCCCAGGATTGTGGGCTTCGTCCAGAACAGCCGAGGAGTAGCCAACAGCAACCCGCCGCAATACCCTTAGCCGTGGTACCAATATGAAAGAGAAAGAAATAGTGAGGGAAATGTATACATTTTATAAAAAAGGAGAAAAAAGACTAAACGGCTCAGCCCTCAACAACTCGCAACCGTATACACCAGTGTACACCAGTGCAGACACGCACACCCACACACTCAACTGGGTTGTGAGTGTGTGGGTGTGCATCCATCTCCTGGGTTGCACACGGTGCCTCGTTGCATCGTTTGCTTCCTGGTTTTTTGTGATTTGGGATCGGTTTCTTCTCTTCCTGAATCCTTACCGTACTGATGAAGCCTGAAGGCAGTTACATCAGTGTGCACTAGAGTAGGTGTGGTTGTGTGAGTGTGCGTGTCTGCACTGGTGTACACTTGTGTATACGGTTGCGAGTTGTTGAGGGCTGAGCCGTTTAGTCTTTTTTCTTCTTTTTTATACATTTCCCTCACTATTTCTTTCTCTTTCATATAAATATTTCGTTATGAATATGGAGGGGTGTCTCACCTGGTCAAAAATATACATATACTGCCAAAATATTTTACTGCCAAGCGACTGCCAATGACTGCAAAGAAGACTGCCTATGTTTGCTATATAATTATAGTCCTTAAAACTGATATCAAAGACTACAAGCGACTGCCAAGAGAATGTACATGTAGTTCAAAAAATGATGCACCCTTCGATCAATATATTATGTTTTTTTAACTGAAAATTTAAAAATTTCCCAAAAATACAAACGAAACTCATAATACAAAACAAAAACCTCAAACGTATTTCTGGGCACCCCACTGATGTGGCATCCCTGAAAATATTTGCACTTATTTAAAACTCATCATGTATAGTTTATATAATAAACAGTTTCTCTGAAAATAAACCGTGTTTTCAAAGAATATAAACTCCACGTAAAACAAACAACGGTCTCCTGTACTTGTTTTTCATCGTAATATATCAAAATTAGTACGACCTAAGAATAAAAATACTAAAGAGTTTGAGGAAAAACGCTAATCAAATTTTCTTCAGTATTCTCACTTTGTATTTTCCATTGTAGTTTTTAATAACGCATGTAGAACCATATAAAGTTTCCAGTTTAATATTGCATGCGGGGTATGTTCTCGAGATTCAATAAAGGCATAAATTAATCTTAAATTGCACGCAGTTCAGGAGATATTTTTATATCTTTCGCCCCGTTAGTTCCGGAGCAAAATTTTCTTTTTATCGCTGACACAGCCGCAACTACCGGTGTAACAAATCGCCAAAGTTTTTTGGCGTTATATATTTCAGCTTACCAAATCAGCTTGCAGCGATCTCTTATATAAGTCATTAGTCTTTTTTTTCGGTTATTACACCAAACTGCCGCAGAGGTTTTTTAAGATTTTTAATATACACATATGTACAAAATTATCTCGATAGAGTAATAGTTCCGAGAACATCTTTTAACATTCATACGCAATAATTTTGAACATTATGTGTATTTTTCTTGTTAGTTACGAGAATAAATGGAATATAAAGACTATTATTTTCCTTTAAAAATATTCTGTTTTTTGTTCTGATCAAATCTAATATAAAAACAGAGTAGTTTCTTCTTTCTTGTTATATTTCTATGGGCTTAAGATTTTTTTCACTTCACGAAGCAACAAATAAGTGGAAAAAACAAAAAGACTGACAAAATATAAATCACTATAGAGAGTCCTTTAAGGTCTGAGTACCTCTAGAAAAATAACAAATGGTCGTCTTTTTTTCGCTAGCCATAATATTTTCATTTATACATTTTTTCCTAGAAGTGGAAAAGAAGAAAAAATAAACGCAAGGTGCGTGTTAAATGTTTTCCCTCAACTTGAAAATTTCTGATAATAGCAGGAAAGTTCGGTAGAAGGTTGCAGGAATTTATTTGAATGTATCTGCAGAATTGGTAAAGTTTTGTGGTCTCGCGGGATTCGATACTGAAGAGGTGTGGAGTTTTTTTATTGCTTCGGAAGTAGTCATAAAAAATATCGCTCGAAAATGATCTTGGAAATTAGGTGATTGGGGTTTTCACCCTCTCAAGGATTTATTCGCCCAAATAAAACAGTTACTGAGTTTAAGGCAAAATGATTGGTTTAACTAAAGTAAATGCTTTTTAAATTGTAAAATAACGGCAGTATATTGAGTTAGATTAAAATTCAAAAGTTAGTTTTCAAAAGGATTTAAGTCTTAAGTCAAATTCAACATAAAGTTCAAATGGTTCATTTTATTTCAAGTCAAGTCATTTTATTTCAAGTCAAGTCATTTTTGTAAAGACTTAAATCAATATAACGTTATTTAAGACCTTATGACTTAAGTTTATATTTTTATATGTAAAGTTTCTTCAAAAAAGTCCTATGGGTTATTTCGCCACTGTAAGAAAATCTTCAAAATAAAATAGTTATTTTTTGTAATCACTGTTTTGTTAATCCAACGCGAGACTAATTGTCAGCAGTGGTTTACTAATAAACAAATTTGCCTAACGGGCAAAAAAATGCTTAACGTTACCACTTTTTACCACTTTTCGTCTCACTAGCTTTTGTGTCACGGCTTTTTATGAAGAAGTTTCGCTTCAAAAATTAATCATATTATTGACTTTTTAGTTTGTTTTGATGATAGCTGATAAATATTTGAATTGTTGTATTTACAAATTATCCCAGAAACATTAATATTTAAATAAAATTATATAAGGATTCTTGCCACTTAACTGCCAATATAGAAATTTAATTCTACGCTGTGTTTGTCATAATGCGGATCAACCTGCTCTCACTACCGGTTTCGGAGCCCTACTCCATCATCAGGTGAGCTTGGGAGATCCACAAAATGACAACTACAGCGCAGAGATAGTTAATTCCGACTTGTCGGAAAGTATCGGTTAGATATTAAGTCCCGAACGGGAGATAGCGGCCTGCGTGCAATGGTAGTACTTTCGTACAACCGAGGCGCAACTATCGATAGTAAAAGGATGGTAAAAGACTTTTTTTTCAGGCAAGCCAAATTATAAAATAGAAAACAAATTTCTTGCAGTAGAGGTATCTAATAAAATTATATAAGGATTCGTGCCACTTAACTGCTAATATAGAAATTTAATTCTACGCTGTGTTTGTCATAATGCGGATCAACCTGCTCTCACTACCGGTTTCGGAGCCCTACTCCATCATCAGGTGAGCTTGGGAGATCCACAAAATGACAACCACAGCGCAGAGTGGCAAGAATCCTTATATAATTTTATTATATACCTCTACTGCAAGAAATTTGTTTTCTATTTTATAATTTGGCTTGCCTGAAAAACAGCCTTTTACCATCCTTTTACTATCGATAGTTGCGCCTCGGTGGTACGAAAGTACTACCATTGCACGCAGGCCGCTATCTCCCGTGCGGGACTTAATATCTAACCGATACTTTCCGACAAGTCGGAATTAACCATTCTGCGCTGTGGTTGTCATTTTGTGGATCTCCCAAGCTCACCTGATGATGGAGTAGGGCTCCGAAACCGGTAGTGAGAGCAGGTTGATCCGCATTATGACAAACACAGCGTAGAATTAAATTTCTATATTAGCAGTTAAGTGGCAAGAATCCTTCTATAATTTTATTATATACCTCTACTGCAAGAAATTTGTTTTCTATTTAATATTTAAAGAAAGGCATTACTTGCGGACACATTTATAAATTCTTAAAAAATATTTCGAGGTTTTGTTCACGGCAGAAATGTTTTGCATAACGGCTTCACCCTAATTTCTGTCTTCTCCCTTCGATGCCATCCGCCCTCACAAAATTTTTATTAACAGGGGGCTCCGAATGCCACGTCACTTCAACGAAATAGCTCTTTAGATATTTTATATAGATTTGTATTTATTTATTCCGCCCACACATTCGCCATTTGTAGTCTACTTATTCAAACTTCAAGTTTTCTTGAAAATTGATCTATGTAAATATTACAGGTTTTATTATCTCCATATTAGATAGAGAAAGATTGTAACTCATACGAGAGGAAATAGACGAGTTGTCGAGTTGCAACATACGAAGAAAAACGGAAATGACGTGCAACGCGCAGGTGATTGGAATCAGAGATTCAAGAATTTTTCCTTGATTTAAGTAAGAACAATCTTCGGATTGTCACAGGGTATTAAACAGGACACTGTCTCCTCAACGAACACCTCAGTAAATTCAAGCTAAAAAACAACAGCGTATGCAGATTCTGTGGGGAAAATGGGGAAACACCAGAAAATCTCGTCACTGAGTGCCCCGAGACGACAACCATTCGTGCCATAAACTTTGGTACGACTGAGTGCGGAGATGGAGAACTAGTCTCTGTGAAGCCGTCTCAGATACTGGCTTTTGTCAAAGCCCTGAGACTATGTATGATGAGTTATAACTCGTTATAAATCAAGAAAGGGGTACGCACAATAGGTTTCTAAGGTTGCGGTGATAGTCCTTACCAAACCAAACCCCCCTCCCAAATAATCTACATCAGAGATCAAATCAAAGAGATTGCTGATCTGACACCACAGGAGTTTATACTGAAAAATTTACACAAATGTCTTTCCATAGTATAAAATAGTAAGTTTGCAAATTAAATATGGGGTCTATGTGTGAGGTTCAAGTTAACGTCTCCTTTCTGCTGCAATGGCTAAACTGGACGGGACCTACTTGTTTACGCGGAATCCGAACCGCGGTCCTCGGCCATATCATGGTCAATGGCCTACCGACTTAGGAAGTGTCTAAATTAACTCTTACTCACGAGATACCCGATCTCATCCGGCCTTGAACCGGCGTGAATGAGCAGTGTGTATCAATAGATTTTACACTTTTCCCTTTTGGACAACAGCACGATGCAAAGTTTCGAACCGGTCACCCGTCCATCCACTAGCATCGCCTTACGTCGCTTAACTTCGGTGTTCTAATGGGATATATTCTTTAATTCTAGGGTATATTCTTTAATTTAAGCTATCCACCAAACGTTATGGCAGATCAATCCTTTTTAATTATATCAGGTTTTCCTCCTATTTTCAAGCATACTTCCTAGATATAGTTTAATATTAATTTAATTGCTACAGTAAATTAGAAGGACATTAACGTCTTGATAAAACTCCAACTTTCCTTAATCTCATTATGACTAATTTCGAGTTATTTACTGCCGAAGAAAAAAGTTAGGAATTTTAATAGCTTTTAAAGTAGCAATAAAAATATTTCCCCCCTTAACAATCAAAAGCCCATGTATTAAGCGGGAGAATTAATCTGTGGTTAAAAATAGCTGTGCGGGATTAATAGGAACTATTTGGAAGTCTCCCGAAAACAATTCCGACAGTTATTAGCGACGGGTGATTTTTATGTTTAAATTTTAATCATTCGACGGCTCGAATCCAGTGAAAATGTTACTGTCAGTGTGCAATGTAACAAAACAAACATAAATCTAACTTGAACGTAAAATATTTCGATGCTTGTAGCTGACACTTAGGTCTATTTATATTAGAATGCCGTTTTCTTGTTATTCGGTTAACCTAGCGGCTTAACGTTAGCTGATGACTTATTTCCAGATGTTCAATAATAAATCTCGCTCTCAGAAATTCTCAGCTGTCTGGGTAGAGTGATGTTGTTTTGTTGCTCTGTTCGAAAAATCATTAGCGAATAGATTATGTTAAACAGTTAAATATGATACTATGTACTTCAAAGAGCACTATAAACGCATTAACAAATAGATAATTTCGCAGAAAATTATATTTGGCTAATGAAAAGCACAGCTTTCAAGTTGAATATAGAATAGTATTTATGTGATCAACTGACAAATCTCACCTCACAAACTCAGTTTTGTAAGTTACTACCTGACCCGGCTAACTTCGCACCGCAAAGTTATAGTGAAGTGAGTTTTTTTATCAATATTGTGGTATAGATTACAGATTGACCGAATGATTTGGAAGAATTGAGACCAATCGACTTGACAGTTTTAGTCTATATTTTCCCACTTTTTTCCAATGAACTTTTATTGTATAATGTCTAATATCGGATGCGCCTCAAAAGTGGCTCACCCCTATTACTTTTTTTATTTTTTCAGAAAAAAAAGAGATTTGGTATATTAGTATATTACATACATTAGGATTGATTGACGTATTCAATTATTTTCGTTCACTTTCTGTTTCACCGAAAATGACTACAACTTGTGATTTTTAAATGGCACCCTCGGTATTTTTTTTACTTTATTCGATAGAAAAAAACACTCTGAATAGAAAATTGTATTTTAAATTTCAATCTAGAGTGTCATGGCTGTGTTAAAAACACTAATTTTTAATCAAGGGGCTTTGGAAAAATAGATTTGATAGTCTAATGTTTTTGTTTTTAGTGTCTTGTCCTGGCCGGTTAAAAGAGCCCAAATCGTATTTTTAATCATATCTCAATTTTTTCACAAACGGAACGGGGGTGGCTCATTACAGTCTGACAAACGGATCTGAAACAACGGGGCAACGGTGAGGGGATCGCAATTTTCTAAAATCATGACCGATTTCATTCATAAAATATACACGAGCGTGCGGTGTTTCATAAAAATATATCAGGAATTTTTATAATATTTTCCAGTAAAGTTTATAATATTATTTTACTTTAAATGTACCTACATTTTGTTTAGTCATTTGCCAAATATAGTAAATTTGTTAAAACGCGTGTAGTAATTACAACAAACACAAATCAAGTTAAAGATATAAAACACAATACAATAACCCCGCCACTGGATTTTTCAATAGTAGTGACTGTTTCTACTATTCCTAGAGAGGGGCATAAAGTTGGGGGTAATGGCGGCAAGACGTGCGCGAATCTCGACCAATCAGTCTGGTTGAATCCGGGATGCCATGATGAATTTTGTCAGCGTTGCCAGCTTACCCTAAGCGGACATTATCTTAAGGAAATACTTTACCTTTTATAATAGACAGAATGAACGAAAACTGTTAATTAGATAAATATACATTATTACAATAAGAACTACGTCAACATATTAGCATATATATAATTATATATGCTGAAATGAACTAAAATTTATTCAATTTATAGGTAATATCGAGCAACTTTGCTTTTCTATAATTAAACGTGACAACATCGACTTTTTTTTGCCCGAATTCCTTCCGCTGTTTTAGATTCGTTTGTCAGATAATAGCATATTTGAAAACAGAATTTTTTACGAATAATTTGATACCACACACTTGGTATTTCGAGTCAAATTACCGTTATGAACCGCATGTTAAGAGTTTCAAATAAACCATATGCGAAAATTTCAAAAGATATACATTTGACATACAAGGTTTGACATAATATGACATGTCATTCTATTCAGAGTATCATTTTCTATCGAATAGAGTAAAAAATGCCGAGGGTGCCATTTAAAAATAAAAAGTTGTAGTAATTTCTGGTAAAACAGGAAGTGACGTAAAACAATTGAATACGTCAATCAATCCTAATTTATGACACATACTAAAATACCAAATCTCGTTTTTTTTTTATCTGAAAAATATAAAAAAGTTATAGGGGATGAGCCAGTTTTGAGACCCACCCGGTATATCACTCTTTAGCAGTTACAGTTGGGGGTTGGAATCTTTGCTGTTACAATAGCAAAATAAAACACTAATTCTATTGAATGTTTTATTTTGCTATATATATTGTATAGAATATTGATTTGAACAAGAATGAAAAAAATTGAAATTATGCATTTAGCCAGCAAGTTAGAGTGAGGCAAATGCTCCATGTTGCCCCACAAGGTTACGCCCATGACTAACCGGACTTTGTTTTTTTTTATTTAGATTAAAGTCACATATTAACAATTTGTGTTAAATGTCTTCTATTCACATGAAAACAGATTTTACCCAAATTACGTTTTGAAAAAAGATAAATAACATAAACATTTTGGATTCCAGTGATTAATTTAAAAGTTATATTTGGAATGAATAAAAATGAATTCGACCCACTTAAAAGTCTGCAAAGTTATGCAAACTGTAAAGACGAAAAAGAGAAGCAAGCTCTTCCGTCGTCTCAGGTCCATCATCGATTGAGATTCGTTCTCCCGCGTGGGGTTCATCAGTTTTGGTATCATTTTTAACCTTCCTCCTTCATGCTTTCATAACGGTAATCTGTTTTTTATACCGCAAGCATCAAACTTATCCTCTCCGGTTGGTTTTCCACGTCCCCGTTTTTTTTTTCTTTATTTTTTTGCCTCTACCCTTCATAAATGGGGAATACCAACGTTTATACAAGACGTTCCGCGGAATTAGACATATTAAAAAAGCTGCCCGTGATGAAAAAGACATCACGGTAAGCGTAGAAATACAATTTCTCTTTTCTCTCCAACTTTACTTTGTCTATAAATAAAAATTTAATTTCGACCTTTCTTTCGAACTTTGCATTATTGTTGTTGTTAAATATCAAATCAATTAATTCTAGTTTAGTCAGTTGCCAATAGGGCATAACTTCCATAAGGATATTTCAAGATTTTTTAATTCTTCCTTCAATTATAAGCTTAAAGCTACCTAAAATTCAAAATATGAAGTTTGTGGAACTTCTAGAAGCACCTTAAAATTTTGACGATGACGTGTGAGTCACTGTCAATTATTGTTGTTACATTAATATCCAGATAAAAGTAGACAATATCAAATCGTTTAATTCCAGTTTTCTAACTTTCTCTCTACTGGAAACTCAGTTACCGGTAGCGGCTAGGCAGCTAACTTTTAATCCATGAGGATATTCGAAGACTTTTAATTTTTCCTTTCGTTATAAGCTTAAAACTACTTAAAATTCAAAATTTGAAGTTTGTGTAACTTCTAGAAGTACCTTAGAATTCTTCCTCTTTCCAACTTTGTCTTCCACTTGTATTTTATATAATATTGTCTAACTTCTTTTTAATATATTTTTTGTTAATCGTAATCTAGCACAGACGGCCGAATGTATATTTCCTCGAGTGTAAAAACTGCTGAAAAGGCACAATTTTTTATGACATCATATATTAGTTTCCTGTTTTGTTGGTCTTCCCTACCCCTGACGTTTTTATTACGTCAAATTTTTTATGTAGCAAATTTAAACAAAATAAGGAAATGAAAGAGATTTGACCTCAGAGAATTCGCAGGGAACGACGTTTGGTGAAGGAGAGAGTTGAAGAAAAATGGAGATGTTTGGTTTTACAAATAATCCTAATTTCTGAAATAAAAGTATAATCTGTATTGTATAACAATATTATAATAAAAACAATACATAGGTAATTAACTGAGTATCGTTTATGTGTCTGACTTGAACAATTATATTTATATTATAATATAGAGGGTATTATAAGTAAAATTAATATCACTACAGGGTGCGTCTCAAAAGTGCCTCACCCCTATAATTTTTTTTAATTTTTTTCAGATAACAAAACGAGATTTGGTATGTTAGTATATGACATAAATTAGGATTGATTGACGTATTCAATTTTTTTGGTTACTCCCTATTTCACCGGAAATTACTACAACTTTTGATTTTTAAATAACACCCTCGGTATTTTTTTTTACTCTATTCGATAGAAAATGACACTTTGAATAGAATGACACATCATATGTCAACTTTTGACATTTTCTCATATGCTTTATTTGGAATTGTAACATGCTGTTCATAACGACAATTTGACTCAAAATACCAAGTGTGTGGTACCAAATTATTCGTAAAAAATTCTTTGTTGAGCCACCCTTGTTCCATTTGAAAAAATTGAGATATTATTAAAAATACAATTTGGACATCTTTTAACCGGCCAGGACAAGATACGAAAAGCACTAGACGATCAAATATATTTTTCCAAGGCTCCTTGATTAAAAATTAGTGTTTTAACACAGCCTTTTACACACACTAGATTGAAATTTAAAATACGATTTGTTTTTAAGCAAAAATGTCGAAAATTGATATATGATATGTCATTCTAATCAGAGTGTCATTTTCTATCGAATAAAGTAGAAATATACCGAGGGTGCTATTTAAAGATCAAAAGTTGTAGTCATTTCGGCTGAAACAGGAAGTAACCAAAAACAATGGAATAGGTCAATCAATCCTATTTTATGTCACATACCAAATCTCGCTTTTTTATCTGAAAAATTAAAAAAAGGTATAGGGGTGAGCCACTTTTGAGACGCACCCGGTATAGGCAATATTTTATCACGAATACAAATATAAGGAATTATTACTCACAGAAATAAAGATGTCTAATATTGATACTAACGATTTATAACAAAATTGTTGAATAGGTGCTTAGAAATTAAATAAAATAAACTGACTTGGTTTTACATGAGATGTCACACATTTTTGTAGTAAAAGAATTGGGTTGCGAGACTTGCCATTTTTTTAAATTTTATATTTTTGATGTGGTAATTTATAAAACGACTTTTTCTTCGAAATAAGTTTTATATTGACATTTCTATTATTTGTTTCCCATGGCGAAATACAAAACTAATAACAAAATACAAAAGTAATAACAGAAATCGTGCTTTCAACTTCTTTGGACACCATCTATATCGTTTTTATGCAGTAGAAGAAGCGATCTTTTGTGCTTATATCGTTTCCGAAGCCCCGTATAATCAATACGGTTTTTAGATACGCCGAAACAATGCAGACATGTCAATTTGGCGTTTTTCAGAGTGATATATTGCCGAATAGCTTAGGGCATCTGTTAACTTGTCTCGTTCAAATGCGCTATCGGTACTTTTGTATCTAATTATGATGTTTTTTGCATGGGTTCAGGTACGCGATGTGGTAATCGAATTCCTAACGTCAGACGATCCTGAACAGAATTTCCGAGCTATCTCCAGTAGAGATGAGCAAAAAAATCACTTTCTGTGATATTTTCGCTGCGAAATAGATTTACATAAATCCGTCAACAATAAGCCACATTCGTATTAAAAGTTTTTTGTCGAAAATATATTATTTGGAAAATTCAATTAAATAAATGTGATGTAAAAAGTAACTTATTTATTCAAAATCATTGTTTTAATTTATATTATATCAAGATATTTAATGTTCGCAGGAATGCATCTATATGGTAACAAATCTATTAAAAAAAAGCTTGCAAGAGTCATGTAGCAAGACCAATTCCAATAGCAGGACTAGACCCTGCAAAACCAAGACTACTTATTAGGCAAAGAAAACAAAATCCTCCTACTCTTGGAATGGAAGGTAATAAGACAGCTTAGCCCGATCCTGTCGAGTTAAGCCACATCCAAAATTCCAAACACACGTGCTTTGATTAAGGTTTGATTAAGATTTGCAGAGCTTCAGCTTTGCCATAAAATAGCGAGCAATTTGTTACAAAACCATATAAATAATATATCACTGTAATCACAAAACTTCAATCAATTTCTGTATTGTAACGGAATTTTAAATTATGTCTATTTTCGAGAAAATTTAGTCAAAACATAAAGAATATTTTGTTGATGTTTGACCATCAAAATCTTAAAAATAAAGAAGTTGTCTAAAAATGTGCTACAATACGGATATAGTACAATCCTATATCTTTAATTTCCTTCTTCATTTGTGTAAAAATACCTAGGCAGTTTTACGTAAAACTTTAAATGCCGAACGCTTGTTTTGCTACTTTTTCGGACTAGTGAATTGGACTGTTAATACGGAGAAAAATCAAAGATTTTCCTTGATTTAAGTGGGGAACAATCTTCGGATTGTCAAGGGGTTTTTAACAGGACACTGTCTCCTCAATGCCTGGACCTATAAGGCCCCTATATATTTATAGTTGCGTCTCGAGACGCCAAGACGGTCTTGGGCTCTTGAGAGCGGAATCCACAGAATACACGAGCAAACGTCATTTTGGAGATTGCGATTTTCATTTTGGAGATTGTCATTTTGGATAGTTTATGTGATCTGTGGATAGTTTCTTAGCCTAACTTTTTTAGTAAACAAAAACAAGTAAATCCGTTTTGTCTGATTAAACAGTTTTGAATATGTTAGAAGAGTTTGAGGATATTTTGCACCATGTGGAAGAAGAAAATCGTCTTCGAGTTCCAAAAAGATATATACGGGATGCAGGAAATCCAATAGAAATGTTGGTATACCGAAATGTTTAGCGAGGGGGGATTTATGCCGATATATGTTTAACGAGGCTACAATTACAGAAACTATTTTACCTCTTATAAATTGAAGACTTGCAAAAACCTACCAATCGTGGTTTACCCATTCTCCCCGTTATTCAATTACTAAGTTGTTTACAGTTTTATGCGACTTGTAGTGACAAGTGTTAGCCAACCTACAATAAGCCAGATAATCAAGAATAATGCAATAATGTGGAAGTATTTCAAAATCCCAAAAGTTTTTTTAGTCTAAATGTTCAGGTCCCAAAAGGGAAATTGTGGATATTATAGTTAGATATCCAGGGTCAAGTCATGATAGTGTTATATTCGATCGAAGTAATTAAGAATGCTAATGGAAAGGCGTGATATTCCCGGTTTACTTCTTGGAGACAATGCATATAGATGTAGGCCATTTCTATTGACCCCTGTTCTACAGCTAGGTAATCAACAAGAAACCAGGTATAACTTTGCCCATAGAAGAGAACACTTGAAATGTAAAAGGCTATTTGGGACTTGGAAAAACATCTTCCATGTCTCTGAGGTTTACAAAACAACTGTTGCTATTATTTGTGCCACAGCTGTTCTTCATAATATTGGTTTAAGGGAAAATTTAGATAATTTTGAAGATGCTAATTTACACATTCCAATTATAAATAAAAAGGAAGAGGGTTAGATTTTTGAAGAAATCTTATTCAACATTTTGTAAATTAATGTATTTATTGTATTAATATATGTATATCTAGTAATTATGTAATATGTTAAGTAATGTTCCAAGGTAACTAGTACCTATATAATAATTTTATTTACTTTTCTATTAGTGTTAATTTAGTATTTATATATTTACATGTAATATAATTGTAAGTAATTCCTTATAGACTTTTATTAGTTATCTTAAAAATACTATTTTTCTATACTAAATAATATATGATTTCTTAGTAGTTTTACGCTCACTATGACCAGGCAGCTAAGTGCTTGTTTTAACTGGTCACACAGAATTTTCCCACTAATACATTAAAACTAAAAATATTGTCTTTTTTTATTTTCATCATGAATATTTACATAAATATCATATCACATAATATACAATATTGGATGTATACACCGTATACCTATAATTTTCAAGATTTTATCAAGCTTGGTGTAAATTCTGTATTCTTATTGAGTTGACCACTCTATATAAAGTCGATACTCCATGTTTTATAGTTTTATTTCAAATAATATTTCACAATACGCACTCTATGATTATTGCATTTTTACTGCTTCCTTATTTCTTTTCGTCTAGATGACATTCTTCTCTCTTCTTTTTTTGCTAGTCTGCTAGCCTATACATTTTTTTATACTTCCTTTGTTCTATTTCTATATGTTCTTTGACCTCTTCTCTCAATTTTTCAGGTAATCGAGTACTTTTCATTCTCTACTGTCAATAACTTCACTTGTCCATCTTCAAATAAATCTTCAATCCTCGGAATCCTTTCTATATTCTTAATATAATGTATCCCATTTGTTGTCATCATCTGCACAAGCCGAAGCCAGTATCATTGGAATAATAATGCTGTTCAACCATTTATGGTTGTATCACTCAAATGTTCTGCTGTAAAATGGACACCCTCTTGATAATCTGGCTTATTGTAGGTTGGCTAACACCATGCAAGTCTCCACTTACTATCTGAAAATTAGAAGTCGCATAAAACCGTAAACAAATTAATAATTGAATAACGGGGGGAATAGGTAAACCACGATTGGTAGGTGTTTGCAAGTCTTCAATTACAAGAGGTAAAATAGTTTCTGTAATTGTAGCCTTGCTAAACCTATATCGGTATTTAAATTCCCCCTCGCTAAACATTTCTATTGGATTTCCTGCATCCCTTATATATCGTTTTGGAACTCGAAGACGATTTTCTTCTTCCACATGGTCCAAAATATCCTCAAACTCATCTAACATATTCAAAACTGTTTAATCAGACAAAACGGATTTACAAGGGATTTACTTTTTATTGTTAATCTAAGGGATTTACTTTGTTTACAAAAAAAGTTGGGTTAAGAAACTATCCACAGATCACATAAACTATCCAAAATGACAATCTCCAAAACGACGTTTGCTCGTGTATTCTGTGGATTCCGCTCTCAAGAGCCCAAGACCGTCTTGGCGTCTCGAGACGCAACTATAAATACGGGCCTAAGTAGAGTGAAGCTAAGAAACAACGGCGAATGCAGATTCTGTAGGGAAAATGGGAAAACACTAGAACACCTCATCACTGAGTGAACTAGTGAACCTCTGTTAAACCGTCTCAGATACTGGCTTTTGTCAAAGACCTGGGATTGTGGGATAAGTTTTAACTCAAGAAAGGGGGACGGCATAATAGTTCTGTAAGGTCGCGGTGATTAACCCCCCTCCCACTCATTGTACATTCCACACGACTACTTATTAGACTACAAGACCTAGAGAGTCTTGGTATCAAACGATACAGCATTGCTGATGTATATGTACAAGCATATAAATTAACAACAATAATCAGGACAAATTTTGTTTTATAATAGTGGTTACCTACCTGTTAAACATATAATGAGATTCCTACTAATTATAATAATTAACAGTTTAAAATTAACCATTAATACTATGCTAATGTCGACACAAAGTAATGTACAGGCACGTCACTATTTTTGAAAAATCGGACGTAAACAAATATGTGCCTAACATAATAAAATAACGCCGTGTTGTCGTTGATAATGGAAGCCGGATTTGAAATTACCAAATACAAATTATCGCATTTCGGATAGGTTTGTGCGGAAACAAAAACCGTGTATTCTTTAAAAATAAACAATGGCCACACGTAGGAAATTTATTTCGTGATTTTTAAAAATCACGTAGCGAATAAATCTGCAAAGCAAAACGGCAAGCCGTATTTTTTTCTCCTTTGTATAATTTCTCATTCTGTTATAATTCATACAGTTTCCGTGAGTCCCTTGCAATAAACATGGCCATATTGTTCGCATAAAAAATTCATTATTTCTGGACCTGACGATTTTGCTGTTTCAGCTGAACTGAGCATTTTTCCAGAATAAATTCATACGATCGGTCTAACATGGAAATAATGAACCGTTTACCACTTATACATTATACATTTTATTGTACGCTATTCGCTATTCTGACTCTTGTTTTATTTTCATAAATTTTCTTATTTTACCGTAAAATATCATCTGTACAACAGTTAGTACTGGATATGATAATTTATATAGTTTATTTTATTGTTTTAGAGAATTTAGAGAATACGAATATATTTAATAATAAAATATATACATACTTCAGAATCTCGATTACTTAGCACTATTCATACAATGTTAACTACAGACAAAATTAATCAAAGTTTCTCAAACAATTCAACGTCCTGAATGTAATCTATTAATATGTTAATATGCTCTTGAATACATCATGCATATTATTATGGAAACAATGTTTCCTCCTATAAATATCAAAAATTATACAAGTAAATAAAATATTGCCAATTGACAGCTCTCATTGCATGGCTTAGTTAAGTTCTTTGATGGGTGAATTTTTAAATTTCTCTGGTATATTTTTATTTCTCCATAATTATGTATTATAAACTTGTCAGAGTATAATTTCAGCTATTTGGGTCACAACTTCTAGCCATATTATCTATGCTCTCATTTAAAAGGATCTTTATATGGCCAAGGCACTACATGAATATTAACAGCATTTTACATAAAAGAAATATTTCGATTTTTAATGCTTTTTCATGCAGTCGGCATATTTTCAAAAACTGAGAGAAATTTGAATAAAATGTGATTAAATTTCAGGCTTATCTTTGGAATAATTCCATATAAAAAATAACGATTATCGAAAAAAAGATCTTCTCAAAATTGAATGTAGTGTTTGTATCTGATAGTAAAATTTGCTCTCTGTGCTCTTTTTATCTTTGAAATGCATTTTATCTACACATTAGAATGATTAAGCTTTGGCGTAATCCTTGTATTAGTCTTTACAGCAGTGTCGACGCTGAAAAACATTCGATGTTAATAAACATGTGTCGCCCACCATGTGTCTACAATGTTTTTCCAGCTAATTGCCCTACTTTAGGATATAATCCAATTCGGCTTAAATGATTTTACTTTCTGATTTACAGCACGTAATAAAGCAAGCAGACGAAAAACTGAATTTTCCTTCATTTAGATTTATAATTGCCATTTATAGTCTGCATACGTTGTATGAATATTTAAAAATCTGAATGTCGGCTTATAATATTAAGTCAAAGTTTAAGAATTAAAAATATATTACAATACTTTATTTTATATTTATAAGTATCTCCCCATAACGCAGTGTCTAAACCTGTGCAGAGATTGGCATGCATCTTCATCACAGGAGCCATGAGAACCTACCCAACAGCAGCAATGGAGGTCTAGTCTTATGAATTGAAAGAAAAAAACGTGTGCTCAATGGTTAGAAGGCCATACAATAACGTAGTATACTGATGCTTTCAAAATCAAAGTTGAGTTGAAGAATAAATACTCCGAACTAATAGGCACCTACCCCAGAATCCTTCAGGCAAAAATCTACACTATCAAGATGCGTACAACTTATCTTAGATATCAGAAACTTGAAATACCCAACTTATCTGATAGTCAAACAGCCTTAAGAGCTATCAACTCACTAATCATCAATTCGAAGTTGGTCAAAGAATTGTTGTTGGTATAGAAAAGCTGAATAAATTAAGCAAGGAAAATAAAGTTCTCCTACTGTGGGTGCATGCCCACCAAGGGATAGAAAGTAATGAAAAAGTAAACTATCTAGCTAAATAAGAAGCCCCAATAACTGGACCAGAACCGTTCTGCTTCCCAAATGGAAACCAAGTTAAAGCACCACTCAAGAACTCCATGCGTATGTTGAAATGGGTAACGTCCAACGATCTAAGACTCGGAAGAATTTCTCAAGACTCACGACCGAGAAAAATCAAAGGTTTCTCTTGGTTTAAGTAAGTGTCACAGGGTTTTTAACAGGACACCGAACAATTCGTCAATGAACACCTCAATAGATTGACGCTAAGAAACCATCGGCGAATGCAGATTCTGTAAAGAAAATGGGAAAACACCAAAACACCTCATTACTGAATGCGCCGAGACGACAACTATTCGTGCCATAACTTTGGTACGACTGATATCGGAGATGGAGAACTAACCTCTGTAAAACCGTCTCAGATACTGGTTTTTATCAAAGTCTTGAAACTGTATGATGAGTTATGACTCAAGAAAGAGAGACACAATATCTATAAGGTCGCGGTGATTAACATCCCCTCTCCCATATATTCTACATCTACATCCCTCTGTAAGTATCTATCATTACTAACTAAACTAAACTTATAAATGTGAGAGTTTCCTTTTTTTAAGTATCCAAAACTTTTATAATACCCTGTAGATATAGTATCATTCACATAAAAAAATCTTTGACAAAATAACTTGAAAGAAAAGAAAAAACTTCATGGTTTGATGGACATTATTAACTTACAGACTTGTCAAGTTGGAAAATTCGAAAACTTCTTCTGAATGAAAAAGGTTCAGCCTTTGTAAGAAAGTGGAAAATAGTTGACAGAAATCATTTTACAGAAATCATAGCGATGGCCTATATATCCATGTTTTTTAAGATAAATATTTATAGATGGACGCACAAGAAAACTTAATTTGCGTTCAGTGGATTATTCAATATATTATTAAGGGTTTAAACAAGAAATTTTCCTTCGACCATGTTAAATTTCGAGATGAAATAGATGGATAGTTTGGGGAACAGAAGTTTAAGCGGTAAATTCTCATGACAGCAAACATTAGTCCTTCAAGAAGCCAAGACTTATGCCGTTACAGCGTTGCCTTGTTATAAGTTGTTTTACTTTGATAGCATCTAAATATAAACAAATGGACCTCTTAATAGTCTTTGTGTTCGAGGAATACCGAATAAAACGCTTATAAATAAAAGAGTATTTAAGGTACGTTGCTAAATCATCCTCAAATATTTTAAAATTGGCGTAAAAAGGATATTATATATTTAATTATAAAATTAGTTCCAGGTATAGTCCAGTAATATTTATTAGTAATTTAACAATTTTTTAATTAATTATCTTTTCTAAGAAGATTTTTTTTATTAATATATATTTTTATCTATGTTTCATTTTCAAGACATCGGATATTATACAGGGTACGTCTTAAATATGAGTAAATATTTTTAGGGGTGGTATATTTCTAAACACGCCTAAGAGGTTAGGTAGGTAATATGTTTATTTTAGGGAGATCTACCAGTTCTGAAAATATTTTCACTTCTTCAATTCTCGCCCTGTATAAAAGAGTTATTGAAAGTGACCCGCAAAACAATTGTTTCATGGGGCAAAAGGGAAAACAAAAAGGGCTATTGCTCACACTAGGTGGTGTTTCAAGAATTGGGGATTATATCTTCTGATTTTACGTCGGTGAAAGCAGTCGGTAACGCCTTTAACATGTAACGTTAAATGGACTCAAGTTAGTTGAGATAATCGAGACAATAGCATTGATGAATACGGAGGGAAAACGCCAAACTCAAGTATAATGACGCAGACCGTGATAGCTAAAAATTATCGTCGACTAGCTAACCTCTTCAATTTCTATAAATTTAATTCTACTCGTTTTGTATTTTTTATTCTAGGCCTTTTAATTATTAAATATAAGCAGTTTTAATAAAATAAGCGAAAAAATGGAAAAACGTTGCAAATATGACCATTTTTGACCATAGATAATAAAAATGTAGCTCCTAATATTAACAAACATTCATTATATAAATTATTATTATGATTATCCAGGGATACAAGATCGTATTTGGCTATTAACTTTAATTCTATCCTAAAATACAGTGGAGTTATAACACTTATTTTTTAATACAACGATATCGTTTTCTTCACTAGTATACTAAACGTAAAGTTTCAATATTCTAGAAATTGTAGATCTAGTAAGTTTTTTTAAAATATGTAAATTGTTTATAGATATCAATGATTTTTTGGCAAATTATCGAGATTTTTTAAGAAAATTTTCAATATTTTTAGATAATTTGGTTATTATATCACCCTTAATGAATCAACTAAATTATATTAAATAATATACCGAACAAAACAATTTAAATATATGTAGGTTTTATATAGATAAAATGTAAAGTATAAATATAGTTGAATAATTCCATTAATATATTTTATTATGCTGTTTAACAGGGTTAATTAAAAATAATTTTGCATCAATTTTAAATCACTCTAATAATAATTTACATATAAACTGTGAGTGCTGTTCATAAAACATAAAAATTTATATTTTCTACGTTAAATTAACACAAAAATAGATGGGAAATAATAAATTATGCAAAAGCAAACTTTTTACAGCTTTTCCAAAAATTGAAGGCAATATTATATTTTTTAAAGCCAATTTAGAGTATGCATTTTACTCTGATGTTTAATTTTTTCCAAACTGTATATATGTTATTTTTAATCACTATAATCCCGATAACAATGTTCGCGGAAAAATAGGACGTCAAATAAACAATAAAAACTTTTCTATATACCATCTGTGTTTGTAGTTCGAAATAGAGACAAATCGAACAAAAAATAGTATTACTAAAAAAATATAAAACTGTGTTAAATGGCCAATAATTATATAGACCAATAATTGAGTGTTGAATGTTCGTCTATGAATGAAAATTTGAAAGAGTATATTGCAAAAGACCATGCGGTTAGGTTAAGTTTGTATCGTTAATATTGAAAATCAGTCTAGTTTTATATGAGGTTGTTGTTTCTATTGAAATTTATGAAATCAAAATTGAAAATTACTGCTTTAAAGGTAGAGACAAATTTCGGAGAGGCATTTCCATCAATTAAACGGCAACATTGCAAGGGAATACAGAGCAGAGCAGTCAGAAACAGCACGGTGTCATTAGCTAATCTATTTAAGGTCCTATTTGTTCTAGGAGCGCACTCGTATAATAGATGGTCAAATGTCGCAGCCCAGTTAGAATTGGGACCGCGGTGTGAAACTGAAATGTCCCAGTGGGGCGCCTTGGGCCTACGCCCTGGACCGGCTTTTCTCTGGGGGCACAATTGCGCTGCACAGTGTGATCGGAAACCGAGGGCTTATTTGTTAGCGTTTGTTATGGCCGTTGAGACTGTTTCCAATTCCGAGTTTTTTTTACATCCGCTTTAAACACAATTCGGCTTTATTTAAACCTAAATAAGTTCATTTGTTACAAAAAATCCATGTTTTCAAGATTAACCGTAGATATATAAAAGCAAAATTACTCGATATTTCCTATAAATTTATTTATATTTTTAGCTCATTCCAGCATAAATAATCCCATCAAAAACGTAGAATGTAGAACGTAGAATTATACAAGATGTTCTGCGGAATAGGACACATTAAAAAATCTGGTCATGATGAAAGAGACGTCACGGTAGGCGTAGAAAGTTTCTAGAAGTACCTTAGAATTTGGATGATCGGGGAGTGAGCTACTGTCGAAATTAAAGAAATTTGACAAGCGATAATTCATGAACTATGAGGTATGATCATTCAAGTCAAAAGTTCCGAGAGTCGCTTCGAGAAAAGGATGGTACGGCCTCTGCTCGACATATTATAATATACAGGGTGAGTCTTAAACAAGTGCAAATATTTTAAAGGTAGTATATTTCGACCCCAAAAACACGATTATGATGTTTTTTTCGTAATTTTTTTTTTCAAAATTTGGATTTTTTTTAATTCTTAGTTAAAAGTAGACCAATAACTTAGTTAATTTCTTGATAGTATGGGTAGTAGTATTTCTTGATAGTATGGGAACGCAGTTAGTAGATTAAATTTAAAAGAAAGAAAACCCAGAAAAGATCCAGTGGTTCTCAAAATTTAAGCAAAAAAATTTCGGAAATATGTTTCTTTTATCGAGATCTACTAGCCCTGAAAATATTTGCACTTATTAAGACCCTGTATACACTAAGAATTTTAACGTAGTTCTTATTGTTAGATGAATACTTTGTATTATGGTAACTGATTTCCTTCATTCTGCCTATTATAAAAAGCAAATATCTCCTAAAGATATCGGGTTTATTTACTATAAATAGTAAATAAATATTATAATAATAATAATAGCTCTTGTATATAGCGTTTAACGCCTTGGGAGTAGCAAGGTACAGCTTGCTATACTAGAGCCGTTCGGTATACAAGGAAGGTAATGTGGCTAGCACTACGCTTCAACCGCCTATTATTACCTCAGGATTGTGAATCAGAAGTACTCATTTAAGGCTGAGTCGACCTAGGTACCCAAACTATTTTTATTTTAATAAAAATAATCGGCTGATGAAATGCCGGGTGTGGGAATCGAACCCACACCTTGAGATTGGTAGACGAGAGCCTGTACCTCTACGCCACCGGGCACCACTAAATAAATATTAACCTATTGACTATTAAAAATTCAAAATGAAATTTGCTTTCAGGGCAAATATTTTAGGTATTCGTATTTTAATAAATACAAACCATTACACATGTACGTATTGTACAGAAATAGGTTATATTTTTGAATAAAATAAAATAATACCAGCGAATTGACGTGATAAACAACATTGATTATCATTATAATAATACTATTTGTTATAATTACCGTATTTATTACAATGTGTACAAAATTCATCTAAACTAGCTGAGGTAAAACAGTAAGCTATTAGAGTATTATTAGAATATTATTATTGTTATCCTATTTAGCTAAATGGATATTCAGATATAATTATATTTGCAAAATTTTAGCTAGTTATTATTATTTCGATTAACACATTTCATCTCAATTATTCTAATTCGTTTAACTGAAAATAACATAGGTGCATTTTATCTTTCAAGAATAGGCAGAAGTAAGGAATAATATTTAGGCTGTCAAAGAGACTTTTTAAGGTAATTTCTTTTCTCTTTTCGTGTTTAAGTAACTGCATTACTCTTTCCTTTGAGTGAGCACCAACCAAGATGAAAATAGGAAAGCTCTGTTTATTTGTTGTATTATAAATGTACTAGACACACATTCATAGGAATACAGGCAGGTTATTTTATTTATATATTTGTGATTTTAGAGACGGCAGAAAATATCTGGCTTTGAATATACATAGTACATAGTTTATTTTTTTTAATATTATAAGCCATCAATTTCTTTTATTTTTATATCTTATAGCTGTCACATATACAACCATAAAGATTTATACTATTTAACCCTTAACACCCAAGTGGGGTCTCCCCGGGACTCCAGCATTAACATTTACCTTAACAAATACTTATTTTATACTTATTTTATTATTACATATTGGTAAGACTACATTCTAGCTATATATCATATAGTCATTCCCTTTTTCCTTAAGAGAGAAAGTGTTAATATTTATTTACTTTAGCTTTACTGCCCTGCAGATATTGATTTTGTTCTAGCTAGTTCCTGTTTAGCATTTTTTATTGTTTTTTGTCATCATTTTTTACAAAGAAAAATTTATGATTAATTTTAAAAAATAAAAAGTTCCCAAATTTATTATTTCAATCAAATATCGATCTACTCAACATGTTTATTTTTTGTCAATAATGACATGTATTGACTATTTCCATTCTAAATATCTCGAGAACGGTTGCTCGTAGCCATTGCTCATTATCAAGAGATATTTTTTACGTAAAAAATCGCGGAAATGTATATTATTCACACAGTAGTTTTATACAGGTACAGACAAAAAGTTATTACTCTTAAAAACAGTTAAAACACATGTAGGTGGCGCCCCCTACAAATAGGAGTCATATTGACATCAAAATCAAATTTCTCATGTCAAAAACTGTGCCAGACACCAATTTTCATCTAAATATTGACGTTACTTTAGAAATTATTTGGAAAAAATCGAAATAAAAATGAAACTTCTACACCCTGTATCTCCGAAACTAAGCATTTTAGGACATACATTTATACGAACTTTTTTACTTATTTTTAATTGCAGTAATATGCTGCCGAAGTTTTCGGAATACAGTCCGGACCACCCTGTACAATTATTCAGTTACTTATATTATTTAATAATTACACTTTCAAATGATTCAAACTATGCATTTCATTGAAACAACTATACTTAAAAAATATTAGGGAACTCCTGTTGGGTATTTACTTTGATGGGTGTTTAAGGGTTAAATTTTCTGTTTTTTTTGTCTGGTTTTTGTTATATTAGCTAGGGGCAATAAAGTTTACTAAATACGTTCTCTGTTCCTCATTCGGTTTAAATAACTAGAACGGTAATATAAGACAAGCGAAACTGTGAAATGGAATTTCTTCGAAAAGTTACGGAAAGACCTTACTAATTCCAGCGGAATTTCAGGAAATCACTGAGCCTTATCCAAATTGCTTTGACCGACTTGAAATGTATAAGGGATTAGCGTTATATAAGGAAATATATTAGAGCTCATTTTATGAATTTCCTTTGATACAATCAGATCTATTTTACAGAAAGATATTGGTTTATTTATTTATTTCATTTTATCTTATTTTTCAATGCCCTTTTTCTCTATAAAACAAATGCTGTTAAGCACTTTTAACCACCCATACAGAACTTTTAACCACCCTGTAACTTCGTTAACAAATCGTCAAAATTATAAGGTATATACTTCTATAGAAACAGTTTCACAAACTTCAAATTTTGAAATTTAGGTAGCTTTAAGCTTATAACTGAAAAAAAATCAAAATTTCCTTATGCATTATAAGTTATGTGTCTAGCCACTACGGAAACTGACTTTCCAGTTGAGAAAAAGTTAGAAAAGTAGAATTAATCGATATGATATTGTCTGATTTTATTTTTATATAAATGTAACCACAATAATTCAGAGTATATGAATTATTGCTAGCCAAATTTCTTTCATTTCGATGCGGCATAATAATTATAAAAGAATAATCTACCATTTCTCACTCTCCCACTCCTTCCAACGCTATCTAAGATTATAGAAAGGTTGGTAAAAAGAAGGCTGGTATCTTTTCTGTTTAGGTACAAAATACTTACTGAATATCAATTTGGATTTCTAAGCAACAAGTCCACAAATGATGCTATGTTTTCCCTCCTTAATAAAGTTTACTCCAGCCTAAACAACCATCATTCTACAGCAACAATTTTCTGTGATTTTTCTAAGGCGTTTGATTGTGTAAATCATAAGATCCTAATTAATTAACTGCATCACTATGGGTTCAGGGGATCATCTCTCGAATGGTTTAAGTCGTATCTGAGCAACAAAAGTCAACTTGTGAGGGTGGATACCACGTTGTCTTCTAGCAAGCCAATAGAATGTGGAGTACCACAAGGCTCAGTACTAGGCCCTATTTTGTTTCTTCTTTTTATTAACGACATTGCTAACATAAACATAAGTGGCAAAATGTGACTTTTTGCGGACGACACTAACTTCATTTGGAGCAACAAGGACATCACGGCACTTCATAGGATTATATCAAATGACTTAATCACCATTAAATCATGGTGCGATTCGAACCTCCTGAGTCTCAACATTTCTAAAACTAAAGCTTTGTCGTATAAAAACTCGTTGCAGCCTTTTGTACTTAACAACACTACCATTGACGTCGTAAAATCTGTAAAATTTTTAGGGCTTGTTGTGGACAATTCTCTGAAATGGGACATACATATCGAAGCTTTGTCGAAAAAATTGGGCTCTGCCTGTTTTGCATTAAGGTCTGTTTCTAAGGAGCTTAACTTGTCAGTGGCTAGAACTGTTTATTATGCACTTTTTGAGTCGCACCTCAGGTATGCCCTTCCATTCTGGGGTACGTGTTGTGCGACTCAATTTGACCGGATTTTCAAGCTCCAGAAGAGAGCTATTCGATATTCACTGGGACTAAACAGCAGAACTCATTGCCGGGACTTTTTTAAAGAATTAAAAATATTGACTCTTCCTTCCTTATTTATATTTGAATCCGTTTGCCTAATACGTAAACATGTATCAGCTTCTCAAGAAAGGCCATCTCACACTTATCCACTCAGGAACGCGGAGCAAGATCTTTATCTACCTACTCCACG
The DNA here is from genome assembly GCF_002938485.1 of Sitophilus oryzae. Lineage (NCBI taxonomy): Eukaryota > Metazoa > Arthropoda > Insecta > Coleoptera > Curculionidae > Sitophilus > Sitophilus oryzae. The sequence continues at coordinate 7,396,878 of NW_022146479.1, forward strand.
CTCAGAGTTAGTTAAAAGTTCAATATTATACAACTCGAAAAAAATGCACAATCAGCTGCCATTTGAAATCAAATCCATAAAATCATTTTTTTCATTTCGCAGAGCATTGAACTCTTATTTACTAGACAAGGCTTTCTACGCCATAAATGAATTATATTTTGAAAATCGAATTTGATCTTGTAAACACTGGTCTAATGTTTGCTATTGCGATATTTACTAATGACTTCGAAATAAATTTATTTAGAGGTCATTGATATTTTACTATAAACTAACTAAATATTTTTGAATATTATTTTTAATTTTGTTCTTTGACATTGTAAACATTTATAAATGTTTATTTTAAACAATAAGACTGACAGTATTATTTGTATAATGTTTTGTAATATCTTTTGTTTGTTTGTTTGTGTACCTTGTTTTTTTACTTTGTTTGTTAGTTTACCTTTGTCTACAAATTGAAAAAAATTTTGACAATAAAGGCATTTATTTATTTATTTATTTCATTTCGATTACTAAAGCAGTGCACTTAAAAAAAGGCATTTTAATTGACAATTGGCAAGTTATTATAATTATTACAGAAATAAAAATGTCTAATAATATGGATTGAATGAAATAAACTGACTTGGTTTTACATGAGATTTCACAACTTTTCTAGTGGAAGAATTGAGTTGCAGGACTTGGAACTTTTTACAGTCTATGTTTTAGATGGAATTTTATTTCTAATAAATCCTTTAAGGTAAAAATTGTTCTAGTTATAAAATGAAAATTTAAATCTCTTTTTTGTAGATACTATACGATGGTTCGTTTCAAAAATAATACGTTCAATTTATTTTGAAACATGACATTCGAAATTTATACGCCCTCTCACCTCAACTTTAAGTTAAGAGCGAAGAAAATTCGAGAGGATCACGCTATTTGAGTTAGTGAAAAGCAAATAGTGTAAAAGCAGACCATAAGCGGCGATAGCTGCCGGAAAATAAGAATTTCATTGCAAAGACATTATCTAAGAGTACTCCATTGGAGAAATGTTACTTCTGTAAGTACGTTGGATAAAATGAATAAATTATTTCAAAATAAGTAAAGAATAATATCTGAACTAACTGAAATTGGTGTCTTACAATTTGATTACGATACTAATATAACTCCTACTTGTAGGGGGGCCCACCTGCATGCATTTTAACTGTTTTAAAGGGTAATAACTTTTCGTCCATACCTATATAAAACTACTGAGTGAAAAAATATACATTTCCGTGATTTTTTACGTAAAAAAGATCCCTTACAAAAATCGCATATCAATGTGATCATCACAAATACAGGTCATTGTTGACAAAAAAATAAATATGTTAACTACATAGTTATTGGACTATGAAGGGAATTTTTATTTTTTAAATTAATCATAATTTTTGTAGAAAAATTATGTTTCAGAAATTATTTACAAAAACATGAAATAAAAATGAAACAATTCTCTATCTACAATCTATCGAGGCATTTTAGGACATACCATTTATATGAACGGTTTTACTTATTTTTAAATGCAGAATATGTTGTCGAAATTTCAAATATAATTTATTTCGAAAACAATTCTTACTACCCTGTATATTCATAGACAATTATTTCATATTAACATATTTTTTTAATATAAGAGTGAAGAGTTTATTAGGTAATCAAAAACACTTATTTAATTATTGTGTGGACAAAGCAAAGAAAATACTTCACCACCTCGATGTTATTGTCATTTAATGTCCTTCAAACAGTTTTTTCATTAATATATGGTTTATAAATAATATCCATCTGTAAAACTTAATTTTTGGATTATAAAATCGTTACGCATATATAGCAAATTTCTAATGTTTGGTCCTATTATTTCCTTTAGCTATCCAGTTGACTAAATTGTCGGGGACCTTTCAAAGACAGCCCGAAAGTTGGTCTTAGTAAAAAATAAGTTTGGTAACAACACAATCTGAGGTAGAATCGATAAGTTTGGAGTTTTATGTGTATTTTAATTGGGTTTTAGTTTTCCGGACAAACCAGTTTGATGTTCCTTTTTCTAATTGGATGGATTTCTTCACCCGCAGTGCGAACAAAAGTTTCCTAAATTTCGACAATAAACAGAAATGGAAACTCTGCTCAAATATAAAACAATAGAATCCTTAGTTAGAAACTTAGTAAATTGGCTGGATATAATTCTAATACTATTTACATTTCATTAAAATGTTTTAAATAATAAATTTTGCCAAGGGACACGCAGCTAAATTGCCACGTTTAGTTGCCACACAGCGATTGTTTTATTTTTTAATAGTTTAATAGTCTAACTTTATTCATATTTGAATACTTTCATAAAATTCAGAAGACTCAATGTATTTTATGTTTTTTTTTTGGTTGTCCAGTTGATTAATATGTCGGGGACTCTTAAAAGACAGCCCGAAAGTTGGTCCTAATAAAAAATAAGTTTGGTAACAACACAATCTGCGGTAAAATCGATAAGTTTGGAGTTTTATGTGTATTTTAATTGGGTTTTATTTTCCCGAACAAACCAGTTTGATGTTCCTTTTTGTAATTGGATGGATTTCTTCACCCGCAGTGCGAACAAAAGTTTCCTAAGTTTCGGTAATAAACAGAAATGGAGACTCTGCTCAAATATAAAACAATAGAATCCTTGGTTAGAAACTTAGTAACTTCTCTGGATATAATTCTACTACTCTTTGCATTTTATTCAAGTGTTTTAAATAATAAATTTTGCTAAAGGACATGTAGCTAAATTGCCACGTTTAGTTGCCACACAGTGATGGTTTTATTATTTAATAGTTTGATAGTCTAACTTTATTCATATTTGAAAACTTTTATAGAATTCAGAAAACTCAATGCATTTTTTATATATTTCCAACTTTCCTGTTTTATACAGTTAAAAACATTTTCGCTTAAACGCTAATTTTCAACTTGCTCCATTTTCCTTAGCATGTAAATATATTTAAAATTGCAATTTACTTTATGACGCTTTCTCTAACTGTTTTATTATCTTCGCTAGAAATATATAATGTTGCTTAAAGTAGTTTAGTTCTATTCCTAACTTCTTGATATACGCTTATGGAAACTTTCTATCTCTTAGCTATTTATTTTCGGCGGCAAACTCAACATTACACAAGGTGTTATTATTATCTTTAACACAATACGAGATTAAAGTACATAAAAAAACTTTAAAATTAAAAAAAATTGTGTGTGCACTATGTGCGCATATTTGTGTGAAGTAAAACTTCTTACTAATAGCTATTAAATTGAAGGATTTGAAGGACGTCTTTGAAAAAGTGTAGTATGAAGCGTTGAAAAAGTAATGAATTTAAAAAATACTTTTTAACGCGTATAAAATAGTTTTTTACGGGTAACAAATAGTTTTTGACACGTGAAAAATACCTTTTTGGCTGTAACAAATAGTTTTTTACTTTAAACCGTAGTAGCTCGTGTGTCACGGCCTTGAATTTTTACTTCCAGCGTGCGTAAATAAATTTCACTTCAAAAGGGGAAAAAACAACATTATGTTGAATATTGAAAAGACTGAATAAATTAAGAATTTCTTGAATTGGACGTATTCTGTTTTAACTACTACTCTCATTTTAGCTCAAAAAAGATCAGAATGAAAGGATTTCACCCAAGAAAAGTTGAAGGAAAGTGAGCATCCAGCTAGGGTACCTTGGGATTACCACACCCGTACTCACAAGATGCGAACCCCTGAGGGAACCATTGAGGTTCTTTTTCTAAACATTTGGCTGTGTAATAACTGTTCCAAAGAAGACCCTACAGGTAAACAGGCCACCTATATCATGCATTACTGTTTGCGGAACTTTGCTACCGTTTCGTTAAGTTTGTTAATTAATAATATATTCTCATTTTGGTGCATTAATAATTACAACAGAAGTGGACAATGCTTTATAATATACTCTACTGCATGTTTTAATTAAAACGTTGATTATTTTCGCTTATTAGAACATTTAATAGTAATTAATTCCTTCCAAATCTATGACATAATAAATTCTGTTGTTGTTTGGTTTGGTAGTTATTACATAGTTATATTAGTATATTTGTTAATGAATTGTGTATTTTCTCTCTAACTATATATTTTAGAAAACTAACTTTGTTAAAATCAGAATAATCCTTATATAATATACAATTTTTAAATAATGGATTAGTAAAAATTACACTTACAAATACTATTACATACCAAGTAATTAACTATATCAGAACAATATTTATTGGACAACTTTCTGTTGAAGTTTTTCTTTTTTGTTTCTTTCTTTTGTGACATGAAATCTACATGTACTACATTATCTTATAACGATATTTTCTTACATTGGCGTTCAATCCAGAAAAAGAAAGAAAATTATTTTTTACTTCAAGATGTGTACAGTTTTACGTTGTCCACAGTTTGTATTTTATTCCTTTGGCATACAAAGGCTACGTTAAAAAATATACCTACCCTATAATATTAATAGGTCTATAGTTATTTGGATCTTATTTTATACTTTAAAAAAAACTGAAATATAATAATTAGTCAGGAATGAGACTTTCGAGTTGAGTTAACTAAGCAAAGCAGCTGTATTTAAGCGCGTAATAATTATTAAAGTAATTTAATGCAATTGTCATAATTTAAGTCCAACAGCCCAGCACGTAGTTCCATATGGTACTTGAGATTATCTTACTATCTGGATGTTTTATTGCTCTGGCTAACACTACTCTATTTTTTGCATAAAGTTATGTATCTTGTGAACATATTTAACATTTGAACGTGAGTTTTTTACTTAGTACACACATATGCAGCTTTATATTTATATTCTTAAAACTATTTCTAGTCTTCTTTCTTTAATTTAACAAAATTATTTGAAAAATATAAAAATTAGCAGAGTCTCAAAATCATTTTTGGATAAATGAGTTTAAGAAAATACATGAAAGGCTACGAATTCAGGTGAAATTTTGTTTGATATTCTATTAATTGGTCAATTAATTATAGCAATGTGATTTCGCAAGGTAACTAGTCAAGAATTTTAAAACTACACTAGCGCTAATGAGCAATAACCACTCAGGCATAAAGTTCTGTTAATTGTTTTGGTTCCACAAAGGGCGCTATCTATAATTTAGCAATTATCTTTGTCTAAAATAGCGAACTTTAACGACACTGGCAATTCTTCTTTTATAATTTGACTGGTGAATTATTTTCGATTGAAATTTCAGTCTAATTAGAATAACGGTTTCGGAAATGACGGGCATCTTGAACTACACATATGTCCAAAATGATTTCATGTTGATAAATAGAGCATTTTTGTATTTTTAGAATTTAATATTCAGTATGTAAGTATTGTCAACATGTTTTACACAAACTTAAAAAAAAATAAAGTAAAATAAGACATGTTTCTCTTCACCACCCTGTAACTTCTTTGTGGATAAAGCAAGAATATTAATTTTCACTACAAATGAGGACATACTAGAGCTGGCTAGATTACCAAAATATCTAGTAATTATACCTCATAGTTTATGAATTATCGCTTGTCAAATTTCTTTAATTTCGACATTGACTTACTCTCGTACATCATCAAAATTCTAAGGTACTCCTAGAAGAGTTACCTACAAACTTAAAATTTTGAATTCCTTATGGATTAAAATTTAGCTGTCTAGTCGTTACCAGTAACTGACCTTCCGGCGATGGTAATATAAGGACCGGAGATAGGATTGCTTTGAAAATTTCGATTTTTATATAAAGGCACCTTCTCCATCTATTTAAAATATTATCAGCATTACAGTGTTGCCGGATCATTTGAAAAGTGGTAGCATCTTTGTTATTTTAAATAGAAACATTTTATTACTTTAAGTTAAGCATGAATTTTTCTAGAAAATATCATGATATAACAGTGTCTGTTGAACTTTGACACAAAAATATTTCTAAAATGCTTATTTAACACAACCAGTACATTATCACATTTTTTGAAACTACTCTCATATCTCATAATTTTTCTATTATACTAACCTATACCCAGGGGCGTAGATAGGTGTATGCTATGGGGGTGGTACTATGATTAAGTCGCAAAAAAAAATCACCGTCGGAATTTTTTTGTCGAATTAAAACGACGGCGATTTTTTTGTCTTCAAAAAGATATAAAAAACATAACACAAAAAATTAAAATATAGATTTGTAAATAACATAAACAAAAATGAAACAACGACGTTTATTAGTTAATTTTCTATAAACTATAAATAAAAAACTCTAAACTAGGTATCAAAAAAAAAACTATAAAAACTATAAACTATAAATAAAACTACAAAACAAAATCAAGTTTTCTAGTACGCTGTTTGGAAAACCTATCAATAACAGCATCAACATTTATTTCAATATCTTTATGGATATTGATTAGAGTTAACCCCACTAATCTGTCCTGGCCAATAAGAACACTTTGTGTGCTTTTAATTAGGTCGAACATATTATTAACGATAAATCAACATAATTAAAAGCATACAAAGTGTTCTTATATGTCGGATATTAATTAAAAAAAATCCTTTCATAGTCAATGATTATTTCAATTCTCGTATCTCGTCAAGCGTCAGGGGGGGGGGGTACTGTCCCCCAGTACCTCCCCCTTATCTACGCCCTTGCCTATACCTATCTCTTATAGTTTTCGAGATAAAAAATAAAATATGTATCAAATTGACAAAGACATAATTTGGAATAAGCATTGGTAAAATCACGAATTAAACATTTTTATAGTTGAAATTTGGGTTATAACGAAAGTCGGAAACACAAATCGTTAGAAAACTAGAATTAATCCATTTGATATTATCTGACTATACAATAATTCAAAGTTGATGAATTATTGCTAGTCAAACTTATTAAATATTATTTTGAATGATAATATTACCCTATAAAATAATAGGAGGATAACCTACAAAAAAATGAGATCCCATCTAAAACATAGAATGTAAAAAGTCTCGAATCTTAAACTAAGTCAAAATTAACTTTATAAATTAATATTGTCCTTCAACGTTTTTCGATTTTACCAAACATTCATATGCAATAATTTTGGACATATGTGTATATCTTTTAAAGACAGATTTAAAGAGTGTTAACTAGATCTTGGCTTCTTTTTTCTAGTAGTTCTGAATTCAAATCATGCGGCCGATTATGTGATCGCTGAACCGTCGATCCTTTAAAACGATTTGATTGATTTTCATGATATTTTCATCGGTTTTGCACGTGCCCATTTCGACCGGCCACTTCTTGGCCTTCCAATTCTGGCTGAACCTTTTGCGCCAATCAAAAACTATATCGTACGTGATATGACGATGGGCCCTGATTGGCGATTCATCTATTCCTATCTATCTCTCCAAACGTTTGGCAAAAGACCATTTTAAGCTTAACTAGAGATGTTCTCAACCATTTTCAATACTTAACATTATTTGAAGAACAATAGACAAAATAGGTATTATTCTTCGAAGAAACTAGATTCATATACAGGGTGGTCCGAATTGTTTTCGGGAAATTTCAGCAATATATTCTGCAGATAAAATTAAGTAAAAAAAATCTTATTGCTTCTTTTCAGGGAAATAGGGTACAGAAGATTCATTTTTATTCAAATAGTTTCGAAACTGCGACTTCGATATTTGGCTGAAAAGTATGGCTATTTTTAGGGCGCCACCTACATTTTTTTAACTGTTTTGAGGGGTGCTAACTTTTCGTCTGTACCTGTATTACACCAGCGAGAGAAAAAATATACATTTCTGTCGTTTTTTATGTAAAAAATATTTCTTGGTACAAACCGCTTTCGAGATATATTGAATCGAAACAATCATTACATGTCATTATTGACAAAACATAAACATATTGACTTTGATAGTTATTTGACAAAAATTGATGACAAATATTAATTATTTAGATTCCAAATATCTTCAGAGCGGTTCCGCGTATCGATATTTTTATCAAAACACCTTTTTTAAGTATAAAATGGCGAAAATGCATATATACTGAGAGAAAGCTAGTATAATACAGGTACGGACGAAAAGTTATTACAATTCAAATCAGTTAAAAAACATGGCGCCCTCTACAAATAGGTGTCATAGTAACATCGAAATCAAATTTTCCATGTAAAAGAACACCCAGCCACTAATTTTCATCCCAATATTAACTAAAATAAATAAAAATAAAATTTCTACACCCTGTATTTCCGAAAAGAAGTATTTTAAGACATACATTTATACGCGAACTTTTTTACTTACCTACAATTCGGACCACCCTCTATAACAGAATTATTAACGCCTATTTTTCCCAACTGACAATCCTAAAAAGTTAGAAAAGTCCTGTTCGTAAATCTCCTTCCTACACCAAATCACTTTAAACTTGTTCCGACTATATTGACTTTATTTTAAATTAACATTACTGATTCGGTATACTCAAATAATGGCACTGCACACGAAGAATAAGTTTTTAATAAAATCTCAGCGAAAGTCTGTACTCTCGAAAGAATAGTATAACTTGGGAAAGTTTTTTAATGAAAAATATTCCGAGGTAACAAGACATGCAATTTTCATAACGTCTTTAAATGAGAGTGTAGATGTAAATATTTTATGCACCCGGGACAAGGGGACCTCGTAATTAGCTGTAAAATTGACGATAAAAAAGTTTTATAAAGATTTAACGCTCGTTATAGATTAACCTTTAAAATATAAAACATTTATTAGACCTCTATGAAAAAAGTATAGAATTTTTAAGTGAGAGGTTCTAGCTGGGTACACACAAATACATGAATGATTTTTTCTGAACATCTTCTAGATATGTATTGTAGATTATGTTAGTTTCAATCTACTGAGGTGTGAAAATTCGAAGATTGTTCTTATTTTAATCAAGGAAAATCTTTGATTTGTAGTTCTGCTTTATGTTGGTTTCCACTTGGAAAGCAGAATGGTTCTAGTTCACTTAGTGGAATGTTCGCTCATTTTCTAGCTTCTCTTTCTTTGTGGACTGGCACCCAGAGTCCTGGTCTCCAGAGCACCCGGAGAATTTTATTTTCTTTGCCTAATTTGTTCAGCTTCTCTAGGCGTTCTTTGACTAACTTCGAATTGATGGTTACTGAATTGGTCGCTTTTAAAGCTGCTTAGCTATTTGATAAGATGACTATTTCTTGTTTCCGATAGTTCCTATCTAAGATAAGTTGTAGGCATCTTTCGATAGCGTAGATTTCTGCCTGCGAAGGATGCTGGGTTAATATGCATAATTTTCGTAACTAAATAATAATAACGGTAACTATACAGTTAATCCTCTCATAGCAATGAAATATAGTATTTATGAACAGAATGAGAACGGTGAATAATAGAAACTGCCACGATTTCAACAAAAAATTACAAACTTTTCAGTTCATTTTCTCCGATTTACGAGTCTGTTTGTCTTTATAGCGGAATATTTTCTTAAGTAGGTCGAGTTGAAAGCTGAAATATTTTTTTAATTAACGAAAAAGCACGATATACATTGTGCAGAAAAATGTAACGATATAAATTATCGCACACAATTTAATAAATTGCAGGTCTTTAATCGCCTCTTTATTTTATGAGTACTTTTATAAGAAGCAAGTAATTTTTACTGGTTTATTTTAATAAATATCCTGGATATAATACGCACACATTAAAGTAACTAGTACTTTTGTACATGAACTTTTAAAAAAAATCGAAAAGAATGTTACAATTAGCGAACAATAGACGCGAGATTTATTACTAGGCTCTTGAAAGATATTTTGATGACAATACGGAGTATCTGGAAATTACACAATTGAATTTGAGCTTTAATGAAAGAATTTCAAGCTTTTGCCAATGGTACTTATTGAGCTTTGTTAAATACCTGTAAGTTTTAAATTGCCAATATCGTATGTACCTCTAATTTTCTACTAGAACTTTATTGGATTCTTCCTAAATCTGTTTGACGCTGTTTGTGTCACGTTATATAGGAAAAAAAAAGATTTTAGTCTCTTTAATGTTCTACAAAAAAATTATCTTAATTAAATAAGAACATAGATCAACACTACTAAGTATAGAAAAAAAGAGTTAAAAAGTTTTCTTCATAACAAAAGTTTCTACTGGGTAAAATCCCATGCAAATTTTGAACTATCCAAATATTGACTCTCCTGTTGATTTTACAGCGAAGTCGTAAATAGGTTTTTTAAAGGTCTACACATACACAGACCTTAAAAAAACTACTTACGACTATACTAAAATTGCATGGGATCCTCTGTCTTCAACCCCAATGCACCACCCGGTATATGATACAGAAAATGTCTCCTAATAATATTAATCATATTTAAAATATAAAGTACCCTGTATACTTAGATTTAAATAGAAATATATTAGGTACGAAGCAGAGCTCCTGTATAAAAGCTCTTGTGTAGAAAAAGTAATTTTCAGAATTTTTTCGTGAGGTATGAAAAGCCTCCTAACATAAACTTACAAAAGGTACAATCTGGAACTGGGAAAGCTATAAATATTCACTTTTTATGCGGTATAAGATTTACAGTGACACAACCACTTACTTTCGAGAAGCATTCTCGAATGTTCATCAATCACTATCAAAGAACACCTGAGACAAATCTAAAATTTATCGAGCATTGCTATTTTCTGTTTTCTAATTAAAAAAGAATTTAGCGAAAGTAAATATTACTGGATTTAAACGAGTAATTGAGAAAACAATAGGAGCAAATAATAAATTGACTTCTCTAAAAACTATATACTATACCGAAAAAAAACTTTGAATTCATCTGAGACTTGATTTAATTTTCGGAAGTTTCGGTGAACTAAAATAAATAAATTAATCAGTTTTCGAGGCTTGTAATATTTAATATTGGTCGATAATATTATTTTAGCGTCCTAAAGTAAAGCCTATTAATCAGACGTTATCCAGGTTCAATATTTTCACTGGCATAGTCAAATTAATTAAGCTTAAAGATAAACCGCAACAAACAACTTGTTACAGGACAAATTCGTGTAAATACATAAAACAAATAAAGCAGTTGAAAAATGATCAAGTAGAGCCTTCTGTGTGTATTTTTTCAATGATTATTAACATTTTACCAGTATGTTGTAAGATGAGTAACGAGGACTGAAAATATTAATTCGCTGTGATTTTCAATGAGAACTATCGGTTTCTGGAATGATTTAACCTACAATAAAATAAGTAAAAGATTCAAAATGTTATTTTAACTAACACGAATGAATGGCAAGAAGAAAGTGAAGCGAAAAAATCAGAAGAAAAGGGAGGAAATGTATTTGTATAACGCTTAAGAATTTAGAAGCAAATTTGATGGCGCAGCCTATTCGTGCAGAAGTCTGTACTCATTTATATTCAATCGCAATATCCTTCTTGTCTTAGGGACACTAGTTCATAGGCGTCGATGTGTAATAATGGAAACCCACATTGACCCCTTTCTGAATTATTACGGCGGATCAGAAAGTTTTATGATATATCTTTATCCTATTTTATATTAATGTTGAGAATTTATGTGCCACTGGCAGATATTGATAGATACATTATGAAATATATGATTAATATTGTTATTATTTTTCTGAGATTTTTGAAAATGTATAAAAATATATAGTATAAAAATAATCGATATTTATTTTCATAAATAGGTATAGTCATGAAAATTGGCGATTTCTACAGATTCACATATTTTGCTCAAAACTGCCGTTCAGCGATTCACTAATTAAATGGTGTAGAATAAGAAAATGTGGGCTGCTGTAGTCCTATGAGGACAGTAATCAATGTAGGGGACGTTTTAACCATCATCAAGAATAGCTCAAAAACAATGGTTCAAAAAATATATTTTCTAACAAAACCAAGCTATGCCTTTAAAGGCAAGTGTATATTCTGAATGTACACTTGCGCGCATAGAAATCGGCCCAAGGCTAACTTTTGAAGTTAACTATATATTTTTTAGAATCTATTTGTCAGATTAAGAAATAATATATGCTGTTTGAAAGACAATTTCATATTCTTTGAAAAGAGTTTAGAGCTATTAATTTGTATTTAGGTTTCTTTGGATTAAGATTATTAAATTAATGCATGAAACAAATTATCGTTTTTTATTACTAAGAGGTATGTTATTATTTATTTATTTATGTATGGACAATTGACTAAACTAAATTTTCAATAATGGGTATGAGCCCCTCTTGCCCTAACAACATCTCTCATACGATTTGGCATAGATTCGATCAAATTTGATGTTTCTTTCTGGATGTTAAGCCACTCTTCCTCTACTGCAACAATGAGCTCTGAAATAGAAGTTGGGGCTCTCCGTCTAGCACGAATTCTTCGTTTTAGCTCATCCCATAAATGTTCTATCGGGTTTAAGTCTGGACTGCATGCTGGCCATTCCATAACCCGAAAACCGACTTCTGAAATGTAATTGTGTACGATTCTTGATGTGTGTGCCCTCGCATTGTCATGCATAAAAGTGAATTCGTTTCCAATGTAGTCGATGTAAGGTACCACATGAACTGCTAAAATCTCCTCAATATACCTAGCACCAGTTAAACTTCCTCTCCCGTGCCGACGCGACGGTCGCTCCAATGGATGAAAACTAGGTTGGTTCGCGCTGTCTTAGAAATTGCACCCCAGATCATGCAGGAACCACCTCCATAAGCAGTCCGCTCCTCGCAGCATTCTGCGAATCGCTCACCTGGCCTCCGGTACACTTTTCTTCTTCTGTCACCATAGAGGCAGATCCTGGTCTCATCTGAGAATAAAACAGATTCCCATTGTTCTAGTATCCAATTCAGATGTTCCCGTGCAAAACGCAGGCGTGCTTTACGATAAGCTGGGGCAAGTTTTGGACCAATTACGGGTGTTTTGGGGGTCATGTTACTTTTCTTCAGTCTTCGTCTTACTGTCCACTGACTAATAGTCATTCCTCGTGTGTCACGGTGCTGTTGTTGCACCTGAATAGCATTAAAACGCCGATTTCTCAACATTGTTGACACAATAAAGCGGTCATCACGATCCGTTGTATGTTTCTTTCTACCAGTTCCAGGTCGCCTACTAGAAAGGATCGAGTCTCCTCATATCGTTCACACACTCTTCTAACCGCTTGCCGAGCTACAGCTCTCTGTTTAAGTCCATTTTCGATTAAAGCGATGACTTGGGCGGCTTTTTCCGGTGATGTATGCATTAAATTGAAACACTAATCCAACAGTGAAACACAACTAATCCAATAATAAAAGAACAATGTGAAAATTTCGATAACAAAGGTAGTAATTGCAATATTTGACAAGTTTGTTATTCTTATTGTCACCACAACACAAATACCTTTCATTTGTTTACCCGTTACTACGCATATAAACGATAAGTACTCTGGATAAATTTATACTCATATTAAAGCATGTTAAATTGTTTTTGAAACAGCTCATATTTTTTACTTGCTCTGATAAATAGATTCTAAAAGACACAGTTAAAACCAAAAGTTCACAGTGCAGTGGGCCGATTTCTATGCACGTAAGTTTATTTAAAATTTCCTATAAATAATAATGCTGTCTCGATTATTTCAACTAAATTGTTCAGAGTTCATAGTTATAACTCTTAATGTTAACTGTTATATATAAAGAGTTATAATATAAAACTTCTAAAAGTAACTCTTAATTTTCTATGAAAACGTAAAACTAATATTAATTTCATATTCATTTACTATTACTGGTCTCAAAAATAAAAAACATCGTTTTACGTGTTTTTAAATTTTAAAAAACATTAATATGCAGAAGAGGCAAACAAATACTATTATTATTCTTCTATTTTATGATTCATTTTCTTAGGAAAGCACACTATAAACAAGCTGGGTGTTAGGTTAATGGCAGAGAAGCTATTACTATAGCCATTCTACTTTTAAAGATGCCATTATAAGAATCTTACCGCAGATTGTAAACTGAAAAGTTTATCAGCTTTAAAAGTACAACGAATAATGATAAATATATGTGGTTTTAAAATTATCTTTGAAAAAATTTGAAACAATAATTCATCATCCAACAATTATGTTGTTCGATGGTGAATCACGTTTATAAACTTTTAAAATCTTTACATTTATTTAATTAAACCCTTGTAAACCTTACAGATCTATTGTATCCCCCTTTCTAGAGTCCTAACTCATCATACAGTCTCAGAGTTTGACAAAAGCCAGTATCTGAGACAATTTTACAGAGGTTAGTTCTCCATCTCCAATATCAAACATTGGTACCACAGTTCATGGCACGAATGGTTGTCATCTCGGCGCACTCAGTAGTGGGTTCTGGTGTTTCCTCATTTTCCCCACAGAATCTGCATTCGCTGTTGTTTCTTAGCTCCACTATACTGAGGAATTCGTTGAGGAGACTTCTTTGGAAATCTTTGATTTTTATTGGTTGTAAGATCCTTCGAGGATTCCCATTCCTCGTTACTGATGGAGTCTTCCAAGTTCTTAAGTCCCGCTTTAAGTTGGTTTCCACTTAGGAAGCCGAACGGTTTTGGTCCAGTTAGTGGAGAGTTTTTTTTTTGGTCAGTATACCATGTTTTGGTATGGTCTTTACCTCAGAAAAAGAGAATTATATAAAGATCAAGCAGGATAATAGTAAGTAATATAATCCTAAGGCTACTGTGATATACAAAAAAATGTGTAAAAAATCTTATATCAGATATATCAACATTAAAATGCTTTAACAGTTTTCTTTAGCCTGTAAAAGACACTCGCATAGACATATAAAATATGTATCTCAAAAGGAAAGCAAAAAAATCCCATAAAACCATATAGCCTTGAAAAGTATTTCCCAAGATATAAATTGAATTTATTACCGTTTAAAGAAAAAAATATATAGAGACCTCCGCTGTTGTTCCGCGTCAACGTGTTTTTATAATTTTCTCCTACGATACGCGCAGAACGTAAACATAAACTCGCTGTAATCAAATCTGGCACGACCCTTAACTTCTGTCAAAATTGAAGCTATTTCAATTACAGCTTTTCCTCAGAGAGTCTAAAGAAAATTAATTCAATTCACATTATCTTTAATATATGCGGACTGAACGGCGTCCCGTTCTCCATTTTCAAGTATTCTGTCACCTCCTACAGGCTTTTTTGATTCCCTATTGGTTAAAGAGCAATTATACCAGCCCTAGTTATGGACCTCTCTTTTGTGAATTATTCAGCCCCATGAATTTCAGATATTCCGCTGCAAATCCTACCTATTTCCAACTCCAAAAATTAATCTATTTCGGATAATAATACACCAGGTCCTATTCTAATTAATAACAGTAAGGATTCTATGAATTGAAAATACCTGACACAATTTCTAAACTTTAATCTTTTCCTAGGTGATGTTATAGATAAATCAATGCCAATAATAATATATTATTATTCTCCCTAGGTGTGAAAAAGATGACACAATAACTCATTAAGTATTTGCTCAAGGATGGGAGTATTGGTACTGGGTAATACTCCGAACCAATGGGCACCTACCCCAGCATCCTTCAGGCAGAGATCCACGCTATCGAAGGATGCATAGAACTTATCTTAGATAGGAATGCAGCACTAAAAGCGATCGACTCAGTAACCATCAGAGTTGGTCAAAGACTCCCTCAAGAAGCTGAATAGATTAGGCAAAGGAAATAAAGTACTCCAACTTTGAGTACCTACCAGCCGCCCAAGGGGTAAAAAGCATGAAAACTGAACACTCCCCCACTATCTGGACCATAACCGTTCCGCTTCCCAACTTAAAGCGGAACTCAAGAAGTTGCAAGACTCCATCCGTAAGCTGGAATACGAATCCTTTAACGGTCTAAGAGACTCAAAGAAATTTCTCAGAGCTTACAACCGAGAGAAATCAAAGATTTTCCTTGATTTCCGTGACAATTCGAACAAGCTTCGAATTGTCACGGAGTTTTTAACAGGACACTGTCTCCTCAACGAACATGTTTGAGAGATTGAAGATAAGAAACAACGGCGAATGCAGATTTTATGGAGAAAATGGGTGGAGAAAATCACTGAGTACGCCGAGACGACAACCGTTCTTGCCATAGTTACGCCTGATATCGGAGATGGAGAACCAGGAGAACTAACCTCTGTAAAACCGTCTCAGGTACTTTAGTTATTGTTACTGACTCTAGACATTTTTGCCCCACCCTAAGTCTTAACCTAGCTAAGCTCATAGTAATACCAGTAGCATTTTCAATACAAAAAAAAAATTACCACCAAACACAAGCCTATAGGACTGTAGATAACTATTTTGTAATAAATACAAGTTTATAATTTTACAGTACAATTAAATGATTTTATTAAATTTTATAAATGCTCTGCCCCCTTAAAGTATCTGAAAATAATTCTCACCACATCTCTTAATTAGAGTACTAAGAATTAATTTAAGTGGAGGAATTCTATTGTCGTGTAAGCTCCAAGTCCTCTATAGAGTGCTAAAGTGATAAATAGCATTGGAAAGTGGTAAATTTCGTATAATAGTGCAAACGGGAACAACATCGAACACAATCTCGAATCCAATGGCGAAGATACAGTCTATGCCTTCAGTTAGACCGTTTTAAATCTACTTGCTAATCCAGATAGACTTTACGCTCTATCAAGCGTGACACACTTGTTGTAACTTGTGCTCTAAAGTTTGTACAAAATATTCGGCAAGAATTTCGCCAATATAAGATTAAAATAAATGAAATTTCTGTACGTACCTTTCTTTAATTCATGGAGTCTTATTACTTAATTACTTATATACAAAATGGTAAAAAATAATAAACAATTTTAGTGGTTTTATTTTTTAACAGGTTACTACTTTGAATTTCCCTCGCAACTCAGTTAGCAATATAATGCATTGAAGAGGAAGAAAATTTAATCAACGTGACATGTTTCGGGGAAAACAACGTGACAACCAAGTCAAAAAGACCAACGCATTCAATGAATTATACGAATGTAAAAGGAGTGTATTTATAGAGATCATTTTTTTAAAGATATGTTCCATACAATAGTAGGTTGCACGTTGTACAAAATGAGGTATGTAGGTTTTCCAAAGTACGCTATTATTTATTTGTAATTTTAAGTTTGCCAAGCATTTCATCGAAAAATTTTGCCACATAAACAAAACAAACCAAATAATTGTAAAGATTTATCCGGTATTTGTTTGGATTGACCCAGATATAAAATATTGCTCGAAATTGGGATTGAAAAAGACGGACAGCTCTAAAGAAAACCAAGGCCGTATTATTTTTATGTATATAGTTTATCCTCTTTTTCTCGATACCTTGAGCTTACTGAATTGCTAATATAAAAGACAAATAAAAATTTCGTCCACCGAAACACATAACAGTAAAGAATTATGGGAAACCAGCCAAGAATTTTTATTCCACTTAAAATTTTTGTTAGGGTAAAATGTCTTTAAGCATACAATTTTTTGAATATTTATAGTTTCTCCATCTCACCCTGCAACATAAATATATAGTTTACATTGTTTCAGAAAGAAATAGTTGCAAATTTAAAGGATATTTCAAATTCTATATTTATTTCTGACACTGTTATACCAGGTGCGTCTCAAAAGTGGCTCAAGCCTGTAACTTTTTTATTTTTTCTAATAAAACGAGATTTCGTATATTAATATATGACATAAATTAGTATTTATTCACGTATTTATTTGTTTTCGGTCACTTCCTGTTTCCTGGAAATAACTAGTTTTTTAAATTTTATTTTTTCGTTATTTTGTTACTTTATTCAATAGAGAATGACATATTATATCTCAACTTTTGACATTTTTGAATATGGAACAATTTGAAATTGTAACATGTGGTTCATAACGACAAATTGACTCGAAAACCAAGTGTGTGGTACAAAATTCTTCGTAAAAAAATGCCTTTTCCAAATATGCTGACGAGCCACCTCGTTTCATTTGAAAAAAATGAGATATAATTAAAACAAAAAAAATGAGATATAATCCAAACCAAAACAATATATCTAAAAAAATATATATATATATATAAAAAATAAATTATAAAATAAAAAAAAATTGGCGCCGGGAGGCACGTATGTATAGACAGTTCTTTTAGTTTCAAAGTAATGGCATTTTTCCAATTTTTTTTATCTCAAAAACTGCGACTTTGACTGATTTTGATGTTATTACAAATTTTGTTGCAAATATTGAAGCTTAAATTGAAAACCGCGTTTCACTAGCTACTGTAATTTTGGAGTTACGATTTTTTAAAATTTGTGACCCCCTCCCATACCCCCTTACCAACCCCCCAACCCCACCAAAAACTAATGGCCAGATTCTCGGGTGCCATAGTATTTTTGTGCCAAATTTGGTTTAAATCGGTTTAGCGGTTTTTGAGTTATCGTGTTACAGACGGACAGACAGACACCATGAAAACATTTTGTATTAAGGTCATTTATGACCCAAATAACTAATTTTGAGTGAAATTAAAAAAAACTTTTTTTATACCGATCTTAATAGCCTACCATACCTATTGGTATGGTCGGCTAAAATACGATTTGGGCACCTTTTAACCGGCCAGGAAAAGACACTAAAACAATAGACGATCAAATTGATTTTTCCAAGGCTCCTTGATTAAAAATTAGTGTTTTTAACACATCCTTGGTACTCTAGACTGAAATTTAAAATTCAATTTTGTTTTAAGCGAAAATGTCAAAAGTTGACATATGATATATCATTCTATTCAGAGTGACATTTTCTATCGAATAAAGTAAAAAAATACCGAAGGTGCCATTTAAAAATTAAAAGTTGTAATCATTTCTGGTGAAACAGGAAGTGGCCGAAAAGAATTGAATACGTCAATATATCCTAGTTTATGTCATATACTAACATACCAAATTTCTTATTTTTGTCTGAAAAAATAAAAAAGTTATGGGGGGTAAACCACTTTTGAGACGCACCCGGTATACTTTTTGATATGACTAAATTTGTTATACTAGCATTTTTGAATATAATACCAAAAGACTGGTTGATTAAAAAATATAAATTAAACTTGCACTGACAGTTTGGAATATCCCATAACCAAAATGGCGTCCTCAAACAAGCGACTCCTTTAGAAAAGGGTGGCTTATTGCCTGGGTCATCTGCTAGGTAATCCAGATCCTACTAAATGATACTGGATCGTGTACATTTAGAAACTCCATACTCGTTTAGCTCCACCAAAATGTGTGTAGCAAATATACGTGGATTATTTCAACAAATTCTTTTAATCCTTTCATTCTGCCGTTCTGTTACGTTCCTTGGTCGTTTGCCTGGGTTTAGCTTAGCAACCCTTTTCATAGCGCCGATAAGATTATATTTAGTAAGGTTTAAAACAGCTGTAACGGCGCTGTATACAGGGCATAAAATAACTTTCGCCATCAGGATATGTCTTAACTTTTAGCAATTGACAGGAAACTTCAAACGTACTTAGTCTTTATTACTACTCTGTTTTGCCAGTTAATATGAAAGTACTAATTTTAGGATATCATTTATCAAATAATAATGTGCTTAAATTCAAAGCATTTGTGCCTTCTGATAAGCATATACTGTGTGGACAAATAAAAACGTACATTATAAAAACTACATATATTTTTTATACCCTAACTGTAACTGAAAGCAAAAGCTATTTTAAGTATGTTAACTGAAATATACTTTTTTAGTAGTAGTTTTTAAACGACGGTTTAAATATATGCACCTAAAAAGTTAATGTAAAAAGTTTCCTCAGCCATTTTCTCACTTTAGGCGGGATTTCTATTTTTATTTAAAAAAAGATTATGTTAAAACTCTCAATTAATATATCTTTAAAACTTTTAACATCCTCTTAAAACATTATTAAGTTATGTTAAGGTCGAATTTAGTTATAAGCTCGAAACTTTAAACAAGCTCCTGGAGAATTTTTGTTCATTTTTAATCCTACACTCGTTGTACCTAATTTTATACAATGCAAATGGAATTTAACCACTGTATTACAATTTTTTGTATGGATCTTTAGAAACATCTCCCATAGGCATTTTTGTAGAGTTTCAAAGTCATTAAAACTTTCGGCCAGTTTTAGAGGCCTTTCAAGTCATTATTCTTTCGAATAAAAAAGGGATGATTAAAATTTTAGCGCAAAATTACTAAGAAACTTTTTAAGTAATATTTATGTTATCTTTAGTAGTAAAGTATACAAGGCGGTGCCCAATTTCACATTTTCATTCAAGTTCAGTTTTTGTTAGTTACCTTTTTTTGGTCGCCAAATCAGAAATACTTTTTATTACTTACAAATAAATACAGTGCGACAGATTGAGTCCGCATCATATGATTTTTTTTATTTATTGACTCAAGTCAATGAAATTTATCTTCGGCGATAGTTTCTGCTTTGAGTTTGATTAAAAATTACTTATTATGATACTACTTCTGGGTATATACCAGATATATACCCAAATTTCTTTATTATACCCATTGGGTATTTACCCACCGTCGATCACTGATAACACTGTATATACAGGGCGAGTCTTAAATAAGTGCAAATATTTTCAGGGCTGGTAGATCTCGATAAAAAGAAACATAATTTCTCTTTATCGTTTTTCAAATAATTCCAAAATAACCGAGTTACTTTACTTCGAAAAAAAAAGTTTTTTTGCTTACATTTTCAGAACCACTGGATCTTTTCTGGGTTTTCTTTCTTGTAAATTTAATCTACTACCTATGTTACCAAAAAAATATATGTTTTAACTAAAAACTTAAAAAAATAATAACTTAATATTTAGTGTACCAACAAAACTGCATAGAATTAAAGTCCATCGCAAAGAAGAAAGCAATTTCCAGCTTGCAATATTGCTACGAAAGTCCAATATTTGCGATTAGACTAATTATTTTAATCGGCAAAGTCTTTGTCTAAGTGCATCCAAATTAATTTTAGTCCTATTTGCTATAAGCGCCACAGTTGGCCGTTTTAAGCTGACCTATTTGCCAAATATGAATTTATGATATGACTAGCTTTTAGCTATTACGGCATCTAACGTATTTGACCGTGAACCTTTACGCTTTATTTAAATATATTATTTAGATAAATTTGCAGACATATTTTGTATTTAAAATTACGTGCAGTAACATACAGCTTTAAATTTTCACATATAAAAAATTGACGCTAAACAGAAATTAATGCTAATTTGTTACTTTATTTTTAACTATTATTCCTGCATCTATTTTTAAATTAAAACCGAACAGGTAACAGTGTAAAACCAGGCAAATGCCATACCTAAATTGCCATGCTATGATTTTGTCAATGTCGAATTGTATTTCTTGAACGTTAGGCTTGTTTTGCCTGTTTTGAACAACTTTTAAATTACAAAAATGCATTTCGGATACACTAACCGTAGGCACTATAACGTAGAAGTGTACAACAAATTGCATTTAAACGTATTTTAGTTTAACTAATGTTCCATTTTTATTTAGCAAATAGTTTTGAAAATGACCTTTACATTTTAAACGCATATATTAATAGAAAACCAATTATTTTACATTTTACTTAATAGTAAAATAATAAGAAATGACCTTATGCGGGAATTAGCTCAAGGAATGTACAGCAAAAGTACCATTTTATAACAGATTACTACTGCATTCTACGTTGCCTTCTGGCATTTTTTAATAATTTTATTATTTAAATGAATAATTTTTATTTTTCTTCTTTTTATATTTTCTAAAATACTTCTTATATTAATATTGTAATTTTCTTCCATGTGAAGTACATCAAAATTATCTTCAGTCATCCGCGATAACTTTTTGTATTGTCTACCTGGTATAGTCTGTGAAACGAATAACTTTGAACTTGACAGTTCCCGCGGGCTTTTCTAGTGTATATTTTATTAGGTTAGCAACTTGCGGCCATGCTGATGCAATGCCGTCTCTAATAGAACAGCCTTAGAGCGAGATTTATGACGTCACGCTAGTTAGATACTACGGATAATAAATATGTTGTAGAATACATGAACATAATTATTTGGATTATATTCGACACTATTTTTTTCATATGACAGAACACTGATGAAGGCTATAAACGTTAGCTATGACGTTTTTTTTAAACTAAAAAAAATAATGAAAAACCAAATGAAAACCTAATCAGCGTTTTTCCCGAACCTAAATCCCAAGAAAATCAAAAATTTTAGAATAATTTTACATATAAAATGACAGCGATCTTTATTTCATAGCCGTCGCTGACGCCTTTTTTTCTATGATATTGTATTATTTGCAAATATAATTTTTCGAACATTGATGCTTGCAAAATATACATATAAATTTTGTGAATGCAAATAATAATATATCACTATTAGTAGATACTGAATGTTTTTGGTTAAATTAGATCGATTTTCAAACCCCAAAATTTAAAATATATTTTACATTTTACCCATTATCTTATGTACCTATTCATTATTAGTATATTGTAAAACATTTGCTGCATTTGTATGGTTCATAGTTTATTTGCCAAAGTATTTATTACTATAAATAGGTATATATATTGTATTTATTAACTGTATATTATGCATATTTCATGTAAACTATATCATTTTTAAAATACAAACCAAAAATACGAGGAATAATTAAGTTTTCCGTGTATTCTACAACATATTTATTAATCCGTGGTATCTAACTAGCGTGACGTCATAAATCTCGCTCCGAGGCTGTTCTATTAGAGACGGCATTGGTCTGATATTTAGAAATGTCAAAGGCTGATGACATTTTACTTTTGTCAATTATGACATTTCGCGTTAATTTTTGCAAGAAGAGGAAGAACTGTCTGTCACTTGTTTTATTATTTTCCTTTTCTATATCACGAAAGTAAAAAGAGTTACCTATCTGATTCGTTCAGGCACTCATTTTAAAGAATATCAGTAACTTTTTGGACAGAGGGATTTTATATTTGCCATGTTGGTAAAAAATAACGGTCAAAATTCAAAGTTATTCATTTTATAGACTATAGGAATTGGTTTATCAGGAAAATTAACCGAAAATATATCAGATACACTGGGGCCTAGGACATTTTCCAGCTAGTAACATTTTGATATTTTCTTAAGAATAGACACTAAACAGAAATTAATTATGTTTTTTTCCGGGTGTAAATTAATGATTTTCTCCAATATAAATTAATTAAATTAAGTTAAGATGAGATAAAGCCCAATTACTGTGTCTAAACAAACTTAATTAAACTTTTTAAGTTTGTAAATACAGGAAAAAGAAATTTAATATTATCGAGGTTGTTGTAAGTGGAATAATGATACTTCTCTGCAACTTGCAAAGTAAAAATTAAATCTCTCTGAAATATAACGCAACTAAGTCTAGGCGAGGAATATTAAAAGAGCGATATCACATTTCTCTGCTCCCAAAAAGGAATCCAGGTATATCTTTTTGATAAATCGCATTATTTTCTGCCACAAGGCGATGTACATTTATCGTTTTAAGCGTACGTATATATAGATTCTTATTAAAATGCGATTCTTTGTCACTTGATATCCTTTGCTCCTTTATGAAAAATATTCCTTTTACGGCTTTTAAATCACACAGAACAAACAGGAACATTTCTAAAATGCTGTTACTGTAACATCTGCGAAAGGCAAAAATATGTCTCCTGGAATAAAAAAGGAAAGATGAATTTACTGTTACATCTTTTTTTCTGTGATTTAGCGCAAGAAAAATCTATTTTGCGTTTAAAAGAAAGATATACGACAGCGTCCTTAGAACAAAAAAATCAAGAAAACTATTGCTTATAAAGGAAAACCTTTTCCGATACATTAGGTGAACTTAGTAGCTCAGGGCTATTCATTAATAATGTATTCTAAACAATCTCGTTTTAATTAGGGTCAACATTTTGTAATTAATGTTATCAACCCTTAAGGCAATCTATATCACAAAGGGCTTGGGCAAACAAAGTTACTTTTCGTGAAACCTCTATTTGGCTCGTCCTGTACCAGGTTTATTAAGGTTTTAGTCGAATTTTTGTTTACTCCATCCCACACAAACTTTTAAAATCTTTCTTTGAATTTTATCCCTTGCATTTTTATTTCTCACAGTTACCATAATACAGAAAGAAGTAAGAACTATGAAACTGTATTTTTTTATAGGCTTATTCTACGAATTGGTAAATACCATAAGCAAAAAATAATAATGACTTTAATAAAAGTCTACACTCTACATTTTCTCAAGATCATTATATAAAAGAGAAGGCAAAATAGATGGAACAAAGAAAATGTGGTTTGGTTTCGTCAATAACTGGAAAATTAAGATCCGGGAAAGCTTGTTTATAGTCGGTTTTATCTTCCCCTCATCTCATTATGGCGAAAGTGTGTTCTATGTAAGTTTAATGCAGTCTAAGTGCGAAATAAATAGTTTGAAATAAATTTTAAGATTACCACCTTAAATGTACAGTCTGCGAGACGTAAAGTGTGCTAAATAATAAATTTTATGGTTGTATGTAACTTTGGGAAACTAGGTTAGCTTAGTTTGCGGAAATACACCAACTTCTTTACGTAGCAAAAAAGAATCTCTTAACTATTCATTAAAAAATACTCCAAGTAGGGTCAGCTATGATGCATCGTCGTTGGAAACAGAAAATCCCATGCAAATTTTAAACTGAAGAAATATTGGCTTCACTGTTGATTTTACAGCAAAGTCGTAAATAGGTTTTTTAAACGCCAGCGTATGCTGACTACATATGCTAGATTTTAATTATATTGGACAAGCCAATTTTAAGTAATTTAAGAAAAACTGCATCTATTTTTAAATTAAAACTGAACAGGTATCATGGCGAAACCAAGCAAACATCAACATACCTTATGTGGTTATCCTTTTGTCATAGCCTAAATCTTAATTTTTAATATTTAACACTGATAATACTGTATTGAAATTACAACTAGCTACACAGTTTAAAAAAATACTATTAAAAATATTACTATGCTGGAAATTTCCTAGGCAGTGTATCTGATATGTTTTCGGTTATTTTTCCTAATAAAAAAAAACAATTCCTACTGGATCGAAAATACAAAAAGTTATTTCTATTTGGCTGGGTTGGTTAAGGTCAGTGATGGGCAAGTACCCGGTATATTGAAATTTGTGTAAATACCCCAATTTTTGCATCTGGTATATACTTAAAGGTATATTGAATTTTCGTAAATACGATTATACCCAGTCTATAGCCAATCTTACTCGCGTTTTTAATTTAAGGTATTTCAACAATTTTTAAAAACAATTTGTTGCTAAATTAAAATTATTGAATTACTAATATCTCTATTAAAAAAATAGGGGTTGATGGTAGAAGGGTAAAAATTTAGGGTTTTATGTCTTTTTTAATGCCACATAATAAAAAAATAAAAAATTTTGTCCAAAAAAGGTCTTGTCCATCGCTTAGGGGTATAAAAAATCGATAACAACCTATTCTCAGGCCTACTGAATATACATATAAAATTTCGTCAAATCGGTTAACAAAAAAATTAAAAAAACAACCACTATTAAAAAGTAGGGGTTGATGGTAGAAGGGTGAAAATTTAGGGTTGTATGTATTTTTTGTTGCCGTTTCGATGCCGTTTCGGAGGAGTACAGTAACTAAAATTGTGACACGATAATTTTATATATTAGACTGTATAAAATTTTATAACCTGCTAAAATTATGACATAAGAAATAGACGAATTGCTTTAATCGGTACATTCGAGGAGACGAATTTTCCACCATCTTAGTCGTGCTCAATTGCCTACCCGTTTAAGTTTTATTAAAATATTCTTCCAGCCCAAGAGCCCTACTTAAATCTGTGAAATTGAATCTGCGGAGGATTTCGTGCTGAAATAATACGCGAACTTAAAATTATTTTAAGCGGAAATATATGTATCTTTCTGATCAATATCGTCTCTATTGAATTTCGTCTAATTTCGTACTCCGTATTCTTAACAACGAATAGAACTCGGGCTCATATTAAAGATGCCTCTGATACGAACAAATCACCAACGTAACATGTTCATTTAATAGAACGAACGATGACATTTTACGTATTTAAAAGCTACTTTCGAAACAAGCTGCTATTAAATTTGTAATTTGTAATTTTTCTCTATATATTTCCTCACGAATCTACTTCTCTATTCATTCTATCCTAGAATTTTTCATGTTTTACTTACTCAGGCATTTATTTTAAACACATATCAGAATAATCTCGCTAGTATATATGAAGAAAAGAAACAAAAAATAAAAAGCTCTCTATGAAGAGTTTATTAAAGTGTATTATACCGTGAATGGTTCTGAATTAAAAATTAGGCAATTTTTCCAGGTTCTTTATAAAAAGCTTTGTTAAATTAGTTCATTATTAATTTTAATTCCTCATCTAATACTTAAAAGGACTTAACGAAAGAAATTTTTGTAGCCATTTGTAACCAAAAAAATTGTTTGCTATTTTTTCACTGGCATTATATTTTTGCAGGCAAAACATTCGACAAACGAAAATGTAAAATTTTAATTAGTAGAAATTGTTTGTAGTAGAAAGTGGATTTTTTATTGTTTTACGTTAACAATTGACAGTTTGTTCGAAATATCTTGAACAAAAAAACTTGTCTTTATGACATCTGACATTTTTATCACCGGCATTATATTTTCGCAGGCAAAACATTCGACAAAAGAAAATATAAAAATTTAATTAGTAGAAATTATTAGTAGTAGATCGTGGATTTTGTATTGTTTTACGTTAACAACTGACAGTTTGTTCGAAATATCATGAACAAAAAAACTTGTCTTTATGACATCTGACATTTTTATCACCGGCATTATATTTTTGCAGGCAAAACATTCGACAAAAGATAATATAAAATTTTAATTAGTAGAAATTGTTTGTAGTAGATCGTGGATTTTGTATTGTTTTACGTTAACAATTGACAGTTTGTTCGAAATATGTTGAACAAAAAAACTTGCCTTTATGACATCTGACATTTTTATCACCGGCATTATATTTTTGCAGACAAAACATTCGACAAAAGAAAATATAAAATTTTAATTAGTAGAAATTGTTCGTAGTAGATCGTGGATTTTGTATTGTTTTACGTTAACAATTGACAGTTTGTTCGAAATATGTTGAACAAAAAAACTTGCCTTTATAACATCTGACATTTTTATCACCGGCATGATATTTTCGCAGGCAAAACATTCGACAAAAGAAAATATAAAATTTTAATTAGTAGAAATTGTTTGTAGTAGATCGTGGATTTTGTATTGTTTTACGTTAACAATTGTCAGTTTATTCGAAATATCTTGAACAAAAAAACTTGCCTTTATGACATCTGAAATTTTTATCACCGGCATTATATTTTCGCAGGCAAAACATTCGACAAAATATAAAATTTTAATTAGTAGAAATTGTTTGTAGTAGATCGTGGATTTTGTATTGTTTTACGTTCACAATTGACAGTTTGTTCGAAATATCTTGAACAAAAAAACTTGCCTTTATGACATCTGACATTTTTATCACCGGCATTATATTTTCGCAGGCAAAACATTCGACAAAAGGAAATATAAAATTTTAATTAGTAGAAATTGTTTGTAGTAGATCGTGGATTTTGTATTGTTTTACGTTAACAATTGACAGTTTATTCGAAATATCTTGAACAAAAAAACTTGCCTTTATGACATCTGACATTTTTATCACCGGCATTATATTTTCGTAGGCAAAACATTCGACAAAAGAAAATATAAAATTTTAATTAGTAGAAATTGTTTGTAGTAGATCGTGGATTTTGTATTGTTTTACGTTAACAATTGACAGTTTGTCCGAAATATGTTGAACAAAAAAACTTGCCTTTATGACATCTGGCATTTTTATCACCGGCATGATATTTTCGCAGGTGAAACATTCGACAAAAGAAAATATAAAATTTTAGTTAGCAGAAATTATGACTATTTTGGCCAACCCTTGGGTACAAAAATATATTCAAAAGAGTAGAGATCTGAATCTCAGTTTATGTAATTAAATTGTTTTTAATTCATTTTAAATTCATTCTTCTTAGTTTACAGTACTTTATTTAATATCCATTAGGTCTTAATCACATTAGTTTAACTTTTAGCGTTTATCTTGTACTTTTATTTGGTAAAAGAACCTATTACAAATCGCTCTCTGTCTAAGTTTGTTTTTCAGCTTCTAAATTTTATAAAACTGAGTGAAATTTTCTTAAACTTTTTTTTATAATACAAAAACCTTTTTTATTTTAAAAAACCGTAAATTTAAACGCAAACTCCATAGTAATTCAACATATTTTATAAAAAGGTTTTGGAAATCAGACCAATATTAAACAACAAATATTCGAGCAACTCCACTCGTTACGCATACATTCATCTTGCCATGCACTGATACTCATCGCTGAAAAACATGTTGACATATATCACATAGCCGTTACTCTTTCATCAGTTATCGAGTTTCAATACCAAGCAGCAAATGGCACTATATTTCGTGTTGGGTGACCAAATATCGTCGATACCTATCCTTACATTTATAGTCAAAATAAAGCATAGTATAAATGTTTCAAAAAAAAAATAATCCTTCATTTACTTTACCGATTAATCTCTGAAAATTTATGCCTGTATCTTAAATTTATTAGAATACGCTGATCATTTTCTGTAGCCCTTTTTTACTGAACTTGAACTAAGGTCTAAATTAAACATAAATAAATAAAAAAGATAAGGTTCTAATATAAAATTTTGAAGGAATAATTATATTTAATGAGAAAAAAGAGCGAGTAGAAATGAAAGGAAAAAGTTATCTGAAATTTGAATCTATGTCAGGGAGCATATTTATCGGTCGATTCAAAATGTGATTTTAAGGCTGATAATGATTCACTAAATTTTAAAGAAAAAAAAACATAATCGATTTTTAAAACACAGTTTTTATTATTATACAGGCCGAGTCTTAAATAAGTGCAAATATTTTTAGGGGTTGTATATTTCGATTTCGACCCTAGAGACACGTCTATGAGTTTGTTTTCGCGAAAAACAAAATTTGAAAATTTAGAATTTTTAAAAAAAATTTTAAACTTTTTTTAATTTTTAGTTAAAAAACATAATCTTCATAATATGGCAACATATGCACTAAATTAAACTTACAAGAAAGATAACCCAGAAAACAGTCAGGGATTCTCAAAATGTAAGAGAAAAATCAATTTATTTTTGAAAATTTCACAGTAAAATATCTCGGTTATTTTGGACTTTATTGAAAAATGGTTAAGAGAAAATATGTTTCTTTTATTGAGATCCGAGATCTACCAACCCTGAAAATATTTGCACTTATTTAAGACCCGCCCTGTATAAATACAACTCTTAGGAAGGAAACGAAAATAAATATATTCTGATTGTATTTAAATATAATTCTATATGGTTCTTTTCGTGTAATTGGGTTAAAAGCTCTGTATTTTCGAGGGCTGTATAAGTTAATAAATTTAATAGTCAGTTGCAAGAATAATAGATGCAGTAAATCTAAACACGCGACGATAAACATATGCTACATATTTATCACTCGATGATTCGCAGATGTCAAGTTCGTTTTCCACTAGAAAGATTTTGAATACTTGTCGTTCGTTTATATCCCGTTTAATAAAATTAACTATTATTCCTACTAGACTATAATTACTAGACGAAAACGACTCAGTGCTACATCTACGTCGAACTGTTTTTCTTTCATTGATAAAAAAATATTTCCAGCTTATTGCGGCCCGATCAAAATAAAACTTTATTTTAAAAAGGAATCTTGTCTTGCACACCACTCTGTATAGAAACAGGCTGAACAAAAGTTCAATCTTGAAACTTTCATTATACCTTGCGAAATTAAAGGGAGCAAAAAGGCATTTCTCCTTCGAGGTAATAATTATATTTATTTCCTATTGCTAATTTAAAAAGTTTTAATTTAATTTAAGAATTGTACGGCGTAAAATGCTATTAATTGAACGTAACATTGAAAACAATTTAATTACAAACGATCTAAATTGTTTTGTTAATTAGTTTTAACCTAAAATGATCGGTCCGACGCGACGTAGTAAAGATTGTTCTTAAATCAAGGGAAATCTTTGAGATATTTTTCTTAGCCGTAGGTTCTGAGATGAAACAGAGTATCTTAACTAGTTTTCTGAGGGAAGAGAAATATGTGTCATCAGCTCCATTCATAGTCCTCATTAAAGTAGTTACAATTCAGAGTAAATACATTTATGCTTGAAATATCTGTTTCTCGTAGGTAATCCACAAATTCCACCTGCATCAAAGTTTTAACTAAAATTTGTTTCCCAGGTAATCTCCCAATTATAAACAGATTAAATAAATAAATAATTACCATACAGTACTTCAGCATTATGAAACAAGTATTTACTAAAAATTTAAAATATTTAAAATTTAATTACGTTAGTAAACAAAGAAACGTCCATGAAGTTAGTAATCATTAACTCTTAAATGGAGAAACAGCGATTTAATCCGAATAATGCTTCAAAATTATTTTCAACAAGATTTACGTTTATATATTTCTTATAAATCATTGGGGCCGGTTTTTCAAATAAAATAGAAAAGTTATTCACCCGTACGAGCCATTATTCATTCGAAATTATTGTTGAAAATATGGTGCGGTATGTTCTTCTAAATATATTTTACGCTGTCACGGCTTTTTGTCTCTGGGGCGCAGCGATATGTTGCGTTTGTTTTTCTTCTAATCTTTTTACTGTCACGTTGTTGGGTTAGGTTAGGTTACTGTTTTTCACTTTTCGCTCTTATCGAAAACAAACTTTTCTAAACATTTTAGGCTATAAAAAAGTATTTTTATACAGAAAATCCTTCCTGTTACTAGTTAACTATTTGTCCGGCAAAAATATGAAGGAAATAAAAGAAGTCACAGTCGCGGAAGGTGTACAATCTGAAGATATAGAGGACTCCTCCACTCCTTCTGTAGCTCCTCCACGTCTTCAGATGTAGATGCCCCTCCCGGAAAGTGTTGATGAAACAACCCATCAGAAGCATTGTTATACCAAAATCTTCCCCTAATGAATTTGTTAACGAATGTTCCGGCAAAAATATGAAGAAAATAGATTAAAAAGAATAGAGTACCCTTAGTTACAGTCTCAGAAGGTGTACAAGTAGCTATCAATTGAAGCGAGTGCCTTGAAAATGTATATTACTGTTGGTAAGTAATAACAATGCTTCCAAAATCAATGTGTTAATAATTAATAGGTAATACCAGAATTTACACTTGATAATGGTCAGTGATACTTCTGACCGAAACGTTGTGTTAATAAAAAAATAAAATAAAGACGATGGAATTCGTTTAGTTTCAACCACCAGCATTTACTATTAATTATATATCTATATAATATATAAATATATTATAAACAAAAGATGTTATCGTTGGAACTGTAATAAAAAAGTAGAAAGAATTTATTGGGCAAGCCTACAGTAAGATTAGCCATGAGACATGACTAAAACATGACTACCGGTAGACACTCAGTGTTTCTGCCTTCCGGCTTCATGAATACGGGAGGAATCAGCAACGATGAACTAGTGATCCTGAAAAAAGAAAAAGGGGAAGCAAACGAGGCACCAGGCACAGCCAGGCACAACAAATGGTGCCTGGTGCCTCGTTTGCTTCCCCTTTTTCTTTTTTCAGGATCACTAGTTCATCGTTGCTGATTCCTCCAGGCACCATTTGTTGTGCCTGGCTGTGCCTAGGTGCCTCGTTTGCTTCCCCTTTTTCTTTTTTCAGGATCACTAGTTCATCGTTGCTGATTCCTCCAGGCACCATTTGTTGTGCCTGGCTGTGCCTAGGTGCCTCGTTTGCTTCCCCTTTTTCTTTTTTCAGGATCACTAGTTCATCGTTGCTGATACCTCCCGTATTGATGAAGCCGGAAGGCAGAAACACTCAGTATCTATGGATAGTCATGTTTTAGTCATGTCTCATGGCTAATCTTACTGTAGGCTTGCCCAATAAATTCTTTCTTCTTTTAAATATATTATATATATATATATATATTTATATTCAGCAGACTTTGATAAAACATATGTACGTATATAAGACGTATTTTTTTTATTAATGATTTAGATCAAAATGAAATTAAAAGATTTATCATCGGAAAAAGAAACAGTCGTAGAAAAATCTGTTTTTGAGGATCAGCTTCTTGTCGGGCCGTTTGAAGGTAAAATAAATTATCTTAAACGCAGAAGAAAGAAAAGAAAAATGAGAATTGTGTCATTTTTCACTAAAATTATGCTATATCTCCTTCTTGCTCCTTGATCTAAGTTAGTTCGAATAAATTTTTTCCCTGCTGCCTTTGTCTAACTCGACGATGTACTAAAAATATGTGTTTACTCGAAACGGCACGTTATGCGGATTTTTACTTCCGCCCAAATTTTCCTGCTGAAAACACGACAAACATCTACCAATAAAAATGCATATGTGTCCTATTATACAACATCACGAAACTTGAGAGCTCGCATTTTCCTCTAGAATAGTTTTTTTGACTGCTGGATTCTGATAAAATATCAATTTTCACCCTATTTTATCTGGGTTAACAAAGACTCTCTTATCTCTAATATTCTCGACAGTTTTTAAAAATAGTTTTATCGTCTTATTTCCTTATATAAGCTTTTTCAAGTTACTTATATAGAAAGTTAAAGTATATATAGTATTTCCAACTGCAAGAGTTTCTTATTTAATCTTGGTTTAACAAGACATAATTTTTAATTAAATAAAGGAAGGAATTGAGAGTTAATACATTCAAAAAAACAAATTTTCTCACATTCTGACTACCCCAAAACATACATACATATTGCCATTACTCGCTGACGACTATTTGACACGCTTCAGAAGATGGTTACCCAAGGCGTTTTCTTTCATGAGCTTTCTGTAACTGAAAAGTCCAATACGTGATGTTTTCTCTTCCGCTCTCCGGACATTCAAAAATCTCATTGCTTTGTTGCCTCTTTACTTTTTGGTTGTTGCTGGTCACTGAGTTTACAATTCTTCTCCGTTGTGTTTTATTGTGTGCTATTATTTAATTAAGTTTTCGTGGAAAATATCCTTGTACCTTTTGAATTGTCCACCCGGTTTCCTCTTACCGTCTACAAGCTCACCGTAAAGAAGAGATTTTGGTAGGCTGTTTTCTTGCATCTTGCATACGTGACCAGCTTATCTTAAGCGGGATTTAGTAATCGTAATTTCAACGCTCTCGCAGGTAACTTTTTCAAGGACCGATACGTTTGAGACATGGTGGAACCATTTGATTCTCAAGAGTTGTCTAAGGTGTCTCTGTTGCAACTTGTTTAATGCGTTCATGTGTCGGCGGTACTACCCCAAAAATAGATTTACTAATTGCTCTCTTAAAACAAAGAAAATCTTGTATTATTATTATTATCAAGAAGCAATTGATAGTTTCGTGTTTCCTACACCAATGTCTTTGTGAAAAAGTAGTAAATGTATAAAACATTTCTGCTGCACTGAAATATTTCATTTTTAAATTTAAAAAGGCTCTTATGCAGCACGGAAATCAAGGTAGATTTTTCTTATCCACAAAGACTCTAAAAATGCATTATTATAGTTTCTTCCTAAAATATTCAAGAGCACTATAGATGGCTTTGATATTGATCGTCAATTGAAGCTATAAAGAACCTCTAAATAAAGTTATAAAGCATTCAACAAAATGTTGAAAAACCAGACAAAATATACAAAAATGATAGATACGAAGCCATTTAGATTTAAGTATAGATCAGACAATACAAGTACATCATTTTGTTAAAATAAAAATTTATTTTATTTCGGCATTCAAAGCATCTTCTTTATGACGTTTTATATGTTCCTACATTATTTAGTAAACACTATTATATTAGATACGTATACTTCCATATATTCTTCTAGTTATATAATTATTGTATGTTTTAGACAAATTCGTGGTAATAAAGAACCAAACAGAAATCATGTTCAGGCATTTATAACCATATGGCATTTTATTCCATTCGGAAGATTCGAGTGCGTGCGAATTAAACAATGTTATTTTTCATAATTATTTCTATTTTGTTTTTCTTTTCGACTTGACTGAATAATTTAAAAAAATGCTGCTTAGTGTTATATAATATATACGATATGCTATCTTGCTATCAAACATATGAAACAAACACATCGGGTTTTAGCAAAAGACTGACAAACATTCAAGAACTAACATTAGGGATTGTTTAGTAGGAAATTGATTTTTGGTCAGTTCATCTATGTACTTGTTTAGATAACAATAACAGCTTAGTTAGATTTTAAATAATTAGTGTTCAGCTTGAAACTGACATTCACGTCTCTTTACTGATACATTTAATTCTCTAATAAATCATCGTTTAAAAACTATACGTTGTTTAAAAAATATACATGTAATGGAAATAAAACAACGTCATAGTAGGAGACTGAAGTTCTTGACTATGACAGTATTATTGTATGATTATATTATGATTCTTTAAGTTTTAAAGATTTAAAAAAGAATACAAGTTTTGATAGCGTAAAATTAACAAATATTTTAGAAATTATATTATAACAATTTTAGCAACATGGTGAAGCTCAAACTGAAATGTTACTTTTACGCTTACTGTAAAATCATTTTAATTCAGAAAATATAGGCAATCCCTCTGTACAAGATATACAAAACGATATTGAATGCAATCATTCTGATTAGACAGTTATCGCCATATGAGATTAAGAACTAAACCTTGGTCATTTGTAGAAAATTGGACTGGCGAGCACTGCGATTCGAAAGCAAATTGGATACGAATTTAGGGTCCAGTTTAGGCTCGCAAAGGACACGTTTAATACGTCTATATTTGGGAATATTAATTTTCAATAAAGCCATAAGAATCTTCTAAATCTATTTCCGGAATATGCATATTAACAGCTGCTAGGATATTATTATTCTTGAGTACGATGACAATATTTTAATTGAATTAATCAGGCAGTATATAAAAAATAATGTAAATTTTAAAATGACATTTAAAGTAAATAACAGAACTAGAAAAATTTTATTTGGAGAGTTTCTTCTTTCACGGTATATATCTGAATAATAGAAGTTCCGATAAGTTGGAATTTTATATTTGGCTTGAGCTCAACAACGTTATCGATATCCTAATCCAGAAAGTTATTCGAACTTGTCAGTTAAAAATATCGAATATTCGTTTTTATCAAAAGTTTGTAAACCTCATAATTTTAAATTAGTTATTAGCTTTGGAATAGTTTCGTCGATCCGTAGAAAAGTTTTCATTTCATTCATTAATAATATTTTTCGTCAGTGAATAAATACGAGGATGAAGATTGGGGAGGAACAAAATGTTTTATATTGCTGTGTTGTTGTGGAAGTTAGACAATCTGTAACTTAAGAAGTGGCTTCTTGGCCCTAAAATTAATGTGCCTTTCTATTTATATTAGACAAAGAAAATAAAATTATCCCACTCTGGGTACCAGCCCACAAAGGGATAGAAGGTAATGAAAAAGCAAACGATATAGCTAGAAATTTTATATAGCCCGGGCCCCATAGGCCCCCCCTCTGTATCCGCCACTGCTGAGTGCGCCGAGACGACAACCATTTGTACCATAAATTTTGGTACGACTGATATCAGTGATGGAGAACTAATCTCGGTAAAACCATCTCAGATACTGCCTTTCGTCAAAAACATTCCTCCCGAAAAGTATTTTCATACTTGATTTTTTTTGATTTTTTTTCCATCTTCACCTTTCTGTGTATTTCTATTTAACTTTCTGATTAATTCCAGAACTAGGCTGAACCGAATAATCACAACAGTTGATTGATCGGTTTTGCTTAACAGATTTTATTCCAGTGACTCGGATTTTCTTCGATATTCGGTATTCTTTTTTGGTTACTAATTAATTTGTTTGTTGGATTTAAACGTTTTAATTTGTATTAGGAATTGGGAATGCCGGCCTTCGTACGATAAAGACATTAAATAAATTGTATTTTTCTTTTTATAGTGTTTTCGCTTTAATAGAAAGAAAATAACCCTAAGATTTAACTAGCTCGAATTAAAAAAAAACTTTAATAGAGGATTAACTATTATTTTTCGGACATTTTTATATTAACTAGAGTGCAATGCACCGTAATCTGAACCAGTAAGCTCACATATAACAGAGTCTTGAGTAAAGTAAATCGATATCTAAATCCTAGGCTAAGATACGTGTAAAATCCTCGATAGTACATAATGAAACTCTCTATAATAGACTTTAAGCTACAATAGATTAAAATCTGTTGTTCTAGTCCATTAGAAGCGGACTTGTGACATAATGCAACGAAGAAGTATATTTAGGTCTTCGGTTTATGCAATATTTCATTTCAATGGTTCATTTATAGTAGTTGGAAGTAAAAATTATAATTTTTTTTTAAAATCTATCCAAATCAATAATATATTAAGAGAATTAGAAGTAGGAATAATAAAAATAAATTGTTAATCAGAGGATAATAACATACCCGTAACTTACATTAATTTTCTGAAATCTACAGACTCAGCATTTTCGTTTTAAAAGAATTGGTTTCTATCTTTTCTCGAAATCGTGCAATTAATTTTGAAAAATCGCTGTTGCGGGCTTAGAGTAAAGTAAAATCCGGATCAAATACCAATATTATTCAGAACTTAATGGCAGTATTAGATCACTGACCAAAATGGGACGTCAGAGTAAAAAAGAAATGAGAATTTAATGCAAAAATGGTCCCAAACTGCTTGCCCGATCCTTTACGCTTAACTTCAGGTCTTGGCATATTGGAAGTGATTGATTTTCATGCTAGATTCCTCGGTGCTAATTTCTGCTGGCGAATATCTCCGAATTTATTTCTCCATTGTCAATACAAATTTCATCTGATATCTGAAGCGATACCAGTGGTTTGCTAACGATTTTCTGTATAATAATTACACCTTTATATAATAAAGATATTGGAATAATATACGATTGCAATTCACGACATTTAAATTCAGTTTTGACGACATAAATAGATTAACAATTAATTTTACCTCAATAATTTTTGACAGATATTAGTCATTGTAATATTAAGAATACCTGTGTCATTGAAGAATACATTTTTCAGAAATAAATCTGGTTATAGAAATATTTTCGATTTATATTATCAGAAAATTAATTTAAACATTCGATATTTTATCGAATGTTTGAATTAATTTTATTAATTTTCTGATATTTAAGTTACAAAGTAGATCTCAAAATAAATTTAGCAAAGACTAAAGTAATGTAAATAAACTGGAAGATAAAAAAGACATTCTAATTTCTAATAAATAACACTGTAAATAGTAGAAGAATATATATTATATTTAGGACAACTAATAACATAGCCCAGGATTTCTACTAACCGAAATAAACAGAAGAATTAAGTTAGCAAGGAGTACATATGATAGAAATTCAATCATATTCAAATTTAGAATGCCCAAATATTCGACCAATGTGTACTACCAGTCATGACCTATGCATGCAAAACCTTCACATTTAACACAGACATTATCAGGAATCTGCAGTTCGCACAACGCTCGATGAAAAGAAATATGCTGGGAATAACCAAGACACCACAAAAAATAGATTATATATAACCAAAGACCCAGGAAATAAATGTCATCTACAGAATTAAATCCCTCAACTAGCAAAGGGCAGGACAACGAGCAAGAAGAACGAACATCAGATGGACCACAAAAATTACAGCACGATACCTACGAACAATTAAGAGACCTAGAGAAGACTAAACCTGATGATAGAAAATTATCAATTTTATCAGAGATATCTTGCGCAATTACAAAGAAATTATCTAAACATTTGGGGGAGGCTACATCATTATTGGAGCTGGTTGAATAAGCTAAAAAAGACATTCTAATCGCTAGCTTTAGGTCTTGAGGTCTTCCTTGTATGTTGGTGCGAATATACCAGCTCAAATACATATTTTTATGTAATCAGTACCTAAAAAGTTTTTCCCCGCTATATATTTAATATGTACTCGGAAGTCATCATGAGGGAGGCATTACACAATAAAGCAGCTGGAGTAGTAGTAAACGGAGTTCCTATAAACAATATACGATACGCAGATGATACCGTACTGCTAGCAGAAAGTATACAGGATCTGCAACGAATGGTCCAAAAAGTGTATGAAACAAGTATCCATTATGGCTTGAATATGAACCTTAATAAAACAAAATTCATGATATTTACAAAAACACCAAATCAAAATACTCAACTGATCGTAAACCATCAGATAATAGAGCGAGTCTATAAATATAAATATCTAGGAACCCTGATCAACGACAACAATGATTACTCATCAGAATTAAAAACGAGAATTGAAATAGCACGTAACACCTTTATTAAAATGAAGCAATTCTTTTGTTGCAAAACTTTAAGTAACCACCTTAAAATACGAATGCTAAGATGCTACATATTTACAACAATGCTCTATGGTATAGAAGCTGCCACTCTTAACAAAACAAATGCTTAAAAAGATAGATGCCTTCGAGATGTGGCTTTACAGAAGGGTACTCCGGATATCATACGTTGACAGAATTACCAATGAAGAAGTCTTACGAAGAGTCTCAAAAGATCTAGAATTGTCCCAAGAGGTGAAAATCAGAAAACTCCAATATATGGGCCACGTAATGAGAGGTACAAGATACAAGCTTCTACAACTAATTATCCAGGGTAAAATAATAGGGAAGAGAAGCATAGGAAGAAGATGGATGTCGTGGCTTCGAAATCTCAGAGAATGGTTCAACTGTACATCAAACGACCTGTTCAGGGCAGCAGTCAACAAAATAAAATTAGTCATGATGGTCGCCAACCTTCGTAAGAAGTCGGCATCTTAAGAAGAAGACCTAAAAAGTTACAAGAAAAATCTACTAAAAGTAGTAATTCCTGTAATTGTCTTTATTAGGAGCTTAGAATGAAGGCTGGTAATAAAGCTCACTAGAACAAGAACTCTTCATAGATCTAGTTAATTTTTCAACTTCTAGAATACAATAAAAAAATTTATAAGGATACGACAATTTACCTACATTATTAAATACATAATTATTTACAAAGTTTTGATAAATTTAAGGAAAGTTTTGCGCGATAAAGACGATTGAAGATTAAAAGATTATCAAATAACCATACTGTACGTGTACGCTCTTGTTTACTTCCCTTCGTATTTACGGTAGCTAAGCACTCTTCGTTTTAACGATATAACTCAGAATAAACATGACAATTTTATGCATATTTAGCTTTTGTCGTAAAATCCGAAATCCTGAATAATCGCTGCGAGTTTAGCGCGTTAGCTATAAATAATAAGATTAGAAAGATGTACCTGTGCTTAGTTCTAGAAGTAGCAACATCCACGGCGAGAAGAGGAAAAACCCTGACGACATCTTGCCATTCGCTTTGGTCATTTTTCAATCCTTAATATTGTTTCAACGAGATAACACTGCACTTCACTCAATAATCACGCACAGAGTAAATTACACCGTCTTGCCAGTATATGTCTTTCATATTATAAGAATTTAGCTCAGAAATTGCTTGGGTACCAAGGGCATTTACTATATTATCCTTGTAATACCACGAGCTTTTTCTGCAAATAGAGAAGAACAGTAAAATAAAAATCGCTAAAACTATGCGAAGGTCTTCTCTACGTAGCCTAGTAATATCACCCCTATAGCGAAAATAAAGTCCAAAAATGATTTATAATAAGAATAACTTCAGAGACACTTAATAACACAAAGAAACCCAATATTTTAATATTGAGAAATATTATTTTGATTTTTAAGAAAAAGACACTGTAAATCAGTACGAAACTTTTTTGAAAAAACATATAATAATTAAAACTTAATTTCTAAACTTATTCAATCTTGCTCCAACTAATTTAAGCTCCAACCAAGAAAGTTTACAGACTAAATATTGCTATTAAAATATAATACCCATTTAATTTATTTTCTGATTTTAGAAAATGCAGTAATAATTAAAATACCTATATAAGAGAGGCTATTGTTTTAAGTAATTTAAGAACTGTAACAAACTGTATGAACTTTTAGAGACGTATCTTGAAATTAAACAATACAAAACTAACGTCTATTGTTAGCAAAAACTTTGGAAATATTGCCAACTTAGAAAAGTATGGAAATATCTTTAAAACAAAGAAAACTTTCTAGATATATATTCATATTAAGCACTAATTCAGATGAATTATTCAAAGTAACGTCGCCAGTTAACATTTTAAGTTTCAAAAACAGGTTTATGATTACTTATAGAACAAAAATAGCAATAATATTCTATATAGGGGCAGCCATTTTTAAATGCAATTAAGGGGAACACTAACAGAATTCTAAAAGTTGATATATATATAAATATCTATTTAGTAAGAATGTTAACTAATGTTTAAAATGTTATCCTTCGTGAAGATAAAAATATGCAATTTCATAAAAACAAAACCTTGTGATAATATTTGCAATAAAAATATCAATACTAATTTAGATGAATATTTATAGAAAATTAAATTGCATTAATTATCACACAGAAAAATATTATTTCCAATCAAGTATATAATATATAAAAAACATAATTTGAAATGCGCCATTTGTACCAATTAGTTTGGTCATCTTGATATGATCATTGATGATTGGTCTCGAAATGGAGAGTAAATAGAATAAAAAGTATTTATTTTAACGTGCTTGTAATAATTTAAAATTATTTGTAATAAAAGATCTAAAAATTTGTTTTGCTTTTCTACCAGAAATTGTAACTAATATGACAATAACCTTATGGTCAGAAGAAATCTTTTTACTAGTTATTAAAAACAAAATCAATGCGTATAAAAGATACTAACACGTTATAATCAATTAATTAAAGTGTTTCTGAAGTTATACTGAACAAAACGTGCGGAAACATACTTTTAATTGAAATATATGAGAGGAAAACTGATGTTTATGCTTTTTCCAGATAATGAAATAAAAGACTCCGTCAAATCGACTCTTGATTTTGTTTTGTAGCAAAATAACAACTTTTTTCCTCTTTTATAATATTCAAACGCCAAATAAAAAAGTTTTAAAAGAACTATCTAAAAAAAAATAAAAATGAAATAATGAATTAAGTTTAGACAGCATGGCATTCGATATGTTGACATAAAGCAAATATTTTTTGACCGAACCCAAAACAAATCATAAATATTCACATGTTTGCCTACCACAACAAAGTGTTCTAATTCATTATAAATTCCCTCTGAAAACTTTTAAACCGTGTTTTGGTGTTAAATAATCGCTAGGAACAATGTCCTATCTACCTGCGACCGAATCAGATTTATCCAAATGGAAATGGTTCACGTACGGCTACTGTCACTGAAAGATTTGAATGTTCGAAACAAGTCACATGACCTAAGCGCGCGAAAATCTTGCGGGATTCAGACGGAAAACGGGCGCATATGCCGACAGATGCGGAATACAAGCGACTATGTGAGAAGAGACGGACCGCTATGGTGGATGAAAATTTCCCGACAAAGCGCAGTCGCTCCAAAGCGCCTGCGTCACCGGCTTTTCTCACCCTTTTATTTTAATGCGATTGCTGTAGAATGTTAACTATCCACCAATAAGCTTATAGCTATCGACGGCTTAATTTGTTTGCATTTTTACTAAGCCAACTTTTCACTGACGCAACTTCCAAAAGAAACTATTCCCGCAGTCTTGTAAACTTAACTAACAAAAAGTTGCCAAAGGTCAGAACGGGTCTCAACAAGCAAGTTTTAGTTTATTCTTCTGGGTATATCGCCACTAAAATATATATTTAACGATCAAAATAACTGATCTTTCAACATGTTTTTATTAGCTTCACCTGTATACCGGGCGTGTTTCAAAAGTATCTTTTCCCCATAACTTTTGTTCTTTGCTTTTATATAAGGAAATTCGGTATGTTAGTATATCACAAAAATAGGGATTGATTGGGCGCATTCAATTACTTTCTGTTACTTCCTGTTTTACCGGAAATGACTACAACTATCGATTTTTAAATGCTACCCACAGTATTTTTTTACTTTATACAGGGTGAGTCTGAAATAAATCCAAATATTTTTTCAAAAAAATAGTATATTTCGACTTCAGAAACAGGACGTTTTTTTTCGCGAACATTTTTTTTGGAAATTTTGGAATTTTTTGAATAAATTTTTGTATTTTTTTTAGTTTTCAGTTAAAAACCGTAATTTCTTGATAATATGGCAACATAGATAGTAGATTAAATTTACTAGAAAGAAAACCCAGAAAAGATCCAGCGGTTCTCAATTTAAGCAAAAAATATTTTTTTTGTATATTTTCAAAGTAAAATAACTCGGTTACTTTGGACTTATTTGAAAAAACGGTAAAGAGAAAATATGTTTCTTTTATCGAGATCTACCAGCCCTGAAAATAATTGCACTTTTTAAGACAACCTGTATAATAGAAAATCACATTCTTATTACAACGACTTTTGATATGTCAACTTTTGACATTTTAAAAATTAAAAATTGGCAAATGGCTGTATTAAAACCATTAATTTTTAATCAAGGAGCTTTGGAAAAATATATCTGATAGTCTAATGTTTTTCGTGTCTATTCCTAGCCGGCTAAAAGATGCCCAACTCGTATTTTGAATCCTAACTCAATTGTATCAAATCGAATCAGCATATTTGAAAAATGCATTTTTTAAGAATAATTTGGTATCACGACATACTTGGTATTTCGAGTCAAATTGTTGTAACATTTATGGCCATGGCACTCTAGATTGAAATTTAAATTACTATTTTTTTCTAAGGGAAAATATCAAAACTTGACATATTTATAATATGTTATTCTTTTCAGAATGTTATTTTATATCAAATAAAGTAAAAAAATACCGACGATACCATTTAAAAATAAAAAGTTTGTAAAAAGACTCTTTCAATCCTCATTTATGTCATATAACTAAAGTACCAAATCTGTACCTCTACCTTACCTTATAGAGGTGTGAGGTGATTAACTTTTAGAAAATACATGTACATTGTACTAAAACTTTGAACTGGAATCGCTCATTTTACGCGGAGGTTAGTTTTTCTTGAACACACCGCGTATATAGAAACATCCATTTAATGACATTAACTACATAGCACTTACATATGATATATTATATAGAACATTTAAGTACACGTAATATTTTTCAAAAGATGTATACAGGGTGGTCCGAATTGTATTCCGGAAACTTCGGCAGCATATTCTGCACATTAAAATAACCAAAAAAGTTCGTATAAATGTATGTCCTAAAATGCTTAGTTTTGGAGATACAGGGTGTAGAAGTTTCATTTTTATTTCGATTTTTTCGAAGTAACGTCAATATTTGGATGAAAATG
This sequence comes from Sitophilus oryzae, assembly GCF_002938485.1. Classification (NCBI taxonomy): domain Eukaryota; kingdom Metazoa; phylum Arthropoda; class Insecta; order Coleoptera; family Curculionidae; genus Sitophilus; species Sitophilus oryzae. The sequence continues at coordinate 7,440,230 of NW_022146479.1, forward strand.
GAAAATGTCTGGGAATTTTTTGAATTTAATTTTGATGTCAATATGACTCCTACTTGTAGAGGGCGGCACCTACATGTTTTTTAACTGGTTTAAAGGGTAATAACGTTTTGTCCGTACCTGTATAAAACTACTGAGTAAAAGAATATACATTTACAACGTTTTTTAAGTCGTACCAGGCCTACTAACTAAATTTTGTAGTACACACAATTTTTTTGCCGAACAACATTTTTCTGGAAAGTGCCTGTAGTAAAATCTATTATATTAATTCACAGATTATACAGATTATAAACTTATCGTCAAAAGCATTGTTTCTCGTGGTTCCAATTTTTGGAGTCGCGCACTAGTTACGTTACTAGTTTGCGCACAAGCACGCCCATTTAGAGGCCATATGTGCCTCTAAAATTGTGCACAGCGCCTGACCGGCCTTGTGACCGGCCCAGTTATTACGCTGTTTAAACGGGAGTTTATTCCTGCGCACAAGAAAGTTTACTCGTTTGCTCATGGTCATAAAAAACAATTTTCGTACCACTTGGTGCTTGGCGTTAACGAGTACTTACAACAAGCGACGGGTGAAAAACCGTATTTTTAAATACGAGTGATATTTCACTCCAGCGATCACTCGGTTATTGCAATCGCTTGAAACTCGAGTACTCGGTTATTGAAATTAATCGGTTTTTCACATCACTACTTATAATAAAGATTCTAAATGTATCTATATATTTTTGCAATATAGTATTGTAATAATATAGAGCATTACGGAAGTAAAACAAAAAAGTAATTTTATCATATTACGAGTTCTGTTTTTTATATTCTCAACAGTATTGATAATATTGGAAATGCTATTTAATTACAGTACAGTTCCACAAGTATAAATAACAAATATAACAGAGTATTGCTTACAGAAGCACATACATGAACGGTGGAAATTTCTTGTGATTAAATTCCAATGTCAATTTATTTAGCTGTATAATATTTCATCCGTGCATCGCTCTTAAGAAGCAAGTAATCGAATACTTTACACGAGGGTTACGTTACATAATCAGAATGCCCAAATATTTTCTCAATAAAAACCACAAAATTAATTTTCACTAATATATTATTTCCAATATAGGGAGAAAACTCAAGGGTGTTTTTCTTTATTTCAGATCAATAATATTTTTTTTAGTTTCAATACAGTACATACGCTGTCTTAAAAGATTAGTTCATTGGTATTCTGTAAACCAAGGAAACTTTAATCAATCTCGACTGAAGGGATTGTACGGTACACAATAAACAAGCAAATTTCAAAAAGGCGATATTTCGTGGAAGCTGTATTTCAATCGTCCAAGCTGAAATAGTTTTCCTTTTATAGTTTTCAATACAAAGACTTATATTTCTGTTCAGCTTCTAGAAATAAATTAGAGTTTATTGTCATTAAAATCTTATTTCTAAAATTATAGAAATTTTGGTTTCTAAAAAAAACTAAACCATACTTTCCAGTTGTATAAACACTGTCAAAACGTATTGAAGCTCTTTCTAAAGTAATGTTTTGCTTAAAAACTTTGTGGTAATTCGCCATTCGTGTGATTCCTTGTTTTTCTTAAAAAATGTCATTATGTAACTAAGTAAATTTCTGGTTCATAAAATTTTAAGTTTCCAACTTCTTGTTTGTTTATTCAGTTCGAAACTTTTCTGAACCAGTATCGAAACTGGGGATAAGTCTTCAATAAAATTCTTTCAAGCTCTCCACTTTAAATACTTCTTATTTTTGTCGCCATAGAATAACAGCGTAAATTAAAATATTTAGTTATTTTTTTTACAAAACACGTTCCGTTTTTTGGCAATACGACACGGACAAACAAAAAGTAAGAATAATATACATGTACTGATTTCTTTCGAAAATCGACAACTATGAAACTATGAACTCTTCCCGGACACAAACGGTACATTGTGAGACAGGAAATTGTAGAGAGAAACAAGCCCTATAACATAGGATACAACATTTTAATGAACAGTGCTTTCCATAAAATCAATAAAATGAAAAATATACGAAATAATATACATGTACTGATTTCTTTCGAAAATCGACAACTATGAAACTATGAACCCTTCCCCGACAGAAACGGTACATTGTGAAACAGGAAATTGTGGAGAGAAACAAGCCTTATAACATAGGATACAATATTTTAATGAACAGAGCTTTCCATAAAATGAATAAAATGAAAAATATACGAAATAATATACATGTACTGATTTCTTTCGAAAATCGACAACTATGAAACTATGAACTCTTCCTGGACACAAACGTGTGACGTACATTGTGAGACAGGAAATTGTAGAGAGAAACAAGCCCTATAACATAGGATACAACATTTTAAAGTGTTGGTTGTTTAATTTGTTAGTGTTTCGTATTTAAAGTGTTGGTTTAAAATATTGGTTGTAAAGTGTTATTTTTAAACCTAACTTTAAAACACCCTGTGCAATAAATTAGTGAGGAAATTTGCCTATAACATTATTTTACTGTCAGAACCTTGCCTCCTGAGCATTTTGTTTTTTGACTCATATCAACATACGACATATGCTTTGGTTAATTTTTAAGAGCGAAATAAACTTGCCACCAACAATTTGCAATTTTTTCAATTATCATTACTTTTTGATGTTATTTTTTAATAAGGCAATGTGGCTTTGGTGAGTATTATCATAATATCATATTGAAAGCTACATTTTGTATACCTAATGCCGATGCCGGATCCAGACCAAGGTGACAAAAAATAAACACGATTTTGAGACAAAAACAAGACAAACTTGTCACAAAAAATGGAGGCTTCTGATAAGACAAACTTGAGACAAATTGTCTACACCGCAATGACAAAAGTACAAAAAAGTCAAAAGTTTAGTTATTGCGAATGAGTTTTATTAACCATGTGTGATTTCACTAAAAAACAGGAAAATTGGGCTAAAAATAAAAATACATATATAATTCTCTAAATTTGGCGAGAAAACCTTCTGTTGCGTTTTTTTGCATCTGAGTGTAAAAACATTTCATTTAAATGTACAATCTACCTTCAGTCCGTTGCTCAACGAACAACCGCTAGTAAATTAGATTAAATGTTTCCAATTCAACACAACTTTTCCAATTTATTATTTAACAAATCAAGACAAGTCCGAACAACTTCCGACAGTTTTACATTGCAACAAAATAGCATTCGTTTTGTAGCTGAATAAAACATTTTTATTTGAACTTCAGCTGACAAATTCTAGGGGATTTAAACTTTTCCGAGAACTTATTGTCGGAAAAATAATAATCTTTTCATTAGCTTTAAGTTGAAATTCATGTTTTTATCTTTTATTTCCATCTTCCTGCCCTTCGATAATTTAAAGACAACACAAAACGGAATAATAGAATTGATTTCAATTTTCTCCGGAATTATATGATTCATTTATTTTATTTTCCAGTTTGCCTTAAATATACCGTGTGATCGTATAAGATCAAATTCATAAAATAATTTAATAAACTGTGAATAAAAAGATGAAACTTAGGACGAACGCGATGGGGGATTAATATGGCCGACTTAAATTCCGGTTTATCAGTGCCGTTCTAATTTTATTAAAGTGTAAAAATATAACGTAAGTAGTAGACTCAATATTTTTTTGTATTGTTTTACGTTGTCAAAAAGTGTTGTAAAATTGTTAATAATTTAATAACAAAAATATCTGATATGCTACTGAAACACCTAAGAGGACCTAAGTCAAATTATTTATCCTAACTATTTTTGACAAGTGGTAAATAAAAGCAGATATGCAAGAAAAAATATAACTTTAAAATTGGTTGGTTTACTACACGGTAATGTAACGTATGATCGAAAAAAAACGGCGTTAACGAAGGCCGGGGAATACAAATCGACTATGATTTTGGCAATGTCAATCTCTTATGATTAACTAATAATATTGACATAAAACTTGTTAAAAATTAATACTAATTATAGAAAGATTAAAAATAGATAGAAGGTTTCCAGACACAAAAAAAATTATTTTTTGCTTGAATTTTGAGAACCACTGGATATTTTCTGTGTTTTCTTTCTTGCAAATGTAATCTACTACCTGTGTTGCCATACTATCAAGAAATTATATTTTTTAACGAAAAAAATTCAAATAATTTTTTCTCGAAAAAAACCCTTATAGTCGTGTTTCTGAGATGGAAATATACCACCACTAAAACAATTCGCACTTATTTAAGACTCATCCTGTATAAAGTTACTTATGCCTAATAATAAGTCGGAATGACTGCTGGCTTTTTGATAATTTTAAATTAATTAAAAATTTTCTTTATCTGCTATAATTTTGTACACGACGGTTTTATATACGTTGAGCAATATTTTTGTAGAAGTACTGTAGATTTATAAGTTTTGTCGAAGCAATTTATTGCTTTGGGACATTTTAAATTGCCGATAGCGTAAATAGTGCACTATTTCGTTGGTGTGTCACGAGATCTATTTAAGCCCTTTTATAGTTCAGTACACGGGTAACAAATGCCCCTTGTTAATGTACCTCTTCTTTAAAGAATAAAAAATATTAGTAATCACACCCAAAAAAGTTTACTATAAAATACTAGTTTTATTTCTATGTAAAAATATGTTAAAATATATGTCGAACTTTTCACCTAAAAAAGTTAGTGGTAAATATCGCAAAGTTTTGCGTAAAACTAAATTCTGTCAAAGTCGTAAAATTGCCCCAGGAAAATAAACTGTATGAGTGTAAATAGAGAAAATGATTTCTGATTTGAAACGATTCTATTACTGTCAAACTTTTATTTTCCTCTTGTATATTTTACACGATATAGGCCATTACGACTAAATAAACAACGCATTTCAACATATTTTCCCGTAACGCGTCTTTGAGTCTAACCACTTTATATGTAAAATAATATTTTATGCATCTAAAATTCTCAGGATTTTGTAGAACTTAAGAAATACATATTGTGCGATAAACGAGAAATAGGTTTTATATCTGCGGTTCTTATTTCTTAGGAGGAGATTGAAAATATTGAGAGAAAAATCTCTAATCATTGGCAACGGGAATGCAAGTGATAACGAGAAATTGGAAAAATGTCTAGATTTTACTGCTATATCTTAGAGTCTTAAATAAGTGCAAATATTTTCAGGGGTGGTATATTTTGACCCCAGGAACACGTCTATGAGGTTTTTCGCAAAAAGATGTTGAAAATCATGCATTTTCTTTTAAATTTCCTGTATATATTTTCCGAAAACTTTTTTAGAACTGCCTGTTCACCGCAAATTTTCCCACGGTATAAATTCTTAATCTCTGATATTACCATAGTTACGGCTTTACTCTATGGTTACGGCACTTAAAGGGATGCAAATACAGAAAAAATCCGGTGGCTGTCAAAATTTTTCCAAAAAAATCAAATTTTCAAACTTAAATAACTCGGTTATTTTGGACTTATTTGAAAAATGATAAAGAGAAAATATGTTTCTTTTTTCGAGATCTACCAGCCCTGAAAATATTTGCACTTATTTAAGACTCACCCGGTATATTATTATATATTTGAATTCTTTAAATCAGAACGAGGGTGGCTTATTAGCATATTTGGAAAAATAATTTTTTACGAATAATTTGGTACCACGTACTTGGTATTTCGAGTCAAATTGACGTTATGAACCGCCTGTTACAATTTCAAATTAGCCATAATATGCGAAAATGTCAAAAGTTGACATATGCTACGTCATTCTATTCAGAGTGTCATTTTCTATCGAATAAAGTAAAAAAATATCGACGGTGCCATTTAAAAATCAAAAGTTGAAATCATTTCCGGTGAAACAGGAAGTGACCGAAAACAATTGAATACGTCAATCAATCCAGATTTATGTCATATACTAACGAACCAAATCTCGTTTTTTTATCTGATAAAATCGATATTATTAATTTATTTTGTCACAAACGACTCTGGAGTATCTACTTTGAGTAAAGTTTTGAGTCTAGCCCCCTTTTCCAAAATCCTGGATCCGCCCCTCCCCGGTATAGGATGTAAATGAATAAAAAAAAAATTGGCGCCGGGAGGCACGTATAGCCGCCCATACTAAAATATGTTAATATCTCAAAAACTGCGACTTTGACTGATTTTGATGTTATTACAAATTATGTTGCAAATATTATTCCTAATCTTAAATTGAAAACAGCGTTTCGCTAGCTACTGTAATTTTGGAGTTACGATTTTTTAAAATTTTTAACTCTCTCCCATACCCCCTTACCAACCCCCCACCCCCACCAAAAACTAATGGCCAGATTCTCGGGTGCCACAGTATTTTTGTGCCAAATTTGGTTAAAATCGGTTTAGCGGTTTTTGAGTTATCGTATTACAGACGGACAGACGGACAGACACCATGAAAATATTTTGTATTTAGGTCATTTATAACCCAAATAACTCATTTTGAGTAAAATTAAAAAAACTTTTTTTTTGCCTATCTTAATAGCCTACCATACCTGTTGGTTAGGTTAGGTTAGGTTTGGTCGGCTAATAATTTGGTGATTGATTTTTGGAAAAAAAGTCTCTCTACAAAGTTATTTCAGTGTACAAAATGAACCTAAGTCACTAATAATTGAGGGGCTTAGAATAAAAGGGGTATATCCCCAAGGGGTGACTTTTTATTTTAAATGGACTTAAGTACAGATTGAAATACTTTAGATACCAATTTATCTAGTATAAATGTAGATTAAGTAGATTCTACGCTCTACTCTACTAGGCACCCCTGTAGAATTGACTGAATTTCATCTTATACGAAATAAATTGGCACCTAAAATATCTAAATCTGTACTTAGAAAAAATTCACTTGTATTCTTTCTGTTCTAAGCCCCTCAATTAGTCCTTCCTCAATTAACCCTTGAATTATTGTATTAAACAGAAACAAATGCATTGCTGTGCATATATTAACGGCTTACTCAGAAACCGCTCTCCGCAAGATAGCATCGCGTACTTTATATCGTGATTTAGCTTGAAGCTGAAGCCCAAAGCAAACTGACCATCTCACTTATACGGCCTGCATAGCCAGTTGACCGGTGCAAATAGAATTTCAATGGACCATCGAAATTTAGCCTCTAGTACTTGAACTTACGTGGAAATTAATACTGCCATTCAGTGATAATGTAGCATGAGAACGAAATAAAATACCACATGTAACCTGTTGCGCGAATTATTTTTCTAATCCAGTACACAATGTCATCTGAGAAAACCAGTTGCATCGAATTTTTTAAAATTTCTCTTTTATAAACATGATTTATTGTTATTTTTCTATAATTCTTTATTCTAGCAAAATTTTACAGTATGCTTATTGTTGCAGTGAAAAATTAGTTATATATTAAAAAAATATTATTAGTTCTATAAAATTACTATGGTCTCCAGAAAAAAAAAACGTCACAGTAGGCCTAGAAATAAGATTCAAATTTTTTACTTTTGGGGGTAATTTGCTAAAAGTTACAAAACTGTAGCACAGTCAAAACTCAAGGCACTGCATTAATGATAGGAAATCATTTAAAAAATAATAAAAATGAAACAGTTATAGCAGTTTTCTACCATTCTGTAATCCTCTTAGATAATTGGTTTCCTATTTTTCTTGCAAAGGTCCACTTCGCTCGCACATTTACATTATAAGCGGGGGTAAGGATTTGGGAAAATCCTATTTTTTTAAAAGCTTATATTTAGGTAGAAAAAGGATAAAAATTCGACCGCTCTGCAATATATACAGCGGAAACGTTCGGACTAAATCAAAATTCATTGTGGCGGCGCATTTTCCACTAAATTTTTTCTTTTAGTGTTTTTTTTTCTTTTTTTTTTCTCTCTCTGAAAATAGTGCCTTAAATTTTCATTATCTAAACGGTTTTTTTGCATCTCCATAGTATAACAGAATATGAAAAAGACCCTAAAATATCTGACCTATTCACTTAATAGCAATCACTGTCGTTTATGTAAATTTTACAAGAACAAGCTTTTAAAAATATGCTGTTAATAAATAAAAAAGAACTGCTTATGTAGTTATTAAAAGAGTTGTTTAAAATGTTTTTTACAAATTAAACCAATTAAGTTTACAGAAATATTTTTTTCTTGTTGACTGACGATACACCCGTATTTCTCTCACCCGATACATCTTTGTATTTTTAAAATTAAATATTCAGTATGTAGCTAAACCTTCAGATATGAAGGTAATAGAACATGCTTGGGACGTCCTAAAATCACGAATAAAGAAATGAAATAGCCCACCCTTAACTTGATGAGAATTAAGAATTGCAGATTGCAGCAATCGAAGAATGGGAACAAATTCCACAGGCCTACCTAGAGAATCTGATAAGTAGCATGCCAAACCCTCTGAGCATTTAATGCCCGAGAAGGAAATATATACTTTACTATTATATACTTTTCCTCACTCTTTGTTTTTACACTTTGAATTTAATTTTAATTTATAAATCAAGTTTGCTGATTAATTAAAAAGATTGTTGGAGCAAATTTTGTCTTCTTTGATGACAATGCACCACCATACCGGGCAATGGAAAATGGAAGTGCAACACTTTTGTGAGGAAGGGAGAATAACCCACCCTTAACTTAATGAAAATTAAGAATTACAGCAATCGAAGAGAATGGGAATAAATTCCACAGGCCTACCTAGATAATCTGATAGGTAGCATGCCAACCGTCTGACAGGAGGAAATACAGACTATTAATTTCATACTTTTCGTTATTCTTTGTTTTTACACTTTGAATTTAATTTTAATTATTAAACTTTATAAATCAATTATCTATTATTTATTAAATTTACTTGTAATAAAAGTGTATAATACAGAAATAGCTATTTTTGTGGTCTAAACTAAGTTACGATTAACTTTATAAATTAACATCTCCTGGACTGGCGTTTATATAGTTTTACCTTGCTTTTACCAAACATTCATATGTAATAATTTTGGACATATGTATATTCTTGCAAATATATTCAATATTACAAAAAATAATCGTTAAATTCCGTGATTTAGTGGTGTATGTCGTATTTCGAATAAATCTACCGTAATAATATCATTTATATGATTATTTAGCTTTTGTTGAATTATTTTAAATTGATATCGATATTGTATAAATTAAAATGTGAGGCCGCTCAAAAAATATTTACTTAATTAATTATTTCACCACGTGTATTTAATAATGTAAAAGTGTTTCTGTTTATGCAAAACGCAGGTACGATTTCATTAGAATTTGAATTGTAAATTGATATTTATGTATATTGGGTTTTTACGATATGCTAGAAATTCTATTTTGTATATGTGCCGAAATACAGGATTAATCTCAATTCCCTCAATTATTTGTTAAATTTGATTTCACAATACGCTAAAACAACTAAATTAGTTCGCATGCATAACAATATCGACGCGGAACCTCCAATATGCAAAATCTAGCTGAAATTGAAAGAAATTTATTTATATCAACCCCCTTTTGTTTAATTTATTTAATAAACAGCATGAACAATCCGCACTACTTGCTGGAAAACAAGTAATGTCCTTTAAAGGCAGCTTTAGAAAAATTACAATGAGTTTAATTACTCTTATCTTTAGCAACAAGAATACAGTTTTAATCACCCTTACAGCTTCCTGTCTTCTGTGGCATTATTTTTAATGACTTGATTTCGTTGTATTCTCCCCCTTATATACCGCAATACCGGAATGTTAAATGACTTAGATTTTATAGCTAATATAAAACAGTGAGCTTTCTTCATCTGTTATACCAAAATTATTTCTCTGCTTAACTTAGCATGTTTCAGTCATAAACTTAAACTCCCCAAGCCTTAAATGTATTAGTAATTAAAGAAAAGCTTCATAATAAAGATTATCTAAAATATATAGGTACTAGAGCCTAAATATTTGAAAAGTCGAACTGTCAGATCACTCTTGTAGAAATAAAGGTTTTTGAAGCATTTAGATAAATGTTCTTTAGGGTAAAAAGGTCTGTCGTCGGTCCAGGGTATCTGGAGACTTATCAGGCAATCTTTTAAGTATTATCAGTCCGTGGTCACCGGAGGTTTTACGAATTTACACAAAAACGGGCTTTGATAGGAACACTGATAAGTATTATCTATAATTAACTTCACTCGATGTTACATGAGCAGTATACTAGGTGGGATGGGTTAATTCAATTATTGATTAAGTTATTTCAATGCGATTTCTTATGAAGAAATATACTTCTATAGATAGGAGATGGGTAAGTTCTGTTGAAAAGGGCCTTAATGTAAGAGACAAAATGTATACGGGAAGTGCTGGTAATTCGGAATACTGTTGGTAATTTGGGATACTGACTTATTGAAACTATGCGTGGCGCTATCTGGTTAAATATGGTACATAAACTACTAGTTCAGCTTGTATATAATAACAACAGATTTTGTAGTTATTTTAATTTGTAGTACAGCGGAGACATATTTGAAAAATTAATTGTGACGTAATTAAAATTTTTATAACAGAAAATAAATTGGGAATTATTGCAATAATTTTTTTAAACTAAAACTTTGCAATATTTTTTGTAATAACTATTCCGAAATACCTTCACCTCCTCTACACCTATCAAGGAAGTAATTCCGAAACAAGATGCTAAAATAAGATAACTCCATTTAAGCTTAATTATGCCCTTTTCAAATTAAATCTTGGCTGGAACAAAATAAAAAGTTGATCAAATTTCCAGCGGCACAATACAAAGACTCGAACTTAAACGTTTTAAATGTAGACGCTGAACCCTTTTCCGCTAAATGGCAACAAGTTATTTCAAATGCATGTCAAGTTTTCGCTAATTTTCAAACTCGATAAAGTGCGCACCACGACAATTTTACGACTCAGGGGGATGTTTTTTACATGGCCTGGGCTAAATATCCGAAGAGAGAAATTAACAATTACAAAATTTAATTATTTCTGCTCCGTGCAATACTACGATAAAAGCTACCAATTTCCTTTGTCTTAAACATAAACGTCTCGAAAAATTAAACTTCAACATTAATTAAATCTAATCAAAAATATATAAGTTAAATTGAAAAGTGTATTGTAGACTTTGAATAAAATGATTAAGGAATAAGGAGTATTTTAAGCATGGTCCGTCCACTATCGACATCATAGATACTTGACAGTTTTGTTTGGCGTTTCAATTGATATATTACAATTTGATTTTAATTTTTGTGGATTTGTTAGTCTTTACTAAGATTATTTTATGATATTTATTATTTATTCTACAATTGGTTTTGTTTAGAGGTCAGAACTTTAATTAACAGTGACATTAGTGCGATTTATCAAAAAAGACTGTAAAATAGTTGGTTATGTAGCGCGGTCAAAAATCGAGACAAATAATGGAATAATTTTTCTTTTGTATATGACTATACAGGGTGAGTCTTAAATAAGAGCAAATATTTTCACGGCAAGTACATCGATAAAAGAATCATATTTTCTCCTTACCATTTTTCAAATAAATCCAAAATAACCGAGTTGTTTTACTTTGAAAATTACAAAAATATATTTTTTGTTTAAAATTTTGACAACCACTCGATCTTTTCTCGGTTTTCTTTCTTGTAAATTTAATCTACTACTTATGTTGCCATATTACCAAGAAATTATGTTTTTAGCTAAAAACTAAAAAAAAATCCAAAAATTTATTAATAAATATTTTTTCACGGAAAAACCTCGAAATATACTACTCCTAAAAATATTTGCACTTATTTAATACTCACCCTGTATAATATGCGTACGTGTAAACCGATCATTTATGAAATTCACACAGAATTAATTATATATTATATTTTTTTTTTCTTGCATTTGTGTTTTTATTTACTACTTGTCAAAAACAATTAAGATACGCCAATTTGACTTACATGCAATAAAGCGTAATAAAATAAAAAAAATAATAATAATGTAGCGTATCTAAAGTTTGTTTTATAAAATAATTATTATAACTTATCTATTTTTATTTAATTTTAATCCCTAATAACATTTATTGACATCGTAAAATAGAACAATATATTATTCTACCCTACACACTTTTTACACGTTTTGAATAAATTAGAACGGTACTGATAAACCGGAATTTAAGTCGGCCATATTAGGTTCCCATCGCACCCGACCAAAGTTTTTTGATATGCTCCTTCCTTAATCATTTTATTCAAAAACTATCTTGAACATAGGTGTCTCTAAAACCTCTTTCATAAAAATCATTGTGGGTATTTCGCCACTGCAAGAAAATCTACAAAATATAATAGTTATTTTTTGTTAACACTTCTTCGTTAATCCCAAACGGAAACTACTTATCAGAAGTTAGGTTTACAGATATATAAAATTTGCCTAACCAACAAACAAATGCTTAAAGTTTCGGAAAGTTTATCTCTTTCCGTCGTCGGAAGCAAAAAAATACAAAGAATAAAGAAAAAAAACTATTTAAAATATTTAAATTCAACTATTCGAGAACACTTTAGTTTTTTTAAAATTACAATTATATCAAGTTAAACTTCAAAATTAACAATTACTACCTGATAACAATTACTTAATAAGGTAAAACCAAAAAGCCCCAAACTTTCTGTATGATTATTTTTAATTTTTACGTAGGTATGTTTATTAGGTTGTATTAAAAAAGCCTCTTTTGTTTTTCTTTTAGAGGCTATCGCTTCTTTCATTATAATTTTGGCGTTATTAAAATTTATTATGTACCCTGTGTCCCTATGTCCCAGAGGTATAGACATTTTTCATAAAAATCAAATTTAACCACATTCTTTAAAATATGTAGAACCTAAATGGAACAGAACTCATTTCTCTGAGGGCGGAAAAAGAAATGTGTGAACGAAATTTATTAAGCCCTAATATAAAAGCCGCCTATTAAATTGTGCTTTAGTCTGTAGCTTGGAGCAAAGCGCACTACAGCTAAATAAAATAGTACACTATAATTTTTCGCTGGCCGTTCTGTTTGTATGTGCGGCACGGATTTAAGCAAAGGCCAGTTAAAAGAAAAATCAAACATTTTTCTTGGCTCCTGGACCCGTTTTTATTATTTCGGCCCGAACTGCTTGCCTCAGGAAAACTCAAACTTGATACACGTTTTTAAGAATTCAATTTTGTTAATTGCTTTAAATTGTTTCAGGTTGAAAAGCACACGAGAAAACATTCGTCAGCAACCGCAGCAATTTTATATGGTATCGGTAAATACACTCAGATGCATAAAACGCAACGGATTTTTTTTTGTCAAATTTAAATTGTTATATTTCTTTTATTTCTAACTCTATTCCCATAATTTTTTTAGCAAACTGTATAAATATATTAGCTCTAGTTCGTAAACTCAGTTCTTTATAAACTTTAGTATTTGACTTATTATACAGGGTTAATCAAAGGGTTGTTTTTCAAAAAAAAATAATGAAAATAAAAAAAATATAATACTTTAAATTTGATAAAAAAAGTTCCCCCCCCTTGCGTTTTTTGCATACATAAAATTATATACACATGTTTGAAATCCTATATACTAAAGAAAAAAATAATAATAAAACTTACCATCATATTAGGTGAAGTGCTATTTCCGATCTACCAAAACTTGTCCTATCTGAAAAAGAAAATAATAATAGATATATATACAGGGTGAGTCTTAAATAATAAAGTCTAGGTTTGAATATGACTGAGTTTCTTGCATATGTACTCCATGTTAACTTAAATTCTTCTGTTGATTTGTGGTAGTACAGATACTGAGCTGTGTAGTAGTTATCCTAAATATATTCATTCTTCTACTATTTCCAGTATTATAGTAGGTATTTATCAGAATGTCTTTTCTGTCTACGGGTTCGTTGTACATTACTTTAACTTTTGCTAAATTCATTTTGAGATCTACTTTGTAAAAACATATCTTAAACAAAAAAAATACACATTATATATTAATGTATTAAGTGTTTATAATATAATCAGATAACACATCAAATATTTTAATTAATTTTCTGAAAATATAAATCGGAAAATTGAAATATTTTTAATGAGATTTATTTCTAAAAAATGCCTTGTTCAATGCCACAGGTATTTCCAACATTATAATGATCGAAGTCAATATAGGTATAAACAAATACCAGGTTTTCTAAAAAATGTATATATCTATATATTTTTGTATATTTATATTTTCAGTTTTCATGAAGATTAGTTTCGTAAAACGTTTTCAAATACAGTTGATTATCTATCTGTCATAATAGCTATAATATTGAACTGCATTGTTTATTTTACGAGGAGATGTTTCTGATAATTCCCGCACATATCACTATCTTAATATTTTCAAATGAATCACAGCACTGCAACAGTAAGCAGAACTATAAAAGCGATAACTGACATATTCGGTATTATCAAATTTTTATTTTCCTGTATACGAGGTGGTCCACAAATATCACGGTTTACCAATATCAGCAATATCATACCCTGATCCTGATACTGAAAGTAAACATTCTGTTTTATAAAATAATCCAATACATTGTTTTATAAAATTAAAACAATTTAAAAGTAACAGAATAATATTATTTATTTGATATACGCATATAAAAAAAATCTAGATCTAAAAATAGATCTGTAAAAAATTATAGTCCTACGTATAAAACCACACCCTATACTATAATTCACAGACATTCACATTTTTATTTATTTTTTAGTCTTTAAAGTGAATTAAGTTTATTATGTCCCGATACTGGTAGTATAAAACGGCATTACTTGCCAAATTTCATAATTCTAGGCCAACTGGAATAATTACGATTCCCTTGAGAGTGTCGAATTATACATTTTTTTGCGGTACAAAGGACTCTGTATGTTTTTTTACGTTAACTTTGAAGTTTGATTTTTTCACAGCTTCAAGGGCCTGTAGACCTGAGTAAATGGTTTTAATTTCAACTCGATAACTCCACGCGTTCCCGAGGTAAAGGGTCTTGACAGACAGACGTACGGAAAACAAAGTGATAATAAGGGTTAAAAGCTTCCAAAAATTCTTTATTTAAATAGAGAACAATTAAAAAAAATAGTCAGTTTTAATAATAATTTAATTGTTATATAATTTCAATTTTAACTCTAAATGATTCCGCGACATACCCGGAACAAATTTTACATTACGAGACACCCCGTATAAACTAATGGAACTGCCAACACTTGCAATCCTGATTTTTCACCTTACAGAGCACACACTCCAGTCATTTGAATAGAAGCTGAAGCAAGAAATGGATAGCACATTGAGTAAGTCATATATAAAATAATTATTGTTTTAAATTTAAATTACTGACTTAAAAAATATTTTAGAGATGTTTCTTGTAGTATATTTGCTGCTGCATTTTTCACTACTTCTACCACCGTCAAAGAAGCGTAGTGTTATACTCGACACTAGTAACTATCTGAATTTGAGCTGCCTGTTAATGAGAAAACAAATCGAGGAGGATATACAGGCTATAGCGAAATTAACAAACATTAAAATGACTGCTAGAGCTACAGAGATTGTTGTTCGAGAACTGCTGAGGCAGAAAAATATCACATCTCACAGGTATTTAGGATGATAAAAAATCATGTTTCATTAGAACTACGTAGTCGATTATTTAATTATAGTTTTTTTTATTTACTCAAAAAATAAAACTATATGTTTTATTTTTTGATTAGTATAAAAACGATGCATTAATAACTTGCCTTTAAATTACCTTTGTGGGAAATTTGTTATTGAAATGTATTTCTCATACGCCAGACTAGTTAAGCATTTTCAATGTTTACGGCTTCAAAAAATCAGTTTAGTTTTTTATGATTCTACTACAGAAAATCATTATATTGCATTAAGAAACTCTAATCTATATTTATGATTTAGTCTTAGTTAAATATGGCCAAACTATTATATTAGTGTTTAAGTAAATTGTATTATAAGTTAAGAACTCTGGGGTAACTAAAACCTGTGATAACTTTGTATAAAAAATGTATATAAACGCTGTCATTTTAATATTAAAATCTAGTTTATTCCTTAGAAAATAAAAACTCAAAACTATATTTAAACTGCCAGTTTTCAATATTATTTTAGTTTAACATATAAATATTCACTTTTTACTGTAGATTGTAGCCATATACTTGTACAGAAGTGTAATTAGTACATTATTTTATATTATCAGTTTATAGCTTATACTTTTAGTGTTTAGGTAATTTGTATTATAAAGCAACGATTCGTCAAATTACTGTGATATTTTGTACATAAGCTGTTCAGAAAAACTATACTGATATTATTCTTCTAAATTTCTCTATTGTAAGAGAACTTTTTACCTTTTTAATCAAACTGCCAGTACTTTTATTTCTTATAATATATAGCAGTATTATTATTGATAAAGTTTTTATTTTCACTAATTTTAATTGTTTTCTGTTTTAGTATAGATAATAATTTCTTATTTTTATTCATTATTTTATATGATAATATGTTATAGTATAGTATTTTAATATAGTTTAATTATTATTTTATTTCAATCTATGTAATAATTTCTATTTTATATTAGCAATATGTTCCTATAAACATAAACTATAATTTTTAGATCATACTTTGTTAATTTGTTATTATATATTTTAATTATCACAAATATAAAGTTTAACTTTTTTTGTTGTTATTTAACACTACTTCTTTTTACGTAATAAAAATAATTTGAATTACAAAATATGCCTATATTCTTCTAGAAATAACTTTAATTCTAAGGATTTTTATAATTTTTTTTTATAATTCTAAGTTTTTAAAGCTGATAATTTTTTCTGTTCTCGTGTAATTATATTTGGATTTTCTCTTACCATAATACATTAAAGTCAATATTTAAAGAATGGTCATTCAGAAAGTTATATTTAATTCATAAATACATAAAGTATTTAAAAATATAAAATAAAGGAGTAGATCTTTTAATGCTTTATGCGAGAAGTACTACAGGCGACATCTGTGGTCCTTGCCCGCAATTTCTCAATAAAAAGCTTTAAATATTTGTGGATCTCTAGATTTTCGTTATTTTTAGGCATTCGATTAACTCGATAAAATTAGAGTTTTCTATAGCATCTTGAACTTTTATTAGAAGTTTTTATTGATTTATATTTTTACATTATTGACTGGTATTTATAAGATTTCTTTTTCATCTCCCTTGGGCTATCCATTAAACTCCTAAAATACAGTTTGCTATACCCTTTTGCCTGTTGGGGTTCCTGTTAATTTTTTTATATATATTTTTTGCTTTTCTAGCTAATAATAACACAGATAACACATATGTTATCTGTGATAATAATTTTAGTTATAAGCTAGTGCAATAATATGTAAACTGTTTTTACTTTTAATACTGTTTATACTGTATTCTCTCATATAATATTAAAAAATATATATATTTAAAAAACTTATGATGTTTAGAATTTTTTAATCTCTAATTATTTTGAGCAAAACGAAATATAAAAGATCTTATAATTAAATGTAATTTGAAATTATGTTTGCCGATATTTTTTAAGTGTTTAAAAATTTAGAACAAAGATGAAATAAAAATTCTGTCGTGTGATGGGGCATCCATAACTAAAAATATAAAGTTATATTATTTTAGATTATATTTACTGTGCTACTTATTAAAATACTGTATTTTGGAAATATAATTCACTATATTATATAAATTAAAATACTTTAAGCTGATATTCTTATTTAAAGAACATACTATGAAACTTAAAAAAAATATAATTAAAAGTAGTAGTGAGCGCGACTGGTTATGGGTCATAGTTAAAGAACCAATACCAAGACTAGCATTTGATTTGCAAGACCAAGACAAAGCATGTAACTCCTGTGGTCATGCATTTTTTCTCGTTTATATGTGATACTAGCTGATATATCAGTAGTCCACTTCACTGTGCATAAAAACGATATACATCTTGCAATGTTGGTGTACAGTGTGAGTATGCTTTAAAGTGGATTAAGTTAATTATATCAAACACAGAAATGAAATTAAATGATTCAAGACATGAAAATTTTATTTTTTATTTGTTCAAAATTATTGTTTTAATTTTTTACAAATAGTGGTTTCGTCACTATTGCATAAAATTAAAAAAAAATAAGTTAGTAAAAAATACAAGACTTGCAAGAGTTTTGTGGAAGACCAAGACTGAACCCTGCAACAAAAAAGTGGGAAATTGCTAATATTGGTAAGGATATTTGGTGGTGCATAATAAAATAAGACTTTTTTATATTTACTTTATTTTGACACTGATTATACAGCTATGTGGAACTAGATTCTTTAAAATACCTGTGCTTGCTAAAGGCAGTAAAATATTTTTAAAACTTCTGTTATTAGACAATACATCTAGCGTTTTGCTCTGTCTCTAAGAGGCACATATAAAGTGCTTTAATAAATATCACATTTATTCATTTATATAAAATTGGATATAGTTTATTGGTTATACAAACGCATCTTGAAAGCATAGTGTTTTCAATTACGATGGAATTGCGTACAGATCTATAACAATATCATAATAATAGAGCTTCTTTATATTAAAAAATACAATATCTTCGTCCCTTGAAAGCTGCTTGCTGAAAAACGAAGTTATATTTGATATGTACACCTAATTATATTAAAACATCACATTTTGAAGTAAATGGAGATGGGTCTGAAAGTATACATATATACATCATTTTTCTATTCGTTATTCGATACTTGGTTTAAACAACGACAATATAAATACATAATTAGAGAAGAAAAGAGATCTACTATCCATAAGTTGCCATAAGCCAAAAATCAAGACCCATATCCATTATAACCTTAAGAATAAAAATAGTTCTATCTGAAATATAAATAAAATTTTAGCTTAATATGCAACATTTCCTAGGGAAGAAACATAACGACATCTTATATAGATGTTATATTATAAATAAGATATAAACATACTGAATATTGGTATTTAGACAGTTGTTACTGATAGCAACCCTATAAGTTTTCCATTTGCTGGTGGTGGCGTTTTTTGACCATGGACCACCACCTCCTGCACCGAATTTTCATGGCCCTCTTTCTCTTTGTGTGTCCTGGACTTGATACTTCGATGTTTCTTTACTGTGTTGTCAAGATTATTGGCTGCTTTCCGTGATGATGACTTAAACTGTTCCTCGCTGACTTCTTCAATATTTCGTGATGCCATTAGGATCTCCTGCCTTTGTTTTCTTTCCCTAGATTTCTCCAAATGCTTCTTGCGTTCTTCTTTTGTCCAGTACCGACCGATCTAAGGAAAAATCGTAATAATTATAGTAAATGAAACTGAAATTTCAATGTACCTTAAGTTCAGAAATGGTATCGTCCTCTGTGGTTAGTCCAGCTCTTTCTTCAAAAATTTTCATTTCTCTGTTCTTCAATATTCGGTTTCTTACAGGTCTTCTGGCAATGTATCTAGTTCCATCCGGTCTTCGTTTTACCTTCCATTCCATTTGAGACTCGACTGAACTTTTATCTGGTATTGTGTTGGTGGTATAACTCTGTAAATAGTATAGTAAAGGTAACCAAGTATGTAATGGCGGAAAAAATTAGTAACCAACAAATCAGCTGAAACGTATAATCAAAAACTAAATCTTCTATATTATCTATTCATTTTTTTAATGCCTCTGGCATATATGAAATAAATAAAATAAAAATAAAGACACTTTTTTGTAGAAAATTAAATTTCAAAACTTTTTCCTTGGATCATTTTTCCTCTAAAGTAATTACTAATAGAGATATAGCTATTTTTAGTGCGTCTATGGCAGATATTAAAACTTTCTGAAGCCAATCAACTATAATATTTACATTAATAGTATAATGTTAATATAGAGTAACCAAGAATAAATTTAAGTATTTAAAAAATATAAAAATAAGGGTGATTTTCAAAAAAAATTGTCTAATTATGTCGTTTAAAATTTAGTTTTTTTACAAAAAAATGGGTCTCTAGTTTTTTCGAAAAAAAAGTTATCCAAATGGATATATCTGTAAGGCAATCCAAGGCTGGGACCGAATGGGACTTTTGAGGGGTTAAATAGCATTCCAGCTCAGATTGGTTGGTTACTAAATTCTTCAACCTCAACCTCGAGATGGACTGGGCTAAAAGATAAACGCAATTCATAAACGGGTAACTTCCATTCAACACTTATATATTTACTGTTAAATGACATAGTGAATTTACCTGAGATCCACTAACAAACTGATACTGGCTGAGACTAGGTGAAGTAAAACTAGTAGTAGGCCTTGTACTGACCACTTCAGAATTCTGCGCTACGAGTGCCTGTCTGAACAACTGTTGTTGCAGTAAAATCGTTTGTTGAAGATTTGCAACGTTTGTGTACATCGTATCAGACAGAATGTGGGCAGGACTTAATCCCATTTGCCTTGTGGGCGACGATGGGCTTACAATTTTAGAACTCGATTTAGATTTCTTTGCTTTATTTGCTACTTGGCGTTTGCACGATTCGCACGTAGTTTTGGCTTCTTTTTCTTTGGTCACATCTTCTTTTTCTTCTAGAGGGCACAGTATTAAAGTTGATCTATAAATAAAATTTATTTTTAATTTCTTCAATTAAAAATTTGATGAAATGAAATGATGAAAATTCGGTATAATTCGTGTAGTGGCCAATCAATTCGTATTATCTACTACATTTCAAATTAGAATTACATTTTTCATTATAAAAAAATATACGATATAACCATTTTTTTTTAATATTCACAGTTTCGGAGGCCTTAAAAAAAGCGACTATTCAACACCATGTGATATCCAAAGACAGAAGATCTGACAAGATCAGTAGGCGTTTAAAGCTGATGGGAATGTTGGACGAAGCCATGTGCAGATTTTGATCAGAAGAAAGAACGGAAGGACACATAATATATACCAGTGTAATAAATGTACGGTTCTTTGTACTAGGCCATGATTGGTAATATAGATCTTTACCAACTCATTGGTAAAGATCTATATGGAGCGGTTAGTTTCCAAGTTAGTCTTTTTAGAAAAAAATACGACTCGGAATGTGACCTAGAGATCAGAAGACGAAAATGTCATCTAGATATATTTAGGGATAAAAACTCTAGTAGTTTACTATGATAGATAGTAAGTAATTGATTTATTTATAGCTTTTCTATAATAAACACATACAAATTGAGAGTGGTGGATGATATAAGTAAATTAAAATAAAATATTGTTTCAAAGCTTACTGTAACATCTTACTCAATCTCGCAGTATATATTACTAGCACCTAAAAATTCAGTGGTACTCTAAATTTTATTGGGTATTAAATGAAAAATATATTCACTACTAAACATGTATCTTGAAAACAAATACCGTTTTACATATTTTTATAGTGATTGTAAGAGTGGTTACACAACAAACAAATTATTTTCAACAAAACATCTTTTATTGAATTGAAAATTCTATCCCATTTTTTATGACTTCAGATATAAAATTATTAAAGGAATATGAATGGAAAATAATAAATATGTAATAATATAAAAAAAATGTCTAGATCAAACTAGAAGATCAATTATCAATAGATATCCTACGGGTCAACATATATTTGACTTCTTAAAGAATCATTACTTTAGTGTTGAAAAGTTAGTGTTTTAGTACTGAAAATTTCTCGTAATGTAGTAATTTTAGTTATCAAAAAATGGATATTAATTACCTATAAACGTTCTTTTGCTTAGCATCCTGAGTAGCAGCAAGTTCAAACGTCAGAGGGTTACTGTTAGATGACCCTCCAGTGTTGTAAGCACTGGAACTATTTTCGTGTTCCTCCCCACTGCTATTACTCTTTGGAGGTTTCGATTTTTTCTTTGGCTCTTTTTTCTCTTCCTCTTCATTGTTCAACATTTCTCTTGCCACCCACGTGTCTTCCTGATGAACCTTCAACCACTGCTCAATCATATTCTCATCCCCAGGTTCGTAAGGATGTGAATAAATCGGTTCGACCTCACCATCGATGATTGAATCTTCTGGTATCGTCTCGTAAATATGCTCTGTATCTGATTCCGGGGGAGCTGGTATATTTGGTAACTGAGGAGGTTTGCGTTTGTCGCTTTTGAAAGAGATATTTTGCATTCGCACATCTAACTGGGAGATTTCCTGGTTAATGGAATCGATCTTCGATCGGACAAGAGAGTTAGTTAAATTAAGTTTATCGGTAAAGTGAGGTGGGACTTTGGGAGTTGTGGTCTCATTTTTCGGAGATTGCTGAATCTCCGCTTGTTGCTGAACTAGTTGTTCGATGATACTGTTTTGGTATGCGGCACTCTTGCCGTTTGGTGAAGTTAACGATTCGATTACCTCGGTGTCTAAGTATTCTTCACTCTGCACAAGAAAAAAGAAAGATTTTATTAGAACTTGGGAGATTTAAATCGATAAATGCTTGCTCCGAGCTTAAACGCAAGAGGGAGCCATAAATTCCAGCTTTAAACTCGTTCAAAATTAGAAAAACGCTTACCCTATTATAGCATCTGCTGACTAGTAAAGTAACAGCTTTCCTATTCTCAGCAAAAAGTATTTCAGTCTCTTCCTTATTTGCCACGTCTTTGCCATTAACCTTGAAAAATAAAAATAATTTATAGCGCTCTTCATTCTCTAAGCTAAAAATTGATCTTTATATTTATAACAAGCAAAATGAACCACAAATTCACCAAAATACAACAAAACACTTTATTTTCAAGACTGGACGCGCAACTATTTTTTTCGCTAACTATGTTAGCCTCATCAGCAAATGATTATAACTGCGTTAAAATTAGCTTTATTGATTGCTGATGATGCTAACATGGTTAGCGAAACGCGCGTCCATTGTTGAAAGTAAAGTATTTGCTAGTTAGATTATAGCGAATAAAAAAATTGTCTAAGTTATGCAGTATTTGATTAATCAAATAATATTTTGAAAGAAATGCGGTACATAAATTATTAAGCAATTTGTAATATAAGAGCAATAAAAAATATGGCAATATTTTATGGATACCTGTAAAATTTGATCACCCTGTCTTAATCTGCCATCTCTGTCTGCGACGCTTTGCGGCGCAATATCTCGAATATACACTTCAGTGCAAGTATCCACTTCGGAACCGGAGCTATAACACACTGTGAGCCCCAGTTTTTCGTCACTACTGCATTTTCTTAAAGTAACTTCCTGAAACAGAACGTTACACTGTATGAAACAAAATAAAACGGATTTTCCACTACAAGCAAAAAACGCCTCGTTTAAAAAATGACTTTTATTGGATACGGTTAGAAAATCTTTTGCGCAAAACTTTTTCTCTCTTGGAGTATTTTCGAGTGCTCGATAATAATTGTTCGTGCCAAAAAACTGCGCTCTTTTCTTTTAATTAAACCTTCTACTATACTCCCTATTACAGAAATAAAGATCCGATAATTTTCTAATAATCAATCCTTCTCCGTTAAATGGGGATTTCAAGCAATATGAATAGAAGAATTCATAGTAGTGTGCACTAGCCAGCATTTCATTACTTTACTTTATAATAATCATAAATCATTCTACAGTTTGAGTTTTATTATTTATAATATATTTTCGAGACAACTTTGTTAACATCAAAGAAGTTGAATACAGTTTCTTACATTAATCACACAGTTTACAATGTTGACCAGTAGCAGAAATTATCTTATTTAATCAGTAGCAGTAGTGATGAGTGAGACTGGCCTTGGTACTGCACAAAAAGCAACACCGTGCCCAAGAAGAGAAGAGATGATTGATTACCTATAACGGTAACGATGTCCCAAATAGTGAATGATATCCTGACTTCAATTTCTACTACGAACTAGGCTAAGAACTTCTGAAACATCTACAAGAATATGAACAGAAGCCATTAGCTCTGCAGTCGTCAAACAGCATCCTGAGTAGCAGCAAGTTCAAACGTCAGAGGATTGTTGTTAGATGACCCGCCAGTGTTGTAAGCACTGGAACTATTTTCGTGTTCCTCCCCACTGCTATTACTCTTTGGAAGTTTCGATTTTTTCTTTGACTCTTTTTTTCTCTTCCTCTTCATTGTTCAAACATTCCCTTGTCAACCACGTGTGTGAAACTGTCTCCATCTGGATCGACTCTAAGAAGCGAATAGAACGAATTTTTCATAAGAGAAACAAGGCTGGAATCATCGAAATAAGAGAAAGGGTGCATCTACCAGGTGCCTTGTGAATGCGGTGAGTTGTATATTGGAGAGATTAAACGTCCTCTAAATGTACAACTTAACGAGCATAAAAAACGTGTACAAAAAGGTGAAACAATGAAGTCAATAGTAGTAGTCTCTGCACATACTGTAATATGAATTAGAATTTAGAATTTAGAATGAGTGGGAGGGGGGTTAACCACTTCGACCTTACAGATCCATTGTGTCCCCCTTTCTTGAATCATAACTCATCATACAGTCCCAGGGCTTTGACAAAAGCCAGTATCTGGGACGGTTTTATAGAGGGTAGTTCTCCATCTCCAATATCAGTCGTACCAAAATTCATGGCACGAATGGTTGTCGTCTCGGCGCACTCAGTGATGAGGTGTACTGGTGTTTCCCCATCTTCCCCACAGAATCTGCATTCGCCGTTTCTTCTTAGTTTCAATCTACTGAGGTGTTCATTGAGGAGACAGTGTCCTGTTAAAAACCCCGTGACAATCCGAAGATTGTTCTTACTCAGACCCAGGAAGATCTGTGATTTTTCTTGATCATAAGCCCTCAGAAATACTGTAATATGAAGGTCGGTTATGATTTTCAAAAGGGCCGCAATATTGGACAGGCGGAGTTTTAGATTTTTCTTGAAAACTATGAGTGAACATTATGATTATGTAGGTAGTGAATGGGGCACAATTATTAACAGCAGAATATTATAGTTGGGTCTAATTATCTTAAATGCTAGAAAGCTACATTTTGAAAGGCGTATAAAATACAATGATCTAGTTTGGTCCTCACTGAAAATAGTAAAATTACTGTGGATAATTGATGTCAAATACATTATTATATAAATACTATGTGCATTAAATTAATATGTTTCAGAGGGAAATAGTGGATTATTTATTGTTTTATTATATGTATTGTTATTGTCGCATTAGTTGAATTTTGATGTAAAATGTTATCATTATTAGATAAATTAAAATTTGAAATTTAAATAATGCCTCAAAATAAACGAATTAGTATCAATTTGTCATTTAGTGGCGTTTATATTAATGGAATACAACGAACGTAAAATATGACAATAATGACTCTTATTTACACAAATAAAAACCTTTTCTTATATTTTGAACAGTTTTTTTCCAAAATAAGATCAAAATTCTCCTGCATGATTGTAAGTCAACTAAACCAAACAACAGTTACTTTTTTATCTTATGCTAATTCTAACAACTACAACGTGTGATTTGAACCATGAAATTTCAACACTAATAGATGGTGCTCGCAAAATGTCAACTAACGTGCAGCAACGAAAAGCAAACTGTGCCATAATGGCTGTACCAACAAAGCGCTAATTGAAGCACCATTGCTTACTTGTATATATTTATATAATTTTCGTGAAAATTCCAACAGGATTTGAGATAATAACAGAATTTTAAGAATCCTTGTACCATTTAAAAAAATATTAGAAAAAAATATAAAAGGTTGGAAATAGAAACTAATTTTAAAGTATTTCCCAACTTGACTATATTATGTTTGTCCGTTTTTGCCAGACAAAAAACAGCTTTGCTGTAGTTTTCTTTAAGTTACATGAGTGAGCACAATGTATTTTTTCGCCCAACCGTAATATGTTATTTTGATGTAAGAGGTCAATAGGAAATGATCTCTTATATGACAGATATCGTGAAGACTCGCTCCCTGCACATTCCATTATTTTCTTCCACTTCTTTGTACTTATCGATATTGGAGGACGACCACAGATTATTTATCGACTTTTCGGGCCTTTCAAAATACCATTTCTTTTTCTAAACATGTTTTGTCAATAAAAAATCGTTTATCAGAAATGTTTCTTCTTTTTTCTACTGCCGTACCTTAAACGAAGTTTTCATTTCCTCTTTGTTGTATTTAAAAATAAATCTGTCTATTAGTAAAGCTATTTTTAAGATGTGTACTATTATTTACAGCTTCAAAAATGTCTTCTGGGTATTTCGCCACTGTAAGAAAATCTACAAAATAAAATAGTTTATAAACAGACACCAATTTGTCAGCGGTATTTTACTAATAAAACAATTCGGACAAAAAATATTTAATATCTCAGGTGGTATATCTCCACCGGTCCTCGGAAGTAAAAAAAATAACAAAAAAACTATTTAAAATATCTAAATACAACTAATCAAGAACGCTTATTTATTTTTGTATCCTTTAGGCAAATTTGTTTTATTAGTAAAATACCTTTAAAAAATTGGTCTCACTTTTCAATACCGCTGACAATAATTGTAGATGTTTCTGGCGAGAGAATTACCCAGGAGATATTTTTGAAGAAATGAATCCGCAATGTTTTAGACATTATGTACTATTTTTTACTTGCCCGCTTAGTTATTAACAGCAAACTATACCGTGTATGAAAAATATTGGTACATAGAGAGCTTCAATTATATTTAATGGCCAAAAACACTACTGATATTGATATAATTTAATTTTATCCATTAAAGATGACAAGCTGTTCTTTAGATAATGCATCGTAATGGCCCAATCTATCATAAAATATAAAAGAAAATGGAATGAAGAGAAAAACAACAATATCTAGTTCAAAGAGACGCAGAAAAAGTGAAGATTGCGGATAGAAGAAATATGATTCGAAAGGAATAAAAGACAATGAAATTACTTAGAAAAAGGAACCTGCCAAACAGGATTAGTATGCATGGAAAATTTAAAACTAACAGAGCATTTGCCTAAATTTAAATTTGAAAACAAAATGTTACCGATGCGGTAGTGGTATTATTATGTAAATGAAAGAGCAGTTTTAAAACACTTAAAGGAAAAGAAGAACCAAACGAAACAGCCCTATTTATTATTAAATTTCGGAAGGCGGAATGGGAAAAAAGGAAACCTGATACTGATTTAATTTAATATGCATTTTTTAACAGAAGGGTCGGATATTAAAATCCACGTGACACTTTTGCAGGGGCTACAACACACTTCGTAATTCTAACTAACCTAAAGAAAAGGATCGGTTTGAATAATTCATAAGTTTGCTTTTTATTAGTACAAAAAAACGTATCACTGTATCTTGCAGATTTTCTTTTAGAAAAATGATTTCCCCAACTATCTGTACTTAGTGTTGTTCAATAAGCAGTACTTTTTAGAAATCTAAGTTGTACAGGATGATGCAACGATAACAATAGTATCAAAATAAATATCCTCAATCTAATAAGAAAATCTAAATAGTTTTTCGCCAAATTCTTAAAATGAACGATTTATTTCTAACCGATTTCGAATATTTTGTCAGTACTTGGATAGAATATTTACAAGAATTCAATACATTTTCATCTAAAAGCGTAAACCCTAACAAAAATAAATAAAACCTCTAGAGATTGTTAAAATGCAAAGAATGTTAAGATATCTTTTGAGATTTCTTCGGCACTAAATTCAGTGTTACTGATCTTAATCCACTATAGCCGGTGGCAAAATACTTAAGACTTTATAAAACGGAAACGGAGCAGCCGGCGTATTGTCACTTCTGTTGCGATATTAAATTTATCGTTCTATATAACTCCTAATAAGACAGGTATATATCGTCACAATTTAAATTAAGTTCAAAATTACAGCTATTGACCATAACAAATATTGATAATAAAAGATTACCTTATCTCCCACAATAAGTATTTAATTGTACATGTCTGAAGTACAAGTTAAATTACAAGAAAATACATCTGCTCAGTTTTTTATAGGCGATGGTACTGAAAGTAATTTACCAGAGCAGAGCAGGCCCTAGACACTCAATAGTAATTTTATGGAACTACAAATTTAGTTTCTTCCGCATCGCCAGGTGGCGCAAAAGATATTAAAAAGTACAGGTTTCTAATTTATATATGAAGGTGACATGACAGCCTCTATATTTACTACCATCTATGGTCTAGTTTTGGTCTAGTTGTCAAAATGTTGGTGATCCGTCAACAAGAACGGTAAACTAATAGGATTGCTCATCCTCATAAGACGTACGTTCGCCTCTTCCCGCGCTTCAGCTGACAGTTGTGACGTCATTGTAGCCCTTGTCAAAGCCTTTGTGGCCTTGTCATGATAGTGTGTATTATTAGTTGCCTATGGTAAACTTATAAAAATAACAGCTGAGAAATTTTGAGTTAATTATTTTGTCAATTTTAAATGTGAAAAAGGTGTCTTTAAAGTTTTTAGAGCTATAGAGTGTATAAATACGTTCATTTTGTGTTGTGGATTGTGACAAAGTGCATACTAAGTGCCCACCATTTTGTTTATTAATTATTTTGAAGCAAAATATGGAAGTACTCTAAAAAGAATGCTTGCAAAAGGTGATGCTGGGACCTGCTGTTCTTAAAAATGCATTATCCGAGTATTTAATACGATTTATACAGTTAATTTTCTTTACTGCATACATATAAGGTGTTTAAATAAATAAACTAAATAATGAACGTTTTGCATTCGGTAACCAATAATGCACGTCTGTATTATTGGTTGCCGGATAAGGGCTAATAACTATGACAAGGGCTACAATGACGTCACAAAGCGAGTAGTTTTCGCATGCACCTGGCGGACACTTTTGGCTGAATGAGCTATGTCCTATTATGTTAACTGTTCTTGATCCGTCAAGTTATTTTTAATTCATTTTCAAATAATTATTAATTCAGATATTCCTGATTTGCCGGAAAGTTCGGTGATTTGTGTTTATAGTTTATGTTTTTATTCATTTGTGCATTTTGATATTTACAGTCGATCATTATTTTCGTGCTGGATACTAAACATTTTTTATTAAAGACATTTTAGACATCTTAGAAATAATACATTTATGAACAAACTAAAAAAATGTTTAATCATAAATAAGTAAGTACATAGTTGGTAATATAGTATGTTTAGTAATAGTTAAGTACTAGTCTATACTATATTATAATTTATTTGTTAAATCAAAAAATAGGCGGTATGTGCTCTATTGTTGGTGTTTAAAATGTATGTTTTCATAATTTTATTTTAGTTTTGAATGTGTTACACTTTTTAATGATCAAATAAAACATAAAATATAGTAAACAAGTCTATATTTATTATTTTATATTTTACAAGGAATAATTTTGCGCTTGAATAACGTTACCGTTTTAGTTAGCGTTAATAAACAACGGAACGCTAAAATTATGCTATGCAAAAACTCTCCATTAGTTTCTTCCGGATCACCAGGTGGCTCTAAATGACCGACCCATTTGTTTTATATCAGTGTCCAATCTATCTCTAGTACGTGACATTAGTCTATGGAGCAGAGGAAGGAAAAAGTTCATAGGAGAACATTCACCAAAAAATTCACGGCAGACTGGATAAGCAAAGACAAAAAGACAGTCAAAGCTGTAGTGGGTCTACTAGCAGGACATTGTAAGTTTAATAAGTTGGGTAATGGTGTGGATCCGGTGGCTGACCTTGAAACGAGTTTTTGCTGCATATAGTCACAGACACTACGCATGCGCACATCTTCGATGTTGCCAGATTGTGAATTATTTTGGAATTATTTTCAGTAGAAAACAAATATGTGCTTTTCAGTGTTTTTTTGTCAATATATACCGTATGGTCGAAAAAACGGCGTCCAGTTGTCTGGGAAATGACGATTGAGGACATTTCCATAAAATGACAGCGATCTTCATTTCATAGTCATTGCTGACGCTATTTTTTTCAATCATAGTACGCGGTATATTATTTTAATATTTCGCACAACACGTGAACGCTTATTATGTATTTTCAGTCAATAAAATTATATAGAAATAAAACTCTAGATTCCTATCTAGATTATTATGCTACGTTTAAAAAGTGCTTTATTAAAAATTCGGGAAATTAAAAGGGATGTGTCCAAATTTTTCTTTTTTTAATTTTTAAATGCTGTAGCTCCATGTTATGTTCATAATAGATTTTTTTAACATTCCATCAAAACTACGGAGGCCTTAAAAGGCCTTTTAGCCTCCGTAATTAAAATTGTAGAATCAGCTTCAGCAACATTAACAGTTACCTTGTTTAATTCTGTCTATACATATATTGCATTAATTTTTCTGCTACATTAAGATTTCTCTATTCTTACACCTAATTTATGTGATTTTCTTAGCATATATGATTTATAAACCATATTTTTCCTAATGGAAGGATGAATAGGATATGCAAAATTAAGATATTTTAACATTTATTTTCCAGACCAAGCATAATATAGTATTAAGATGAAGACATAACAAATATTATAAGAAAGATCTTAATATAAATCACAAACTAAGTCTTAATTTAGTCTTGTATTTCTATTATTATTATTATTCTTATAAAACTAATAAGATCAAAACTCAACCTTCACCATATTGTCAAGATTTGGCATTATAGGAAACAAGAAATTACAGTAAATTAAGAAAAGAATAACAAAGTACACGATATTAAATACTGTAATGTATTTTACGATACAAACCATCTCCCTTCTAAAGAGAAAAAGATAAAACATAAAGCTTATTTTAGTCTTATCAACACACTCTTCGATAAAATATATGTCTAAAATTGCTATTAATCCACTAACTTGATATTTTTAAGAAATTATGATACAAATAGTATAATCAAAGTATATTATATTATAGTAACATTATAGGTAAGATGTTACCTCTAACTCCCATTGACGTGTATTGTTCTATGTATAAGACTCGTCATGGTAGTATTTCAAAACATCAATACATATAATCAAAAATATTGTTGCCTGTAAATAACTAGAAATTAAATAACTTGAAAGAAATAAAATAATTCTAATAAGTTTAAAACCATTAAGAAAAAATCCGTAAATGATAAATTTTATTCTAATGTAAACATATAAATAAATGTTATTATTATTACAATTTTATACCGTATGATCGAATAAAAACGGCGTCAGCGATGGCTATGAAATGAAGATCGCTGTCATTTTATATGTAAATTTATATAGGAAATGCCATCGATCGTCATTTCCAAGCCAACTGGACGCCGTTTTTATTCGATCATACGGTATATTATAATACTTTCATTTCACAATCTTCATTATCCTTCTTACCTTAATTTTGGATATCAAGATAAATCTGAAATTATAGAATTTGTATTATTATTCATTAACACGCAAAAAAAAAAATTTCAAATGCAAATAATTCGAAAATAAACTGCAATTTAGCAACATCGACGATGTGCGCTTGCGTAGTATCGATGATCAAAAGCAGCAAATATGGGCTTCAAGGTCAGCCACCGGATCGACACCTTTACCATAAGTTGATATGAGCCGTGGAGATTTTGTCAATCTGAATTTGAATCTGAAACTAGCCAATTAACAAAAAGCTGAAAGGTTGAGTCTATAAGTTGCTAGACTTTTTGAAAAGTATAGAAAGGGCCCTACACGTAACATCCGAGAGATTTGGACTGTATTGTCCTTAGATCTCATCGAAGAGATGAGATCTGCGATCCTTCAGCATGCTGAATATTTTTAACTGCACAGACCAATGGCACATACCACACATTTGGCGGGAACTGTATTAGACTATCGACTTGCGAAATTATCTTTTGTAAAATCTGAACGTGTAGTGTGAAAAGATCGCTATCTATTTGGTCTTATGATCTGAACTGTGGGATCAAATTTTGGCATGCAGATTGTTGCGTGTAGGGTCCCTTTTAGACTGGAGATTGTAACCTAAGGATCTACCCTCCATACCTAAGGATCAGAAGAGTCCCAAAACAGATCTGAAAAGGTCCCAGTGTAACAGGCCGATAGCTACCTTAAAAATATAATTTAATGAAATGCATGTTGTAGGAAAGGCAATTACAAAAATAACCACAGAACAGTGGACAAATCTCTAGATTGACGTAATTTACCTGATTAACTACGTGTAGTTTTTCTTCAAAAACTACGTCTTTCCCCGTTCATTAACTGGTAAAGGTGTGGATCCGGTGGCTGACCTTGAAGGCCATATTTGCTGCATTTGATCATCGATACTACGCAAGCGCACATCTTCGATGTTGCCAATTTGCAGTTTATTTTCGAATTATTTGCAGTTGAAAAATTTTTTTTGAGTGTTAATCAATAATAATACAAATTCTATATAATTAATTTTATAATTTCAGATTTATCTTGATATCCAAAATTAAGATAAGAAGAATAATGAAGATTGTGAAATGAAAGAATTATGAATATATAAAATTGTAATAATAATAACATTTATTTATATATTTACATTAAAATTAAAAATTATCATGTACGGATTTCTTCTTAATGGTTTTAAACTTATTAGAATTATTTTATTTCTTTCAAGTTATTTAATTTCTAGTTATTTACAGGCAACAATAGTTTTGATTATATGTATTGATGTTTTGAAATACTACCATGACGAGTCTTATACATAGAACAATACACGTCAATGGGAGTTAGAGGTAACATCTTACCTATAATGTTACTATAATATAATATACTTTGATTATACTATTTGTATCATAATTTCTTAAAAATATCAAGTTAGTGGATTAAGAGCAATTTTAGACATATATTTTATCGAAGAGTGTGTTGATAAGACTAAAATAAGCTTTATGTTTTATCTTTTTCTCTTTAGAAGGGAGATGGTTTGTGTCGTAGAATACATTACAGTATTTAATATTGTGTACTTTGATATTCTTTCTTTCTAAATTTACTGTAATTTCTTGCTATAATGCCAAATCTTGTCAATATGGTGAAGGTTGAGATTTGATCTTATTAGTTTTACACCTGTGTTTATACAAGACCAAATTAAGATTAGTTTGTGATTTATATTAAGATCTTTCTTATAATATTTGTCATGTCTTAATCCTAATACTATATTATGCTTTGTCTGGAAAATAAATGTTAAAATATCTTAATTTTGCATATCCTATTCCATCCTTCCATTAGGAAAAATATGGTTTATAAATCATATTATGCTAAGAAAATCACATAAATTAGGTGTAAGAATAGAGAAATCTTAAGGTAGCAGAAAAATTAATGCAATATATGTATAAGCAGAATTAAACAAGTTAACTGTAAATGTTGCTCAAGATGATTCTACAATTTTAATTACGGAGGCTAAAAGACCTTTTAAGGCCTCCATAGTTTTGATGGAATGTTAAAAAAAAACTATTATGAACATGACATGGAGCTACAGCATTTAAAAATAAAAAACAACTTGGACACATCCCTTTTAATATTTACCGAATTTTTAATAAAGCACTTTTTAAACGTATAGCATAATAATCTAGAGCAATTAGATTAATTATAGGAATCTAGAATTTTATTTCTATTTAATTTTATTGACTATAAAAATACATAATAAGCGTTCACGTTTCACGTGTTGTGCGAAATATTAAAATAATAATACCGTATGATCGAAAAAAAACGGCGTCCAGTTGGCTGGGAAATGACGATCGATGACATTTCCCATATAAATTTACATATAAAATGACAGCGATCTTCATTTCATAGCCATCGTTGACGCCGTTTTTTCTCGATCATACGGTATAAATAATATACCGTGTACTATGATTGAAAAAAATAGCGTCAGCGATGACTATGAAATGAAGATCGCTGTCATTTTATATGGGAAATGCCCTCAATCGTCATTTCCCAGCCAACTGGACGCCGATTTTTCGATCATACTGTATATATTGACAAAAAAACACAGAAAAGCACATATTTGTTTTCTACTGAAAATAATTCCAAAATAACTTGCAATCTGGCAACATCGAAGATGTGCGCATGCGTAGTGTCTGTGACTATATGCAGCAAAAACTCGTTTCAAGGTCAGCCACCGGATCCACACCATTACCCATTAACTACATGAAAACTACGTTAATAAACTATGTATTGATATTATGAATAATTTTGCTTTGTATGAGGGGTCTAAATAATATGATGTGTGTGAATATTATATTTAAAGCCATATTTCTTCTGTTTTCTTAAATACATTATGTGTTTTTCTAAAGCTTCAACTTATTATAACCTCACCTCAAACCTTTGACATTTGAAAGTTACATACATATGTTACATAAACTACACCCTCTACATAAACTACCTTAACTACATGTAAAGTAGTTTATGTAGTTTTTAAAAGTAACATGTAGTTTTCCGAACCCTGGTTGCAGGTCCAGTTTATTTCCATTATTATAGTTTTTGCTTTCAAAAATGTTGTTCATGTTATAAAAAATCAATAATAATCAATATTTGGTATGTTTTGCTTACCACATGACATGATGGGCATAACTTCTGACATATATGCCATAGAAGAATAAACACATAATAATCTGTATTCCATAATCTATATCTATGCTATTTGTAAGTTTTCTGTTGTGTGCTATTTGTTTTTTGGTTATGCATGTAAGTAAATTATAATTTTTAAAAATAAACATATAAATTTCAATGAAAAGTAACACAAATTCTAAAGCTTTTTCATTCTTGCTGACATAAGAATAAACCAAAATGATATTCGTTTAAAAGTTAAATTAAACGTGTAAAGTTATACGGATAAAACGTTTTTAAAGTTTTTTATTTAGGTGAAATCAGTATCGTGTTAACAAATTTAAAGTGCTCTCTTGGAGAGGCTGAATAGGCCGAACAGAATACTTTTTTAGTTAGTTCACAGAAGATTTGGTAACATTTTTGTGTTAAAAACACCCAAATATATATTAATCTAGAATAGGTAATGAGCGAGATCGCTGCTTTACTTTACGGATTTTTCTTTCTTCGTCAAGCTCGGGTTTTTCCTGATAGGTCATATCGCATTTTGTCAACCAGCTATTCACAAAATCTCTCCTTTTTTCAACATAGTTTAGCAGGGTATGTAATTCATCCAAACATATTTGATATTTTCTTTTATGCGCCTCCAGTAACAGTTTCTCATACTGATCTTTTAAATTTTTTCCCTGGTCAGGCAAAGAGTCAATTAGCTTTCTAAAAATTATTAAATATATGTCAAAGAGCTTAATAAACATGAGAAGTTCCACAAGATCTATGAAATCTCAGTTTTTATTAGTAATTGTGTATAATATACGAATTGGCAAGTTCAACTTACTTGTTCTTTAAAATTTTCTCAGTATGCTTCAATAAATCTTTCAATCTTTTGTCTGTAAGGATGCTTATGTTGAAATTATCTCTGAATATCGAAATTGTATTCATTTTTCCTACTTTTGGGAGTTTTTAAGACAAAAAATACGGTGCGAACTTAAACGTCATAAACTTAACGTTTTGACGTTACAAAATTGTGAAATTGACATTCTCCAAAGAGGTTAACAGAATTACACCTATACAGAACCTTTAAAAGTTATACTTGTTATCCAAATAACTAAAGTACAACGATTTTTATATTTTTAAATATTTCAAAAGAAAATAAATAGTAAGAAATAAAGATGGAAATTTAAGATTTTTCATAACTCTCTGCTGAAGAGATAAAAGCATGTTATATCTAATATTGGCATAACAATTTAAACCTCTGTATAGTTTTTAGCTGGCAGTTTCTTGAG
This sequence comes from Sitophilus oryzae, assembly GCF_002938485.1. Lineage (NCBI taxonomy): Eukaryota > Metazoa > Arthropoda > Insecta > Coleoptera > Curculionidae > Sitophilus > Sitophilus oryzae. The sequence continues at coordinate 7,475,863 of NW_022146479.1, forward strand.
CCGTTGGATAAATATATGGAGATAATGGATAAAATCAAAAAAACAAAAGACAATTCAAAATGGAAAAAGTATGGAATTTGGCTAGTGTAAAGAAAGATACTACAGTAGGAACAAACGAGGAATTGGTCATCTTGAAGCTTACTTTTCCGTTACTGATTACATACGTATGAGGAAATTTGTTAAAATAAAGAGATTTTTATGAAAATATAAGATAATATGGTTTGCATCAAACAACTAATGAAAGGTAAGGAGTAGCACAAAAATTAAAAGCTAAAATATAGTTAAATATTACCTATCCTAAATATAAGAGGCTTCAATTTTCTAGTATTTTGTGGTTCTAAGATGTCTAGAAGCTAGTTTATTTAGCTAAACTCTAAATGTTATCAGACCTCCGTTTACAGTGTTTTCACTGGTATTGAGAAAAATCTTCTCTCTGAACTTTTGCTGAAATTTGTATTTTCCCAATACAAAACGATGGTTTTGTATGTTATAATTTTTTCTAAACTTTTAAACTGAATTTTTAATTATATTGTTGGCAGTACTCATATTTCCTTTTTTTCATTTACATTCCAATTTTGATTGATTACACTGGGCAACCCCAAAATTTGTTAAGAAATGTAAGTTTTATACAAGATTAACAAACTAAAAGTTATTATCCACAGTGTTATCAAACAATATTATAGAACTAACTGAGGGGTCTGTATCATAGCTTAAAGCTGAGGATAATCTCTGTAATATTTCTGATTATGGTCACTGTCCCTAGAGAGAAGTACCCCTGTAACTTGATGCTGCCCGTTTAGGCTTCTACTGTATTGATTATTTACCCCAAAATTTTCTAGCTAAGACAAAAATTGATCTTGAAATTGTGTGTAAATTACATATTATTTTCTACACCACACATTTCTAATGAGGAAACAAATAATCTAAAAAACTATTTACACTAGATTGTTATTCCTTTAATGCCGTTGGCTTTAAAGCCGCTAATTTACAAGAAAATCATGACATTAAAGCAAAAAAGAACAAAAAACAAAAACGTATTATTACTAATAACTTTTTCTAACGTCGAATGGCCTGGTATCTAGCTTTTTACATTCCACGGTAATTTTCTTTCGACTGTGACAATTTAACTGAAGATAATTTAAAATTTTCCAGCCTAAATAACAAGTAATTAATGAGCCATTTCTTTATATCGGGGATACTCGTCTAACTGTTAATAGAAGTAAATAAGAAAACAAACAAACAAAAAAGAAACAAGTAAACAATTGGTTGGAGGTTCTACATTTCCGGCATCTTGATGGGCATATACCTTTTTATTGCCCATAGTAATGAGAATAATAATTACCTATCTGCATGATTTGTATTTAACATGGTTTAATAGATTAATCCTAGGCTAAATTACGGGGTCACTTCATCCATACGTTTAATTTTAAGGTAATTTGTTCTCATCGACACAATTACCTTTTTAATATTACATAATTTACCTCTTGTTACAATTAAAATATAGGTATTGATTTATCAAATATTATTCATTAAAATTGACAATATATTTCAGCTTTAAAATAATTATTTCCGTACAAATCAGATATAATTTCAGAATTTGAAATGAGAAAATATATATAATAAGAAAGATTTTTATTGTTATCTGAAAAACAGCTTAATATTTGTTTAGTTTTAAGGTAACTATTATTACAATACGACTGTAAAGTCCCTTTGGTAAGTTGTAATATAAAGAAAAGTACATAAAAAATAAATAATTACTCATATTTTATCTTTGAACTTCTTCGCAATGACTAATAATATCAACATAGATTAAATTTTCAATTAGTGTACTAAAAATCAATAAACTAGATTTTGTTCCTACAAAGTAGTTGAGTATTTATCAAATCGTTTGCTTGAAATCTATTATCATTCTAGGGCTGGGTATACATATGTATAGGAACAAATAATTCGGTATTTTTTTAACATAAGAGTCTATTACGCTGTAGTGTTCGGGATGCTCTCAGGGGTCGGGTAAAGCGGGTGTGTGGCCAAAGGAAATATATATTATATTTCAGAAATCTGCCTAAGGCTTAGCCCGATCCTGTCGTATGAAGCCACACCTAAAATTCCAAACACGGCTGCTTTGATTAAGGCTTGATTAAGGTTTGCAGAGCTTCAGCATTTGCCATCAAATAGCGAGCAATTTGTTACAAAACCATATAAATTATATATCACTGTAATCACAAAACTTCAATCTATTTCTGTATTGTAACGGAATATTAAATTATGTCTTTATTTTTGCGAAAATTTACTCCAAACATAAGGAATATTTTGTTGATGCTTGACCATCAAAATCTTAAAAATAAAGCAGTTGTCGAAAAATGTGCTACAATACGGATATAGTATAATTCTTCATCTTTAATTTCCTTCTTCGTTTGCGTAAAAATACCTAGCCAGTTTTACATAAAACGTTAAATGCGGTTATTTTGCTACTTTTTTGGACTAGTGAAATGGACTCTTAAGCATTTAATCATTGTACTTTTTAAGTAAAAAATAAAGATTTCAGTTAACGTCTCCTTTTTGCTGCCAAAGCTAATCTGGACGGGGCCACTTTGTTTACGCGGAATCCGAACCCCGGTCCTCGGCCATAACATGGTCAATGGCCTACCGACTTGGCAAGTGTCTAAATCGACTCTTGCTCACGAGATATCCGATCTCATCCGGCCTCGAGCCGGCGTGATTGAGCAGTGTGTGTCAACAGATGTTACACTTTTGCCTTTATAGGACAACAGCACGATACAGAGTTTCGAACCGATCACCCGTCCATCCACTAGTATCGCCTTACGTCGCTTAACTTCGGTGTTCTAATGGGAACCGGTGTTTCGACGTAGCTGGGCCGTTGCCTGTACTTTTTAAATCGTAGTCTTATATACTCGTAGCTACGAATATAACACTGTATAAGCATATTAAGCTATCGAATCTCGTCAATCTTAAGCATAGTATAGACCATTAAACAGTCATAATCGCTCTGAGTAAGAACTCTAAAATCGTCAGACAATCGCAATGTAAAATTTAAATATAAATTAAATGCTCTACAGAAGTGTCATTCTTTGGCCAATTTTTCTTTGCTGTCGAGTGATTTTTCTGTCATCAATCTAATCATCAACTAGACCGCATGAAGCCTCGTCCGTCAAATAAATAAATTGATTTTCGGTTTTTCCTTGTCTATGAAAAGCACTGGAAACTTTTGTTGGAAACCTAACTAGAAGGGTATGAAAAAAATATTCTTTTTATTTCGTACAATGAAGCGGGGTTTCGTTAGAGGAAATTACATATTTAGAAAAAAAAAAACTGTCGTCAGATGTCTTAATAGATCTTTTTTTTTGTTAACAGGAAAAAGCTTTTAACTGAAAATCTTCTCGAGTTGAAGAAGTAACCAGTGAGAATGGGCGTTTTTTTATAACCGATTTTAATCCAAATAATAAAAAAGTGGAATATCTTAATTTGATACCCCGTTGTGCAGGAGATGTTATATTTTTACGCCTTAAGGATATTTTTTTCATACCTCATAGTATCTATATAAAAAAAATCTACTCATAAACGCCAATGCCACGAAGGAGTGATGGGCGGTGGGTAAATATCCAACGGGTATAATAAAGAAATTTGGGTATATATCTGGTATATACCCAGAAGGTGTAGGGTATATACCAACTGAGAGAATATTTCGTCGGAGAACCCCCATCTAAAACTCGATTATTCACCTAATCTAAATTGAACTGTCTGCGTTGTGCTATATTTCCGATACAATTAATTCTATGATTATTCTGGTATATACCCAAGTAAAAATGTTTATTTTGTTAACTTACTATAACAAATTTTAACAACAATTTGTTGTTATTTTACTTATCTTAACCCACAAAGTCTGCACAATAGACTTAATTATATCAAAAATAATGCACAACGCAGACCGTTTAATTTAGGTTAGGGGAATATTCCAATTCTACAAGGGGATTCCTCAACAAAATATTCCCTCAATGGGTATATGCCCTACACATCCTGGGTATATACCCAAATCTCTTTATTATACCCATTGGGTATTTACCCACCGCCCATCACAACCACTAAGCCTATATAATATGATTAGCTGGTGAAATTTGACCTGCGTAATTGCGGACACTTTGTATAGTTCTGTAATAATACTGAATTTCGACTATTATATACGAAGAATTATTATTTAATTTGGTAGATAACATGATTTTTTTTTATTTCATAAGGCCCTTTAGAATAACTAAAATAAATGCAAATATTAGATCTATATTTCAATTAAAATAATATTAGAATTGGTGAAAAGTTTTTTTAACAGATAAAGAAGTAATAAACGTTATAATATTGATAGATGGAATATATTTTTTCAGTTTTAATAATTAATTTAAACTAGAATGACCTATAAGGCTTTGAACCGAATAGTCGAAATTATTTATTTATTAAAATATAATTTTTTATTTTCGCCCTTTATATTTTTCATGAAAATATGGAATTTATAGAAAGCTGAGAAATAATTAATAATTGGCAAAAATAATATTTAATATGGGAGATTGAAAATGATATTTTCTTAAATGTAACTGAATGGAGATTTTATTATAAGGGTATTTTTGTTGGAAATGGTCATAGTGCCTAAAAGCATTTTAGTAAAACGTATCAGGAACCCTTATTTTTATTGAAAGTTTTGTCACATTTCTCTTATTTAATGCCAGGAGTTTATCTTTATATTTTCCCTCTTTTTATTTCTATTGTTATAATATTATGAACAGATAAAATGAAGAGATAAGAATGCCACGACGATATTGGCATTATTTAGGAACCCAAAATATAAAAGTTTTGTGTTGCTTTTATTCTAGTTTAATTCAAAAAGTTTTTGCCGCCACAAAAATATAACTAAAATAAAACAAACATATCTAACAGAATAAAATAGATGAAAACGTTTTAATGTGTTTGTAGTAAAACTTTCTCATTACAAACATTCTGAATTAAATCTAAGCACGGTTTGCTGTTTCATTCTGTTAGATATTAATTAAAATTAGGTAAATGTTTCATTAATATTTTATAGCTACATAAATATACTTTTGGAATACATAAAGAAGCAAACGCCATTATTTTAGATAGGGGAATAAAGTAAAAATTATTTTAGGTAGTATGTAGTAATTCACCGTGAAACTCAGTTTGGAACCATAGGGATGATAAAGGCGGGTGGGAATATAAGGGACGTTGTACATGACAGATTCATTTGAATTCAAGCACTTCAGAACCCAAACCTTACAGCTACTCAAATAAGAAATGAACTGCTAAATGTTCACCAAGTAAATGTCAGTGCTCAAACTGTTAAGAACAGATTACATGAAGATAGACAATTAAGGTTATTATATGCAAATATATTAAATCACACATTATATTTTGAATAATAGTTTTTGTCTAAATATTCAATTCTTTGCTATCACCCTAAATTATTTCATTATCTGCTTTTGATTAAGCAGATAATGAAATATTCAATAGCAAACTTCCGGAACTAGTAGTTTGCAAGGGGCTACATGTAAACATTACCTCTTACTTGCAAAATAAATCGTGACCATATTGCAACTACTATGCACACGATCTGTTCTACGGGAAACAACAGTAAACTGAAAATATGTCATTTTGAAGAAACACTATACCGCTTTTATGTACATAAATAAATAAAATAACTATAGAAATCGGGAAATACCTGAAGAAGGTCTTGTACAATACAAATATCTTGACATTTGAAAACAGCTATACAATAACACTATACAGGGTGTCCCAGAAATAAGTGCAAGTATTTTAACTGGTAGTATAGTCCAACCCCAGAAACATGCATGTTTTTTTTTGCGGTTTTTTTCGCGGAAATTTTTTTTCAAAATTCGGAATTTTTGGAAAAAAATTTTGGAATTTTTTTTAGTTTTTAGTTAAAAAACATAATTTCTTGATAATATGGCAACATAGGTAGTAGATTAAATTTACAAGAAAGAAAATCCACAAAAAATTAAGTGATTCTCAAAATTTGAGCAAAAAATCATTTTTTTTTTGGAAATTAAAACCAGTAAAATAACTCCGTTATTTTGGACTTATTTCAAAAATGATAAAGAGAAAATATGTTTCTTTTATCGAGAGCTACCACCCCTTAAAATACTTGCACTTATTTATGGGACACCCTGTATAAAGATCATACACATCTCGACTTATCTGGAGTTCGAAATATTTTTAGTTCAATTAAGTTTCCTTTTTAATCTCCATAAATATTTTTCATTGTCAGTGTACAAACAAAATAATGTTTACTTATTTTAACTCCTTGAAAAAGCATTGCAAGATTTTCTTCTGCTATAGATATACATTTATAAGTCTAATTTAAGTTAAGTCTATGTAAATTGTGATTTTTGCTTTCAGAATAAGTATTGATAAACAAATATATATTATTATTAACAGTTGACTTCCTTAAGTAAAAAAATATTTATTAAAAACAGTAGAAAAAGTGCCATGATTTATAATATTTTAGTTCAAAATTTGACATATATTTTAAACGTTTTTATACTGATTTTAACAAAAGGAAAATAAATCTTTTTCTGTGCAACGAACAGCATGTCAGCTAAATACCGGTTTTCTCGTAATTACTTGTCATAACAACGTACAATTAAAAATAAAGTACAAAACATAAATTGACTTCTTTTCGAGTTTAAACTCCACTTTAAATATTAAAAAAATCTACTTTATATAGACTGCTTACTTTTTATACTCATCAGCTCATTGTAGTTAAATCTCTACGGCAAGTTGCTTTTCTTTAATCTTTTGTAAAAGAGATTATATTATAATATTGTTCTACTAAATTCAGATAATAAAATGTTACTGAACAAGAGCATATATAAAACCGGACATACGACATAGACATTTAATATAATTTTGGAGAATCATGAAGAAATTAAATGTTGACTGTCCCCTGTTGCCATCCTCCTCCAACTGATACAGATTTAATACTTGACGAAGAGAATATAGCCTCAAGAGATCTACTTGGACCTTCAGATAACATCAAAGCCATTCTTTGTTTACCCTTAGTCCGAAATCTCAGCCGATAATGCAAATAAAGAAAACGATAAACCAGTTTCACTAGGTTCTTTTTTCTCGTTGTGTAACTGTAAATGAACTGTCCTTCTGGTGGTTGTAGTAAAAACAAAGGAGATCTATTTCAGCCATTAGGCGGGCTGTTAATTAAAAATTTATTGTCGAACGATCTTGAAAAGACAAGACTATAAATGACAAGTCTGTTACCGAACTTTTTCACTAGAAGAATAGTTATATGACAGATAAGGATTGCTTTTGTAACCTCAGATGTTTTTTAATTTTACATCATAAAATATGTATAAACAGTTATTTATTTTTAGTTTAGAGTTATTCACTGCAACCTTATAAATCATGTGTCCCCCTTTCTTGAGTTATAACTCATCATACAGTCTCAGGACTGACAAAAGCCAGTATCTGAGACGGTTTTACAGAAGTTAGTTCTTCATCTCCGATATCGTACAAAAGTTTATGGCACGAATGGTTGTCGTCTCGGCGCACTTGCGCACTTTTTTTTCCATAACAAGGGGCCGTCCTCTGCCGGAAATACTGCGACCTGTGGGCCTATTGTGTTTGTCCCCTTTCTATATCTGAACCCATTCTCCTATCCCTGTGCTCTGCACTAGCTTATGCAGGTCCTGATAGGATGGGAGCATAGTTCCTCTGGTTCTAGCCTAGCTTTTCCAAATAAAAAGTGTCGCTTGCGATCCAGAGCCTCACAATGACATATTATGTGCTCCGCTGTTTCAGCATCTTTATCGCAGAGTCTGCAGCAAAGACTTCCTTGATACAGGTTGAGCTTATTCCAAACCAAACACTTGACAGCCCTGTATCCTGTCAAGATTAGAGTAAGACTACGGGCCATACATCTGGGTATTCCCAGTACTGGCTCTGGACCAAGATAGGATGCCGATGATCCCTGCCTAGCTAGCTCATCGGCTTTTTCGTTGCCTTGGATGCCGCTGTGGCCCGGCACCCAGAATAACCTAATTCTGTTCCTCCGTGCCAGAGTTCCCAGTTGACCCAGGCATTCCCAGACGAGTCTCGGCGATACCTTTGGGCTCATAAGCGCCCTTGGCGTACTTAGTGATGAGGTGTTCTGGTGTTTCCTCATTTTCCTCATAGAATCTGCGTTCGCCGTTGTTCCTTAGCTTAGATCTACTGAGGCGTTCATTATCCGGAGACAGTGTCTGTCAAAAACCTCGTGACAATTCGAACATTGTTCTTACTTAAATCAAGGAAAATATCTCTAATTTTTCTCGATCCTGAGAAATTTCTTCGATTGTCTTAGACCGTTGGAGTTTGGACCATGTTTGTTTCTAAATTTTGCCCATACCATCTATTATGGTATCGAAATGAAGGCTATCTATCTTGGCTATTAAACCGTTGGTTAATTAGAAATTTATTGTCATCGGTTCGAGCGAAACAAGAGACATTTTAAGATAAATGACAACTCTTTGGATATTGTATTAAAGCGATTCCTTCGATGGCTCAAACTTTGATTTATCGACCCCATTACTTTGCTGCGCTGATTTATTTTGACCTGCGTGAAGGATTCTTAATGTCATAATTGGTAGGAATAGTGCCGCAGATGCCTAAACATTTATCAAGCTCAATAGCGATCGTTATCAATGGCGCATTGGCAAACGTTTTAATTTATTTTTATTTAAACGTGCAGCCAGTACAATAGATAATGTCTGGTATCTGCTCACTAATAATTCAAACTAAACCAGAAATTTATCACTGAGACAATTGACTTATTTACTCGTGATTTATCTGTGATCAATAGAAAGTTAATTAAGGCAACTATGGAATTGACAGTCTAATAATTTGTTTCAAGTAATATGCTATCCGAAACGGATAAAATATATATGTATTATTAATATTTTGAAAGATTTATTTTTCCAATTCTTATCTATTTAATTTACAGATATAGCCACATTCATATTTCTAAAATACTTATGAGAATTTGCTTTTAGTAGTCTACATTTTTATAAAAGTGTTTATCCTTTGTATATAAAAACACGTAATATTAACTGAATAAAAAGAAAATTAATAATTTATTACGATTTTTGGTCCACAGAGAACTGATAACAATCAGAACAACGTCGTATAAGTGAAAGTGATGAACTATTAGGAATTACGCCAGTATAATCCAATCAGAAGGTCATCAAATTGTCAGTAACAGATTATAGAAGTAAATCGCTCATCGCTAATTGATATGGATATACCTGGTTGATTTCATTCATAGATTTAAGGAGTAAGTATAACGTTTATTAAAACATAATGAATATCTTTTGCAAATTCGTAACATTTGAAGAATTCATTGTAATAATTTTGAGAAAAGCTCATTATAAATACATTAAGATTGTTATATTAAAATTTCTATTTTTCTAACAAGGATGTCACGTATTCTTAGAGAGAAAATACGAAAAGCAATAAATAACAAAGCAAAATTTAATACCAGCCCGAGTGTGACGAAAAAGGACAAAAATCTTGAAGAGATTACGGCTGATCCACGCCAGAGCCTTGAAGTTTAAAACGCGTAGGTCGGGAATTTATGAAAATTTTAATAAATGTCTCCCAACTTCTTGAAATATGTTTCAGTTAGCAGTTACCGTAATAGTTTGCAATTGTAGAAGCTGCAGAAACTAAATTGCCGCGAGATATATGATGACGGCCAGTCTCAAACTCTTAATTAAAAAAATAAATAAACTTTTTTAATAGACGGTTTTGGATTTCTGCAAGAAAATTGCGCTATATAAATTGGTCAACTGGAAAGAAATAAGCAGAGTAGAGCTAACCGAACTTGTTCGAAAGGGCTTTAATAATTCATTTCAATTTAAATTATGTTCCGGTTCATTCCAGCTTGTTTTAGGCGCCCATCGTAAACTATACTCTTCCTTCAACTAAAGAGAAAGAAAGAAAAATACTTGACGTAAAAAATAACTGGCGAAAAAAAAATGGCGAACATCTTTCAACTAGAAATTTCATTAAATGATAAGATCTAAATTTAATTCGAAGCTACGGAGAGGAAAATGTATCAAAAATGACATCCAAATTAAACACAAAATAGTTACTGAAAAGCTGAAAATAAAATATAACCTGGAAAACTGAACGTTTGGAATATGGCATGATTCTGTTAGATATGGTGTTAAACTTACTTCTAAATCGATGTCGTGGGTGAAACAATCGATTGCAGATTCGTCGATTAATTGAATGCCCGATATATCAGTCTGACAGGCGGTCGATACGAATTTGGAAACATCTCTTGACTGAATCGCAGAACCAGATATTCTTCTCTTGACTTCGACAACAATGGGTTCCTGTGCCGTTAGGAATGCTCTAACGGCATCCTCATGAGGATAACTACTTACATCCGTCCCGTTAACCTGAAAATAACAATAAAAACAATCACTATATATTTGAAAACAACAGTTTAACCTATAAAGGGCTTTTTATCCCTAACTAAACTCTGTCCCTTTGAATTTTGAGTTATAATAATTATTTCGTAACACAAGTATCAGATACGCTACTGAAGCACGCAAGTCAAATTGACGTATCTTAATTATTTTTAACAAATTGTGTTGGAAACATAGAGATCTACCGCACGCTGTACAACAGTTTTTTTACGGTCTTTTTCGGTAAATCGCCGTGTGTGTCACTGCTAATTTAAGTTCTGATACGAAATTTCCTTCTAGATTTACTAGCTCTAAATAAAACCAATTGCAGAATAAATAGTAAATAACATAAAATAAAAAAGCGCTCTAAGGACAAACATACAGATTGTTAACTGGACGGTTACTTATTGGGAACAGAATGGCAACACTGCCTACATTCTCTCGACGAGCGGACCGAGGTTGCCATATTTTAACCATAAAGCTCTTGCCGCGAGTAATAAAGAAATTAACAACCTGCATACACAAAGCTTCAAATGGGGACCTATGATGTCGATTACGTCTACCATGCATGAATACATGGATAGCATTATACTCCTTCCATATTTTTTTTTCAAAGGTGTGTCCAACGATTCAGGGAAGATTTCAATAGACGAAATCCAAAAAAATCAGAGAAATACGTTTCACTCATGAATAATAATGACAGATACGACTATCACTGTTATGTATCCTCCTGTTGGAGAGACTATATTATTTATCTCTTACAAGATCCAGTAAATAATGAAATTTCAATTTTTCTTTCGGTCTATTTAAATGTTTTAATTAATTTATTATTTATTATTATTTATTAGTTAATAAATTATAATATCATTATACAGGGTGAGTTTCCTACGATGTTCTCTATGGGTATCTCGGAAACTACTGCAGATAGAGAATTGGTTAAATGGGGAAAGAATTGCAGTTTGCAAACTATTACGGTAAAAAATTTCGAAAAAAACAAATTTTGGCTATTTTAAAAATTGTCCCTAATTCCATTATAATCTATTTAGACAAAAAGTTTTCAGATAAAAGTTGTAGATAATCACATTCCTAATGAGTTTGTGTTCTTCGATTTTTTCTAAAGCCTGTCATTTTTGACATATGACACAAACATATGTTTTTTTAAATGGAAACCATAGTTGGCCATGGCTTCATAAAAAGCACCATTTTTTAAGCTTTTCAGCGATATAAGCTATAATATGTTTTTTTCACAAAATTACTGAGTTATAGCCACTTCTTATCTTTCTTAACTAATTTCACTTAGTTAAACATGGAAACAAGTTCAATCGTCGTTGCTCTCAGAAATGCGAAACTGTCACATCCAAACTTTGGAAATTAAAATAAACAAAAATTGCAAATATGAATTTTTCAAATGAAGAAAAGTGTGTAAGTAAATGGTAAGTAAAAGTGTAATAGTCATGGCCAACTAAGGTTTCCATTTAAAAAAACATATGTTTGTGTCATATGTCAAAAATGACAGGCTCTAGAAAAAATCGGAGAACATAAAATCATTAGGGATGTGATTATCTACAACTTTTATCTGAAAGCTTTTTGTCTGAAATAGATTATAATGGAATTAGGGACAATTTTTAAAATAGCCATTTTTTTTTTCGAAATATCTAGTAAGCCATGAACTTTTTCAAAAATCTTAAAGGCGCATATTTATGACCCTACAAGACTGCCATTCTTTCCCCATTTAACCAACTCTCTATCTCCAGTAGTTTCCGAGATACCCATAGAGAACATCGTAGGAAACTCACCCTGTATATACATTAAAAAGGTCGTTCTAAAAATTCATTTTTCATTAAATAAACCACTCTATTTTCCTTAATTAAAAAGAAAATAATTCAATTAGCTAGAAACTTCCACAGGCAGTTAATTGAATATCAATAATTATAGAAATTAATCTTGACGTACTTTCAAGTGGTGTAAGTTGAGCTTAAGTTCGAACAAAAGTTCGGGTTTATTGGTTAATTTACAAAGTTGGCTAAATAAATTTGAGAAAAGTCGTAAATACAATTTGAACGATAAACAGAATTTTTGTAGAAAGCCGGGCTATTTTATAGAGAAATAAAAGTAAAAAAATACCGAGTGAACCCCTTAGTACAAAAGCTAAAATTTCTTTTTAGTCGTACGGTTTCCTTTTGACACGTTCCAATTGCATATTTAGGTTTCAATTCAACAAGTAAAGGTTGAAGCCCCATTTGGTCTTGCATGAACTCCATTGTTACTCAAACGTAACACAGGGTGAGCAACGGATAACATAAAATAGACGTACATTATTATGGCAAAATCTGATAACAAACCATTTATCTTTTTTTAATTATTCTTTTTAAAATAGTTCATATAGAAAGTGTAATAATAAGTCACATGTGAGCATTTTTCTGTTTTCTTCTGGTAAGTATACAGTATGTTTCAAAAAACATGTGCCATCTCTCGTGAACAAAATAATGTCGACTAGAAGTTGCCTTCATATTTTGTCGATTTCGGCCTACTTGATGAGATAAACCCACTTTTAATAATTTGCCTTGATCCAAGTCTAATAGCAACCTTTTAAAAAAATAATTAATTAACTTGCGAAAGTTTTAAATAAGTACTCGTTGATTCCTCATCAAAAAATATGAAAAAAAAATTCCTATGAACATCGGTATAGAAATGCATAGTATTAGAGTTACAGGATGTTAAAATTTTTCAAATTAGGTTTTTTGTAATTATCTTAAATATCATTATTTTTTTATTTGAATGATGCCAGTTTATAATCATCTGCTGATGATGCTAACATGGTTAGCGAAACGCGCGTCCAGTGTAAAAGTAAAAGTGTTTTGGTGTATTGTGGTGATTTAGTGTTTTTATTTTGCTGTGTAACACCAAAGGTTCCAACCCGCAACTGTAATGGACTAATAGTAATAATATTTAATAATAAATTAGATAAAATATTCCAGTGATAACCCATTTGCACGTCCCTGATGAATATTTCGACACTTTTTTAGCATTAAAATATGTAGCACTTATAGTAACTTTTATATTCAAAATTTCATTCGAATCACTAAAAGTACTTGGAAGAAAATTATAATAAATCGAAAGATTATTATGACTTTAACACCCTGTAGCTACTAAACAAAGCAGAATCGGACCCATGTTGATATAAAAAATCATATTTGTACGTAAGGTATCTCACCACGAGAGATGTCACATGTTCTTTGAAACACCCTGTATATTCGGTATCTTCGTTTTCTACAATGTATGGGGGGGGGGTAATCACCGTGCCTTGCTGCATAAAATAATTAACTAGAAAGAAGTGTCAACTCTGTGTTAAATCGTGGAAACACGATACGCCACCGAAAGCCTTCGTTGTCGTCTGGAGAACTAATTTTCAATTGACAGGTTGACATGACGGCTTCATTTTTATTTCCGTTTCCGGTTATTCAATGGCGGGCACCTCTTTCAGTTTAAATGTATTTTGTACTCTTTCTTATCATAAATAAAACAAAACAAAATTTTATTCAAACATATTTATTTGAAATATGAGACAACGTGACTAAATATATATAAAAAATAAAGAATTGAATGATTTCAACAGCAATTACTTAATTATATGCAATTTTAACGTAAATTAGTAAGGTATAAGCATGACTTCACAGCCATCAGGGACAGAAAACGGGGGCAGGAACATGAAAACGGGAGCCTTATACAAAAACCTGAAAACAGAAAAACAAATTTTTTTATACTAAAATTAACAAATAAAAATATCAGTAGGTATAAAATACAAATATACTGTTTAAAAAAAGCGTCCATTATTCCCAAAGAGACCTGGTTTATAAATCAAAAAGAAGCAAAAAGAGAGTTTTAGTCGAATAACAATCGGATTGTATCAGTCAGATTTATTGTGCATTATTGACAATAAATCGCACATACTGGAGATAACTAATGTTGGCTATACCTAGTTAAAAATGATCTTACCTTGCCGTAAATTGGTTCCATTTTCAAAAAAATCGCCGATCATAAACATAACAAAATTTTCTTGCATCTAAAAAATACAGAATAGTGTTTATTTACTACCTATTTTAAATATACATGGGACATACCTAGTACTGCAGAAACGTCTTTTTCTCCAGGATTTTTCATGTAATATATATTTTATATGCTTTATAAGTTAGAGAGAAATATTGCTGTCCTTGTCTAGGCGGCCATACTTATCGTCAGGAGATGACAGGAATGACACTAATGACTGTTTCCAATTTTCCTATTTCACTGTCACCCCCCTGCCTTGCTGTACGTTACGTCATAACTGCTCTTTAAGTAATCATGGACTGTCATCTTACTGTCATTGTATAGATCCCGCGCAAAATGTTATATTTCCCGCCAGTCTTCTGCATATCATATCATGTGAGCCTTTGTGGCTTTGCTGGTAATGTACTTAATATGCCTGTTCCATAGAAGTTTACTGTCCAGAGTTATTTCTAGATAATTCTTCCTGTAGTGGCAGTTTCTACAGTATGGTTTATCTATTTTTATTATTTACATTATTAAACTATTTTTAAATAAGGGACTCCCCTCTAAACAACTTGTTTTCTATAATCTTTCTTCGATCGAGATAAAATTAGTTTACTACTAAAGTTCAACGTCTCAAAAAGAAAAAGAATAAATCAGTTTCACGGATTGTGAGTTACTTTATTTCGTCAATTATATAGCTGTAAACTTTTTACGACAGAACAGTAACCCGAAAGTAAATGTTTTTCGTGCTATAAAGTCAAATTCAACCCTGCATACTTAGCGTTTGAAATAATTTATACATCAACAGAAAGTAGCCAATTTTGTTTATATATCTTTATACTTTTTAGCATTTAACAAAAATTGCGTTTATTTTTACTTTAATCAAAATTACTAATAGTACCAATTTCACATATTCTATTATTTTTCTTGTTAAAAACTTTCAATGAATTGAGTACTTATGCAATAAATATGCAAAAAAATATGCAATAAAAATAACACAGCTGCTATTATATTAAAAGAAAATTTTCTCCATTAAAAGTATTTTGAGGATTTACGTTTAGGAGCTTCGTATCTTCGTTGTTGGTATATTTAATGAGAAAACTAAACAACCATGAGTTTAATAACTTATACCCCAGTTTCAATTTCATGGTTTTATTTAATTAAGCAGGATAAATAACTAGAACTTAATTTCCTTATACACGAAATCCTTAAACATATTTGATAAGAAAAATTGTTGGCGAGGATATTTTCCAGCGTCAGTTTTTTTCTCTTTACATTAAGCTATTTTTATTTTAATAAGATTTTTATAAGTGAAGTTTACCTTCTTTGTTCTTCAGAATCATTAAAGGTATTAGATCAACAGACTAATTTAAAACTCAGAATAGTTGTAATGTAGGGGACGTTTTAACCATCATCAAAAATAGCTCAAAATAGAAGACTCAAAATATAAAAAATAATTTTCTCACAAAACCAGGGTATGTAAGCCTGAACAAGTGTATACCGGGTGCGTCTCACAAGTGGCTCACCCCCTATAACTTTTTTATTTTTTCAGATAAAGCAACGAGATTTGGTATGTTAGTATATGACATAAATTTGGGTTGATTGATGTATTTAATTCTTTTCGGTCACTTCCGGTTTCACCGGAAATGACTACAACTTTTGATTTTTAAATGGCACCCTCGGTATTTTTTTACTTTATTCGATAGAAAATGACACTCTGAATCGAATGACTTATCATATGTCAACTTTTGCCATTTTCGCATATGGTTTATTTGAAATTAAAACATGCTGTCCATAACGAGAATTTGACTCAAAATACCAAGTGTATGGTATCAAATTATTCGTAAAAAAATGCTTTTTCCAAATATGCTAATAAGCCACCCTCGTTCCATTTAAAAAAATTGAGATATCATTAAAAATACGATTTGGGCATCTTTTAACTGGCCAGGACAAGACACTAAAAACATTAGACGATCAAATCTATTTTTCCAAGGCTTCTTGATTAAAAATTAATGTTTTTAACACAGCCACATGGCACTCTAGATTGAAATTTAAAATACAATTTGTTTTGAGTCATTCGATTCAGAGTATCATTTTCTATCGAATAAAGTAAAAAAATACCAAGGGTGCCATTTAAAAATCAAAAGTTGTAGTCATTTCCGGTGAAACCGGAAGTGACCGAAAACAATTGAATACGTCAATCAATCCCAATCTATGTCATATACTACTAACATACCAAATCTCGTTGCTTTATCTGAAAAAGTTAAAAAGTTATAGGGGTGAGCCACTTTTGAGACTCACCCGGTATAGGCTATGGTACTCAAGAACAGTAGATGTAGGGGAGGTTTTAAGCATCATAAAAATACCTGAAAAACAAGGTATTGAAGCCTTTAAAACGGTATTTATTCTTAAGCTACATAATTTTTTTACAAATCCTAAAATTTTCGTAATATTATGACTATATTTACTATCTTTCCAAGACCTTTGAAAATGTGAAAAATAATGAGCAATGAAAAAGTGTCAAGAAGAAATGGCGATTTTCTTCATGTCATCGATTTTGTTAAAACTGCGGTTATTTACTAATTAAAGGGTATAGAATAAGAAAATATAGGCTATTATACAGTCTTAAGAGAACAGTAATAGGTGTAGGAGAGGTTTTAACCATCATCAAAAAAAGCTCAGAATCAAGGGTTCAAGTAATTAATTTTCTCACAAAATTAAAGTAGCTATCTATCTCAATGGCAAATACCTCAATGAATCTACATAAAATTTCCTACAAATCCTGACATTTTTATAATTTAATGACTATTTTTAAGACCTTTGAAAATATGTAAAAAATAGCCAAAAATGATAATTTTTCCGACTTTTTCCATGCAGTCATGGAAAATTGACGATTTTCGCTACTCCATCACTGATTCCGTAAGAAAATAAAAGTTACACTACGTGAAAACGGTTGGTACATTAGAGTTATCAATTTTGCTAGTTAATTAGCTTATATTAGCATTAAAAAGTATCAAACTGAGTCCTCGCGTGACATATCAAGTTTTTCCTCATGGTCACGTAACCAGAACAATCCAACTGAGACTGTTATAACAAGAAGTAATGCACGACTTTGAAAAATGCATGTAAACAATCAGCAGAATGATGAGCATGAGCTTTCCATTTAAAGCTAATTTACTGTAATATCACAGAGTATACCAAAGAATGAAAATAATGCCATACAAAAACTAATAATTGTACAGTATAGTAACAATTTTTCATGTTATTAAAAAATATATCTACTATTGGTGAAAACAAGCAAATTAATACGAGAGGATATTTAAATTTCACCACAACTTCAAATAACCTCTAAATATAAAATATCATCTCCGTTAAAACGAGAGAAAGAATTCTAATCAGAAACCCAAGTAAATACGAATTTGATAACTGAGCCCCAGTTTGAATTTCTTGGTTTTATTTAATTAAAAACGGTAAATAAGTGGGAGCTAATTTTCTTTTTAGAGGTCAGAAATTAAACAGAGCAAAAACATTAAATATATCTGATTAAAATTAAAGAAAATTTTGGACAATGAAATTCAATACCTGTTTAATTTTTATTTTATTTTAATTTTTTTGACCATTGATACTGACTAAGTAGCATTTACAAAAAAAATTTGTTAGTATAGCATCATATACTATAAAAATTCACATCAGATATCTTCATTGTTGAAACAAGAGAACGAAATCTAATGAAACAACCCCCAAACAGGTACACAATTAATAATATAAATCTCCAATTTCAAATCCCTGGTATTATTAGATTAGAAAAAGAACAGAACTAGAAGATTTTTTTGATAAAGATGGAAAAGAATAGACATAAAATGGTTATTATGAATATTCCCTCAATATAAGATAGAATATCCTAGCAGCAATGCAATAATATTGCAAGATTCAAAATAAAAAAACTGCCTTATAGCCCTTAAATTCATATATGAATGTAATATGTTTTGATTATGAAAGATAATATTTTAACACAAATTATTTTAACGCTGAATTAATTGACAGCTTACAGTTTTATTTAACTGTGAAGTATAATAAGTCGAAGCAAATTCGCTTGTTAAGAACCAAAAAAAAAACTAGAGAAAAAAGTGACGAAAACAATGAACCCTTTGATTAAACCCCAGGGAAAGCGATAGGGTTAAAAATTAAGAGCTTGGCGGTTTTAGTTTGTTTTGTCCCACTAAGCCGCGAATGTTAATAAGATTGTTTATAAAATAAGACCCGATTTGCTTTACGCCCTTTCGTTTGAAGGCCTAATTAAAAAAATATGCGATTTAAAATCACGCGACAGCAGTAGGCTTTAGAGCAAGTAAATTACTGCTTTAATTACCTACCTTAATTTAACACTAAAAATTATCGCAAACCATATACAGTGTGGGTTTACGCTAATTTAGGACTTTTTTTTTAATATATAGATCAGAGTATTTTATAAGACGGCATCCATGAATTACGTAAGGCGTTGTGAGGATTTTCTGATCCCTTCTGGGTGAAATTTTCCCCCCTACTGGTGAAATTTTGTGAGATTTGTCTCGACTCCTCCCCCCTCCCCTAATCTCAGTTGATATCTTTCAAAATTTGTATTTTGAGTATAGATGCGTTGGATTTATTAAAAAAACACAATTTGTCTTATTATTTTTTATTAAGACTAGTATTTGAGATTGTTTAGATCGTAATCAAAAATAACAGTACTAATATTTTAATAAAATCTACTAAAATTAATAGGGAACATTTAATTTATTCTAATTCCCTCCATGGAGACGAGACTAGTACACGGTCTTACTAGTTGGTACCAACGTTGTCCTGTGAAATTTAATCTGCGAGACATAACGGGGATCAGATTTTCGATATAATTACTAAATAACTTTACATCTATTCATGTATTTTAAAACTCAGAAGAATTGTATCAGATTTGACATATTTTAGTCTAGAAACATATTTTAAGTTACATTAATCTGACTTTGTCTCATTTTTACACTATTTTTTCCCGAAAAAAAATACGTGATATTTTCCAAAGCTCCCTCTCTCCCACACATGAGACTTGTGCTTGACTTGACCCCTTGATTCCTTCATGTAATTAATGGAGACCCCCTAAAGAGTTTTGTATTTTAATTAGGAATTGCTTTTAATATTCCTTGTAAAATAGAACCACTCTGTATGTCGTAACACATCAAACGTTAATCACTATCACGTTAGCAAAAACAATAAAAAATGGGGCGCAATTTATAACAGCAAATGTGCGCTGGCTTATCCAGTAAAAAGTGCCAAGTCAAGATTCCAGGATTAACTTTGATGGCATAATCAGCATAATGCCCTAAGTGCGTTCCTCTTCGTATATCTAATTAGTAGTACAGGATTTTTTCGTTTGAAAAAAACGCGGAAAACTTTATACACGTTAACACTATATATGTTTCAGCTGCTGAAAGAATTAAATAATTCGACTAAACGTTTCGCGGGATTTTTGAACAGAATGATTTATGACAAAAGTTTGCTTATTATTTTTATTTTTGAAAGCTCATTTATAGAGTTAATTGAAAGTGTTTTCAGTTGCCTAATTTTTTATATAGATTGTAAATGATTGCTTATCAGCCCTTCAATAAAACTTTACAGTTTCCTTAATGAACATTTCAGTAGATTACAGCTAATAAATAACGGCGAATGTAGATTATGTGGGGAACCATGGGGAAACACCAGAACACCTCATCACTGAGTGCGCCGAGACGACAACCGTTCGTGCCATGAACTTTAATACAACTGATATCGGAGATGGAGTACTAACCTTTTTAAACCCGTCTCAGATACTTGCTTTTGACAAAGCCCTAAAAAGTCCTCAAGAAAAGTCGCAGTGATTAACTTCCCCTCCCATTCAATCTATAATCTAGCCCTAGGAATGAAATCTCATCATTCCTCAAAGAAATATATGTTGAATGTTAGAATGCCATATTCAGAAAGAACAAAGGGCGAAAACATAATATATATCCCTATAAAATTACAGAATATCTGGACCAAAAAAAAAAGACGAAAATAAGACCATTAGATATTGTATAAGCATTGAAAATGGCGAGAATATTTAAATTTGTCCTAAAGAAAAAAGGCAAATTTATAATTCTCTTCTTCCGCTTTTTTCCTGAAGCCTAACCTTCCTTTTCTAAAGAAACACCGATTTTATCTCACACCGTTTAAACAAGATTAGACTGATGTATGTTTTCCATAACCTTTATTTCTCTAAAGCGATGGTCTGAATACAATTTAGATATTGGGAAACAAAGAATGATTGCTCTGTAAGCTTTTCGCATTTTTCCCTGCTTTTATAAATTAAGCTGAAATGAGCTAATAAAATGGACTCATTTTGAGATCAGGGGAATTTTACTCTCTAATCATAAGTTTAAAACGGCACAAAAAATGTTAAAGTTTACTAATTTAATTTATATCTACATAACAACATAGAAAATGTATACAGACGAATATAATGGATATTTTCAATGAAGGAAACTCCATATTTTACCATTTAAAAGCGCTTTAAAGGTTAATGCTCTTGATATTTCCTACAACCACATAAAATCATATATATTATTCGTTCAAAGCATCCATAAACATAGTATTAAAAGTTCAGAAACTCTTTGGGGTGACCGCTATTATTTGCCTAAAACCTAAGTCCTATAATAACCAGAGATATAAATAACACATGTTTGTGTTATTTCGTAAATATGACGAATATGGGCTTTACATTCGATTAAAGTTTGAACATTAATAACTTGTTCTTGTATTCGGCTAGTTGGGAGACGACATTACTGTCAACTTAATATAAGAAAGAAATTTATCGAACTAATGCTGTTCCGTTGATATGGATCTTTAAGGAGATTAAAAACAACATTAATGCTTTTGTCGGAAATTTTATTAAACATATCTAATAGAATTTCTGTAGATAAATAAAAAAGAGTCCTCCATTTCTCAGTTCAGTGATTAACATACGAAAATATAGATACAGAGTATAGTCAAACTAATTATTAATATCATCATCATTATCATTTTCATTTTCATCTTATTCAACCATTTCCAAGTAGTATTCTAGATTTGAATATGATTGAGTTTCTTCCATAAATACTAATATAATTCTTCTATACTAACTTAATTATTCTGTTGATTTCTGGTAGTAGAGATCCTGAACTGTGTGTTAGTTGTCCCAAATATATATATATATATATATATAAACTGTAAAACTTAGAGTTACAATTATGTTTTTTCCCACGAATAAAGATTTATATTTGACAAATTTATTTTCCATTTTCCTTAAAGGTGCCATTTTGCCTTCGGTTCCCCTATATATATTCTTCTACTATTTCCAGTGTTTTGTTATTTATTAAAATGTCTTTCCTGTCCACTAGTTCGTTGTACCTTACTTTAGTTTTTGCTAAATTCATTTTGAGACTACTTTATTGCTGGCTGTATTTAGTTCGTTAATTTGTGCTTCTAGTTCTTCATGACTATTGGCAATTAGGACTATGTCATTAGCGAATCATAGATGGTTAAGATATTCTCCATCCATATTTAATCCCTTGTTGGTCCAGTTCAGTTGACCGAAGATTTCTTCTAGTGCTGCGAACATCTTTGGAGATAACTTCCTGTCGGTGTTTTATATATCAAGCCCTTGTTTCAAGGGCTTCTATTATTGCCTTGGGATATTGAGTCGAAAGCCTTCTCAAAGTCTATAAAGGCTATGGCTATTGGAAGTTCGTATTCTTTTGTTCGGCTGATAGTTTTTCTTAGTGTCTGTATATTAATCGTGCTGAAGCCGCTTCTAAAGCTTGTTTGTTCCCGTGGTGGTGCAAACTATTAATATTAATGTATATAATATTTTTAATATGAAAATAAAACTTCTGAAATTATTTAAGGTGTGTCATTCGATGACTCATTGTTGATTCACTTGTAAAACATCTTGTTTGGGTTATTCTACAAAATATAGAACCATTTAAAGACAAATATCGATGTTTATTATAGTGAATGTTTGCAATTCGAACGGTCCCAAAGCTATACTTCTCTGTATAAAGATATTTGCACGGCACTTCATCAAAACGTGAGCGCTATGAAAATAAAACGAACGACAAAACAATTTCAGCAATAGAATACGTCCTTTTGCTTTCATAAATCCGTTCTATGCCATAAATCCTAATATAAATCATGTCGGAAACTCTGGTTTCACTCCTTGCACAGCTATCATCGTTTTATTTGCCACACGTGCTCATCTTTTTGGATATTTAACGAGACTGTAATGCACTGCGATCATTAAGCGGCCATGTTTATTCTCAAAACGATTTTCGATTATTTTAATTTCATCATAACCAATCGTTAATTCGTACTCTGAAGATAAATCCAATCACTAAATAGATTGGCTTAATAGATTTTGATAATTTGTGTGAGAAATAATTGTAAAGTTGGTAAGATACTTAAAATTTGTGTAAAAATGTATCTGCATTTGAGTCGTTTACTGCTAAAATCTTAAATTTAAGTGTAATTTGTAAACCATTAAACGATAATTATTTTTTGTCAACTAATCAATAAATAATTTATTTTATAGGCCATTTTGATTAATCATCCGCACTATAATGGAATCGTTGCAATAATGTGCACAACTCGAATGCACTAGAAAGTGCTGAGTGATAACAGTAATTATTTCAGCGCCATCCTGTTAAGCTAAAAGTAAAAAAATAGGCACTCACAGCTGCCCACAGTCTAACTTCGCGAGAATCAAGTAATCGTAAAGTCAAATTAAGTATTATTAAGAATAATTTAATATATAAAGATAGAACTGTAACAGAAAGAAACCATGGAGAGACATGATGGATCTGCTGAATTTGATTACTCCTGTTCGAAAATCGAAATGACGGATCCTTATGTACAGCTGATGAGGAAGGTATCATTTGCATCTTTAGTAATATTGCTTTTGTATTACAAATAACAATATAGCAGAATAATTATATATTATTTTTTATGAAAAGTCTGTAATAAAAATGTTTAATAATTATTCTTTTCTGTGATCAAAAAATTAAAAAAAAACATTTCTGATGATAATTTTTTGGCTATTCTTTCTTATTGATCTTGTATACTTTTAGATAAAAGCTACACGCCTTCTACGAAATTTGTTTGTCTTTATATTATAAGGGAATTTTAAAAATCAATACATCCTATTTCATCGCGTTTCTCCACTTTTAGTTTTAAGGAGTTAATCGATGTGTGCACTGAAGAGCTCATTTAATGGTAATAATACTCGTATATCTACGGAGTTAAAAACATCTTTTACGTTAAGTTTTTAAACGTTTCACGTCACCAAGATAATAAACTAACCGAAAAATTCTCGGCTTAACGCAAACGTCCTTTTTTATGAATTATGCGCTCACTTTTTATTACACACCCCATTATTTTTCATGTCTGAAATCATGACGAGATTTGTAAAGGTCCATAAATCTATCACGCTTTTACCAGAACGGACTAAGAGTTCTGTGTTAGGAAAGCAATCTTTGTAGGCTCAGTGGCGTTCAATCATAAAACTCTAATAACAATCACATTAAAAATGTTTATTGCCCCTTAAAAATATTAACTATAGATAACTACTGCATGCATTGAATTAAATGGGGAAAATTCATATGCAGATCGTGTCTAGATTTTATAAAATATATCTGAAATGGTGCCAGTTTTCAATATAATACCACAGATGCTTGGAACAGATGATCAAATTAACTAAGTTACTGAATCTCTGCACAAAAAAAAGTTTGATTAGAAAATAACACACAAAAAGCAGGGTTATTGGAGTGTTCTTAGAGAACTTCACTCGAAGAAGAAACAACATTTTGAACTGCAAAAAGCAACAGCTGAGGAAGGAAGGAAGACTGTTTACACAAAACACGCATTTTTAGGCAGCTACATAAGACACAGAAAGTCACATATAAGAGAGACAAAGTTAATCAAAACTAGAGACATTAGTACTTGGAAGTATGGCCAAAACTCTAGGATTTACACTATAGGTCGAAATAGGACTAACCACAGTGCACAAGCCATTTTCAAAGGGAGGAAGTCCGAATCTGGTCGAATCCAATCGTAGATAAATCTTCGTAGTACGGAAAAAATCCCTTGCTTTTCCTTAATTGAATTTAATTGTTACCAAATAAAATATATTTCTTGTTGTAATCAAAACAAGTAGCAAATTTCTTTTAAATATGTGAAGTCTTTACTGATATTGCCTCTAGAAGATGTTAAGGGAAAGATTAAAATATAAAACAGACCATAGCAGCTATATAATTTCATTCACTCGAGGTACTTCATGGTTGGAAATTATCATAACTATCCTTGAAAGTTCTGAGAGCTTCCATTATTATGCGGATTTTCTTACGTTTCCAACTGAGGTTAAAATGTGAAAACTAGCCCTGGCAACTGCCGTAACACAAGACCATGTATACGAAGAGAAGTTTCTAAGTCAGTTACATTTAATATAAGCACTGCAAAAATAGCTAATATGTTTTAATGTAAGAATTCTCAGACACAGCCATATAAGATAATTCTATACGTTTATATTCAGTTAACTACCGAAATATAAGTTAAAGATTTAGTTATCATAAAACAAGTATTTTTAAACAACAAAATATTTCGTACAGACACCATAAAAAAAATTTTGATGTGAAAATTGTAAAAAAGAAAGATGATAGTGTATTAGATATATGTGACGCGGATCAGATATTGCTGTCTTTTTTTAATGATTTAACACGTATGACTCACGTGCCACCAGGGACCGTCACGCTGGACATCACTTAGCGAAAACGTAATTGCGGTATTCAAATTGGCATCAGATTTCGTTACAAATTTATGCGATGGCATCAGTAAACTTTGACATTAATTAATTAATAACGGCGCAGTAAAATTGGGAGAGAGGGAAATTTCGAAACTTCACCGGGACTAAGTTGTTTTTGTGTATGAGAGCAATTAATAACGAATGAGCCGGCCTGTCAGGCCGTTCGAACTTATTAAATAACATAATGTCACTTTGCTAGTTGTTTTTTGATGTATTTAATTTTTTATTTCAACAAACAACTTCGAAAAACACATTTGTGTTTTTGTTTCAGAATAATTAAACAAGTCCAAAATTATTGAGAGTTCCAATTTGACAGTTGACAAAAGATTCTGTGACTTCATGTATGCTTCAAGTAATGCATAAATAAATAGTTGTTAAACCACTGCGTTTTTCTTAAAAGTATGAAATGTTGAAAAAGTAATAAATTAAAAATTAATAAATAATTTGATTCACTTTCACAAAATTTGTATTAACTTAATATCAAATCGTTAGTCCCACCCTGATGAAGATGTAAACGAAACGTCGTATCCAACTTTGCAGGGTGGGACCGTGTGCACCGTCGTTCACATAGCCTACCCACCAAATTTAGTCGCGATTGGACGACATCAACTTTTCAGACAGTTTGACGTTTAGTGGCGAAAATTTGATAGTAGCCGAGGCTCTTGCGAATAAAAATTGATTGTCTATCGACACAAAGTTTGGTTGCTGTGGTTAGCCTTTTTTTGGTTTTTTTGGTTGCGAATTTTTTGGTTTTTGTCTTTTTTAGTGGGTTTTAGGCAACCAACGATACATATGACGTCAAACTGTCGTGCAAAATAAAATTATGCGTCGTACACAGTCAAGTTGGCCTTGGTCCAATCTATCGACATACAAATTTCATTTAAATCAGACGATTTTTTCGTCATTGATAATGGGGTTTTATATTTCACGAAACATTGTCAAAATATCATGAAAAGATGGGACTCTTCGGGCCCCATCTACATTACGAATTTTAGCGTCCGAATTTTAACTCACATAGGGCCCGAGTAAAACGCTCCAAAACCCATCTCAACTTCCTCATTGGCTATCATTTTCTCGATCGTTACCACGTTTCGTCTCGCGTGTCATCCTTGAATTTTTACTCCCAGCACGCGTAAAGAAGTTTAACTTCAATAAAGACAATGGATGCTCTGTAAAAAGCATACAATTATAAGAAGAAGATTGACGATGAATATGGATAATCCGTGTGTACTTGTGAAACAATGACATACATCCTTTGCATACATCACTAGTACATACAAGAGATGGTCAAGAAACATACAAGAAGAAGATTGACGATAACTCAATAATTCATGTGTACATGTGAGATACTGATGACACACATCACAAGTAGGTACATGCAAGAGGTGGTCTATACACATAAAAAGCATTGAGAAAAGATAATCCATGTGTACTTGTGAAACAATGATAACACACATTACAAGTACAGGTAAGGGGTGGTCTATATTCTGTAAAAAGCATGACATTATAAGAAAAATATTGACGATAAGTAGATAATCCCATGTGTGCTTGTGAAACAATGATGACACACATCACAAGTACAAGCGAGAGGTGGTATATACTCTGTAAAAAGCATTACATTGCAAGAATAATATTGACAATAAGTAGATGTAGAATGTAGAATGTTAATCACCGCGACCTTACAGATCTATTGTGTTCCCCTTTCTTGAGTTATAACGAGTTATAACTCATCATACAGTCTCAGGGCTGTAACAAAAGCTAGTATCTGAGACGGCTCCACAGAGGCCAGCTCTCCATCCTAGACATCAGCGATACCAAAGTTCATGGCACGAATGAGCGTCGTCTCGGCGCACTCAGTGATAAGGTGTTCTGGCGTTTCCCCATTTTCCCCACAGAATCGCCGTTATTTCTCAGCTTCAGCTTCCTGAGGTGTTCGTTGAGGAGACAGTGTCCTGTTAGAATACCGTGACAATCCGAAGATTGTTTTTACTTAAATCAAGGAAAACGTTTGATTTTTCTCGGTCGTAAGTTCTGAGGAACTTTCTCGAATGTCTTAAACCGTTGGAGGACACCCATTCCAAGTTACGGATGGAGTCTTCCAGATTCTTCAGTTCCGCTTTCAGTTGGTTCCCGTTTGGAAAACAGAACGATTCTGGTCCAGTTAGTGGAGTGTTCGCTCCTTTCCTAGCTAGACCATTTGCTTTTTCATTACCTTCTATCCGTTGGTGAGCAGGCACCTAGAATAGGAGGACTTTATTTTCTTTGCCTAATTTGTTGAGCTTCTCCAGGCATTCTTTGACCAACTTCGAATTGATGGTTACTGAGTTGATCGCGTTTATTGCTGCTTGACTGTCGGATAGGATGGCAATTTCCTGTTTTCATGACAATAAGTAGACAATCCATATGTAAACAAATGTCCAAGATCCATAAATCAAATCAAAGTAATCGAAAAACTATTCAAGGACGGTAATGTAGTAGAGTGTGTAGTAATATATCAAATTTAAGCACTCTAAGTAAATTGTGATTTTTTCACCTCGCTTATTTTTTTAATGAGGGTTTGGGTAAACAGATAAATATTTCACACCTTCATACATAAAAAAAATGACAGAATGAAATCAATAAAACTGATTAAGTAAAGAGGCATATAAATCGAAAACCGATGTTTTTCATATTTCATCCTTATCACATGAATTTATTCCAGTGATGATGTATTAAGGGTAGATGGGGTAGATGCTTGAATTTTTATGCCATTATAAAACAAAGTAAAAATATGATACGACTAGACCTGACAGAAATTCTCTCTTTTTCTTTTAATCTTTCGTTTTCGAAAGACTAAAATAAATCTACTTTTCTATCTAAATGTAATTTTTAAATCTGCTACACTCAGTCCATCGTAAAATAAAATTATATAATTTGACAGTAGCGAAAACTCAATATAAGAATAAATTGTGTGTAATCTGCTCGAGAGAAAAAAAAACATAAAGCAGAGGTCTCCAAATTAAGGAGTATAAATATTAAACAGCTTTGATTTATGTTTTTAAAGCAATAAACGTCGATGTCTCTTGAAATTTCATAATCCTTTCCCTAAAATTAGTTTTTGCGGAAGTGTAATAAAACGAACGAACGCAAATTTCGCTAAGTTTAGAAAATAAATTTGAGATTTCCTGGGAAGTTCCTCAAAAAGTCAACTGTTCTCAAAAGGAAAGGAGGGTCTTTACAATAAAAATTTATGTTGTATCCATTAGTGCAGTCAACTTTTAGTATCGCTATAAATTTCAGATTGAAACCTCAATATAAATATGACCTGTAATGAAAACTTCGAACTACACAGAGACGATTAGTTTAAACCTTATTTAAAATGTATCTTTTCCTAGATGATTAATGATGCTTGATATAAAATTACATTTCAGCTGTATACCTGTCTTAAATAATGAGCTTGTATGCACTTCTGTCACTGTTCAATATTAAAATATAAATCTACTTTTCTTATGCTAGAGATCATTAATAAAATAAAACCAGCAGCTAAAACCATAACTTAAAGAAAAATATAATAAAATAAATGAAGTTACATGAAGTACAACTTTAACATACCTAGCTCCAGCATTAGAAGAATGAGGGAAAAGGAAATATCCATTAGTCAATCATTAATCCTGGAAACTCTTTGTTTTTGTTGTGGTTTAAATTAAGGCCCTCTTAATTTGCCACGAAAAATAACACTTTTTTGTATTACATTTGTCTTCTTGCCAATACAGTAATTTATATTGTTCAGTACACCAATAGAAAGTTGTAAAAGAAGAATAGCTCTCTAGAAGAATAAATTTCAGAGAAATAAATGTTTCTGGAAGTACATGGTGTAAAAATATATGCAATAAACACTTTCTAAATTATATAAATATAAATATTTCTCTTCTTTCAAAAGAATTTTACATTCATGGATAAGTGAACAATTATCAGCTCCAAGGAAAGACCCGAGAACTAAGAAACTAAAGAAACAATCTAGCTATTATTTTCAGCTGAAAATTAAGAGTCTGTACTTGTTTTTTTTGTGGGATGTAACAAAGCTTAGTAGAAATTCTTTAATCTTTTAAACGATTTAATGCGCCGTCTTTATTGCGTTATTAAGAAGAGTAAAGAATCATTTGTTACATTCTTTGAGTGCTAATTTCGAATTAAAAAATTAGCAACAAAATGGCAATTGTAAGAAAAGCGAAATAATTAGTCTCGTCTATTCTATATCATTTCCCAAACAAAAAAAGAAAGCCTGAATAGCTTTGTTAAAAATATGTCTCAAATATATTTCGTGAAAAGACTCTCAGGGTATGTCTAAACAAAAAAAAACGTGGCTGCTTTTATTTACTGTTATGTTTTGTATAGAAAAATTACCCTAAAACCATAATATTTTCTCCCTCATTTGCCGCCAAATTAGCTATTCACTAGCGAAACATCGTCTGCTTTTTATTGAATTTTCGCAATTTTTTAAGCATAGAAATTTTTGTAGTTTCTAATGAAAGGAGAAGTTCAATTTAGGCCATATTTTATCCCAAGAATAGAACGTTTTTTTGGCATAATGCCTTTTTAGAGTTTGCATAAAAAATGTCTTTTTAATGTAGAGTCTAGATTTTATTTGCATATCAATGAAACAACAATGATTCAAAGTATATGAATTATCGCTAGTCAAACTTATTTAATATTATTTTGAAAGATATTGACCGAGAAAAAAATAGGATGAGCTACAAAAAAAAAGAAATGAGATCTCATCAAAAACATAGATGAAAAAAAGTTCTAACAAAACTGTATCTATCTATTTTAAAATAATAAAATAAAACGTTTAATGTACCTCTCTACTAAATTTCTTCTATTTTTCTAGGCCTGCCACTCGATTATCTAGTGCTTGAGATGTTGGCGTGGTTACTCAGACGTCGATTTTTTGGCCCTTGTTTAAAGGTACTCGACGAAAAGGTAAAATAAATAGAATTTGGAGCGCAATAAAGCGATAAATCCTCGATTTAGATAGTTGAAGACGAAATTAAACGAGATTGATTTTATTCAATGAACGTAAACCGAATAAATTAGGAGCTTTGTTTAAAAAAGGTTCGAATAGAAAAAAATTCGCTGGGGAAAATTTAGAGACGACAAAAATAATTCGTCGTTGCTAAGAAAGTCCCTTGAATTTTAACGAAGTTATTATTTTTTCTCTTGGGAGTTATTAGATCTTTTTCACGCATGCCCAAAACACTCTGAAGGGTTTACATAGATGCAGAAAAAATAAATTGGGTTTTGTTTTCAGATTTGAAGACAAAAGTAATTCTGTATTTTGAACAATATCAGGGTCAAGTGGTTTAAAAATTAGACATTTTTTAAAACTTAGTTTTTTCTTAGCGACAAGTATTTCTCTACAAATCTACAAATCTAGAGTAGAAGAAAATGAGTGTTGCAAAAACGGAAAAGTAAAAAGACCCATTTGCACTAATTTTTGAGCAATTCAATTACCTCAAGGCAATACAGTTTATATATGATTAGCTGCAATTAGGCTATTTTTTAGCATTTTCTATGCGAAACGTTTGCCGTGCTTGCTGCTTGCAAAACATCTAATCAACATCGTGTTTTTCAATACAGAAATGTTATGTAGTTAGAAAGTTAATTACTAGTCTTAGGTGTTGGGTATAGTACCTTCACAAATAACTCAAGTAGTGTTTAAATTTTATCTAATATTTAATAATACAGGTTTGCGTATTTTCACGTTACTAAATGAGAACTATTTTCTCCGACTTATTTGATATACAGGAGTCCCTTGTCTTACTTGAGGGTTACGCTCTTTGAAAACATCGCGTATGTTTTTACCGCTACAAACTTTTCATATCTATATTAGTCCTCTTCTGATCCTTAGGCAGTTTTTTTTCAAGAGGTCTAGCAACTTGCAGACTGAACCCTCCATATAGCTCTCTGTCTCTGTCTACCCTATCATTGCATATAACAGAGAATAGCACATTTTCCAGGCTGTCGCACCGACATAAAATGTGATCTGTCTTCTCTTCAATGCCCTCTTAGTAGACCCACTACAGGTTTGACTGTATTTCTGTTTTTGATTATCAAGTCAGCCGTGAATTTTGGTTCTACTATGAACTATATTTATCTTGCCTGTCTCTACCCTGTTAAATTTCTCCACCATTCTAGAAATTTGTTGGCCACCCATCGTTTTGTGGCCATTCTCGTGACTGCTGTTGCAAAGCCGTAGAAGAGTTCTAGGCCTACGAATGGTATTGATAAGCCTTGTTTGACCATTTCATCTGCCTTTTTTTACCTTTGTGACTGTTAAATAATTTGACACCAATATATTCACCTTAAGTCTTTCTCATAATTTCGATAAACTAATAAAATAATCACGGAGTATTGATTGAAACCATTAGTGGAATAACTTCTGAAGATATCTAATGCGAAAGGGCAAACATCTCCAATCTTGATAACTGATTTTGTACTAACATCAAGAATGATTTACATTGTAGATAAGAGTCGCAGGTATACGAAAGTCAAATCGATATTACTTTAAAACAAATAGAGCAGAAGATCAGCCCAATATCGAACAGATTAGAGGCAAGCAACGGCAGTTCGGAGCAGTTTAAGCCAGCCATTGAATTTTAAAATCGTTGTAATTTTCATAAAAATTCAAAACACAACCTTCGATTAAAAAGGAAAACGTTTTCTGCAGCATTACAACTTAAATAATTCATTAATTGTTTATTATTAGTTTTTAACAAACAATTTTTTTTAGTATAGGTTATATTTTCTAGATCAAATAATATAATACAGGATGTAGATGATTAAATTGGATAAAATCAAGAAGGTGAATTTATTTTTAAAAGTAAAGTGGATCTATCCCTTTAAAATTTTTCTATTTTCTTACACATTTTTAGTATCAATATTAGATATCTTTATTTCTGTAATACCCTATAATGATTTGACAATTTCACGGTATGATATTCTACTAATTCAATTTTATTCTTCAGTGCACTGTTTAGATTTTAGATTGACTTAGTAATCGAACTGGTTGATTATTCTTAATTATAAAAGAATAATCAACCAGTTCGATTACTAAGTCAATCTAAAATCTAAACAGTGGTGCCATTAAGTCATTATGATTATTACAGAAGTAAAGATGTCTAAATTGATACTAACAATTTATAACAAAATTGTTGAATAGATGCTCGAATAGAAACTACACAAAATAAACTGACTTGGTTTTCCATGAGATCTCACAACCTTTTGTAGTGGCAGAATTGCGTTGCCTGTTGAATTGAAAGACTTGCCATTTTTTACATTCTATGTTTTTGATGGGATTAAATTTTACATATGCACGTAACGCTAATGGTGCATAAATAAAAGATTGAAGATGTATAACCGATTGTAACCTGACTACAATTATTCAAAAAGCGTTTAAAGGCTTATAATTGTGACGCATGTCACCTTTATCTTAAGCCATATGGTCTTAATGGCCGCGAAACCATGAACCACCGCCAGTAAATCCTTTAACGCCTCTTTTTAATAAAAAACTAAAATAAGAAAATTATGCATACTAAAAATGTCATTGGATTAAATACATATGACCTTTCCGAAATCACGAACCCTAGACCATATATACCCCATAGATGCAGATTGTATGTGTATTATATCACTGTTCCTACATCTTAAAAATAAAATATTGTATCTTAGGGTTCTGTACCTCTAAAGGAAAAAATAGAACCCTTATAAGATCACCTTGTTGTCTGTCCATCCCTCTGTCTGTCAAGACCTTTTATCTCGGGAATGCGTGAGATATCGAGTTGAAATTAAAACCATATACTCAGGTCTACTATATACTCTCTTGAAGCTGTGAAAAAATACAGCTAAGTTAAAGTAAAAAAAATATCTACGGCTATTTATGCGCATTTTTTAAGAAACGTATATTTCGATACTATCATGAGAATCAAAATTTACAGAATATGTTCCGTTGACCTAGTACGATGAAATTTGGCAAGTAATACCGTCTTAAACTAAAAGTATAGACAAAAATCTGAAAACTATACTTTTGTAATTAACTCACAAAAAATATTGTCTTATTTAAAGTAGGTAATCTCAGTTATCGAGGTTAAGCAACGGTATGCGTGGTCATAATTGTATGGGCCACCAAATCTTCTGGTAGATTTTTTTTTAACTTTTACTAATTTGTACAATAGAGAAAAATCTGATCCGTATCTAAGCCGTATATTTTGAATTAAATCACAAAAAACAGGTCTTTATGCAAGGAACGACAGTCTATTTTGAAATGAGTTCGATTCTAAAATAGAAAAGTACTAACAACAAAGACAGAAAATGGAAATGCTACACGTACGATAGAGAGAGAAGAGTGAAGATTGTCTTTATGTTGACATCAGAATTGGAGGGTCATATCGTTATCCACAAAAGTATACATTATGATCACTGCCACGATGAACGGCGCAGGTAGAAAATTTGCACCAAGATTTATACAGCCCTGTCCCATAAATTCGACACGCCCCTGCCTTTTCCAATATGGCCTGTTTATTTGACTTAACACCCTTGAATTTAGATTTATTTAGTCATTTTGATAATTAAAAGGCACACAGGCACTCCGACGACAGTCGCTATTCATTCTTATTTCACCCCAAAAAAACACGTCTTCATTTTATGCTATAAATATTTTACTACTTCTTTTATTTATTATTTAACATAGTTCCCCGAAACTGTGACCTTAAAATACATAAAATATGAAGTTATATATCTTAATAATTTATATCTGTCATAATTATGACTATTAGTGTTAGTGAAATAATTTTTTAAAACCAGCGATAAATTTTATGAAATATGTATTTGTTATATAAGAATATAAAAATAATACAGGATGTTTCCTAAATAGTCTAAAAAAATTGGGTGGATATGGATATATGACCATGGGGGATCTACAGGGATTAAAAATTTAAAAAAAATCGATTTTCATGTTTAAAATGCATGTTTCGAAAAAATATTTTTTTTTCAATTGCTGATCATTTTTTTGAACTCTTGAGTTTTTCTTGTACCTCGAACTGTTTGGCAGAAAGAAAATCGACTACATCGCATATCTCAAAATCGCTAGAAAACGACCATACAGGAATATAAAAACGGGTTTGATTTATTTTTTTTCTTGAAAAACGCTGTGGCGTACCATTTATTTTTATCAAATAGAAAAACCACAGTTAATGAAAAAAACATGATAAATATAACTGAGGAAAATATCTAAAGTAGTCTCCAATATGTTGCTAGAAATCCGATTTTTTTTTTAAATTTTTCAACACCCTGTAAAAAGGAAGTACTTTAGGCCCCATGTTCATATAGACTTTTTTCTTAGAAATATACAAGGAATCATATACCCTAATTTTTTTAGACTTCTTAGGAAACACCCTGTACATCAAAAAATATACAGGGTCGCTTTTATGTATGGAAACGGTTGATTATTAGGTAAAATGTAGTACCCCAAAAAGTTAAGTATAAAAGTTCTGGGGTTTAAAAATATCTATTAGCGGGTAATAAATTTAAGTAGACAGGGTCGGTCATAAAGTCGTGGCACATCAAAGTTTCATTTTTTTAAATGTGACAAAACTTTATGACGACCCGTATAAATTTACTAGTAGCTAATAGGAATTTAAAAACCCATAACAACAGTATCACAGTTTCGGCAGAATGGCATCATTAAATCAAACCAAACACATCGAAATTAATTAAATCGAATTGTTTAAGTGATATTTTCGCAAAAGTCAATAACTCGGAAACGGTTGCTTTGAGGTACATTGTGTGTATTTCGATTTTTGCTTAAAATTGAAGGAAGAATTGAAATATGTAATAATATACAGGGGGTTCTATTTAAAAAAAAAAGAAACTTTGATGTGTCCCGACTTTATGAACGACCCTGTATACTTAAATTCATTACTCGCTGATAGATATTTAAAAATCCTATAACTTTTGTATTTAACTGTTTGCGGTACCTCCTATATTTTACCTAATAATCGACCGTTTCCATACATAAAAGCGACCCTGTATAATCAAACAATTATTAATTTCTTTGTAATAAGTACCGCTTTATTATTCTTCGGAATGAAATATTTAACGTATTTTCCCATCGAAACCAATTACCTGTACACGAAACTCAATAATTTTTCCGCTAATTTTAGCTTTGTATTATTGATTTCAAATATAAATGTGCATATCGTTCATTAAGCTAATTAGGGTAGATAATATAATGTATCAGCGATACTAAATAAAGCCATATTTTCAGTTAGTTTCAGAAGTTTTTTTCACAAAGTCACTTACCCGGTAGCGGCTAAAATATTGATGCTTTTTGAGGTTACGTATTTGTTTTGATATTGTTTTCCTTGTAATTTTAAGATTTATAATTTATAATTAAGATTTTTAATTAATAATATTTTTTAAGTGTATCTATCAGTTTAAAGGTTATTCAATATTCTTAACAGGTTTATTTGTTCCAACTTCTACCAGTCACTCCCTACTGTACCATATGACTTTTACTGACAACCTTTAGTAAACGACTCACTAGTCAAATGCGTAATCGTTAGCAATTCCTAGTGATTGTTAACATTACAAGATTTACCACTTGTACTGTATAGACGATGCAAGAAATATGTTTCTCTTAAGTGAATAGAACTAATAGGTTTGATATTCACAGCTAATATAGCTACATGGCAATTATTAGGCAATAATACCGCTTCTTGTTAACTTGATATCTACTCATGTAATCCTGAAGTTTTCTAACAATATGACAGCTTACTAATAACGATTAATGAACTCTAGTTGTTTCAGATTTACCAGAATTTATAAATTATGTTTGTTTTAATTTATTTTTCGTTAAATATGTAATAGTTTTTTATTGCATATATATTACAATATACACAACAGAACAATATAGAAGCACTCCGAAAAATTTGTAGGTACGCCTGGGAGCTCGATAAATATTCTCTGAACTACAGCAGCCAGTATAAAAGTTATAAAGTAAAACTGCAAAAATAATAAGATACTTTCAACTTTAAACAATAACAATATTTCATTGTTTATCTTAGTTCAGAAGTGTTGTAAACACAAAGTAACTAAGAACTTTTTAAAAGACTTAAAAGGGTTTATTCGCTCCTTTAAAGTAGCATTTTAACATTTATTGTTTACATGTTGTCCAAAGCTAATTTAATATTGATATCCAGATTAAATAAACTAACATTTTAAACTTACAAAAACCAAGATTCTAAAAAGAACTATTATATAGGCAGGTATTAAGTGTACGCTAAAATTTAACGATGGCAAGGTTGGTATTACTGTTGTTTTTATATACAAACAGTAAATTTAAGACTCTACATTTTATATGTATTTTATGGCTACATAGAACAACCGAAGTCATGAAAAATATATTAGCTCACCTCCTAATGTTTCATAAGTTTTATTTCCTATAAACTGTTACTATAATTGCTGGACATGGAATAAATGACAAAAATACTAAAATTTATTGCAAGACGCTTAAGCAGTATTTTATGGGGCACAAGGGCATAAGTCCACCTTTCACTATATGTATTGAGAAATAACAAATTTATAGATTTATCTTGAATGTTTTATCCAAAATTTGCTTTCATGTCATCTCACCGTTAGTTTAAAATAAGGAAACTGCATTTATATTAAGAAAAACTTGAAATAAATTGTTATTATGATTTATAATTATTTAAACTAAATGAATTTTTGTATCAACCTTGTATGATTAATTGAAATATACTTTTTTATATATATACGTCTTTACTAGAATTAGAAAAATAGATTTGCAAGAAAGACAAATAAAACACATCCGGACGAGTTTGGTGGACTTTCTGGAACTTTTTACAACTTTGCTATTCATTTTAATTCTTTTTATTCCGCAGATTGCGACATAAGCACAAAAACAAACCCGACATTTGTTTTTATAAAACTTTAGATAGATTCATTCAGACGATCGCCCGAAGTAGTAGACAAGTTAGGATGGCAGCAAGATGCAGCTATATCATCCCAAGTAAATTTTATTAATGTAGTTTTTGGTAGAAAGACGAATGACCTTCTCTGAAGAATGTCTTTGTTTGTTTGTAAATTACTAGCATTAGGAATAGGAAAGGACAGGAACAGTGCAACAGACGTTGAACTCAAAGGACAATATTTTAAATACAGTTCAGAAAACTTATTAGAATAAATTCTGGATAAAAGTTCGTCTTATGTTGCAAATTGCAATAAATTCTAAAAAAAATAGTAAAGACCCAAAAAAGTTAAAATACGTGTTGACAAAAAAGTTTTTCTCGATACTATTAGTTTAATCACACTTCTTGATACACGCCCTCCAAATACTTGTTTTTTTTTTCATAGTCTGCATAATAAATCAAGACCGTATACTAATTTTCGCATGTAATTAAGCCTAGATTCGCGAAAACTCGTGTTAAGAAATTAATTTCGCATTAACCCGAACTGAACAAACATTAAATCTCAAGTTTAATGTCGGAAAATCTGTTCTCTATTAGAATTAATAATGTTAGAATAGTATTTTACTGATGTAATAAAATTACTAACTACATCGCACGAGATTAGTGCCGTGGCGAATATTGCATTATCTTTGCGTTAACTCTATGACTGTAGCAATATTTCTTACAAGAGGGAATGAATATAATAGTCCAGGAGGCAGTGATTTTTTTTTGTGTTTATTTTCCCAGTGGGTGAATATATTATCAGGTTCAGAGGCTTGGACACTTAAAAAGGCCGAAATAGAGAAACTTGAGGCATTCGAAAGATGGTGTTATCGGCGTATGCTGAAGATTACATAGACTGATAAGGTTACAAATGTAGAACTGCGACGCAGAATTCAGAAGGACGAAGAGGAGGTTAACACCCTTAAAAAGAGAAAACTTGAGTACTTTGGACACATAATGAGAGGACCTAAATATGCCCTGCTGCAGAACATAATAGAAGGAAAGATAAAGGGCAGAAGGAACCAAGGAAGAAGAAGAACATCATGGCTCAAGAATTTGGGAGAATGGTTTGGAATAGCTTTAAACCAGTTATTCAGAGCAGCCGTTAACAAAGTTAGAATTGCCACGATGATTTCCAACCTCCATTAGGAGATGGAACCCGAAGAAGAAGAAGAATATATTATAGTTTGGATGTAGTGAAATTAATTGACAATTTGTGAGTTTAGAGACAAATTTCGGATAGGTTGGTTCACTAAATAGAAAAGAAAAAGGGTTCACTAATTTTCCCAGGTATAAATATTATATTTATTAAAGTGTATCATTTTATTAATGAAAATAATAGTCTGGTACATCTCAAGTAAAGGAAAGTCAGTCATGATTGAAAGTTTGCGGATGCAAAAATTTGATAGATTTTTGAAATCCGTAACCCTTATTTTCACATACATGAAATTTAACTATAATCAAAAGTAAGTCTGGCTCGTTTACGAAATTGGCAAATGATGCAAACGGCATCTTGAACATTGCAAAAATTACAAAATGTTTGCTTTTATTTGCCCGGATTTGGAAATTTGTCGCATGATAAATAACGCTATAATTTCGTAGAAAATACACGTCTGGCTGTCATTTACAATCACGGAAGCCCCGCCAGACTCACAATCGAGGTAGTGAAGAGAGGAACCAGAATGAATGTATGAAAATGAGGACTTTCGTACTACATTTCGTATTTTTAGATGCGGAAATTTTTGACACACTGCAATTTCGTTACTTTATATACAGCCAAATCGAGCCTAACCTAACACATACATATGATGAGAAGTTTAGGACAAGTCATATTTTTGTTGGTATATATTTGTAGAGAATTCAATTTCCTACAATAAACAACATTATTGTATCTATGATAGTTAATAGCTACAAAGTTATTGGCGAATGAAGTTATTTGATGATGGACTTTTTGATGACTGACATTTTGATAAAACCATGTTTTTTGAATTCCTAGGGTCTCCAAACGTTGAGAAAATTGTTTTTAACCATTTCGCCCTAAATGAATATTTTTTTTATCACAAATTGTGAAAAGTAAAAACATGTACAGATGACAATAATCACCTACTGACAATAATCGAGCGTGACGAATTTAGCGCGCCTGACGAGTGTTGGACGAGTCTGGCAAGTCTTTCGGGCAAGTCTTTCCACATTAGCCAGACTATATTGCAGCTGTATATATATAATTACAATATAAACTATAATCAGACACACTTTAAGGCTTGCCAAAATCAGGGCAATGGTTTCAATAATTGTTATCCAATTTTTCACCTGCCAGACATATTCATCAATGCGATTCAATTCCATAATATTCTATTAAAATTACTGTTTTTTGTGTAGTCCGGTTGTCAGTTTAGTATACCCCATGTCAACATATTTATTTAAATACACCCCTAAGGGATGAAAACCTGAATATATGAAAGATAAGTCACAGGTTTCCCGACCAAAATTTACAAATAAATGGAAAAGTATATCAAATAATATATGTCCTTCCAAAGATGTATCGGTATTATTCTATGGTATTGTTATATTTTTTCGATAGTATACATTATTTTGGTCGTATAAGTTTAATCAGACAATAAATTTAATTTACGGTTAATTATATTCAAGATAAATTTAAAAAATCACACTATAATTGAAAGCTAACGATATGAATCCAACATAAAAAATAATAGAATATATTAATGAACTTGAGTGGGAAATATATGCTAGAGAAATCGATAAATTTTAAATTATTTTACGTTATCGTTAAACAAAATGAATGGCTCATGATTATGCAATTAGCTGATTGATTTTTGTAATCAATCGGCAGAGATTATATATATATATATATATGTATTAACATAACAAAAATAATTTATGGTTAAAGGAAATATTATAACTCATTTTCAATGAATATAATAGTGATTTTGTCTCTATAATTGAGTATATGAGTGGTATGTATATCATTTTAGCATAAATTTAATATTAATAAATTAGATAAATATATCATAAAGAAGATACTGGGGGCTTTAGACAATAACTAATACTGGTATAATAGATGACAGGGTTAAAATATTGAAAAAAAAACAAAGGATATATATATAAAAGTTCGGTAATGTAATATGTTATTTTCTGGGGGCAGGTAAATCAAGACGAAAATCGATCTGTCTTTAATGGAAGTATGGTTTGTAATCTAACCCTGGGTATTACTTTAGCATTTTTAAAATACTTTGCCTTGACTAAATCGGTAGCCCGATAGGCAAACATATCGCAAAATGCTTTTATTCGACAAGACGAGAAAACAGAACAAAACTTTAAAATGACTAAGAGAGGTATTTTTATTTTCATATTACTTTTCCATGCCTGAAAGGAAATCTACTATTTCGGCTTTACATAAAACTAAAATATATATGGCGGGAACACATACCATTTATATTTTATTGAAAAGGGAGGAAATCAAATGTCTAGGTTGAAAAATTCTTCAAAAATTGCAGAATAAGAATTTCTAGATTAAAATACGCTATTTCTCAAAAAATACATGTCAAAAACATATGAATAAAACTTTACTATTTGATATTAATTATTAAATCATAATTTCTATTTTAGTTACATTTATATTTGGCTGTTAGAAAAATATTATTTTAAAATGAATAAATTTAGAAAGATTACAGACTCTTTAAATAGTTTATATTAATCAGGCATACTAAATTAAGCTGTAAGTTAAGTGTGATATGATCATGACTCGTTGCGAAGGTTTATAATAAATTGGATTACGGCGGCTTCAATATAAGGGCCTGGATACACAGTCTGCGATCTGTCGTTGCGGTCAGAGAAACCAGAACATCACACTGACCATGATAGATTTCGATAGCTAGCCAGTAGTATCGCGGCTGCTTTCTAGCGGATTATCTTGATTTTCTGTCATTGTTTTGCTGTTCGAAAGCAGTAGCTTAGATGAATTACAATTCTATGTTAAACAATATAACTAGGTAACGTATTATTCTGTTGTACGCCTTAAAAGATAACTAGTTCCAAACGAAAAAATTATTTTTGATTATATTGTAAAAATATTATTAAATCTTTCAAAGGATATTGTTAAAATATAGACTCATACACACGATACTTTCTAGACTTTACTTTGCACTTTGTTAAATTAAAAAAAGGTGTGTTAAAGGAGGTGTTTGTCAAAGATAGGTAGTAAAGATAATTGCAAATAAATTCTTTTTATGCCGTTCAAGTGAAATTTATAGGCCTGACATTTTATGACTTAATGCTAATGGCCAATTGCATTTAAAATAAAACAGCGATTTTATAAGGTATAAATGTTGGCGGACATTATGGAATTATTCTACACAGCTATAGGATGTAAATAAGTGATTTCATAGAAGCTGATATCTGATTAAAGAAGGGGATATTGTCACTCGCATATAAAATATTTATGGGCATCATTGAAAATTAGAGCTTTTGAAACAGACACAAAAATAAATTCTATTGGAGACTCTTGATTGCTTAAAAATATATATTATTTTATGTCATAATTCATCACAATAAAACAATGTTCTTGTCTTTTAATATCCATGCAAAGCTTATAAGACATGTATTGAAAACACAAAAAATGTCAATTTTTGGCTATTTTTCCCCATTTTCAAAGGTCTTAGAAAGATAGTAAACATAGTCCTAAAATTATGAATATATCAGTATTTGTAGAGAATTTTATGTAGATTCAGAATATATACCCTGAAAACTTACGTACCTTAGTTTTGTGAGAAAATTAATTTTTTGAACCCTTGTTTTTGAGCTATTTTTGATGATGGTTAAAAAACCTCTTACATCCATTACTCTTTTCGTAAGACTACAATGGCCTATATTTTCTTATTCTACGCCTTTCAATTAGTAAATAACAGCAGATTGAACAAAAACACTGACATGACAAAAATCGCCAATTTTCATGACTGTAAGTATGTATGGAAAATATCCGAAAAAATTGCTATTTTAGGCTATTTTTTTACTCATTTTCAAAGGTCTTAGAAAGATAGTAAACATAGCCTATGAATATATCAGTATTTGTAGGAAATTTTATGTAGATTCAGAATATATACGCCTTTGAAGACTTAGATAGGTACCTTAATTTTTAGCCTGATTTTTGAGCTATTTTTGATGATGGATAAAATGCTTCCTACATCCATTATTCTTCTCGTAAGACTACAATGGCCTATATTTTCTTATTATATGCCTTTTAATTAGTAAATAATAGCAGTTGTAACAAAAACATGGCATGAAAATCGCCAATTTTCATATTTTTTACTGATTTTCAAAGGTTTTCGAAATATAGTAAACATAGTCCTAAAATTATGAAAAGATCAATATTTGTAGGAAATTTTATCTAGATTCAGAATATATACGCCTTTAAAAGAATAGATACTTTGATTTTGTGAGAAAATTAATTTTTTGAACCCTTGTTTTTGAGCTATGTTTGATGATAAAAAGGATGTTAGGATAAAACAGCTCATACATCCATTACTCTTCTTGTAAGAGTACAGTGGAATATGTTTTGTAATTCTACGCCTCCTAGTTAGTAAATAACAGCAGATTATACAAAACAGTGACATGACGAAAATCGCCAGTTTTCATGAATATATGTATGAATG
Organism: Sitophilus oryzae; assembly: GCF_002938485.1. Classification (NCBI taxonomy): domain Eukaryota; kingdom Metazoa; phylum Arthropoda; class Insecta; order Coleoptera; family Curculionidae; genus Sitophilus; species Sitophilus oryzae. The sequence continues at coordinate 7,518,944 of NW_022146479.1, forward strand.
AAAAAAAGTCGAAAAATATCCATTTTTGGTTTGGTTTGGTTTGGTTTGGTTGTAATAATTTTCTCACGCCTTAGAAAGATAGTAAACATAATCCTAAAATTATAAATATAGATACTAGAATTTGTTGGAAAAAAATCTGTATAACAGTGTTGAAAACGCAATTGAAAAACTTTATATCGCGGATATTTTTAAGCGACGCAAACAATGAATGACAAAGTAACAATAATCCGGAGAGCGTAAATGACCTCTTAATAATTTCCACTACACGATATTCCACAGGCCGAAGCTACGCCAATGGCTTAATAAATTTATAATTTCTAGTTACGTTTAATTTGTAGGTGCAATGACTCGCTAAATGACCTTCTGCCGTTGTAAAACTGGAGAAGAAATTGGCGCTAAACTGTACTTGTTCTGTTTTGAATTCGCGGCTTAAATATTTAATTAGAACAAATCCATTTGCCAGCCTTGGCGCAATCAGAATGAAATGAAATTTTGTTTTATCTGAAGCCGAGAAACTTCGTCGAAATCACGAAATAAGATTATTATTACGAACGTCAAAACATTATTCTCTAAAGTGGATAATATAAATCATGTTCTAAACTAAAACATTTTATGAAACAAATCGTAGCAAAACGGAGGAAGGAAGGAACAAATTGTTTTATTTGTCATACAATAAGAGTAACGAAGGTCATTTGTGTGATTTAATTACAATAATATCAGTAACGTAACATTTGTCCATTTAAAAATAAAAAATTAACGGTTTAAGACAACTAGCAATAACTAATAAGTACTGTGTTCTTAATACAATATTATAAAGTACAAATAAAATTATATCTAAACAAAAAAGTCGGAAATAAATAATTTTAGGATAAATTAAATTGTTACAGAAGAAAAAATACCAATATTACAACTACAAATGTATCTCACACCGGTACTATTAATATCAGTATCACTGAGCCCTGTTAATGTTAATGTTGGTCCTGTTAATGTTAATGCCTCTTAATCCGTTATTATTAATACCAGTGTCTGTTATACTCAGGGCCGTTCCTGGCGAGCGTGCAGTGCGTGCACGCACGTAGGCGCAACATTTTGGGGGCGCAAAATCGAAGTGTCAATCAGTACTTTGTAACAAAAAACCGATACGCTTTCTTGTTAATAAACAAATACTTCATACATCATAGGATAAAGTTTGCTTAGCGTCTTTTTTGCGTTGGCCGCACCGAATAAACAAGTCTAGGGCAATCTGTCGGCAACACATTGATCTCATCTATTTATTTTTCATTTTATTCATTTTATGGAAAGCACTGTTCATTAAAATGTTGTACCCTATGTTATAGGACTTGTTTCTCTCTACATTTCCTGTCTCACAATGTACCGTTTGTGTCAGGGACGGGATCATAGTTTCATAGTTGTCGATTTTCGAACGAAATCGGTACATGTATATTATTTCGTATATTTTTCATTTTATTGGTTTTATGGAGAGCACTGTTCATTAAATTGTTGTATCCTATGTTATAGGGCTTGTTTCTGTCTACAATTTCCTGTCTCACAATGTACCGTTTGTATCAGAGACGGGATCATAATTTCATAGTTGTCGATTTTCGAAAGAAATCAGTACATGTATATTTTTTCCGATTTTTAGTTTATTGTTTTTATGTATTTCATATAAAATGGGTCAATTTTTTCTTTAGGGTACTATTTTTGTTACTAAATATTTTTGTGGTTTTGTTTGTTTTCTTTATTTAATAAATGTTTTTATACTTTAATTAGAATAGTTTTTTTACATTTCCAATTACATATTGCTCGTTTGTCGCAGAATATAAATTCTTTAAAATTTTGAGATTAAGATTAAAATATATAATTGATTTAAATATAAAAAGGGCGCACCAAAAAATGCTGCACGTAGGCGCCAGATACCCCAGGAACGGGCCTGGTTATACTGGTATTATAAATACCAATGTCCGAAGTTCTGATATTATAAATGCCAGCCTCTGTAGTTCTGGTATTAGATATACCAATTGTTCCTACGCTGGTATTATTTAATTATTATTAATACCAATCCCTTTTGAGTCTCTTTTCATAATACCAGTATAAGAAGCATTGCTATATATAATACCAGGACTACAGACACTGGTATTTATAATACCAGTGTACCAGACATTGGTATTAACAGTGTAAAAACACTGTGAAATGTTATTTATTATGAAACCGATTAAACGTGTACTAAACTAATTATGAATGCACTGGTTAAACATTGCCGGCGGTGTTGTTGGTGTATACAAAAAATACCATCATCCGGCGGTATGATATTTCTATATTTGTAAATGAGGGTGTAGAATTGAATTAATAAATCGTTGATGGCGGTATGTACTCAGCTTGAAAGAAAAAAAGCCGTCCAATAACCGGCGGCATACTGTATTTTAAATATCAAAAACCGCAGAAATGATAACATAACGTAGCCTAAGCTGTCGTTGATATTCCAAATTCTGAAAAAATTGTAAAACAGTCAATTTTAAAATTAAAATATTCAAAGCAAGAAAAAAAAAACAGAAAAACGAAGAAAAAAAAAAGAACAAAAGAGTAAAACGTTATAAAAATAAGAACGGTATTTCTGTTTTTTTTTAAATATATTACCATATACCGTATTCATGCAAATAAATATGTAAAACCGTTTAACGGCGGTCTTTCTTTCGTCAATTTTATTATTAGTCTATACCGCCGGCTGGGGGCCCCCCTCCCACTCATACCGCCGGCTGTAATTTAGCCAGTTTGAATTATGAATAGTTATACAAATAAATAAAAATGAATATATATTATATTTCTTATTTTATAAAAATTATTTCGATTCATCAAATTTATAAGAATAAACAGTATATTATACAGTTGTAAAAGGCAATATTAAAAAAAAAGAATTTAATAAAAAATTCCTCAGAATTTATACCAACATAAATGTCAGAAAAATTGAAAATAGAGTTAGAGTCATCATTAGACTTGGCATGTTTTCCCGTACATATAAATTCAGATATGAAGTGTGACAAATGAGGATGAATGACCCCTGAATAAAAATCGAAAAAATGCATCCCCGCATGCGAAATGTTGAAAGCGTATCCTATGTTATTGAGTTATAAATATTTCTACTCCAGATGTAAAAATCATACGATACGATATACATCATACTTTTAAAAATATATATCTATGAAATGTATCCCGACAGTCGCGTAGAACTTTTTTGATGCAAAATTTCCGTTATTTTCATTCCAGTTAGTTTTACACGGACATAAATTCACTAAAAAGTTTCAATTTTTACATTATTCTAAAAGGTGTGGATATATTCCTGCATTACCACACCTTTACTATTTCCTATTCAAGAAAAACTCGGATTTTATTGAACCGAATTTGTTTTCGAATATCTTTTGGAGAATCAGGAAGATCCAATAAATTTTCTAGAACCTTTTTAGGACTCCTTATGTCGCTGCTTTCATTCGTAGCGAGAAATATGCGAATTTCATACATATATTTATATTTCTGATGGTCATTTTACTATTTCCAGGTCATGTATCATTATTCTTTTCACTTTCAATTTTTATTGATGTTTGTAACAAGAAATTTATGTTTAGTTTGCTACAGAACTGCCGAATATAATAAATTCCAACTATAAAATAAAAGAGAACAATCTAAAAAGAAAAAAAGGATTTAATTGTACCGGCCCTTAAGCTCTTACCCTTTTTAATATTGTAACGAAGTTACAAAAGAGCACTTAACACATTTAATTGTGTTGTTTGCGCCTTACTTCCTGTCATTATTCAGCAATTTAGGATTTTAAGGTTCGACTCGAGCTGCAAGAGGTAAATCAAAATTTGCTCTCTATAATATCCTGGAGGTGAACGGAGGAATCGCTAATCCATCGATTAATATTTAAGCCCTATGAAATTAATTTATTGCCGAAGGGTCTGAGCTCGCCTAATTCGCGGCGACACTGGCCCAAAATTGCTTTGTCTGAACAGTGTTTTATTAATGGACCCCGATTTATAAATAAATACGAGTCAAAGATCTTGAAAAATGCGTGTAATTCTCAAAGGACAAACAAAATTAAGCCATTAATTTACATCAGTAATCATGTAGTATCGCGTGCGGTTGTCCTGTTAGATGTACGACTGCAAGATATAAATAGGAAATTCTTATACAGAAATACTTATTAAATCTATGTATTATCCAAAATGTACATATATATATATATATATTGATATAATTTTATAGAGGATATAGAAGGAAGATATTAATTTTTGAAGGAGCATTTTCAAAGGCCTTGGAAAGATAGTAAACATAGTACTAAAATTATTAAAATATCAATATTTGTAGAAAATTTTATGCAGATTGAAAATATATACATATAACCTTTGAAGACTTGGGTAACTTGGATTTGGGAAAAAAATAATTTTTGAACGCTTGTTTTTGAGCTAATTTTGATGATGGTTAAAACATCTCCTACTTTTATTACTGTGTCTCGTAAGACTACAATGGCCTATATTTTATTATTCTACATCATTTAATTAGCAAATAACATAAGCTGTAACAAAATTGGTGACTTCGACGAAAGTCGCAATATGGAAAAAAGTCGAAAAAATGCACATTCTTTGGCTATTTTTTACTCATTTTCACAGGTCCTAAAAAGATAGTAAACATAATATTAAAATTATGAAAATATGGATATTTGTTGGAAATTTTATGTACATTCGGAATATATACACTTATAAAGGTACCTTGGTTTTGTGAGAAAATTAATTTTCCGAATCCTTGTTTGTGAGAAATATTTGATGATTGTATAAACGTGCGCTACATGTATTACTGTTCCCGCAAGACTACAATTACCATTATATTAACTCATTCGACACCTTTTAATTAGTAAGTAACTGCAGTTTTAACAAAATCGGTAACATGACGAAAATCGCCATTTTCCCGAAAAAAGTTATTAAAAAATTGGCGCCGGGAGGCACGCATAGCCGCCCATACTAAAATATGTTAATAAAAAGTTGGTAGGCAGTTCTTTTAGTTTCAAAGTAAAGGAATTTTTCCAATTTGTTTAACTCAAAAACTGCGCCTTTGACTGATTTTGATGTTATTACAAATTTTGTTGCAAATATTATTCCTAATCTTAAATTAAAAACCGCGTTTCAGCTACTGTAATTTTGGAGTTACGATTTTTTAAAAATTTTAACCTCCTCCCATACCCCCTTACCAACCCCCCACCCCCACCAAAAACTAATGGACAGATTCTCGGGTGCCACAGTATTTTTGAGCCAAATTTGGTTAAAATCGGTTTAGCGGTTTTAGCGGAGTTGTCGATATTTGCAGCGCCCTCTGTAATTCGTTGTCCCTCAGTCCGCTGATAAAACACTGGGTAGCGAGTCCCTAAATCCATCCGGTGCTTCTGGATATGCCAGGTGTAACAGCCGACGTAAGTCTGCTTCAAATTCCTGCAGACTCTCTCCGGACCTCTGCAGGCGTGTCTTAATCTGGGCCTGGTAGAGTTGACGTCGATATTGGTCGCCATATCTTCTGTCCAGCGCAGCAACCAAAGTCTCATACTCCTGCTGTTGGGCTGCGGGAATAGTTTGTAGCAGTTCCAGGGCAGGGCCACGAAGCGCGATGACCAGTGCCGCTGCTTTCTCCTGGTCAGTCCATCCGTTGGCAGCGGCGGCTGCTTCAAACTGGCGGTGGTACATCGTCCAGGTTGGTTGTCCATCGTAAGTCGGGGCCTTGAGGTTCGCAGTTCCAGAAACGCCAGGTGTCCTTACTTGTACCTGGGTCTTCTGTAGGTCCATCTCTAATTTTTCCATTTTCTGTTGAAGGCGCTCCTCCAGATCTTCTACGACTTCTTGGAAATGGGTCTCTTGTCTTCGTTCCGAATTTTCGATACTCTTTTGAATACGGTCCTGCTCTTCTTGTTTGTTTTGTTGTCGCTGAATTTTTAAATCTTCAAACGGACAGACAGACAGACAGACACCATGAAAATATGTTGTATTTAGGTCATTTATGACCCAAATAACTCATTTTGAGTGAAATTAAAAAACTTTTTTTTGCCGATCTTAATAGCCTACCATACCTATTAGTATGGTCGGCTAAAAAGATATTTGAAGGAACATTTCGCCCAAAGTTTTCCTATCAGTATATGAAGTTTTAATTAGTACAGACAGAAACAAATATTAAATCACTTAATATTTAAATACGCCGGTAGAATTAAATGAGTTCTTACACTTTAAAGCAACGATATAATTAACTTTGTAAATAAAAGCCAACTCTCGACAAAAATATAATTATATAATTATGATTAAAAACTTGGAAATAGAGAGTTCTCGTTTCGGTTAAAGGAATCTTTGAAATTACCACCCACTTTTTTGAATCATAATATCAAAAAAAATCTCGTTTTAAGGTCGTTTTTTTATTTCAGCTATTATTTATTATGAAGCCCTAAACTAATGATTTATTGTCCGACACGACACGTACCACACTTAATTACATAGTTTTGTTTAATTGCCTAAATGACTTCCGTCAATTGAGGATGAGGATATCGTTCAGTTAATTCGAGGTTACTTATTTGAATATGAATTTGTTTTATTTATTCGTGCGTGTTGGGAGAGAAAAAAAAACGAAAATGTCCGCTCTTGGACCGACCACTTGAAAAACAAGATTAAAGCCGATTTAAAACAACATGATTTTGCAATTTAAGGATTCCGACCATATTACCATTTAATTGGCTACTGGCTGCTAAACCTATTAAGTATTTAACGCCATATATCTTATATATCTTTACATAAAACATACATGATTATTCATGCTGATTTAGTTTGTTTATCCTTTAAAATTCTGTATTAAGTAAGATTTTTTTTGTAGATACAGCAGCATTGTACAGGGTGGGTCAAATTCGACGCTTTTAAATGGAAACACCCTTTTCTATAGGAGATAGACGAAAACTAATATCGGTGTCTGTAGCTCAATTTTCATCAAAAATATGATGGTGAAAACCGCACATCAATATCTGTTCCCGTTTCGGAGTTACGGGGTGTTTTTCAAAAATGAGCATTTTTAACAAATCGCTGTAACTTTTTTGCTATGAAAAATTTTGTATTTTTATGAAAACATTTCCAAAGCACCTTTTTACGTAGAATTTAATGGTTTAAGTATAATTTTTTTAAAATTAATAATTTAAGAATTATCAACAGAAAATTTGATTTTTTATATGGGACACCCTGTATATTTTTAATTTATTGAAAATAATTTAAAATTACCTTTCCAAAAATATAACACACTTGATATTTTGATCGATTCTTCTTCGAGATATAGAGTATATAAAAATTCGCCCGCTTTAAATAAGTAGGCTTTGAACGGTACCGGCTGTAATGCAAAAAAATTCTAGCTGTGAGCATCAATTGAAACGAGAATAATATTTGCTATGAGAGATGCAGAATTTTATAACAATTTAAAATATATTTAACCAACATCAACACATTTAAACTATGTATATCTAATAACAATAAAAATAAATAGCAAACCAAGACATGAGATTTTGCTACAGATGTTCGACATATCGAGCGTCTTCTGTTATGGATAGACGGAGCAGTTTTTGAACATTTCTCGCGGAATTCATTAACTCAGTGGGGGTGAAAGATACCCTCTCATAACTGCTAAGTGTTTCTAATTCTTGTCTAGATTATACGGAAGAATAAGGAACCTTTATTCTTCCGCAAATATATCCATAGGATTAGATCCATGAGCACTAAGTCAGGCGGCCTCGACGGCCAACAGCTTGAATCTTGGTCTATTCAATTATTCTTGAAAAATTTGCTGATAACTTCAGCGTTCAGAGACGGTGCGTCGTCTTGCTGTAAAAATATGTTTTCGAGTTCCATTAAGGGCATATCATCAATAAGGAGTCCAAAGCCTACTAGTTAAAAGTAGCGAACTTTTAAAAATTCTGTATTTCGAAGGAGATTATAACAAAATATCAAGTGTGCTATATTTTTGGAAAGGTAATTTTAAATTCTTTTCAGTTAATTAAAAATATAGAGGGTGTCCCAAATAAAAAATCATTTTTTCTGTTGATAACTCTTAAATTATTAATTTTAAAATAGGTAATTATACTTAAACCATTAAATTCTACGTAAAAAGGTGCTTTGAAAATGTTTTCATAGAAATACAAAATTTTCCATAGCAAAGAAATGACAGCGATTTGTTACAAATGCACGTTTTTGAAAAACACCCCGTAACTCCGAAACAGTAACAGATATTGATGTGCGGTTTTCGCCATCATGTTTTTGATGAAAATTGAGCTCCAGACATCGATATTAGTTTTCGTCTATCTCCTATAGAAAAGGGTGTTTCCATTTAAAAGCGTCGAATTTGACCCACCCTGTACATGTTTTTTGGGTAATTTTTTTTACGGAAAAATATCATTCATTATTAAAAAAAGAAACATAAAATTCAGTATACAGTCGTTTGCTTCGTTATAGAGGTACAGGGTGTAGAGATTCCATTTTTATTGATGAAAATTGATAAATGGTTATTTTTTGATATGAGAAATTCGATTTTGATATCAGAATGACTCATATTTGTAGGGTTAGGTTAGGCCCTATACATATTTTTAGCTGTTTTGAGGAGTAATAACTTTTCATCCGTACCTGTATAAAACTACTGAGTGAAAAAATATAAATTTCCGTCATTTTTGACGTAAAAAAGGTCTCGTGGTAAAAATCGCTACGAATAATAGTTCTCAAGATATTGGGAATCTAAATAGTCAATATATGACATAATTGACAAAAATTATACATGTTGCCTGGACAGTTACCAGTATGAAACAATAAATTTGAAATGTTTTTGTGCCAAACAAAGAAACTGTTGTATCATTTTTCCCAAAAAAAAATTATGATTAGCTTTTAAAAATAAAAAGTTTCCAAATTTGTCATTTCAGTTTCAAATAACTCTCTAGTCAACATGTTTATTTTTTGCCAATAATGACATGTATTGACTATTTCCATTCCAAATATATTAAAATGGTTGCTCGTAGTGACTTTTTACTAAGAGACATTTTTTACGTAAAAGATACGGAAATGTATATTTTTATATTGAGTACTTTTGTACAGGTACGGACGAAAAGTTATTACTCTTCAAAACAGTCAAGAATCATATTGACATTGAAATAAAATTTCCTGTCAAAAACACCCCGACACCCACTTTCATCCAAACCTGGGCGGTTAGTTCAGAAATTATATGGAAAATATCGAAATAAAAATGAGCCTATCTATATCTACTTCTACACCCTGTATCTCTAAAACGAACCATTTTAAAACCTAAATATATACGAACTTTTTTTTTACTTTATTTTTATCTACAAAATATTCTGCCGAAATTTCCCGAATACAATTCGGACCACCCTGTATACTTAATTTTATGTTCCTTTTTTTATATTTACTTCGTACATAAAAAACAAAAAAAAAAGAGTGATACCAAAGCAAGAGTTGCTTTTTAGTTTATTGCATATTATGATTAGAAAAATGTCTAGAATGAAGAACAGAAACGTGTTTTGATAAAAATAAAAGTTTTACATTTTTCTTAACTTTCTGATGGTCTTGTTTATTTTTATTATTTTTTCTAGCGGTGCAGGTAAAACTCTGCAAATCCTATATTTAAAGTTTTTTACTACCTCAAATATTTTGCAAGTATGGTTACTTGCAAAATCTTATCTCTGAAAACCTTTTACACGACATGGTATACATAGTTGTTGCAAAAAATAATAATATAAATAATTTACCAACCAAATCTACCACAACCCCTTTTTATAAATTTACAAACAGATATATCTAACTTAAAATAATGCAATACAACAAAATACACATTTGCTACATTTAAGTATATTTTTTAAAGAAATTAAATCCTAACGGAAATGGTCATATATTTCTAGTGTGACTGGTGCGCTATAAAACATACTCCAACCAAAATTAGAATACATTTGTCTTCCTTAAAATAAAATTGCAACTTTTCTGCATCGGAAACTGAAGCGAACAGTAATATGTTGGTATATCCCCATGAAGGTGTCAAGTGTGCCATAAAACTACCTTTATTAGTTTTAAAACTTTTTAAATTTATCTCCAAAGTAAAACACTTACTGTAATGTGACGCCATTTGTCTTGAATTAAATTATCGTGTTGAAGAAGTTTTTCTTATATGGCGGAAACAAATAACCCACTAAACCTTTCATCGTTACAAAGAAAGAGAAAAACGATAATTGATTTTACAAATGTAAAAATTGTAGCGGAGAAAATATTACCTAGCAGATCGACGAAGAAAATAAGTGAATGGTCAAAAAGCGTGTAATAAATTTTTTTGTCCCTCATAAATGTTGTAAAACCATAGCAAATTGGTACGCGGAAAATGTAATTTACAAGTCAACCTTTCAACAGAATTCCATCAGGAATCATAAATGCTTTAAAAAATGTTCATAAATATTTTGTAGGAGCTTATTTCATATTGCAAAATAGTAAACATCACCAATGGGAAAAAATGATTGGCACTGTGTTTAATTAACACTGATGTGAATACAGCTCTTGGCAAATTTAATCTGAACTGACTCTAATAAGTGCTGTTAATAGTCAATATCTGCACCGATTTCCATTTTGAACAAGTAAAAATTAAATTCTTCCCTAAACTGTTTTTTTTTTCGTTTTTTACGCACTTTTATGAAAACCTTTTCAAATTTTAATTAACAATCTCTGATATTAATTAACTAACGATGAAAACATAACAGTCACCTCCAAAAACCAAAATATCTCTTTTGTTTTACGTAAAGAACTTAAAGTCCATAGAAACAAATAGTAGAAGAGTAGAAAGAGAAATATTTTACAATAACGTGGAGAAGCAGTTTAGGTAAGATGAAAGAAAAGGTTTTAAATAAATGAAAAAATACTTAAAGCAGAATCTGAAAATACAATGTTTAATATTTTTACTCCAGTAATAGTTATGATATAACTTTAAAATTTAGAGTATGTAGTTAGTAATTGATTTATTGGAACATCTACCAACAATATAAAATATTAATTTAACTAAATATAACACGAATTCACCACAATACACCAAAACACTTTACTTTTGCACTGAACGCGCATTTTGCTAACCAGAAAACGACAGAAAACATTTTATGCGACAGTTTGACAGCCTGGCAAATGTGCGATTCTCTGTAATAGGCAATAATATACCATTCGGGTGTATCAGTGCCCAGAGACTACTGTAATAAAAAGAAGAAGCCTCACTAATATGTAAAAATAAAAAAAATATGCGTAACAAAAATATTTATAAATGAACAAATTATTGTCATTTCATGTAAAAAAATGTTTAACAATATATCCTTTCGAAAACCACGACAATTTTGTTGATGAAAAGTTTAGCATATATGAAATGGTAAACGTTTCAACAGAAATTACTAGAAACTGCGTAAATCTGTTGCTTTTAGAAACTGTCCATAAACATTTTCATGGCTCGGATTTTCGTCCTGACGCCTGGAAATAATAAATCACCGATGGCAAAAAATTGATTGGCATATGTGTTTAATTACCGTCGATGTAAACACAGCTCTTAGGAAAATTTAATCAGAACCGACTCTGTTAAGTGCCGTTAACAGTCAATATATGTACCGATTTCCATTTTGAAGGATTCCGAAAAAAAAACAATTGCATTTTCCAATTTTTGGGTTGTTTTTCAAATTTAAAACTCATTTCACTTTAATATCCAGATTCATGTAGTACACGATTGGTACGTCCTTTATTAAAATATATCATATGATCGAAAAAAAAACGGCGTCAAAGACGGCAGGGCAATGACAATCGATGATAATTTTGGCGAGGTCCAGCACTGGACGTCATTTACTTGGCTCGAACTCTTCTTTATTTTTCAATGACGCTTGATATCGGAGATGGAGAACTAACCCTGTAGAACCTTCTCAGATACTGGATTTTGTCAAAGCCCCGAGACTGTATTAAAAGGAGTATATTTAACTTTTATGTGAATTTCTAGTAAATGACGTCGCTAATATTATTATCGATTGTTTTTCCTAGCCGTCTTCGATGCCGTTTTTCCATCATATAGCATTAGTTTTTTATTTTTACTGACACATGTTTGTTTGATGTCTTCTTCATGATGGCAAATGGATACGAGAACCTTTTGAAATGCCCTCTGATTTTTGGAACAGGATATTGGACCTCTATTCATCGATGCAAGGTGTAAAATTCGACTTTGATTTATTGAGCGGTTTGTTCTCTCCCTTTTATATAGAGAAAGCTCTATGAAAAATTGAACGTATCCGAAATTACGGATTTGCAGAAAATAATCCCCTTTGTTTGAGAATTCCTGTACGTTATGAGATAAAAAAAGAGCCAAGTGCAATATGAAAATTTTAATGAACTCTCAGCACCAGTGTGCATTTGGAAGGAGAACAAATCCGACGCCCAATCACTGGATCGAATTCAAAATAAAATCTAAAGACAATAAATCGCAAGAGATCTTTGTCAGGGCAAAACTATAAAATAAAAAATATATATAATATATTTCATCAAATATTTACTTTATATTGTAGAAGTACAGTTATTGAATTGGTGCTTTCGCAGACACTAACTAAACTAACTGATTTGGTTTATCATGATGATTTCAGAAAAACTGAGAGATGGCATTGTTATATATTTCATATTTTTGATTGGATCACTCCGTATATCTTTACCAGCATAATTTGTGTTCGATAGAAACCAGCGATTAAATCAGCTCTTACATATCTTTCTATATAATCAATACGAAATAATAAAAGCATATACACAATTACGCAAGCAGCTCTTATCATTTCCTGGTATCGTTTCAGAGTGAGCAGCATTTTGAAAAACCTATCTGCAAAGAAATCATTTAAGCAACAATCTAATATCAAATCTGGTACAATCTCTTCCTTGCCTTTCTATAAACAGAGTTAAAAATGAAATGATAAAAGTTCCTTCACCAATGATATGTTTCCTGTTAAATTACAAAAACAAATAGTATCTTAAACAGAAAATACAGGAAACGGAGGTAAATAATTAACAAGAATTAATAGCATTAATAAAAAACAGATTTTTTTAAGTGGAACGGATCCATTATCCAGACAGATAGGGCGATTTTTTGCAAGACCTTAAATTCAGAGGCCCTATTTTTTATAAGATCTGTTACAAAAAGAGGAAGACAAAGTTCTCAATCAATCACAGCCCTGTTAACACCTTTTACCGTTAAAGAAGGCCCAATATCCTCTTCCGAAAATCTGGCAATATTGTGAAAAGACTATATATCTGTTTGGCGCCGTTTTCAATAAGACACGAACTTTTCTTCAATGTAGAATTATTGTCAACAACGTTACAAAACAATTATTTAAACTTTCCCAGACCAAATTTTCGAAAAGTTTACATCTATTTGCCATAAAAAACTGATTTCGACGTAGATAAGAGAGTTTCCTTTGATGGGGAAAGAAGAAGATTTTCCAAAAGAGATGCTTTTAGCGCGTTGAAGAAAGGGGAGTAAAATTTAAAGCTAGTCTTTGGAAAACGGGCGGAAAAATCATGTCTTCTAATGGAGCAAAATGCTTTTATTGAAAATATTCTTTTAGATTTATTCCCTTAGTTATTTGCGGTGGCGGTATACTTGAGTTATAATTCTTAAATTTATTTCCACGGCTTTCGCAAATTTATTACTACATTCCACTTTCCTTTATTCGACTCTTAAATGAAAGACTTAATTTTCTTTAAAAAATTCTCCCTTAAAGTTTCTAACAGTTGCCACTGTTGAATTTTTATATTCGAATACCTCAAAAAAAAATTATCAGAAAAATTTGTTTTAAAATAAATACATCAGTCATATTTCATTTCAGTCAATACTTGCCTGGTAACCTATGATTTATGTTACTTTTCGTTTACCTGAAATAAAAAAAAATAAATTAGATTAAAAATGCCAATAAAAAAATCAACTGTAATTACTATTTTCATTTACTTAAATAATAGAAAAATAAAATAGTTTGAAACATAAAATCTATATAAAGTGTAAATGACAATTTAATTTAATAGAATATTCAAAACTACATATTTTGGTACATATTAATGCTGATAAATAGATATTTAATTATTTACCGTTAGAAAAAAATGTATAGGTTCAAATAGTTTTGTCAATGCCAATATTTGACGAAAATATTTGGTATAGAATATATCCAAAAGTATTTTTATTTCTTAATTCATCATTAATTAAATAAAAACTTAGGATAAAAATATTCTACAGGGTGTTTCAGAGTCAGCTCTCGTAAGGAGATTCCTTACGTAAAAATAAGATTTATTATTAACTTTTAAAAATAGCTGTTTTGTAAATATCTTAATTATCATTTTTTTTTTAATTTTCTGTAGGTAGCACTGAACATCAGTTTTATACATTTTAATATCATTTAATAATAAAGTAGATTCAATAAATAATTTATTACTTTTATTTTTATTTTGTTTTGATTAATAAAATCTCATCAAGGAGATTGAAATCGACAAAATATCAAGATATCATTTTTAATCGGCATTAAATGGCCCACACAATTTTGCTGCTAACAAGAGAAAAAAGTCAGTGGCGCACATGTTTCTTTTAGAAATATATTCCAGTGATAACCCTTATCGACTTATCGTAACTTTCACCATCAAAATTTAATTCGAACCGCTAAAAGCACTTGAAAGAGAATTATAATAAATTTAAAAAAAATAGATTTTAACCCCCCGTATCTACGAAACAATACAGAATCGGGCCTAAGTTGATATAAAAAATAAATCTTATTTAGTGAGGAATCTTACAAAACACCTTGTATAATTTAATGTTAAATTCCTAGAATTATAGCTTGTCATTTAATCTATTCAGTTTACTACGAAATAAAATAAATTTGAAGTGATTTCCTGGCACCTGGTTTTACTGTCAATTAAAATGCAACGATCCAATCATACTTGAGCACATTCGTATAATGTGATTTTAACTATGGCAGAACACTTCATAAAATGCCAGTTAATAACTACTTGGCGAAATATTGTGTGAAGGACAATTTTAGAAGGCCGTAATAAAATTTTGGCGGTATGGGGCGCACGACCCCTTACTTTAGCAACAAAGTAAACACAACAATAGACCCAGGCCTGAATGCGCCATATGGTTCGAAGACACCATGGGGTGTTGTCCATCTCATATTAAAGCCGTTTTCTCACGTATCCCTCTTTACAGGGTGTTCGCCAATTAAATATCAATTTTCACCGAGGACTGTCGCTCCAAGTTAAAACAAATTTGTTTGCTGAGGACATATGGCGTGCCTAAAGTTTCTAATAATGTGACCACTTCAACAAAATACACGTTAAAATTTTAGTGATTACTTGATTTCATTATTTGTTGATCAATTCTACTACATCTAAAAAAACAACTGTAAATTTAAATTGTTTAACTCTAAATTAAAATTAATTTAAAAGAATCAAAATTTACTGAAGATTATGATGTTATTATTTCTGTGATTACAGTTGAGGGTTGGAACCTTTGGTGTTACACAGCAAAATAAAAACACTAAATCACCACAATACACCAAAACACTTTTACTTTTACACTGGACGCGCGTTTCACTAACCATGTTAGCATCATCAGCAGATGATTATAAACTGTTAACTATCTAACATTCTTTATAACATTATTTCTGTGGTTATTTGCCAATATGTGGCAAATAACCACAGAAATGTTTGTGTTTGGCAAAACATGATATCTCAATATTCAAAAATAAGCATGCATCTAATGTGGTCATTACTTTATATCTGTTTTAACTCTGTTTCAGTTTTGGGCGAAACAAAAAAAAAAATGATGAAAATCGATATATCAGCTTTTGGCAAATAACCACAGATTTATAGTACCCCTTTTTGGGCAACTTACTGTAAAAATTCCATTTTTGTATTTTTCATAGGAGTTGCGCCCTCTAGCGGCCGTTCTATAAACTTGAAAATAATTTCCAACAGTTTCTCTTCTTGGTGGCTTTTTTAGTTATAAATATTTTTTTCTGTATCGTCTACGGCTAATACTTTCCGAGATACAGCCGAAAGCTATTCTTCGTGGGATATCTTTTTTTGTTTTGTTTAATTTACTCTACATAATCTATTCTCTTGATATTGTTTATATTTGTTATTGAAGTTTATTTCATCATTACCAGTCCAGTTGGCAAGTAAGCCTGCGTGCGTACATATTTAAAGCCATTTATTTATTTTCTATGTCTACTAAGTATACCCATTAAAGATTTTCAAAAACAAGTTCAAAACCAGAAATTTTTAAATATTTTTCGACGTTCAAATGCAAGTAATATTTAGATGCTTTTATTTTTTTTTTTTTCTATTTTAATTAATATTCTATTAATTACCCTAGTAGAATAACCCCCTTTCAATAATGGGTCCTATTATGAACGGCATGATTTAAATAGGGCTTGTAAAGTAAAATTACTCCGCGATTTGGCAAAAAAAGAATGCTTTTAAGTGAATAAAAAAAGGGCAAAACATATATAGACGTAAACTCCGTTAATCAAGCAGCTAGCGCGTCATTTAAATCTCACAGAGTGGCCCTTTTTATTTAATTGCTGTATATTAATTACTTCATTCGCCAATTAACTAATCACACAATGGCTTATGTGGCTGTCAATAACAAGTTCATAGTCGACCAATTAATTAATTAAATTCGGAATGTTAAGGAAGCGAAAATTGTAGTGGATGGCACTTAATGAAGTTTGTATGATAGGATTATTTTTTTTTGGGGTTATTATTAGCTTTAAAAGTCGCGGTGCTGCGACCTGATTTCTATTTAGTTTGAACTTATTAAAAAGTTAAAAGCCCAGTTTGTTATTATCAGTAAGTACTAGATAGAACCAAACTTGTAGTGGTGAAATTTCATTAAAATTTTAATTAGTGGAAGAACTGAACAAAACATAAAAGAAAATAATTAAATTTAAAGAAACGCTCGGTGCTTTTCCGCAAATAGTCGAATTTGCGAGAGCATTTAAAGGATATTATGCTGTTTTTGTGTGTTTTATCTGTAAAAAAAACTTGTTTCTCTTATTTTTCATCTCCGTAGTTACAAATAGCCTCCGAACACGTTAATGCCTTATTATTTCTTTTATTTATGAAAGGTTGTACAAGCTACAAAATGTTTTGAAAATTAAAAAATATAGTTTGAATATTATGACCATCTTCTTGGAGAAAAAGAAGAAATATGGAAACGCCATCAGAGCAACAAAAAGCAGTTGATGTATAAGCTCATTCTTTTTCAAGCATTAATTCTTTTTTTGCAATTCAGGAGTCTTTTACTCTGCTTCTAGTTATAAACTACGTCCCTATATATCCTAGGATAAATGTTCTAAAACTGTCTACAGCCAATCTTTTTGTTGCTTTAAACTGAATGAGTAAATTTAGAGATCATAACTTAAACCGTATGTGACCTTTAATTTGCAAATGAATTGGTCCAAACGCAAATATGTATGTTTATTCTTTCTTTTTGATACTTTTTCTGTTTATCTCCTGTAACATCTTAATTTTATTAGTGATTATTATAAAAAATAAAGAAATTTTAACTCCAATAGAAGTCAATATTGTTTGAATTCTTTTTATTTCGGTTTTTCGAATTTAATATAATTGGGACAACAAATATCGAAATATTATTTCCTTGTTTTATCAAACACTGCAACCTATAAATAATTTAGCAATATAGACGATTTATTTCCGACATGTATTACTTCAGCACATGGAATTCGCTGCAGCGAAAATATATTTTCAAAACGTGATTCCCAACATAAGTGTTTCATTTTGTTATATAAATATTGTCAAAAATTGTTAACTCGATTTCTAACGAGACCCTACATATTTATTTTTTCGGATGTGCTATTTACATTCCGTTCTTTTTTTCGCCAGTCGCAGAACTTTTGATCAATCAAGGATTTTTAAACAGAATTCTTAAGCAAACCGTCTAGTTCAAAGGAAGATGAGATCAAAAGCTCTCTATTTTACTTGTCAACTACAGCCTTTTTACTTTAGGGAGATAGACCGCTACCGAAGTACAAAATAATCTGTTCGCAATATTAATCATATATCTTGACGCATCGTCCGTATAGTGTTTGCCGCGGAGGCTGCACCATATGGAAAACTTTTATATTCTTTTTTAGCTGTTCGCAGGGTCGTTTGGGCATCTTAAACATCAGGAAAATCTCTGAAATTGCTTTCATGCCAAGCGTTCGGATGACATCACCATTATCACTCAACAAATTAACTTTAGAAAGTTATGAAATGTTCAAATTAATTATAAATACATTTAATAATTAAAGACTTTCTAAAAATGAATTGCCTAAATGAAATTAAAATTTGATTTAAAATGTATGTCATTAAACAACTAAATTTTATACAATAAGGGCTCGACCCCACCCCCTTCCCTAATCTCACGTGAGATTACTTTAAATTAATCTAATTTTCACATATTTTTATACTGTTTTGGCCCCCAAAAAAACACGTGATGTTTGCCGAAACCCCTTCTCTTCCCCACGTGAGATTTAGTGAGATCGGCTTGACTCATTCTCCCCTGGTCCCCCCTCAAATAATTAAAGGAGATAATAATAAAAAATATATAATATATGTAACTACTAAAGCAATATTCGTAGAAAGTGTAAATAAATGGATTAAATCGAATTCAGAATTTGACAAATAAAATTGATGTTTGGAGACCTTAACAATGGCCTTTTGGTTATATTTTTTACCCGTAGTGGTAACCCATTTCATTCTCGTCAAACGTTATTATCGTATTTACATAGGGACTGTCTTTTTTATTAGTGCTAAATCTTACGATAACGAAATCTCCCATTTTGACGGTGTTTTTTGAAACCTCTGCTTTGTCGGTAATATATATTTTTTCTTTCGGGTACATTTTTTACCGAATTGAGATTAATGCTGAAAAAACTTTTATTAGAGAAAGAAAACTTTTTTTGTAAAATGTAACTGGGGTTAGAATCCTCCAGACAAAATATTTTAAACCTAAATGATTTTCGCCAAATTTCTGACATCTGACAAAATTATAACTAATTGCTAACGACAAACTAACTTGACAATTCCTAACACAGCCACCTAGATTTTATCAAATAGAAATTATCTACTGATACTAAATCATAAAAATTAAAATATCTAGGAAAGGTTTTACCTGCGGGATACCTAGGCAACCTTCGTAATTTGAAGAGACATTGAATATCGGAATAATATAATGGATGTTCCGTTTGAAATGAAAGGGTAACTTGCTTTTAAAAGTGACCAATATTCAATAATAATTTTGTCTCATCCTGTACAACTTTGACCTTTCGGGTCAAATTTTTATTTGATTATAATGATTTTTAACTACATATTAGGCTATACCGGATAAATTTGATAACTTTTCATTTTTAGAAAATGTTAAATATGTCAAAAACTTTATATTTTAGCCACAAGTTCGAAAAAATTAATAAATGGTGTTCCTTTACAGAAAATAAAGCTTTGTTGTGTAACTTTTTTTGGGAACATTTAAAACTCAATATATATTTATAAAATGTGCTCTAAATAAACATACATATGCACACAAAATTTGATTTCAACATAAACTGTCGTTCTTCTTGGAGCCTCGGCGTCGTGAGAGGCGCCACCCTGTACATGCAGGGTTGGGTAGGTAGAAAATTTTATATTTTCTACATCAACTTATTTTCTACATTTTGTTACATATCCAGAACGCAGAAAATTAGTTTTGTATATTGTAAGCATTTTTTTGTGTTTATATATTTATTTCAAATTCTCTCACAACGATTAGTACAAGAAATAAACTAATAACGATATCTCTAATTGTTATTTATTATTTAACAAATGGATAGTATATAGTATGTCAAAAAGATTAACTATTAACTTCCATATTATTTTAAATTGATTTGTACAACGGGAGGATGCGTGACAGTGACTGTTGTGTCATTATAATTCACACCCCTATCGTATTTTGTCCAATATATATCATATTATATTATCGCAATCGCAATATATATTGTATCTGTCCAAATCTTCCTTGATTTGTTACTCACTATAGTCGAATTTTACAGATATCTTAAAAGTTTTCAATAGTAAGATCAAAGTTTACATAATAATTCTATGTAATTCTGTGAACTTTGGTAAAACTCAAACAGAACAACAAAACAAAATAACATCTAACACAATGAAAATTAGAACTACAAACTACAATAATAATTATGATATATGTATAGTTTATGAAACCACAGGCTTTCTATGGTAAAATTAAAAAAAAGGGAGAACAAAAACTTTGAAAGAAAAAAAAAACAGACTTTTCTGTACGGTCTTCAGATTAAACAGAAAAAAACTATTCTAATAGTCTTCAGATCGATTACTGTCTCTTATCTTCAGGGAGTTAGTACCGTTACAGAATAGAGAGATAGCGCGACACACATTACAGTTTTAACACTTTTTGTACCTGTTCTCAGATTTTATACATTTTCTACTTAATATTCTACATTTTCTACGCACTTTTCTACATACATGTAGAAAATTAATTTTCTACGCGTCGTTACCCAACCCTGTGTACATGTTAATAGCCACCCTGTACATAGTAAATTTAACTGTACCATAGTACGGATGAAGCAACAAAGTATTGATTTTTTGTTTGTTGTCGATCGGTCGTTAAAACGAAGACAAATTTTTCGCTCGACAACTCCTCTGAACATGTTGAGGATTTCTAGGTAATTCTGTCTGGGTTACGCTGTGCCGTCGACGCCGGTGTGAAACCTAATGAAGCAAAAGCGATGCAATCCTTCATGGCTACGCCATCACACCGCTCTTCTCTGCATTAAATAGGGGAAAGCTGTCGCTGAAAATGTCTGCTCGAAATTTGAGCAAACATTATGCGAAAGCACTATGTCGAATCTATCGGAAGATGGCCGATCTCTTCTCCCCCACCCTTCTGGCCCTTCTTTTGCGCGTTACTCCGCCACCTTTCGAATATACACACAGAACTCGATGGATTTTGGAGGGCTCTGAACTCTTACATTAAATTCGTATTCTTTTATTTGAGAACGATTTAGATATCCGTTTTATTTTGCCCGTATCACTTCTCTTCGACGAATATTTTTCTTCGAGCTTTGTTGGCTAGTTCTTGGTGGAAATCCATTTCCTATTATGGAGAAAACAACTATACATATGGACATTCTCACTATGTTTTTTAGTATTTTTACTTCGTGTATCAGAAGAAACTTCTCACTGGAAGAATAAAACCTAATCTAATAAAACTAGTATCTAGTATTTTATATCTAGTATATTTAACTATCTTCATATATAGCGCTAAAGGCATTCGGTTGCATGGATGTCAATTCTAGACTACTGTGAGATTTTGTGCAGGCTCTAAATACACTGGTTGAGGGTAAAGAATGTAGAATATTTTGATTGGTTAATCACCGCAACCTTAGATCTATTGTGTATCTCCCTTTCTTGAGTTGAGATATAACTCACCATACAATCTCAGGGCTTTGACAAAAGCCAGTATCTGAAACAGCTTCACGGAGGCTAGTTCTCCATCTCCGATATCACTCGTACCAAAGTTTATGGCACGAATTGCTGTATCTCGGAGCACTCATGATGAGGTGTTTTGTGCTTCCCCATTTTCCCTACAAAATCTGCATTCGCCGTTGTTTCTTAGCTTCAATCTACTGAGGTGTTCGTTGAGGAGACAGTGTCCTATTAAAGCCCCATGACAATCCGAAGATTGTTCTTACCTAAATCAGCACGAGAAGCAAAGGTAATGAAAATTCAAATGAAATTACATCGAGTTCTAATTCTATAATAGTAGTTGGTGGATTTTTTATTATACCTAATATTTGTTTAAGCGATCTTATCTCGAGAAGAGAAAAATAAAAAATCCTTTACGTAAAACGTATTCGAAAACAAAAAAAAATAGCTCATTAATATCGATATTCAATTATGAAAAACCATTAACTATCTTCAGTTTTCCCAAATATTTGTGTAAGATATTGGGATAGATACATTTTATAATTTGCATGGCTTGGAATTGGGCCAAATAGGAATTTATGTTTTCAAAACAAACTGGCTAAATCCAGCTTTTCGATTTAAAGACCAGCAAGAATGGCTGTATAATATTTTAAATAAATGTTTATCGAAGTGAGCAAGGCTCGCAGGGAACTTCGATTGTGTCATTATTCCCCAGCCAACTATGTTAATATTAATTCTGGATTCCCCTAAATCTGGGTTAATGATCTTTCTATTCTGATCCAGCAAAAAGTTGACGGATGAAAATACCATCTTATTCTTTTGACGAATTAATTGAAATATAAGGGCTAAGCTAGTATTTGAACAAAAAATTAAAACGGTGTCATAGTAGGTGAAGCATTAAAGCCCAATATACAATACGATCGAAAAAAATTGCGTTAAAGACGGCTGGGGAATGACAATCGATGATAATTTTGGCGAGGTCAAGCCCTAGACCTCATTTACTTAGCCCGTACTCTTCTTTATCTTTTACTTGCGGTTACTGCCAGTTGGCCTTAAGAAGGTTGTAATTTATTTTTATATGGAGTTAAAATGATTGTTAAATGGTGTAGTTTAAAATTCGAGAGAAAATAATTTTTTGGAAGTAGATTTGTGTATCTGGAAACGGTTCTACCTTTTTTAATCTTTCTATAATTAATATTAATTCTTGACAAGTTTTATGTCAATTTTTAGAAAATGTCATCTAGAGACTCACATCGCCAAAATTATTATCGATTGTTATTACCCGTTCTTCTCAGGCCGTTTTCATCATACGGTATTAAGCTAACTGTTAGAAAAATGTTGAAGTAGAGAAATAAAAATAATATTAATTCATTCTAGGTATTAAAAATCCGCTCTATACTTTGCTTTGAGCAGGAGATTATACTAAATTATTTTGATTATCTAGAAACATACATTATATGACATTAAATTGTTACGCTCGATTTTACAAAAATAATCAGATTAGGAAGTCTAGAGAGTGACTTTTGCGGAAAATTTTAACGAAACAAGGAATAAACGGAATATTAAAAGAAAAAACAGAGGGTAGGTACGTGGCGTTGTATTTTTTTCTAGAAAATCTAAAATAAATAAATTCCATGATTTCCATCGCAAAATTCTGAGCACTTCAGTAAATATACCGGTTCCTGCAGGGATTTGGTATTAATAGAGGCTCCCAGTAGGGTAACAGGCTTAGGGGAACGAGAATCTCGTCGCAAAAATAATAT
Source organism: Sitophilus oryzae (assembly GCF_002938485.1). Classification (NCBI taxonomy): domain Eukaryota; kingdom Metazoa; phylum Arthropoda; class Insecta; order Coleoptera; family Curculionidae; genus Sitophilus; species Sitophilus oryzae. Next base: position 7,542,297 of record NW_022146479.1, read on the forward strand.
GTCTCGTTAAGATACGGTTCTCGGGACTTACACTTTACGTATTATTTTAATAAAGTGAAATGGCTCGGGTTTAATATTCGTTAAAATGAGTAAATATTCCTTTCCGGAACCCACCAGGCTATTAACGCCACTAAAACGATTATACACTCACCGGCACGAAAGACGGGCACCTTAAAATTTTGATGTATTTTAAATTGTTATATATATTGTTTCTACTATCACTTTCTAAATTAACATTGAAAGATCCCAGCTGTTAATTATACGAGGCAACACAAAATGCTGTTATTTTAGTCAAAATTTAGAACGCCCTGTGGAATTATGTTAAAAAAGCCAGGAATTTGAAAATAATTTTATCATCCAGGTATCTTTTCTCGATATTATTTTTTTGGTTCATCTCAATAGCTTTATTTTCAAAATAGTTTAATTTACTAGTCAAATAGTGTATTTTTAGATTTATGTACTTTAAAATGACAAAACCTCTCTTTTTTAGTTTCGAGAATTGTCTGCAGCTTCGACTTTATGATAGTAAGTCGCCAGTGGAAACAGATGTTTAAATTTTATGCCAAACTCTGTGCATTTTCACGGTTGTTCTTCGTCCACATAGAAAATACAAACTGTAAACACTTTCCTAACCTATTCTGCTTAAGCTTAATAAATCGTCAGTTGTTATTTGTTGTGCTGGTTGTAAAATGCCGTTGGTGTTCGAAGATTTTACACAGATAAATAATTCGGAAAGTGTAAACGCATAATTTTATTATTTTACGTTCTTTCTTAGTTACTGCTATCCAGAATCCAGAGATAAAATTATCTGTTGAATTTCTTATTGTTTATTACTTGATCTATTAAGGCCTTTTTCTACAAATTATGGCCATAGTTTATGTCGTTAGTTCCACTATCAATATATAACAAGAAGCAAAGTGACAAAGAAATTATTTTATCTACATTAAACTTATTTTTAAAAGCGTGGTTAAAAGACTTTTTCCTGCAGATATTAAAAGTCCATAAAATTTTACAGCCACTATCTTTAAGTAATAAGATTGAAATTCCTGACGTATTTCAAACATTTTTATCAGAAAATTGAAGTCATTTAGCACCCCGTTAAAAACAGATAATTACACAAAAAATCATGGTTATTTAGTTAAGAGATTAAGATGTTTTACTCTCTTTTAGGTTGTTCGACTCGCTCAGATCTCATTATCAAAGTATTAACAAATAATATGAATAATGAATTAAAGCCTAAATGAACTGAAGGAAACGAATAAAAGTTTTAATAACCTGAGTGTAGGGTGTAGGGTTACAAGCCATGAAAAAGGCGCTAATGTCCAATGGAAACTTTTATATTTAAAAACTGTTCCAACTAAAACGTTGGCTCGTTATATTAGATTGAAGTAAATGCAAAAGAAAGTTTGCCCAATTCTTGAAGCGAGAAAAAAAATATTTGAATTTTTATTAGTTCATTTCCTCATCCTCTGAAACAGAAAAATAAGCACAATCAAAAAGACTCTTTAACTTTGAGAATTTAAACTTTGATTTTTATTTTCTTATTCCGAAAGATTATATTTCCTCGAAAAATAAAACTGATTAGCGTGGAAAAAATGTGAAAGTTTTCTTCTTCGCATTTTTCCCGTTTCCATTTCTCCTTTTTTTAATTGTAATAATAAAAGCAAACCGACGATAATATTTTGTAAACACCAGCAAGGTTTTATTAAACATTCGAAAACTTCCAATAAACTGAAGGAAAATAGTAAAAATATCTTCGTTTAATTTCGAGAGAAGTTCAATTTGTTGCCTAAGGCTGCGGGATGCAGAAAGAGAATCTCCAGTAAAAAGGAAGTTAAAGTTGGAACGCCACAAATGGCTGATAGTTAGGGACTGTCTGCGAACAATTATCTGAAAACGCCAATATGTCTCAAAGTCTCAAACGAAGGAAAAATATTGTTTGCAGATTGCAGATGACGTGTTTTCGACGTGAGGGTGCATTCCTAATTATATCCTCTGTCTCCTCAACGAATACTTCAGTAGATTTAAGCTAAGAAACAATGGTGAATGCAGATATTGTAGATGGAAAACCAACTTATGTAAAACCGTCTCAGATACTAGCAAAGCCCTGAAACTGTGTGATGAGTTAAAAATCGTCAATAATTCAACAAAGGGGGGTACAATAGATCTGTAAGGTCGCGGTGATTAACCTCCCTCCCAACATTCTACATTCTAGGAATGGGCTCTTTCACAAAAAATAAAATACCCAATTCAAGGACAAAATCTAAAAGAGAAGACTATTTTCAGTATATTTATCCAAAAAAAAAATAGTTCCATGACATTGAATAATTTTTTTATAGGCCCTCAAAATTGCTTTAATTTGAAATAATTTTAAAGTGCCAATTGATGGCGTATGAAAAATACGCCCAATCACATTGCAGAACCGTGCTCGTGCGCCAGCCAACAACTGGCAACATTGCGATTTGATTTGACCACAACCACCTCAACTCAAGACCAATCAACATGATATGGGCAAGGCAAATATGGCGGCGAAGGCAGCGCATTATTAAATTGTTTGGTTTGGTTTGGTTGCGATTGCATACCAGAAATAATTAATTATCTCTAATTTGTTGTGCTTCTGCAACACGTTTGTTTAGTTCTTAGTGTTCAGTGCATGTTGTGATCAGAAAATTGTGATAAAATAACAGTGTAATAAAAATCCAAACCAGACATTCCACATAGGGAACTTCAAAGTTCTGTGCTTGTCGTACTCCTCTATTATTAATTATTTTAAGGTAAGAACTAGAAGTATTTATCAAGATATTACACCTAAATGAGTAAAAAGCCTTCGCCGCCAGTCTGCATAATACTTTATAATGGTTACTTACAATAATCAAAGGATAGGTATTAAAGGCTAGGTATTAACATTTTATTGTAGCATGCCTTTTACATGCTCTGTTCCAAATTGTCACGGGAATTATAGAGGGGGTCCCAAGGTTTCTGCTTTTATATTCCCCAAAAATGACGAGCTTCGTAAAAAATGGTTGACAGCTATTAAAAGAGATAATTTCACTCCTACCAGTAGTTCTCGGGTAAGAAGTGCATTAAATATGCCTCAAAAAGGGCAAAGGCCCCAAAGCCTCTGTTACCCTAGTGAGGATGTAGTTATGGCTACTGTTTACACTTACCTCACTATAAGTAAAATATTGGAAGAAGAATCAAGCTTTTTATATAAAAAAGATCACAGAAAGATACTGACATTTGAAAATATAAATGGATGTAAGTCTTTTTTTAGGTCACAATTGCCCCTCACATACGTCAGAATTTATTATTAAATCCATCTTGTTCAGAATATCCAATATTTTATTGAAGAACTATGCAAAAAAAAAGGAATGACGTCTTTACTACAAAGACAATGCCCTATGTAAAGAGAAAGAGTAAAGAAAACTAAGCTAAGCGTAAGTTTTACTTACGAACCCCCAAAAAGGTATTTTAGTTTTTTTTCTATATAAAATCTTGAAACACATATTATATTTTTTATTTATCCTCACCTATTATAGTTTAAATTTATTCCCATTTGTGTAATGCTGCAAAACATAAAAAAAAATATTCCATATTTTTTGACCCAAGCCAGTGTAGTTTATAATTCCAAGAGCATTTACCAAGGCTTTTACTAAGACAAGTAACTTCATATACTGTCCATAATAGTATATATTTATCAAACGTTCAGTAAATTCTAAACTATGGTAGGTAAGTGTTTGCAATTGAATATTTAGTTTATATTGCTATTTTCTGTCATATTTCTGGTTATTTCTTTTTCTGATGATTTCGAACACCCTATATATGCTACGACTCCCTGTATATTAAAAAATTAGTGAAATATTACGTAATCTAACCCGACATTTGTATGAAAAATGTCTATTTGGAAATAAAACAGGTTTTAAAATACGCGCCAAATAAAGCACTTCTATCTCCGCCATATTGGAAAAGGTTGAATGGCGTTGTGTGGAGGTGGTGGTGGGTCAGCATGGTGGCCCGGCCGCGGCCGTGTTGCCGCTTTTCAACATGCCAGGTGTGACGTATTAAAAATAAAGTGCGGATTTTTATTCTGGGCTTTTTTGTTTTTATTTATTTTCTTAAGAACGACTTCAAATTTTTCGAAAGTGAGATAGCAGAAAATTCTAGAATTAATTGCTTTATTCAATTATACTAATTCCAAAATATAGTGAAAGAGCCCATTGTCTGCGAACAATTATGTCTCAAACGAAGGAAAAATATTTGCAAATGACGTCTTTTTAACTTAAGAGCGCATTCGTGAGAGTAATCATGCAATTGATAGTCTTTTGTTAACTTACTATAATTTATGTTAATTTCATATCAGGAGTTAATAAAAAAAAGTCAAACATAATTAAGTATTTCTGCAAAAGTTATCTTGTGTTTTCGCACGCAGATTGTCGATCTAAATGATTCCCTTGCACGAGCAGGTGCGTTAAAGTTTCAAATATAAAAGTATAAAATTCGAAGTCCTCCAGTCGTAAAAGTGTTTGTTATGATTCAAATCAGGCAATTTATAAGCCAAACACTGTTCGACATTTTTTATGAAACGAATATTCCGAGCCAAGGCAGTGTTGTTTACTCAACTCCGACCGTGGTTTCGAGAAAATCGAAATCCCCAATTTTCTTTCACAAAAGCCCAAATTCTGATCAATTATCTTAATAATATAATCGTTCCCCATTTTCTGAACGATATTCTTTATAATTCTCTTTTCTAGAACTTTTCCGTAATACAGATTTATATTAATTAGAACTATATAAAAAAAAACTCTTCTAAGATATTTTGCATTTATTAAATCTCAAAAGAATATAAAATATACTACGATACTTACAGGTTTTGTTAGAGTAAATTTTGAAATTCCACTTTTGTTTCAACCTTAGAAACTTTATACATAGTAAAGTAGAATGGTAAAATAGATTTAACTATAAAAAACCCTATGTTTCAATATCAGCCTTTGAGATACTACATCAACATAAAAAATATATGTTTTTGCTCTTAGACAGGTACTAAAAAACCACAAGACAATCAAAGAACTAAAATCACTTGGATATTTAAAAAAAAATGTTTTGAGAGAAAAATAGTAAAAACAGATATTAATTGTTAAAAAGCGAGTCCAGCATTTTCACTTATAAAACATCTTATAATGAGAATATGTTATGATAATATCTCCTATTTTTTGTAGATTAAATGGACAATAGCAAATCAAAATAACTATAAATCATCAAAGTATCATAGAGTGTTTTCAGTTTAAAGAAGCCGGTGAAAAAATTATGGTTTCATACGAGAGATCTGCCAAATAGGAGGATAAACTGGCTTTTATATGAAATGATAGGTTTAACGAGTATTTAATCTACAGTCGCTAAAGGAAATGAGAAAATTGCGGGTCAAAGGTCGCCATAATGCAATTTACACAAACGCGTACACATTTCCAGTCATAATATTTAGTTTAGTCTGAGCTTCACGTTTATTTATCACATTAACCTGCTTAAATTATACACTATTTTACGGTAAAATTAACTAAAGGATGTCCGAACGTGTTGACAATAATTATTATGTCAAACCTTCAGAGCAATATCGGCATAATAGGCTTGGTGCATTCTCCGCCGGTGCTGCCACCATCAGAGAATACTGTAAACAACGGACTAAAGAAATAGACGGATTTAAAGAGCAAATACACGAAAAAGTTGTTATATAATTACTCTAAAAATGTTAGGAAGTATAATTTGTAAAAATACAAAAAATATCGAAATAAGAAAGTTAATGTTTTGATATATTCAAAAGGTGTAACTTGGTCTAACTTGTATTATCATTTATTATTCAAGCTAATAAAGATTATTAGATGAGTTCAACTGCGGTAGCCAGCTTAGTTTTACGCATCGGTTTTGCTAGTGGGACATATCTGGAGCGATTTCGGCTGTAAAGTACATAATTATCTTTTTAGAAGATATCCATAAAAATTTAAGCACTAATTGATTAGAACAAGTATACTATTAATATTGCAAATTATATTTTATCATCTCACAGCGCTTTCAGATAGAGCGGAGCGTCCGCGCGGACCGTCCGCGAGTTCCATGAGTTTAAATGAACAATTTCACATGGGTCGCGTATGCTTCGTCCGGATGAGTTCGTCGACGGCTATCTTGAAAAAACATCCGCGCGGACGGTCCGCTCCATCTGAAAGCGCTGTAATAGCGTTTTCAGATGAAGCGGAGCGTCCGCGACGGATCTTTCGCTACTTCGAGCAAGTACCATGAGTTTATATGAACATTTTCACATGGGCGCGTATGCTCCGTCCGACGGAGTTCGTCCGACGGCTATCTTGAAAAAACACGACGGACGGTCCGCTCCATCTGAAAGCGCTGTAAGTGAACAATTTCACATGGGTCGCATATGCTCCGTCCGGATGAGTTCGTCGACAGCTATCTTGAAAAAACCCGAGACATCTTTATTTCTGTAATAATTATAATGACTTGGCAATTGAAGGTGTGACATAATTCTATTTATTAAAATACTTTATTCTTAAGTGCACTGTTTAGATTTACTTAGTAGTCGAAATGGTCGTTTATTCTTTTAAAATTATGGTGCCGTGCAATTGCCCAGTCATTCTAATTATTACAGAAATAAAGAATGTCTAATATTGATGCTAACAATTTATAACAAAATTGTTGAATAGGTGCGGTTTAAAAAAATATCTAACCGATTTCAAGCTGCGAAAGTTTTTTCAGGAGCGTTAGTTTGGAAACAACACAGATTCGCTTTATTTCCAAATGAATGTTTCAGAAAGTTTCAGCACATTTGCGTGAAAATTTAATGTTCGAGTTTAATAAAATCTAGAATATGCAGTCGGCATCATAATACCTAACACTCCAGAAGTAGAAGTGACACAATAAAACTCTTGAAATCGAAATGAATGAATGTATCTTGATATATAAAGTACAAAGTTTTTTGTAAAAATAATCCTTCATTTGACATTTAATTTTTAAATTTAAGGTGTTGATATTTTGGTAATATATTTTTTTAGAATATTACAGTAATGAATTTCCAAAAAAAAAACTATCGTTATATTTATATCTTCATTCGCCGTCATCAAATTCTAAGGTACTTCTAGATGTTTCACATACTTCAAATTTTGAAAAATATAGGTAATTATAAGCTTATAATGGAAGGAAAAAATAAAAAAATCTTGAAATATCCTTATGCATTAAAAGTTAGGTATCTAGCAGCTAGCGGTAACTGAATTTCCAGGCGAAAAAAAGTTAGAAAACTAGAATTAATCGGTTTGATAATGTCTGATTTTATTTGCACATGAATGTAACAACAATAATTCAAAATATTGAACTAGTGAAGCATCAAGACATCTTTATTTCTGGAATAATTATAATGACTTAGCAATTGTAGGGTATGATATTGTACTAATTAAAATGCTTTATTCTTAAGGACACTGTTTAGATTTACTTAGTAGTAAATATGAACAGTGTAGTCTAATATTGGTACACTAACAACTTATAACAAAACTGTGTCTAGGTGCGTCCGTCGAAACTAAATACGAGTATAATAACTGACTTAGTTTTACTTACATGAGATCTAACAACTTTTTGTAGTGGAAGAATTGCGTTGCATTTTTTTACATTCTGTGTTTTGATGGGATTAATTGTTTACTGTGATATTCCAAACTATTTGCATGTTGTCTAAACATCAATTAAGCTGTGTGCGGCACTAAATCGAACTTCTCAAAATTGACTTACAGTTCGTGTATAAAGTTTTATTTAACGGACCATCACTCGATACCTAAACTTCCAATACCTAATTTCATAAACAAACTTCAACCACTTGCAGAATCTTCACTAATGGACGGTATGTCGACAATGTTATCAAATTCTTCTAAGTCGAACAGGAAAGTAACGCATAAAGTTTAAATACCAATGTTTTCAAAAGTAACATTCATACGGTGCAGACGAAAGCGATAGACGACCCCAACTTTTGATCCGTACAAGATAAAAGCTGGCCACAATGCGGATGAAAGGGCATCAAATTTACCGCTTTTTGACGTAAAAAAGAAAGGGGTTAATTTTTAAAGATGGCGCTGCCAGCGTTATCAACTTGACGCGCAAGGGGGAGAACGTGCTTTCCGTTGTTAGAAATATCTTTTAATTTTATATCGCACTAGATAATTTTTATTGTTCTCGTATCCTATTAAATAAATATCTGTAATACACTAAACAAATTTACATTATTCATTCAAAAAAGACTTCTGGGTATTTCGTCACTAGCAGAAAACAAAATAGTTACTTTTTAGGGTTCCGTACCCAAAGGGTAAAAACGGGAATCCTATTACTAAGACTTCGCTGTCCGTCCGTCTGTCACAAAGGTCTATCTTATGAACCATTATAGCTAGACAGTATGAAATTTTTACAGATAATGTATCTATGTTGCCGCTATAAGAACAAATACTAAAAACAGAATTAAATAAATGTTTATAAATAAAAAAGTACTTTCACTAAACATTATCTTTTAAGTAAGAATTGTACATAGAATCTTTCAGGTCCTCGGTGGCCGCGTGGTTAAAGCGTTAGGACTTTACGCTGCTATGACGTTGAAGCCGTAGTAAGGCTGGTTCGAATCCTAGCCAAGGCGACTTTTTTTTAATCGTTTATTTTTAATTTTTACATATTTATTTTTACTTTTTACATATTTATTATTGATTAATACAATTTTTAGTAATGTGTTTCTTCATTTGTTTTTTAAATTACTTATACGCGCATTCAAAATTTCAGCTAAATCGGAAAAAAAGTTTATAATAATATAGTGTCTAATGTTGTATAGATAATGAATGGTACGGAACCCTTCGTGCGCGAGTCCGACTCGCACTTCACCAATTTTTTGTAAACATCCCTGTGTTGGTCTAACGTAGAGCAATTGAGATCTTGGATAAAAGTAATATAATTAATTGTAACTAATTATAACTTTTTGTTTTTAATTTTTAAAATATAAAAGCGTGAACGGTAAAAAACCTGCTAACTTAATGCAATACAGCCATAACCTCTCCCAACTAATGTGTTAGTGTTGCAACTACTTTGCCTCCGCATTTTCGACTTCGTAACTCGACATGGCTCAGCGAATAACCCCTCACTTTATGCCGAATAAAACTTCTAACATTAGCCAGTGCACGTGTTTTACCGGGTTACTTAATGGTGTGGATTCTTAGGATATGTGATTTTAACAAGGGACGCAATAAATCAAAATAATTATTCCGTTTCCTGAACGCGTTACCTCCACGAAACAGTGACGTAATATTTCTCATTTTTTATATGACTTTTTTGAAAGAGGTATAATATAGATATAACATATATACAAACTATACTTCTTTTTGAAATAGAATTCATTCTTAGGCTTATTGCTTATATCATATTGCAAATGAAGGGCCCAGGGGAAAAACATGATAAGTGCGATTTTAGTAACATTACAGGAGAGCACTGGACGGCTAGTGGTGTTATCAGGTTTTTCCCGTGCATTTTATATTTTTGCTTGGCCTATATCATTAACAACTTATTGCTCTGCAGAGTTTATACATTTTATAGGGACCACGTAGACCTACTATAATATTGTAAAACCTTAAAATTAAGAAATTGGCGCTTATCATGTTTCCCTTGGACCCTTCAAATAAAGTCTTCCTACTCTGGGTGCCAGCATATCAAGGGATAGAAGAAACGATCTAGCTAGAAAAGGAGTGAAAACTTCACTAGCTGGAGCAGAACCGTTTTTTCCCCAAGTGCTTAAAGCAAAACTCACGAACTTGGCAGACTCCATCCGTAACCTGGAATGGGAATGCTCCAACCTCCAACGGTCTAAGAAACTGGAAGAACCAGACAAATCAAAGATTTTCCTTGATTTAAGTAAGAACAATCATTGGATTGTCAAGGGGTTTTTAACAAGACACTGTCACCTCAATGAACACCTCAGTAGATTGAAGCTAAGAAACAACGGCGAATCCAGATTCTGTTTGGAAGAGGGGAAAACACCAGAACACCTTATCACTGAGTACTCCGAGACGACAACCATTCGTGCCATAAACTTTGGTACGACTGATATCGTAGGAAGAGAACTAACCTCGGTAAAACCGTCTCAAATACTGTTTTTTTTTTCAAATCCCTGTGGATCGTCGTGGTGATGTCGTGGTAATTCCACCCTCTTATAAAATCTACATCTACATTTACATCTAGGCTTATTGTTTGAATCAAGTGTCTATAAATATGGAATTGTAACGCTGCTTGCCCTTCTTTTCTTGTTTGGTTCCACGCAAATGGGAATAAATGCGTTAATAAAACAACAGTAATTTAAAAGCCGAGAGAGAGAATATCAGAAGCGTTACTTGCAAAATAGAGTTTCGATCATGGAAACACACTACACTGAACTTCTAACAAAAGCTTTACGGTCATTTGCTTTAGTTTATGCGGAAGATATGTCGCTAAAATATTCATTTCATATGTGTTCATACCTTTAGTGTTAATTCTAGCCCAAAATCAGTTAAACAGTTCATATTAGTTCATTACTTTAATGGTATTTCTGAATAATACTCTAATATATGTATTCAATATGATTTAGTAATGTACCCGAGTCTTAAATTTATTCTAATATAGAAAATAAAAAAAATATAAAAATTGCTTCCTATTCTTATGAGGAATTAATATTGTAAAGAGGATAAACAAAATCCCTACTTATTAGAATCAAAACTAAGATAATTTAACAGATTTTAATCTTTTTGGACATTCTTATATGCTCATCGTAAATTTGGAGAGAAAATACGATATTATTATCAATTAAAAAGATTTTTTTTTAAATAGGCACAGCGCACTAAACGGTCTTTAACAACGTACTGTATAAAATTTTAAGCTTCTAGTCCTTTTCAAAATCATTCTTACCTGTCGGTATAAATATGTACAGGTAGCTAAAAGGTTTGTCGTTTGCAACGAACAACTGTTCTGTTCCTTCTTGGTCAGTCGCAAGGATAAAATTCTATAATTTATATTCAAGCCTCAATTCGAATTGATACAACCATTGTATTACATTAACAATAACTGTTTTTTTTATATAAAATTAACTTATTTTTAGATGGAATGAAATATGGATATTTTATTAGTTGGTTTAGTATATAAAAACAAATGTTCTAATACTTTTCATAAATTTAGCGTATACAGAAGTCGTTCAGATTACGCGGGAGTTACATTACATTAAAAAATACAATTGTTTATTTTAAATTAATATAAATATTAATAATTAATATAATTTATTTATAACAAATGTATTCTGAGAAATGAAATATATTCTATGGTCTTAATTGTTGCTTCTTTGGGTAAGTACGTAACCTATAAAGATTAATGCGAGTACATACATTTTGAACCCCGTCATACGCGATTTTCCAAAGAACGCATCTACCGCGTAAAGCGGGGTATTACTATTATTAATTAAATCATAGATCCAATATACGCTTTGAAGTTAAAGCTAGTGAAAATAAAGAGGTTTTAAAAGTCTATAAACTGTAAAAAATATTTTGCCTACTGGAGGGTAAGGTAACCGTATGGATTTAAAAAAAAAACACCCCAAATCAGGGCGTTTCATTAAATTTTGATGTGGAATTAAGTCAACAAGAGGGCGTTAATATAAACCAGTGAACCGTATGTTTAGATAACATTTGGCAAGTGACCCAAACAGGGATGTGTGCTGCAGCCGAATTTAATTAAATTTAATCGCCATATTACACTTATGTCCCAGCTAATTATGTTTATATAGTACTCTAACTTGTAGAATATCTCGGACTAGTTTAATTGTTCAATTTTAATTAGATTGTAGACGTTGATGGTACTAGATCATATTATATATTTTATACTTGCTTGTTGAGATGTGTATCGAACTTCCTGGGAGTATCTGTTACCTGCAATAAAAACAATATTAATAATAACAATTCTGAAATAGTGAAAGTTATGATTTCATTATACAAGCATGTGATAAAATCCGCTGTAGCAGGAAATAAGTTATTAAATACATATCGCAAATGTTGTGACCAGTGGCGTATCCATGAGAAGGAATAATTCAACTGTATTAAAATAGAATCACCGCCACCGGTACGAAAAACGGGCACCTTTATTTTGATGTATTTTAAAATTTAACACATTCTGTTCTAGTTGGCCGATTTTGATGATTTTTTAACCAATTTGTAGCTAAATTATTTAGTTTGAAACACCCTGATGTGGAATATGTTAACTAAGCAAGGAATTTAACAATCATAGACAGGAAACTTTCATTTTCAATTTCGAAGGAAATACTAAAAATCAAATAATTTAGCTACAAATTGCTTAAAAAATTTCAAAATCGGTCTACCATAACATCATATCATATAAAACTTTAAAATATATCAAAATTTTAAGGTGCTCGTTTTCCGTGCCAGTGAGTGTAGATTTTTCTGATACAATAATTGGGGCCAGATGACAGTAAAAATATTTAAGTTAATAACTGGAAAAAATATACCACTATACAGGGTGTCCTAGAAATAAATGCAAGTATTTTAACCGGTAGTATAGTTCAACCCCAGAGACACGCCCTATGATTTTTTTGAAAAAAATTTTGGAAATTTTTTTAGTTTTTAGTCAAAAAACATAATTTCTTGATAATATGGCAACATAGGCAGTAGATTAAATTTACAAGCAAGAAAATCCAGAAAAGATCCAGTGGTTCTCAAAATTTTAGCAAAAAAATATTTTTTTTTAATTTTCAAAGTAAAATAACTCCATTGTTTTAGACTTATTTGAAAAATGATAAAGAGAAGATATGTTTCTTTTATCGAGATCTACCACCAATTAAAAAAAAAATATATATATATATAGTTCTGTCGGGGACCCAATGTCGCAGGGTATATTGCTTCCCCCTGTCCAGGGTTACGGATGAAGCCCACAACGGTGGAGAAGGCGGAGAAGAAGAACTTCGGTACGGCAGATCCAGCGGAAGTGGCTACCCAGTTTTTAGGAAATATAAAAACAAACTGATGGAAGGCAACATATTTAGATAATCTCTTTATTCGGCCAATTTTAGTCTATTGTTTAGTTATCCTTTATAATTTATATATATATATAAAGCGGGGTCCACAGCTTCTGCCGCATCCCGCATTTCGACCTCCATATTGCTCGATTTTGCCATTCTTCCTGGTTAATAGCTCTGTCTCTCATATACTGGTCTACTCCATCTAACCACGTAGTTGTAGGTCTTCCTCTTTTCCTTCTGCTTTGGGGACGATACTCCATTGCCCTTTTTGGTCATCTTTCCTCTCCCATTCTTTTTACGTGCCCATACCATAGTAGCTGTCTCGATTCGATGTTGTCGGTGCTGGTATATATTCGCCTTGTTCTTTGCCTGATCTCCTCATTTCTAATGTGTGCCATCCTTGATATGCGACATACTCTTCTGAGAAAGTCCATCTCCACTGACTCGACCATCCTTCTTCTTTTGCTGTAAATTACCAGCATTCGGCACCGTATGTTAAAATTGGATCTACGATTGCTTTGTAAATCCTTATCTTTGTTTGGATGGATGTTTTATTTGACCACAGGAGAGGGTTTAAAAGACCGATTACTTTCTTACCTTGTTGAACTCTACTATGTATATCTTTCTTGGAGTTCTCTTCTTCAGATATAATACTTCCTAAATATTTATATTCGCTACATCTTTTAATTTCATGTATGTGTAGTTTAGGATCTTCAGTTTGTTCTTCTCCTACTTTCAGGTATTCGGTTTTTGTGAGGTTGATATTGAGTCCCCATCTGTCGTATTCTTCATCAAGTTTCCTCAACATATAGTCGGCATTCTCCTCACAACCTGCAACAATAACTTGGTCATCTGCAAAGAACAAGGTCGATAGACAGTGGTTGTCAATCTCTATTCCCATAGCTCTACTCTTCCTTCTCCAGTTTTTCAATGCCTCCTGGATATATATTTTAAATAAGGTAGGTGATAAACTGCACCCCTGTCTGGGTCCTTTTGATGTCAGGAAGGATTCCGATAGGAACTTCCCCTGTCTGATCATACTTTTTGGATTCCAGATTGCATTGATATATGTTTTACTCACATTTGACTCATCCAAGATTTCAAATAATTTCTTCAAAAGCACCGTGTCATAGGCTTTCTCTAAATCTATAAATACCAGATGCGTGTCCAAATTTCGAGCTCTAACAATTATTTGTTGTAACACAAATATGTTGTCTGTACAAGAACGCCCAGCGCGGAAACCACCTTGTTCTTCTATTTCTTCAAAGCTCTCTTCTACTCTCTCTTTTAATATCCTGCCATACAACCTTCCCATTGAGCTTGTCAAACTAATGCCTCTGTAGTTACCCACCAATTAAAATACTTTACACTTATTTCTAGGACACCCTGTATATTCTGAAACTCCAAATTACCTATTGCATTGCCCTTTATACTAGAAAATTATTTAATACCACGAAAGAGTGGTATATTAATTATTGTCCAATATAGCATTTTATAGTAGAACTAAATTTTACAGCGATCCTCATTAAAATAGGTAATGTATGTAAATATGTAAAATACAACTAATATGATTATAGTGCCACTGTACACAGTTGGTGTATTTTTGCAATGCAATTATAATTATGGTTTATCTAAAATTCAATTTTATTGATACATTCTGATTTTCAATTACCATTGAAAATGAAAACCAAAAAGGTATATTCATGCTGTATCAACTCATGGCAAATTTGATTAATTCCTTATGAATAAATGAAAATAACGAATAATAAGGTGATTACGAATTTGAGAGATCATATTTATTTGCAAATAAACATACATTTTGAGTTACAGGGTGTTTTTTATTTGAATATGAATTATTCAAATAAAACAAAAATTCTAAACTCTGAATTATTTATAAATTATAATAAATATTAAAAATTAAAAAAGGCATTTAAGAAGAGTTTAAATAAGTAATTAAAAGAGACTAAAATTAAATAACCGCGATATTCTCAAGAGCTTCGTACTTGTAATGAATAAATAAAAATGACGAATTAAATGAATGAGATTTATTGAAATTAAATGTACTGTACTCTATGCACCCTTGTAAGTCAAGTCATCCAGTCAACACGACATATTTCAGAAAATTCATTAAAAGTAAGAGTGGCTAAATGTTAAATGCGTCGGTTTATGTGATATTATGTTACATATTCAAAACGACAAACGATTCCTGCTATTGCATTAAATATTATCGGCTTTCTACGAAGAGAAGGTGTAATAACGTAAATAAGACTTGAACGGAATTTTGTTTCAAACAAAAGGAAATTGAAGCCGCTTAATCCAATCGTCCCCGATACTTTAAGGTCAAAATAATGTAATATGACCTTTTGAGATTCTCTAATTAATGCAAAATTGCTTTATAATGGATTCATTATAGAAGAAGTAGAACATTAATAACGTTTTTCATTTTAATTAGAATTAGACCAAATTAATACTTATATACTATTTAAATATATTATACCATTTCTTTCAATTTATTCCTTAAAAAAATATAGTTATATACAGTTGCTTCGACAAATTATTTTAAGTTTTAAAATAGTTTTATAACAAAAACTTATAGACAAAAGCTTATTTAGGGAAAAAACGGGATAAAATATTTTAAAACGAGCAAACATTTTAATGAAGAATATATTTTTCTCAAAACGTACCCAAGTTCTACTAAGTTCAAATTTTACTATATCTATCGATGTGATTCTTATTATAAATTAAAATAGCCGGTATATTAGTAGACCTATATCAGTAAAATAGTTGAGAAAAAATAATATTTAATAATGTCTCTGAAATGCGAATCTGCTAGATACGCCACTGAACCAGTGCTAAATAAAACAAGAAGTGCGTGAATTAAAAGCTATTAATCCTTTAAAATACTAAATAAAATCTACAGTTCTCCGTCTGATGAAAACTAAGTAAAATGATTTATTAATGTTTTCAGTGTTGCGGGCACTAGCCTCAAATGCCTTTTTTATGATCGGTAAGCATGTAAACGTCGAAAAAAAAACACTTTTACAATGTTTATGTTGGTTTTGGACCCGTTTTATACTTGCTTTATGCCTATCGGTTCTATTTCAAATAAAACACAACCAATTTATGCGTCCATAACATGCATATTTTTGGTTTATAACAAACTTGAATTACGCGTACGAACATAAAGCATTTTACTGTACATAGGATGAAAATATAATGGTAAAACGTCTAATTGAACAGCTGGAGGTTATTACAACTACATATCAGTATATATAAATGTTATACTTGTCGAACCTTAACATAATATTTTGACTGGTAATGTTGGGATTTGTTGAGGAAAATAAATCTATTATGAATTGTGCCTTGTTATTGTGACTAACCTCATCTATTTTTAACGAAATATGAACTGCAGCTCCTCTACTGTCTTCGGATATGGGGTGTATTAATAACGCTGTTCAGACGTAACAGAAACAATTCCATTAGAAATGTCAGGATAAACAAGTTAAGTAAATAAGACAAATGCTCTTGTATTTCAACTAGCATTTAGAAGTTAACAAAACGTGATTTTTCAGGTGTCTTCACGATTTAACAAACTATTCTGTATAACTAAATAGGAGAAAAAGAACAGTTTCTTAAATAATCACTCGATTTAGTTGTTATCAGAAAAACTTAAAGAATGATTGGTTCAGGAGAAGTAGTCTTGCTACTATAAATTATAATTCTTATTGATTTTTGATTAATGAATTCTAAAAGGCAATCGTAAAGATGCGAACGATTAATATAATATCAAATGTTTAGTTAGTCCTTAGTGGCCAGGGAATTGCACCAAAAGACGAATAACGGATAGTAACTTACTATTAAGAAAAGTAATCCCAGCCTTAGCAATTAAGTATTTTTGACAGTAATGACAGTGTTTGTTGCATAAAGAATATTAACATAAGTGTGGAAAATATTAACATAAACTTTTCCTTACTAATAACACTACAAAAAGTATGAAATTCCTCTGTATTAAATATGTAAAAATATGCACGTCGGGCCGAGCCGAGTGCCTAATAAAACGTTTTTATAAATTATAAAATTTTAAATAAGAAATCCAGATCGAATTTACGACACTGCAAATAACCGGAGAAGTAACATAACAAAACCATGCGAAAAAATGTCATTCTCGAATGTTTTCTGAAACTGCTCAACACCTACAGATCTCTTCCTACTCAGATTTTTATCAGCGTTTTAATTTGCAATTTTGCCTCGGATACAAGCTTTATTCAACGCCATTACATTATACGTTATAAGAAATATTATAAGAAACATTATATTACATTATAAGAAAAAATCTGATAACTTTTGTCGGTCCAAAACCATTAAAACAAATAATGTCTATACCTTTGTGGCGGATTCTTTTCTCTAAAAAAATCTTCTGGGTATTTCGACACTTACACTGTAAGAAAAACTACAAATTTAGTAATTGTTAATTTTGAAGTTTAACTTGGTAATGTAATTTTAACAGAACGTCAACGGTTTTTAATAGACGTATCTGTTGAAAAAACTGAAGTGTTCTTGAATAGTTGTAGTTGTGTTTTATTGCTTCAGACGACGGGAGGAGATATACCTCCTGAAACTTTAAGCATTTTTTGTCCTTTAGTAAATTTGTTTTATTAGTAAAATACCGCTGACAAATTGGTCTCCATTGGAGTAACGCAGCGGTGTTTACAAAAAATAACTATTTTATTTTGTAGATTTCTTTACAGTGCAAGTGGCAAAATACCTAGAGGACTTTTTGGACCCCCATTAAAACATTTAAACCATATTCCTCCGCGTGAAAAAGAAATACAATAAAAGAAAGGAGAAAGAAAACAATATGAGGTAAGTTCTAGCGAAGAAGTAGTTATATTTATACCTTTTGGAAGCTTCCAGCCATGTGTGTCTGTATCTGCCTTCAAATATGTTTTAAATACATTAACTCCGTAAACTCCAACGTCAAATATAAACACTACTAGGTCAAACAAAAATCTATTTTTGGCTTTTAGCTGCGGTACAAGACTTCGGCAGTTCAAATTTTATCAATATACCTGAGAGAAAAAGCGATCTTCAATAACACAGACCGCACCTCCCAAATAATGTTCCTTTGTTTAAACTGGATTACATTAAGTGGTTGCATTAAAGGTAGTCAAAATTTTATGAATTATTTATGCTTTTGGGTATAAAATGTGTATTAACATTTTTCAGAAAATAAACATAAAAATAAAATGCTTCACATTTAATCATCTTCACTTCTTTGGATCCTTAAGAGGAACTTTATTTTAATAATACTTGATTCCTATTCTATTGTCACGAGTTCAGATTTTGAAACTAATATAAACCGACTTAGATAATGTTTTTAATGATTTCCTACTCCACGCATTGTAGAAACTGATAATGAAAGTCAATTTACCTCTGAAACTTCTGTAATTCATTCAGTAACAATAGATTCAAATTCTTGACTTAACAGTGATGGGGAAAATTCAAGAGGATCTTTATAAAATCTTGTCTTAGAAAGGTTTTGCTAAAGTAAAATATATTAAAACATGTCTATAAAGATGTATGATTATTTATTGAATAAAAATACATATTATTTTTTTGTTTTTTAATAGAACAAGACTAGATTTAATGAGAATAATGAAAGATGTGGATTGTGAATCCCAAGTACTCATTTAAGGCTGAGTCGACCTGGGTACCCAAACTATTTTAAAAATAGTCGGCTGGTGAAATTCCGGGTGTAGGATTCGAACCCACACCTTGAGATTGGTAGACGACAGCCTGTACCTCTACGGCACCACACAAAATTTATCGGTAATAATTATATTATTATAAATAATAAGGTTGTTGCAATTTCCCATTCTGCAATTGTTATTTTTTTGAGAAAATTGAATAATATATCAAAATAATAGTTATATTTAAATTATATTAATTTTATTTGATTGAATTATTGTTTAAAAGCGGCAATAAAAAAAATCTTGCATACAGGATGTTCCAATATTTCGTGAGGTCCTTCTAGTTTTTACTACATTTTTTGTCTCTTGTAAAAAAAACGCCACCACGCATACTTTGTAAAGAAAAAATATATTTTCGAATATTCATGCCCCAGTAAGCTATGTAGGCGCATAAAGACTATTATTATGCGCTGATAATCTAGTTGGCGAAAATAATATTGTTGGCGAATACAAATGATTGACACACAAATTTATTTGACAATAAGTTTCATAAGTTTAAATTAATTAACGTTCGGGATTATTTTTGATTGATGCCCTTGAAAGTACTTTTGTGTAGAAGTAAATTATGGCCAGATAACTTATTTTGATTCAAAAAATACGTAGTAGTTCTATGCCCACGGAATATTGGAACTCCCGGTATATTTGTAGGTTTGCTTGGGAAAAAAAATCTCCAATTTTCTCAAAAACTATGCGATATAGCGTTTTTTCATAAGAAATAAAAATGAAGTAAATAAGTAGAAGAATCATTTTACGCAAAAAAAAAATCTGCGGTCGGTGGAGTTGCAAAATATTTCTACTAAAATGTATGTAAGGTGGAGGTAGTTTTCAGCCATTCCGTACTTTTTCTTGATTTTTGTTAAAGTTAAGTTTCTTGATTTTTGTTAAAATCGGAATATAGGTTCTTAAAATATCTTAAAAAATTTGTTTTTTATTAAAGTTTGTTGCCCTCTAACGGAAAAACGAAGCACTTTCGTATAGAGGTAAATTGTGTCCAATAAACTTATTTTGATTCCAATACTACAAATACGCAGTAGTTCTATGTCCACAGTATATTGGAACACCCTATACAGGGTTTTTCACCACATACGACACGGAGTATTGTAGCTAAACGATTAGATTTTTACAAATTGTAAGTTTTGGGTTCGTTGAAGAACTATTAGAGTTACAATTTAAAAATATTTTTACAAAGTACAGAGTGTCCCAAATAAATAAAAAATAACAAAGTTGTATTTTTTTAAATGGAACACCCTGTATATTATTACATTTTTAGTTTCTACGATTAAAATAAAGGTAAATCTGATTAAGGTTTATCATACTTAAACTTTACCGTTTTTGAAATATTTTCAATTTTGTCAAATTGCAGTAAAAATTTTAAAGCTTCATTTCTCCAAGGGTATCAAAGTTTTTAATACTAAATATTTACTGAAGTTTATTGATCAGTTATTGTATTGCAATAATAAAAATAATTCTACTCTACCTTATACAGAGTGTCTAAAAATTTATTTTAAATAATTTTTAGCGTTAAACGGCAATAACTTGTTTAATTTAAATGGAACACCCTTTATATTTTAAGGGAATGAGATGCACAATTTAATTGTCTATCAAATTCTATTATACCATTTTTTACCTATCTCTTCAAGTTTTCGTAGAAAATGCGTATTCTTATAATTTAGACCTCCGGTTATCAATATATCCATGGAATATTGACATTTTAGATTATTTTTAAAGTAACAAATATACAGGTGCTAAAAACGATAATATTACTAGCCCAATTGTATATAAAAAGAAAACTATTTAAATCTTTATAAAAGAGTATACCATTGAATAAATATACCACCACTATCCGCCCAAATATTAATTAATTACATACTTAAATGTGTTAGTTAATAAATTATTATAAAATAAATATGGATTTGAATCAGAAATCAATAAAATAATAAGTTATGAAAATGAACGTCTCGGTTCTCGGTTATTATAAATAAGCATTCGTCAAGAAATGAAATAACATTTTTAAGGTGTTACTTTTTACCACACTATCTTAATACACATACAAAATTCAGGTTTTTAGTATTTGGAGCAATTATTATTAAGCAACGCAAACAGTCAATTAATATAGTTTGAATACTGGAATCATATTAATTGGTCCACTTAAATAAATATTTAAACAGTTTTTTTTATTTTTTAATGAAATAAACTAACTATATCGACAATATTAGTATCCGTACTCTTTAAAAATTTGTTACATCTTTAAAAATAATTTAAAATGTCAATATTCCATGGGTATATTGATAAATGAGGTCTAAATTATAAGAAAATGCATTTTCTACAAAATCTTGAAGAGATAGGTAAAAAATGGTAAATACAATTTTATAGACTAATAGAATTTTATATATAGGGTGTTCCATTTCAATTAAACAAGTTATTGCCGTTTAGAGGTATTATTTAAAATACATTTTTCGACACTCTGTATAAGGTAGTATAATTTTTATTATTGTAACACAAAATTAAGTAAATAGAAATACTTCAGTACAATATTTGGTTTTAAATACTTAAATACGCCAAGAGAAATAAAGCATTAAAATTATTAGTGTATTTTGACAAAAACACAAATATTTCAAAAACGGTAAGGTTTAAGTGTGATAAACCTCAATCAAATTTACTTTTAATTTAATCATAGAAACTAAAAATGTAATAATATATAGGGTGTTCCGTTTAAAAAAAATACAACTTTGATATTTTTTATTTATTTGGGACACTCTGTATCTTGTAAAAATATTTTTAAATTGTAGCTCTAATAGTCCTCCAACGAATCCAAAACTTACAATTTGCAAAAATCTAATCGTTTAGCTACAATACTCCGTGTCGTATGTGGTGAACAACCCTGTATAAAGCAATTTGATAATCGGTTCCGTAAACAAAAATGTAATATAGAATCCACGAACGAATATTACTATGATTGAAGAATACAAAATAAAGTGTATCAGGGATATAAAAGACATCTGTTCGAAAAGACGATAGCGACTTGTGTATCTTCATGTTCGTCTACGAATTCTGAACAATCGATACCGTTATGCCTTCATAGAAAGAATGATGGCTCACAACTATATATTAAGACATAATAATAACCTTTTGTTATTCAAATAACCGTAAGTATTAAAATTAGCGATGGTACGTGTATGAATAATATATCAGAACGATTATTGTAATGTCCCTATATATACGATCATACAAATTGTCATCTGTCTCGTAATAAATAGTAAGAAAGAAATTCGACAATCCATTAACTCCATATTATCGATAATTTATTGAGCTGAAAACCTGTTTAAACTTATGCAGTTAACAGAAGACAGCACGAGGAACAGATGTTTCTGCTTTTATAAACACTCTACCTTTCGGATGAAATTCTTTTAAACAAGAGAAAAAAATGAATTACATGGCAGTTCACTATATTCGATGGTTTTAGAAAAAAATAAACCAACGTAATAATTTAAGCTTCATCTTCGCAATGCTCTTCTATATAGGATGCTTCAAATTTCAAATAGTTAATGTAGTGTTTACCAGTTACCACAAACTAAATATTTAAGCAACAAATATACACTCTACAAGACAAACAAAAAGAAAAAACGTTGTCATCGTTGGAATGGACGTCGTCCAAATCAAACAGCAAAATAAATTTTTGCAAGATTTGAATATTTTGTAGTACGATTACGTTATGGTAAATAGATAAAGCCAAGGCCGATTTACGAGTACCGAGGCCAGAGGGCATCTACATTTATAATCACCTTTCAATCAATTACAAAGCAAGCAAGCCAGACTTTTAGTACTCTTCGGCTTATATTGTTTAATTAGCCTTAACAATATTAAAGAACATAGTTATGAATTGTATTATACGAATAATTGTTATTTAGAATAGAAAAAAAAATATTATCCATTCAAAGTTTATTAACTATTGGTTTTCTGATGGTAAAAACCCTTTGTTATTTATAAAACATCAATAGTTTTGTCTGGTAATTAAAGAGAACTAAAATTGTTACTTTGATATGTTGGAGTGGAAGAACCTAACGTTGACATAATTTGTCGTATTCTGACATCAATTTTGAAGCTGATATGATTCGTATTATTAAAAACTGCTGTAAGTATAATTCAAATTAATTAAATATGGCCCTGTGAGCTTCCAGACTTATTCTTACAGCCGCTACGTTCTCATTTCGACGATACTGTACAAGTGGTTCGGCATTATTAACTCAACTTTTTAGACCAACTTTAGTTTTCTAATTAACAAGAGCTGCCTACTACTTAACCAACAAAATTCCCTGCGCTTGAAAATTATGAAATCGAAAGAATTTAGAATTTGAACCAGGGATTTTTTCACGACTAAAATAAAAACACCAGAAATCTTAAAGATATAGTATTTGTGAACAATACTTTTAATTGTTGTACCTCTCAGGTGCTGTGGTGATTTATAAATCAAATATTTATCTCTTGAAGTGTTCGAAAAATCGAAAGCGTCATAGAATTCCATGATTATATTTTTTATCATTAGTTGTAGTATTTGTAGTAGTTTTAATTTAGAATAGATATAAGATATACATATACAGGACAGTTTATCAGGTTCCATATAAAGATCTTTCTATCACTTAATTACAAATGTATAGTCTTTAGATTTTTTCCTTCTACTTGTAGTATAAGATGGTATTATTTGCAAAATTTCATAGATCTAGGTAAACGGAAAATACCCTATCAATTTACATTAACTTAGAAGTTTGGTTCAGCCATAGAAATATCATTTCTAAGTCTACTGTGGTGTGGTTAAGGTTTGTTTCTTACATTTTAAATATTAAAGAAATGTGTATTAAAAAAATAAAGTGTAAATCTTTGTTTCATAGAAGAATGGGAATTCTCCAACGGTCTAAGACACTCGAAGAAATTTCTCAGAACGTTCGAGAAAAATCAAAAATTTAAGTAAGAGCAATCTTCGGATTGTCACGGGGGTTTTAACAGGACACTGTCTCCTTAATGAACACCTCAGTAGATTGAAAACTAAGAAACAACGGCGAATGCAGATTCTCTCAGCAAAAGTCAACTATTCGTGCCATAAACTTTGGTACGACTGATATCGGAGATTGAGAACTAACCTCTGTAAAAAAGTCTCAGATACAGGCTTTTGTCAAAGCCCTGAGACTGTATGACGAGTTATAACTCAAGGGGATTAACTTCCCCTCTCCAATACATACAATCTACATATAAGTTGAAATATACGAAAATTAAAATAAAACTCTATTTCGAGTTCTGCATTGTTATATTGTAACATTACGGTATTGAAATGATTTAAAAGAGTACTTACATATAATAAGACACATGTACGTGTACGTGTACATACAGAAGGTGACAATATTTCGATTTATTTAAACTGAATAAAGTGCAGCTCTCTATTCTTACCCCAGCCTTTATTTATCAATCCGCGCGAATGCAAAAACCCATTTTACATATTGTGCAGCGCCAGACGGGAAAAATAATTCGACGTCTTGAGAGAATGAAAGAGACAGAGGTTTTTTCGTAATTTCTCCATCCACATAAATCTATTATGATGCAAAACACCTCTAAAACGATTTCAATGACAATCACGTTCGAATTTAAATGTTAATTACTTTTATTTAGATGGAGGGCATATGCTTGAGATATGGTTTCAGGCAATCTCGGTAATGCGCGGGTACAATGCGAGAAAGGGTTAATAACTACAATGACAAATGAATCTTTACCTTAAGTAATTAGTGCCAAGTCTCACACCTTTGCATTTTCATTAAACATTTCTTTTAGCAAACAACTAAAAGCAACGTGGTATGTAGTGTACAATCCTTCATTAATATGCTATAGAAGTATCTTTAATTATTGCTGAAAAGAGAATTAAAAATCCCTGGAGCTGACGAGAATAACACATATGGATAAAAAATAGGAATAACAAATCAGTTTAAAGCATCGTAATTAATAATAAAGAATGACAATTACCACTGACGAGTTTTTACATTAATATTTAGTTACATACAAAATAACACATTTATTATAACTAATTCTTGACAATGAAAACTGATCACGAGTTATTGAAGACATTAGAATTATAATTTAAAAATTATTTGTCAAGTATAAGGGTACAGAATATATCCCATCAAAAACATAGAATGTATAAAATGCTATAAAAAAAGTCTGACAACGCAATTCTTCCACTACACTTTGTAGTTTATTTTATTTAGTTTCTATTAAAGCATCTATTCAACAATTTTGTTTTAAATTCTTGGCATCAATATTAGACATCTTTATTTCTGTAATAATTATAATGACTTGGCAATTGCACGATGTGATGTTCTACTAACTAAAATATTTCATTCTTAAATGCATTGTTTAGATTTAGATTTACTTAGTAATCTAAATGGTAGATTATTCTTTTATAATTATGGTCCCGTGCAATTGCCAACTCATTATAATTATAAATGGCATTTATAAACAATTATTATAAGTATTATTTGTGTTGTAGTTTTAACAATTGACAAAAAAATTGACTTTAATGACGAAAAACTGTTGATAACTCTTAGTGTTAACGTCAAATTTTTATTTCATTATAAGTTGGGAACTATTTATTTACAAAAAGATATAGTAACAGAGAACAGAGCCATACAATTTTATTCTTTATGATCTTATTACAATCATAGTCCAATCTATTTACGCTTTTTAAACAATGTAGCACAAATAACAAACTACTCCTATGTATATTTTTATTTAAAACCATAAACAAACAACACATTTAATTTTATATGTTTATTTATTTGATGGATAAAAGAGAATTAATAGTAAATTAAATGATTTTATATAAATCAATTTAACTAATAAAGTATCTAGTATTTAAGCACAAATTTGGTATTTTTGATTATTCTATCGCTTTTTAATGTTTTCTAGTGTTTTGTCCCATACCAGGAAATGGATAAATCGATGTGAAACAATTCGAAATATGAATTCTGCGATTTTCAGTGGGCCATAAAACAATATTCTCAATACAGCGTAACGTTTTGTTCGGTTTACCCATTTGAAACCAATGCAGTGTGCAATATAACACATAGCAATAAGCACTATTCCGCACTTTCGGTTTTTCACAGTACTGTGGATTATTTTAAATATATACCTACGTATTACAAAAATTTTATGATGTAAATATGTAATTATGATTTGAAGAAGATAAATTATATAGATAATCTGTAGGAAAAGGCATCAGCCGTTTTAGAAAATTATAGTGCTGGTTGACTGTATGATATATCAAAAAATCTAGAGTGAAGGAACATGCCTGTTTCCGATGTTGTAAATTAATATCCCCTCTTGACAGGCGGATATTTGAAAAATTAGAAAATAATCTCTACTTGAACATTAACTAATGGGTTTGCGTACATATTCAAAATTTTAGCAGGGCTGCAATTCTGTGGTGAGCTAAATATAACATAGTAATCAGTCATTGCAATGCATCAAATATTATAATTAATTTCTTTAACCTAAACGTTGTATTATTATCTCTAGTATTAAATATTTGTATTGCTGTCTTCTAGATTACCATTAGTTGAAAAAAATATATAGAATATGAAAGTAACAATATAGAAATTAGCAACAAAAAAGTGTATTAATGGTAATCATTTAAATATTTGTTTGAAATACAAAAGGTCTATATTTTTAAGCCGTCGTAATAACCATTTTTATTGTTTTTGCTGTTGGAACTCACTGTATTCATGTTTGTTTTAAAAATAATATGTACGTTGGGCACTTAACAATGATCAAAACCAAAACACACAAGCGCAATAATTAAATAGTGTTTCAAATAAAACCAATCGACGGAACTTGATTGTTAATGTCCATAGAACGATAAAATATGAAAATTGGTCACTTTCAGTTTGCTAGTTTTCCAAAATAAAGTATTATTTGTAAAGTGTCATTGTTTCATCCGTTTATATTTAATATGACGTGTAAATAGAAATGTCACAAAATTAAGCTGTAAAAAAATAAACCCAAATATACACATTTTTCAGAAAGGGGATACTGTTACGCAGCTTTTACAAAGAATATAATTTATCGAAAAATCTCAAATATAATTTCATTATAATATACCGAATGATTTAGTTATTAAAAAGTATTAATTTGTATTAGAAATACTCCTGGCACGGGTTGGGTGAAAGAAAGAACTAAGGGGTCGATTCTCGTCGAATGTCACCAATTTTGTTAAAATTGCTGTTATTTACTAACTGAAAGACGTAGAATAAGCAAAATAGACCAATGAAATCTTACGAGAAAAATAATAGATTTTCTTACAAAACCAAGACATCTAAGCCTTCAAAGTTCTACAGGGTGTGGCAGAAATAAGTGCAAGTATTTTAACTGGTAGTAAATTCAACCCCAGAAACACGCCTATGAGATATTTTTCGCGAAAAAAAAATTTTGAAAATTTACAAGAGAGAAAATCCAAAAAAGATCCAGTGGTTCTCAAAATTTTAGCAAAAAAAAAACATTTTTTTTGGAAATTTTCAAAGTAAAATAACTCCGTTATTTTGGACTTAATTGAAAAACGATAAAGAGAAAATATGTTTCTTTTATTGAGATCTACCAGCCCTTAAAATACTTGCACTTATTTCTGGGACACCCTGTATATATTCTGAATCTACATAAAATGTCATACAAATCCTAAAATCTTCATATTTGATGATTATGTTTGCTATGTTACTAAGACCTTTGAAAATGTGTAAAAAATAGCCAAAAAACGGGCATTTTCGACTTTTTTCCACTCATATAGTCACGAAAATTTTCTTAGCACTGCTGTTGTTTAATTACTAAAAAGCGTGGAGTAAGAAAATACAGACCATTGTTTCTTACAAGAACAGTAATGGATTTAGGGGGCGTTTTAACCATCATCAAAAATAGCTCTTTTTTTTTACATATCTCAATGATAAAAAATCTTTTCACCCTCAATTGTATAAAATTTCCTATACAGATTCTTATTAAACATAGGAACTAAAATAATTGTCACGAGCCAACTAATTTTTAATATTTGATAAATGCAGTTTGTGACACCCTATATATTTTACTCCAAATTAGACGTTAGAAATTAAATCGATTAGAAATCATAAAACTCATATTTCCGTAATTAAATTATTAAGTGATATTGTAGAACACAAAAAATGTATAATGCGGGCTATCTAATTAATAAATTACATTTTCATTTTTTTTTATTAGTGAATGCATCATTAATTAAAAGAGTTATAAGGAGCATTTACAGTTAAACTGATTGGTTGTAATTATAGTAATTTGTTCGCAATTAATTTTGTATGAATAGGGCACTAATTAAAGAAAGACACACACGCTAATATTATCAAATACAAGGCGTCTTTGTGTCCTTTAACAATTCTTCAGATTAGCTACACTATAAACAATACAGCCCTAATAAACGACGTTATGAAGCCTGATTTTCACTTCAAATCAGTCACCTCAATCCGTAGTTAATTATATAGAAAAATAAGCAGTTTTCGTGAAGCAACTTGTTTACAAGTGGTGGCGTAATCACGACTTAAGCGACAGCATAAATAAAGCATAAAATGTTTATAGAGTCATTGCTTATAAAAGCAGGAGCTTGTACGGGATTACTCACCAATTTTTTAAAGTTGCAGTAAAAGCACCATTATTTTTGTTAGTGTAGTTAGGAATTAAAAACACAAATTTCACTTCCTTACTCGAAAAGACGAGACTTATTGAGAGATATATTGTATGATGCCCTACACAAATGCCTTTTTTAGTGAATATTTATTCTTAATTATTTTGATTTTAGAAATTTCTTTTTTTATAGAGTTTTGTAGAAAAAGTTTCTGCATTTTTATCAGTTCAATATAATACTGTGACATACAGAACACTCAGTAAATGTTAATATATTTTATTAATATTTTGAAAAGTAATTGAATAATAATTAATGAAATTTTCAAACAAATTTATTAAAAAGAATTCTTAACAATTCAACAGTGAGTTGCACATTCATGTAAGTTTTGATATTTTGTAACTCATCGCGGCATGCTGCGAATCAGATAATCTCCTGATTCCAGGCCGTTCTTAATACCATGCCAGACGTAGCTGTCTATTGGTTACTGGCAATACCAATGGAGGGCCGTATAACAATATAGCCCATAAGCTCTAATTCTTCGAGAAATCGATCTTGTAGATATCTGTTGACCCGTAGTTACCCTCCACTCATTTCCGATTGCGCTACTTGTGCTGAAGCGATCTATGAAGGTACTATAATGTCCTACTGACTGACTGCGCAATCACTGGTTCTTCATCACTGGTTCTTCAACATCACATCACTCTTGTAGCTTTCCTTCCAATCCTGTTTCCAATATCCCGAAAGGATATCCGAAAAAACATTAATTGATGGCACGTCTTCTTACAGGAGGCATTGCTAAATGATCTTTTCAATACCCATAATGCAATAAAACTTAATATTACAAACCAATTTCTCAAAAAAAAAAATTGATTTTTTTGGGAAAATAAATAGGTTGGTTATTTGTTAACAGACTGAGATAAAAATGTTATCATTTACTACAATTTAATGCAGGCAATCAGCCGACAAAACATTATAAATAGAGCTAGGTATATACTAGGTGTTGCAATTTCTGTCACACAGCATATATAAAAGAAATCGAACCGTCGATGTATCTTTAGACTGACTGAATGAAAATGTTCTATTTTTGTCCCGGACTAACCTTTTCTGGATTAATTAATAACGAAATCTTAAACAAAAACCTCTGTTCTGTCACTAAATGAAACCTTCACTCCCTTTCAACATCGAACAGTCCTTTTAATAATTCCCAAACCGGTCCCAAAACAATGCGGTCCTTTGCGGTGCTCGAACTTTTTTTGTTTCAAATTTATCTCAATTCAAGTTTGCTTGTCAATGCCGAAGAGCTCCTACTATCCATAATGAGAAGAAAATTAAAATACTTATTTTCTGTCAAAGAAAAATCGTCAAAAACTTCCTCCTAGTCAAAAACTATACCCTATTTTTCTTAAAATAAGTAATATAAGTATAAATTAATACTCGAAAGATAAAAGTATTTTTCCGCAGAAATAGCAAACTATTCACATTCAAAATTTAGTAGTTAATAGTTTATTATTTAAGAAATTAATGATTAAAAACGTCTTGGCGACTAAATATAATATTAGATATTATAGATACCCATATTTTTCTTGTAAGAACCTAAAAATGTCCTAAATAACTCCTCTTAGCTTCACCTGGTGTCTCTCCCTCCCTCCAATTTAAGACTAATTTCGCATAACTCTAATTCAAGTAAATAGCGTTTGGGATGTAGGGGCTCCTGAAGTTTATTACCCCTTATTACGGCAGAAGTCTTTTCTTAAGGGATATAAGGGTATTCTTCTAAGTGAAATAATGTGACACTTTTATATTTTGACCTTGTTTAATGAGGGTGCTCATTTTAAATTTAAATTAATCATAAATATCTTCAACGTTGTTTTTTAATAATTACCTGCGCTAAGTAGCTTTTAGGATTACCCCATTCCTAATTAAAAATAATAGATTATAAATACAGGAAACCAATGTTTTTTAAACAGAAATGATAATTACTTTTAGTTATTTTGTTTAACACAAACATTAATAAACATTAGTACAATATAACTGTTAAGTATTTACAGTAATAAGTAATAGAGATAAATATTATGTCTGAAAACAAAAATTTCACAAAAATAATAGAAAATTTTTGTGACCAAAGATTAGAATAACTGTACTTCTATAAGACTCTCAGTATATATGGAAATTTTACAGATATGAGATAACATATTTTATGTTAAATTTCTTTATTTGAAGTGAATTTGCGGACAGGCGGAGAAAAAAAGGAAGAAAATTGCATTTTTTAATCATGTGCCTTTCTCAATTAGAAAGAATGAAGTGAAAGAATAGGGATTTTCAAACGACGAGGAGCTTTTGGCGATTTAAGTTCAAGCGTACATTGGTCTAGTCAAAGAAAAATGGAAAAGAACTTGAAAATTGCTTTGTGCATACGTATAAGTGTATAAGTAGCCAGATTTTCGAGGAAGATGCGAATTTATCACACAAGAGCTGAAGACCATCTTTCGACAAAAAATACAAAAATTTCTCTTTGCCACAAGTTAATTTCGTTGGCGACAGACATTACAAATAACCGTTTTGTAAGCAATTGAAATAATATTCCGCTATACATTTTGAATGCTTTGAACTATTTTTTATATATACAGGGTGTCCCAACATTTACAACCAGAAATACAAATAGTAGTTTTAAGTATTGTGGGTATATTTTATACGATATTTTAATATTTAAATCAAATTTCCTTTATAATTATGGATGTAAAAACTATGGATGTTGTAACCATTACCAAAAAGACTTCAAAAACAAGGGTTTCAACTCAAAATCAATGCATAGAAGCTCTCAGAGGTTCTAAATCTACAAAAAATTCTGCCTATAGATTCTAAAATTTTCATTATTTTAATAACTATGTTTACTACTTTTCAAAGGAGTTTGAGAATGTGAATAAATGGCCAAAAATTTGCTGGTGTTTGGGAAGGTTCAAAAGGAAACAATGTTTTTGCGACGTTTCGCGACTTTATTGTCGCTTCTTCAGGCACCAAATATATATTAATCCATATGCCTACAAATAGAATCGCCATGAATATTTGAAGGCATATGGATTAATATATGTTTTGGTGCCTAACAAAACCTAACATTGCTTCGTTTGGAGCCTTCCCAAACACCCACAATTTTTTTCTGCGTACTAACTATTGGGAACTAACAATGATTGATAGTATCAAGATATCTATATTCTGAATCTCAATAAAATTTCTTACAAATTCTGACATTTTCATAATCTTATTATTTACTATTGCCTATGTCATTTTAATCTAGTATTAAAAATAATAAAAACATGCATAAAAATCCACTAATGCTCAAAAGAAAATCAATTTTGCACAATCCCCAGCTGCACCACCTCTAATTAGCAAAATAAGGCGCCGACTTCCTCATTTTATGAAAATTAAAAAGTTTCAGAACTCACAAAACGGAAAAAGTAGTCTAATATTTCCCGTATCTTTTAACTTTTCTATCGAGTCGACACTTACGACGATCATACATACGCTGTGCAAGAAGCTTTTTAAAGACGTATTCAAGACTACTAAAAATTTGAGAGATTTCCTTTTTACAAGTTTATACATACCCCTTTGAAACGTGAAGATATATGTTTTACATGTTTAATAAACATAACCGATTAAATTGCCATATTCAAGATATATTGGATATACAACACGTAGTTTAATATATAAATAGTCTTTTAGATTAAATCTTATTACAGTTGGGTTGTGAACATCTGGTGACGATGCTAACATAGTTAGCGAAACGCGCGTCCAGTTGAAAAATCAAGTCTTTCGGTGTATTGTAATGAATTAGTGTTCTAAATCTTAGTAACTCATTAAAGTACATTTTCTTTTTTTAATTTCTAATTTGCTTTTAATTAATTCTTTTTATATGGTCCGAATTTATGTGAATTTTTGACCTGCAAGTAAAAATAAGTAAAAAAGTTGGTGTGTAGAAATTTTATTTTTTATATCAATTTTTTTCAATATAACTTCTGAACTAATACCGATATTTGGATGTAAATTAGTGTCTGGATGCTTTTTGATAAAAAAAATGATTTTGATGTAAATATAATTGACATTTATACGTAAAGTTTTACTTTAATATTGATCTGCAGAATATTCTGCCGAAGTTTTCCGATTACAATTCCGACCACCCTGTATACTTGCTTTTTTCTGTATATCAAAACTTTTAAAAATTATAAGTTACATATTCAAATGACATTGAAATAATATTGCTCAATATTCCATGTAAACTTTGGTGTAAATTGCTTTAATATAATTCTTGGATAATGAATTTCTTACTACCATAATATTTAGTCAGTATTTACGTCAAAATAAATTAGTAATTTTAATTGAAACATTTTTATGGAATTATTTTATTTATTATTACAAAAGTGGTACACTTAAATTTATTAAGCAGAAATTTAGAAATGTTTTAGTTAAACTTATAAAATATCAGAGAGCTGACAATAGCTTGTGAGTGCTGAAAAGGGGAAAGGAACGTTGTCTCTGTGTGTCGATTTAATTAAAAATATAAAACAAGCACCCCCTTAATATTATAAACTTTTAAAAATCGATTTTCAACGCCCTTCAATATTACAATTAACTTTTTTGTCAGTCCTTTGTATATTAATAGTATTGAAAAACATGCAGAAATTTTATCCATGACAGTTTTTAATTTATTCTCAATATTTTTTTTTATATTATTATTAATTTTTGTTATTAAAGGTTAAAAAAAAATAGGAAAATTGTTTACCAAATCATATATAAAAAAATCATGATTAATTTATAAATATTTACTATCTTCTCCACTTCTCCATATTTTTGCAAAATAAACTTTTTATATTAAAATTAAATTATCATTATTTGGGAAATAATAAACTATTGCGGATTGTT
The DNA here is from genome assembly GCF_002938485.1 of Sitophilus oryzae. Classification (NCBI taxonomy): domain Eukaryota; kingdom Metazoa; phylum Arthropoda; class Insecta; order Coleoptera; family Curculionidae; genus Sitophilus; species Sitophilus oryzae. The sequence continues at coordinate 7,575,700 of NW_022146479.1, forward strand.
ATGAAATTATATGGCACAAAATCATAATTGACATGGCGTACAATAATATCTTCGTTAAAAAACACTTCATTGCGAACACTGCAATGTCGAAAAGCCTTGTACTGGCCGTACAGCGATAAAAAATACATGAATGGCGTGAAAAAATCTGCAAACAAAGCCAAAATATACTGTTGGAGACTTGAGAGCGTATATTTCAGAAGTTTTAAACTGCAGAACCGCTGACCAGCAGCAATTCAATAGAGGTTCACGTAAAAAAATCTTCATGGAAAGCACGGAGCTGGTAACATACACTGTTCCATTTTAGTTTTGTTCTTGTTTAATTATATATTCCCATTATGTACTCAGAAATTCATACTAAATCAATACAGAAAAAAAGGGCAATAAAAAAACATTTTGGAGAATTTGTCAAAAAAATCAAATTTATATTTGATGCCAAATTCTATACAGGGTGTCTCAGAAATAAGTGCAAGTATTTTAACTGGTTCAACCCCAGAAACACGCCTATGAGGTTTTTTTCCCGAATTTTTTTTTTGAAAATTCGGATTTTTTTTTAGTTTTTAGTTAAAAACATAATTTCTTGATAATATGGCAACATAGATAGTAGATTAAATTAAAAAGAAAGAAAATCCCGAAAAAATCCAGTGGTTCTCAAAATTTTAGCAAAAAATCATTTTTTTTTTGGGAAATTTTCAAAGTAAAATAACTCCGTTATTTTGGACTTATTTGAAAAACGATAAAGAGAAAATATGTTTCTTTTATCGAGATCTACCACCCCTTAAAATACTTGTACTTATTTCTGGGACACCCTGTATACAGAACATACGTCTACAGTGTCACAGATAAAGTGCGGAAAATGGACCTTTTTTATTTATTGACTTAGGCGATAGTTTCTGCTTTGATTTATATTAAAAGTGACTTTGGAAATTGTGACTTTGGAAATTGTGCCTGTTGTCCCTGGATATCTGCCAAATTTGACATTAAACTAACAAATGGCTAAACTGGGTTTATTGGCAGAAGAACTGTGTTTGAAAAAGTTTTTTTTTTAATTTTATATAAGCGTACCAATTTTGCTGCCATCTACATGAAAAATAACTTTTTCTAATTTTTAATCAATAGCAACCGATTCTATATGTTAAAAGTTAAAAAAAATTGTTGTTAAAAATTAGTCAAAAAAATGATGCATAATATGAATAACTTCCGCATTTATGGAGATGGCATTACAAAATTCATATTGGTACATGCTGGGAACTTACTTGCACTATACTAGGTACCAAAATGTATTTTTCATAGCCTTTTTATTATTATATATTTTAGTATTGTTTTGCTTAGACATTGCCCTTATAAGGTCTTTTTTCAAATTAAAATGAAAGTATTAATTTTTTTTTAAATAACTTACTACTATAGCGGGTCTGATTTTTAAAGAAAATCTAAACTTAAATTGTATAGAAATGATATCACCTCGATCTATGGAAGAATTATATTTGAATGACAAACGGATTCCTATCAATTATATTATTTTTGCTTCTATATCACGAGAATCGGCTGCTACTGGTTAAAAATGAGAGAAGAAATTTTAATTTTTCATCTAGAATTAAAAAAGAAATAACTTTTTCATAAAGGTTTTTGAAAATTTGGCCAGGAAACCGGCTTTTTAGCCATTTATTGCTTTAAATGTCAAATTTGACAGATATCCTAGGGCAACAGAAGACATTTTTAATTTAACTCGAAGCAGAAACTATCGCCTAAGTCAAATTTCACCTAAGCCAATAAATTAAAAAAGTTCCATACGACGCACAGTGGGTTATTCATGAGTTATAAGACACCGATTGTTGATCGATTTTTTTTTATGTAGACCTTATACAAATTATTGCTATTTTCAATTAAAGCGGAAATAATATGAACAAAATAAAGGATAATTCGCGATTCTAAAAAAAAGAAAGAGAAATCACTGTTCCAGTGTTTCCACGGTCAATGCCGCTAATGCCAGTAGTAATATCGCAACTAATACTACCAAAATACTACTAATGCTATGACTGATCCGCGACCAATTCCCATACCACTAAAGCCGCTACTAATGCCAAATTGTGCTATACTGCTAATGGCACTAATGTGATCGCTTTGTACACAACAATGCCATCGCGTTTTACACCTCACATTAGTATATCATTGATTTGCAAATTAGAGGAAACCAAGAATGTTTTTCTCATTTTATCAGCAAAGTCGCAAAAAGTCGGAGTATTTTATTTTACTGTATGAAAGTCCAATGTTTACTAAGTAAAACGTATATAGACAATATGCTGAATTCTTCGAAATGCGCAACTAAATCTCTAAGTATAATAAAAATGTCACAAATTTAATCAAATTTTCTGAACGCCTAACTTTTAGTTGCAAAAAAATTGTTTGTATAGAGAATATCAAAATAAATAATATGTTTTCGTAGAATACATACCTGCAGCTTGCTGAGCCATTTTCAATCAAAACAATAATATAAACGTAAAAGGAGCACAAGAACAACAATAATTTATAATTTTAAACATAAAATTTAGCCATTTACCTCTTATCTCTGAGAAGTAACAACTTTGACGTTTCATTGAAACAAATGAATGCAACTAAACACACCCATAGCAACGCCATTCATGACAGACATGATTTAACTTGTCATTTATCTTTTTTTGGGAAATCTTAAACACATTTGCTTTTTCGAATTTCGATCACCTTTTTCATGCTAATACCCCACCGTGCGACGCAGACGTTATCTGTGACTCTGTATAACGTAACATTTTAGTTTTTATTCTTTTATATCGATTATTCCCATCACGATTAATAGAAGTTAGTTAGTGTTCCTTCATTTATCTCCACCCAGCTGAAGTATGTAATTAATTTCACAATGAACTAAGCCGAGATTTTTATTAATCATATTTTTTACGAACGCTTCATAATGGTGAACATGGATGCTTATCCATCGAAGCATCTAAAACGTAAGCTTATTGTACTGCATCCCGATGCTTCCGCATTCACATATGCACTTGTAGTGTGTCATATCCTTTCCGCTTAAGAAATTATAAACAGCCGACTTGCCATGGAAATGGTTTTTCGTGTGGAAAATTTATTTTCGGAACCGTCAGAGTATCGAGCGCTTTTTAATTAAACATAAAAATGATAAAAATGTTTCTGGTTTTATTAAAAATATACCTTTCAATCATGCCGACGGGAGTGTTATCAACTTTGACATAGACACGTTCTGTATCGCTCTCGGTAATCAATCAGGGCTTGTCAAAATGGATCTTCATCAAATCGTGTCAACCACCTGGCTTCAATAGGAGACCGCCGATATTTACAATTATTTTTACCCAAGGGGAGCGTAAAAGCAATCTTTTTTAATATACCGTACATTTAAATTTCTAATCCACAATTTTCTTTCATATTTCTCAAATAATTTTCCGTCTGTATAATTTTTATTGTCTATTTAAAGAACTGCTTGTACTTGGCAAACATTTCCAAACTATGAATTAGGCTTATTATTGGAAAATGTAATTCTAAACAATTGACTAAGTTAACTGAATGTTTATGTTATGTACTAATTAAATACAAATATCTGTAATTAGGCTGACCTTACTCATTAATCAGCTTTGAAAAATAAAAGTACGTTGTTTTTGAAATAAAACGATATCGGTAACAGAGTAATATCTGATGCTGGGTTGGTTACACATGCATGCATAAACTGGTCAATAGTAACCTTGTTAATAATAGTTACGTGCTAATAAAAATATATATATAAAACTGACTAGTGGTAATAGATATTTAATAAGTATGTATGTATTTTAAAAGCTATAAAATTCGTAAGTACTAGTATTCTATTAGAAATATTTGAAAATTTGCCAATTTAGTCTGATCATCTCACAAGCTTCCTTTATAATATAAATCATGTATCAATTAGCACATATTCGAAAGAAATTTATTTTTACAAATAATAAACATATTTGCAAATATAACGGTTGATGTTTTGTTAAAAAGCCAACGTTGATTGCAAAGAAGTTACAAGGCTGACATTTAAAACTCGATTGAAAAAGAGTAATTTAATAGATATTGATAGAGGAGAATTTTTTAATCAAGGGATTTGATTCGGCGTGCTGATGCTATTTTTATTCAAAATCTGCTTGTTTACATAAGCCAATAGTACGTGACTATTTTGGCAACAGGAAAATACCATGGGATCGATCGGTTGCGCTATGCACCGGTCTCTAAACCTATCTTAATGCTCTAAACACTGCAATATTTGAATAAAAAATATCTACCTGGTATACAGGCAACTAAGTACCAGTAAAACATTAATTAAAAGTACCAAGTTTAAAGAATTCTTGAATTAAAATTTTTTTATATTTTAATTTCTTTTGTCTTTGTTATTTCGATATGTTGTGATTTCTTGATAATTTTTTATTACCTCTATCTTGCTATTTTTGATGCTTTGGCAAATTCTTATTAATATAGTAGTATATGCATACGTTTTATATATAAATCCATTAGCTCTACATGAAGACGTATAAATGGCCTTTTCACAATTTTCGGTTTTTGATCATTAAACTATTGAAAAAGTTAATACGCACTTTTTAATCTATAAGTTGAAAATGTAGATATTTCTAGATGCGACACTAGAACTAAAATTTGTTAATCCCGTTAAAGTGGAACTAACACAAATTATTCAAGAATTTAATCTCGGCGATCACTAAATTTACAACGCAGATGAAAGTGAGTTATATTGGAAATGCCTTACGGACAAAACTTATGTTTCACTTTACGATAAGACTGCACCAAGTCTGAAAATAGGAAAATAGAAAATAAAGGTTGTAGAATGGCCAAATGCAGCAACAGGTACATAAAGCCAAACACCTTTTAATAATAGACGAGATAAATTCACATAAATGTTTGGCCATTCCATTTTTTATACGGTTTACACAAACTTCTGTTTGAAATGCAACAACTTTTGAACTTATTACAAAGTTTATTTGACTTAATTCAACATTAAACTAAGTTTTAAAGTATTTTTAATGTTATCCATAGAATATCCTTATGCCCTGTATTCCATTTAAATGTGTTTTCCTACCATACATATTTGAATAAGCGGTTCCTTTCAATATAAACATGAATATAAAATAAAATATCTTAAATCTGTTCCTTATCCATGTCTTTCTCGTGTAACATTATGCCAAAGCAATCTGTTAAGTTGTAGTTGACGAAAAAAATAAAACGCTCAACATTTTTGATAAAAGGAAACGCGGCTATACATTAGCCAGGCACGGTCTTTTTCTTGGAGATTCTAATCTGGCAGCGCATTATGCATCTCTGCATCGCTTTGTGACACCTATCTGTCTGAGGTGGTACTTGATGACACCTACGGACCGGATAACATCTTGCATTTCAGTTCTGCCAACCGTGCGAAAAAGCTTTTCTATTTATATGTTTTTTATTCGACGCGAATAAAATTAGATTCCTACTTTAGATTGATGAAAAGATATTCGAGTTGTAGGGTTTTTAATCTTGGCTATACCGTCACAGAAGTGTAATTGATTTAGTTCTGAAAGACGAGTTTACAGTGGAATCCCTTAAATCTTTGAAATTTTTCAATACATAATTTGTCTCAAGGTATCAGACGAATGTACAAATTATTAAGTTAATATTTTTTGCCTATTTCTATAATCTATTATTTTTAAACCACAGATAGGAATACTATATCAGTTTTGTAGCATGGTTTTGATAACATATGAAATTCAGTTAACCTTCATTCCGTGATATAAAGCTACATACCATACGATCGAAAAAAAACGGTGTCAAAGACGGCTGAGGAGTAACAATCGATGGTAATTTTGGCGAGGTCAAACCCTAGACGTCATTATTTGACCGTATTCTTCTTTATTTCTTAAAAGCGCTCATTACCAGTTGGCTTTAAGAAGGCTGTAATTTATTTTTATATTGAATAAAAATTATTTTAAATGGAGTAGTTTAAAATTGACCAGTTTTTTGTCAATTTTCAGTAAATGACGTCGAGCTATCGTACATATCAAAATTATCATCCCAGCCTTCTTTGACGTCGATTTTTGTTCGATATAGTATACATACGGTAGCATAATAGCATAATCAGAACGATGAGTTTCTGGAGTTTAAAAAAGATGTTTTGGCTTGTCAAATTAAATTTATACCATTTGACTCGCACAAAGCATGATTATATATAGAGCAATTGCTTGGTACACAAAACTAGAGCAACGTACAGCAAGGCAAAACCTGTGATCACAGGAGCCATGAGAGCATGCCCAGAAGCAGCAGTGGAGATCATTCTGGACATAACACCGCTGCACATGGTCATCGGTAGATATGCCAATGCGACAATAATTAGAATGGTCATTGACCGAAACATTACAAGGAGAATTGTGAGCTCAGAAGCTGGGAATATCCTCAAAAGGAATTTTACTCTCCTACTCCTCCAACTCCCAGTGGATACATACCAAAAATGTACAACTTTAAAAAAACACCTCACTGTAGTATTGAACAATAAATAGGATGATAAGAGAAAAACGTTTGCTCATCAGATAAAAGACCATACCATAAGGTGGTATGCAGCTGCTTCCAAAACCAAAGCAGAACGTGGATAAGAGTATTTTGGCTGAAAACTAAATACTCCGATCCAATGAGCACTTAGACTCCAGGGGAAATTGGAACCCAGAAACCTTCAGGCAGAAATCTACGCTATCGAAAGATGCGTACAACTTATATTAGGTAACAACCATCGAAAACAAGAAATAGCCATTTTCCCTGATAGTCAAGCAGGGTTAAAAAAAGTCCTCCTACTCTGGGTGCCAGCCCACAGATGTAGTGGATAAGGCAAAAAACCCTCAGGGCACAAAATGCAGTTACAAATGGTTACTGTAACATAATTCAATCAATTAATAAAATTGGATATTTTTACAAAACTGGTAATATTCAAATGTAATTACTCGGCCACAAATTTTTAGCAATATTACGGAATAATAATAAAATTTATCTGAATATGTTCAGAACGACAACCGTGCCATTTCCTGATAAAAATATGTAAAATCATATTTTTTAGCTTTATTTTGTGAAATACAACTGAGCGGAATGAAGCAATTTAAGAGGGAAATAATATAATTTGACTATTTTAAAATGCAAAATCTCGAATGCCATCGAAAATTGTGCGAATTATCTTTGGGAAGCATCTTTTGTATTCCGCGGGGGTTTGTTGATAAAAGCCCGCATAATTTTAACAGTGTGTGCTTTAAATTCGAGGGAATGATGTCTAATTAAAAGCAAATATCGTCTAAAAAGTGTCGGGTCGTAAGACACAATAGCGAAAATCGGAAATTGGATAATTACACAGTACCTGAAACCACTCCGCAACACGACAACAAAAAATAACGTGGAAGACAATGAAACAAATGCTTCAGTCATAACAGGATTGTCGATATATCGCAGAAATATAGTTTACAGTTACCAAAGGCGTGACTAAATTATCTTTTGAACACACCTCTCCAAGCAATCAAATTTATTTTGTTTTATTTTGTTCCTATATTCTATCTCGTAATTTAAGAAACATCTTTTACATGATGTTACTTTAATAATAATTAATTAATCTTAACCATTACAATTAATTAAGAGATAATTCATAATTTTCTCTCTACACTTTCAACTGCATATTTTTCTCTATGGAGTTCTCCCAGGTGACGCTTCCATTACATGTTTTGAGAATGTAATTCCACGTCGTAATCGTAAAACCAATATTCATCAAACCTAACGACGCTCAAACGTCTGGATGCCGCTACAGACTCATTTTTCAGTGTTGGCAAATTGTTACTCAATTTGATTTTTTCTCGTTCATCACTTTCTATATCCGCAGCGCCACCTCCTATCGATCCCATAAATCTTTAGACGCTCAGGCTTATAAACAAAAAAATCCCGCAGCTTTTGTAGTTTCCATAGCAAAAACTGTCTCTCTTTATCTGGGTCACTTGGTATTTGGTACGATAGTTGCATATCTGTTTTAATAATAATATAAATTTGCAACTAAATATATGTAGTTTTAATTTGTAATTTCAGTATATTGTTTTCCCACCTGTTGCCATATAGAAATATAAAAATAAAAGAATGGAAGAAACCATAGGGTTTGCTTCTACACTGCATTGCCCTTCATGTTTATTATTATTTCTTAATTAAAAACTTATTAAAACTGGGTTATTATTCAGATCTGTGTGTATCATACTAACATAGTTTATGGTATCAGTACATTGTGATGGTTTCTATTTCGGAAGCAGAACAGAAAACAATTTGTTTGAAGATGCATTGCCTTAATCTTATTCTGTAACATAACGTTTAAAAAATAAATAGTGTGCATCAGATACAATGCAGGTCAGTGAGGCATGAATGCAACGCAAACCACAAAATAAGTTTAAGGCAATGCAAGTTCTATTAAATTAAGTATTTTCTTCAGGATAATTAATTAAGTCTTAACAAACATATACTAGTTGACATAATTTAAAGAATAAGTGTTTTGATGGATCTAAATTTCAACCCTTTTTAAAAATTAATATTGCCGCCCAAGGAACGAGTTTAAAAATAGAAAAGGTATTATGAACAAAAATTTCAATTAAATCAGATCGGCCCGGAATATGATGACGTAAGAAGTCCAAAAAGAACTTTATTGAAAAGCCCAATGAGACGCCAGAATTCAATTAGAAATAAATTTTCCGGAAAGCATTTTAGATTATAAGACATTTACATAAATTGTTTTTGCGGTTACTTCACTTGTAATGTAGCAATTTAAAAGCAAGCTAAGGCATTATTATAGTCACACGAAACTACCTTTCGACTTTTAAGACGTCTTGTTTATATATAGGTAAACAATATGCTATTAAAAGAACAATTAGTATTATCCGTAACATTACAATTAATATCTTAACGATTATGGCATGCATCTCGCCAATTAGTATCCAATATATTGTTCCATTTGTTTGATCTTATCGCATTTTAAATACAAATAAAGTAAATTATGCAAAGGCTGCATAAAAAAATGCAACAAAAGAAATTAGCCTTGAGATTTATAGTTTCCCGTGCACCTCTCGAATTCTTTATGCGTGTGAATGATTCAGTGGCGTGACCTGTGTATTGATGTTCGTCAAATATAGAGAAACCGATAAAAATCCAAGAAAAAATGCCAGTATTACCAAGATGGCTTCAAAATTCATGACCCGCCGTGGACTACACGGTCTCAAACAGCCTTTAAAATATAATAGGTGTTATTTATTGTCTGATTTTATTGAGGGGTGAAATTTGACAGGAATTTTTACAATATTATTTACTGTTCTGCAGTAAATTCTGCTAACTACAATATGTATATATAGGTAAGTTAGAAACTTTATAAGGACATTTTTTGAAATATACCTAATAAAATGAACTGTATGATTCAAAAACGGAAAATTGGAATCACTTTTAATTAGTACAGTGTTAGATTGTACCAAAAAAGTTTAAATGGCTTTAATGTACAGGGACATCATTTTAAGTGTCTCACCCAATTTAAAATTTTCCTGTTACCTATTTGAAGATAGTAAAAATACATTTTAACGTAATTTCTCGTGAGGATGCCGATTTTTTATCTGAAAATTTTTTAAAACGTCAATTTTGACAGATACGACGCCATCTTCATTGGTTTTTTACATGAATACAATTATGGACATGCCACAGCCTTGTTCGACATCCATAGATCACTCTTACTAACTTGACTTCTGACAATTGACTTTTGACGTTTGGATGTCGCGGTTGTCGCCTGTCAGTTGTTTTGCGCCTCCACGCTTCGGATTGAGACGCAAAAAATTCTTTAATTTAAAAATTTCTAACATCTCCTAATTATTCTAATGTTCTAACTTATATTTGGCGGCTTAACCGCCTTACAAGAGTCCTTGTGGTTGACTGGTCAGCGATGCTTTCACGGTGGAGTTATCAACACAAACCATGTTTAATGTAGTTTTTATGAAGGTCTTTTCTGGTACCACGTTAATGTCCTGAGGAAGAAATAAATAAATTCCGAAAGCTTGACAATTTCTAACTTGGTATTTCCATTTTAGTGTCCTGAGGAAGGAATAAATAAATTCCGAAAGCTTGACAATTAACAAAGTGTATTAATTCTTTGTCAAACCCTTCCGACTGCAACCCCACTAAATCCCAGATTTTCTTTCTCACTAGTCAGTCGAGACTATTTTCTGCTTATATATATATATATATATATATATATATATATATATATATATATATATATATATATATATATATATATATATATGCTATATGCTGCTATATATATATATATATGAGTATATATATATATATATATATATATATATATATACTCCTCTGCCTATATATATATATATATATATATATATATAGGTAAGTTGAAAACTCTTTATATGGCCATTTTTTTGAAATATACCTAATAAAATGAACTGTATGATTCAAAAACGGAAAATTGGAATCACTTTTAATTAGTACAGTGTTAGATTGTACCAAAAAAGTTTAAATGGCTTTAATGTACATAACGTGTTTATTTTTTATAGTGACTTAATTTAAAGCATATTAAAAAAATTCGAGCTCGTCTTCTAATGTTTAGATTAGACTTTTTTCCATTGCGACTTTTTCAGATCTGTTGTGGTCCTCTCCTGACCATTAGGTTACATTTTCCAGACTTATCCTTTTAAAAAAGTTTAGCAACTTGGAGATTGAACCCTCAAAGCTCTTTGTCAATGCCCTATCATTGCCTAGTACAAAGAACCGCACATTTGCCAGGCTGTCGCATCGACATAAAATTTGTTCTGTCGTTTCTTCTTCAGACTGACCGTCAATCATGTCAGCTTTAAATGCATATTAAGCTTAGAAAATACCCTGTTAATAGACCCACTAAAGTTTTGACTGTTTTTCTAGAGATTTCTTGACCACCTACCGTTTTGTTTTAATGTTCTAAGAGTCCAAAAAACAATAGAATACCAAATATTCTGTATATATCTAAAAATAACAAAATATAACTATTCTGGAAAGTTTAATAGATCACAACTCGAAAGAGACCATAAGTAAAGCCCATTTAAACAATAGCGCTAAAAATATTGTCAGTAGCATAAGTAATACAAACATTAAAAGCAAAACGTGGATATATGTTCATATTCTACTGCGCGATATTGATTCAGTTGCAATCAATGCCAGGCAAATATTTGTACTTAAACAATTTTTTGACGTTCGATATGAATTATGGATTTTAGATAATGCCAAGATGTGTGTGGCTCGCAGATATTTTCATTCTTCGTCTGTACACTTATATTTTTAATTGATTGTTGTATTGTTGACATAGGTCCCCTGTTCGGATACGGTTACATCATAAATTCATTAATGCTTATTACAAGTAACTCATTTGTCCGTATTAAATAGCGTGTTTAATCAATTTGGTAAGATTGTAATTCAGAGAAATACTTCGTTAGTCGTTACAGTAATTGTCATACTTAGTAACTTTTTATTGTAGCTTTGAAATCCTTAATAAAAGTCTTTAAACGTAACTAAAACATTTCTGAAATAACTGACTGACAGTGATTGATAATTTTCCATAACCAGCTACAGCTGCCCGTGGCAGTGTAGAAAGATAAATATAATATAATAAAATTATCTTTGGTGGCACTAATTTTATAACCAATGTGTACAGAATAATAATTTGATTTTCTAAAAAAACGTATTATGTAAATATTCAATTTTTATTTTATTATTATGTTTAAAAAAAAACTATTTATTTTAAACTCCAATGAAAACATCTAAGAGAGTAAAAATAAATTAATAAAATTGGGGATGCTGTTAAAAATAAAATAAATCAAATCAATATCATTATAGTTAAAAATCCTTGAAATTTATGATGATATTTTCATTGCGTTATAAATTTAATAAGCAATAAAAATATAAAATAACGAGCCATCAAAGTTGAAGTAAAATGAAATGTTTTTTGTCAGTATTAACATAAAACATAAATAAAAGTAAATATAATTGAACTTGACTTCCACTAATAAATATGCACGTTAAACATATTTTTACTTCTATCATCACATATCTTTACAATCGAACCAATAGTAAAACGATTATCAGTGAATCTCTGATATTTATTCTATGAACATGTTTATATTGCTCGTAACCATAACCGTATTTATAGTCACAAACATATCTTTATTTTTTAACACATTCGATGTTTATGCACCTTCCTATCTGTACTCTTGATTTATGTCTATATGTGCTTTCATCTGAATGCCTGTTTTACTTTTACTTTTATTACTTCATAGCTAAAAGTGAATATTATGTATACATTATTCGCTTGTTACCTAATTCAATACGTGACATTGATAAGTATATTAATAATAATCGACTAAATATAAAAAGAATAATAATAATTGTAGATTGTAGATTATATGGGAAGGGGAAGTTAACCACCCCGATCCTATAGATCTACTGTGTTCCTCTATCTTGAGTAACTTATCATACAGTCTCAGGGCTTTGGCAAAAGCTAGTATCTCAGACGGTTCTAGAAAGGTTAGTTCTCCATCTCCGGTATCAGTCATACCAAAGTTTATGGCAGGAATGGTTGTCGTCTCGGCGCACTCTGTCACGAGGGGTTCTGGGGTTTCCCCATTCTCCCCACAGAATCTGCATTCGCCGTTTTTAGCTTCAATCTACTGAGGTGTTTATTGAAGACACACGGCCCTGTTAAAGAATCCGTGACCATCCGAAGATTGTTCTTAACCTTTTCTTCAAGGAAAATCTTTGATTTTTCTCGGTCGGTAAGTCCTATACAAATTTCTTCGAGTGTCTTTGGCCCTTGGAGCTTAAAGGATTCCCATTCCAGGTTATGGATGGAGTCTTCCATGTTCTTGAGTTCTGCTTTAAGTTCGATTCCACTTGGGAAGCAGAACGGTGCTTGTCCAGTGAGTGGGATGTTCGCTCCTTTTCCAACTAGGTCGTTTCATTTTTCATTTCTATCCCTGGGCTGGCACCCAGAGTTAGGAGGGCTTTATTTTCATTGCCTAATTTGTTCAGCTTCTCTAGGTATTGTTTAACCAACCTTGAATTGATGGTTACTGAGTTGATAGCTCTTAAAGCTTGACTATATCTTGTTGTCGATAGTTCTTATCTAAAGGCTCATTTACATTTGTCACTTTGAATGTACAACTTGGATGAATCATCCAAAGTGATAAGTATAAATTGCCTTTCATCACTGTTTCATCCAAAGTGTACACTAAAATTGAACGATGAAACAAGTTGACGGTCTTCCTACTTTTGTTGAAAGAAGCGTTCAACGAACCGTTGATTCATCCAGATTGAACGGCAAGTGAAAAATGTAAACAGCCGATGCCGATCCGTGCGGCCAACCTCGATATAAAAAACACCGGGAGAGGTGGCAGCCTGCTGAAGATGAAACAGTGAACTGCTGCGAACTGGATGAAAATATGTAAACAAGGATGTTCAATTTGGATGAATTCAATCTGACTGATTCATTTTGGTTGTACATCCAAAGTGACACAGTGTAAATTCTGCTTAAGATAAGTTGTACGCATCTTTTGATAGCGTATAGATTACTGCCTGAATGATGCTGGGGTAGGTTCACGTAATACCATAACATGGTATAATACCCACGTAACGTGGGTATGATGCCACGTTATGGTATCTATGGTATGTCTTTTAACTGCTAAGCAAACGTTTATCTCTTCAAATTCCTTTTGTAGCTTAATACTACAGTTTCTCAAAGTTGTACATTCTTGGTATGTCCACTGGGAATTGGAAAAGTTAAATCTCGCTTTTGAGGGTGTTCCAAGATCCTGAGCTGATAATTCTTTTATTTTCGCACTGGAATATCTACCAATGACAATGTGCATTGGTGTTAGATCTAGAATGACCTCCGCTGCTTTTGGGCAGGTTCTAATGGCTCCTGTGAAGCAGATGCATGCCAGTCTCTGTTTTTGCGTAGGTTTTACCTTGCTGTCTGTTGCTTTAGTTTTGCTTCTTTCATAATAAAAGTTAAGAAAACAAAATGTGTTCCTTAAAACACCATTTATTAAGAAATAAACAAGAAGTTAGAAATAAAAAAATATTAATTTTCCCTAAAATCGACGAGAACAGCACTTAAGAAAGCGGTTAAAACAATTAAGTTAATGCTCTTTTATATCGGCAAATGCGATAATTTCCAAAACGATCCCGCGAATATATAATGTATAACGCAAATGCAAATGATTTAAGAGGAAGGCACATTCACGGCAGCCCATTTAGTGTTAAAGGCATCTAATTAGAAAACCATTAAACCGGATATTAGACTAATAATTGGTTTAGATCTAAACTTAGCGACCTGCAGCTTGGAAAAATCGATAATTTGGTCATTGAAAAGCTTTAAACAAAGCGTGAGCCGTGCTTTGCTCGGCTTTATTTACCGATGAAATTCTGCGGCCCGATAAACGCTACACACAAACGTATTAATTTTAGTTTACAACTTGGAAATTTATGGTAAGGAAAGTCTTAATTCGTGAATTATTGTTATTACGTGAACGTGCTACGGAACTAAACAATTTTTATTCTTTAATAGACGCTTAAACACGCTAACGCATATGGAAATACTAAGATTTGTAAGGAGGTAGTACCCCATTACTTACAATGCACACAATATTTTTTTTTTAATTTTAATCTAATCTCAGTCAGAGCTGGCAAGAAGTCAGTGTCAAAAATATTTAAATTATTATATTTAATTAATTATTATATATTATGACAACCAAACCCAACCATTCAATCAAAGAACAATTATTTCTTATGTTACATTCACTATTTTCTTTATCTTTGAACTAGTTCTAATTTCTATTTGCCTAATAGAAATCACCAAAATATCCTAAAATTCTTCCTGGCCGCATCGAAACCAGAGGAAAACAGTATAAATCAAAACAGCGAAAATTACTTTGCTTTCCCAAAACACCCAAAACTTTACTAGAAACATTATTTTACAGGCACACTGTTTGTGCCTCACTGCTCACAGAAAACTATTAATTTTAGTTTACAGCTAGAAAACATATAGCACGAATAAAGCTCTCTGTGTTCCTCCTTCGATCATTATTATAACTACTACATGAACGTGCCAGGGAATTAAACATTTTTCACCGGTTAATCAACGGGTTGGGTACGCCAATGCCTCAAAATATTATTTGTGTAAAGTGGATACTCCTGCCTGCTTATTTTATTTCACCATGAGTTAATGACCTAAGAGATGTATTATAGTCACTAAATCCATGTATAGCTACGAAAATACTGGGTAAGAAATAAATAATATTTAAAGCTTGTCCAAAATGTACTTATTCATAAAACGTTTAATAGTATTTAATTATAATAAATATATGTGGTTGAAATAGGAAAAAAACTTCAAAACAATATAGCCTGTTATTAAATAAATTACTATAATTAAAACAAATAGTGTGAGTCAACTACTGACCAAATAATATATAGCCGCTAATATGTTTAAGAGACAAATGAGCCTTACCAACGTTGTGTTGTAACACAAATATGATACATATAAAAATGATGGAATGTGGTTTAGCTGAAGTAGTTTCCACGATTTTATTATGTATCCATTCTCATTTGGGTTAAATTTAATTTTTGTGCTATCAAAATGAATATAAGCTATTTTTCTGTTCTAGACAGAAATAGTGTACTAGACAAATATACATCATTAGTCTTTATTTTATATACTTATTTAATATCAGTATTAGCCCTGTATATGCTTTCCAACATTCTTCGAGATAATTTGTGTATTACATACTTATCATATTGCTAAAAATCCCGAATAAAAAAAGCTCTCATAATCTCCAATAGGAATACAAAAAGCTCTGCATAATGAAATGCCGAATTATGTTGTAATTAACCCAAATGGGTCTTTTAAAAATGTTTGTACTACTGCTTTCAATAATCCTTATTCCAAACAGCAGGGATTTTTTCCCACTCTTTCTTCACTATATGAAGTATTTTTGAAAGACAAGAAACATATTGAACTAGCTGTTTGAAACAGTTTCATTAAAATAGAAATTCCTTTAACTTATTTTTTCGTTAATTAAAACAAGTTTTTTAGCTTGCTTTCGTTTGATAAAAAAACATAAAATTATATTTTGTGGATTGATTTCACGGTAATTAAAGTTTTGTTTGATCATATCAGGATCAAGCTATTTTTATATATGTTTTTGGATCTATAAGTATAAAATAAACTCTAAGTATATCAATAAGTGCTCGCTTGGTGTTGCAGTCTAATAGTAGTCTAATCTTGCAGTGTCTAGTGTTGGTTTTGGTCTTGCTACAAGACAAAATATATTTTTACTAAAGGCACTGTCTACATACAAAATCTTTACATAAATAATAATATAGAAAAAAAAATTATTAGAACATTGAAAAATTATTAGACAATTTTTTTTATTTTTTAATTAAATGAGCATTTCTTTCTTTAAATTTTTTTGCAATAGTGGGAAAACCTTTGTTTGTAATAAATATTGAACAAATAAATAGGTTGTACTAGTCGGTCTTGGTCTTGCGGATCGAACGCCCATCTTGGTCGTGCTTTTTATGCAAGACTAAAGTCGGACCCACACGATGTAGCAAACACCTTCCAACGCTGGACACACGGACATTTGCCACATTGTGTGGGAGACACACTTGCCAGTTATGTGTATTGTATAACATTGATGAAAACTGTGCCAAATATTGGTGCCAACGTTGGAACCAACGTTGGACGCATCGTGTAGGAGCGGCTTAAGAGCAAGACTAAGAATAGAAACATATCCAAGATATACCAAAGCCTAAATTTACAAAAATGCGGAGCACATTTCTATTTAATTTTGATGAGAGTATTTAATGTCACTAATTTTGTGATATTTAAATTTTGCAGCCCAGGCCGATTCTACAATACGTTGGAATAAAGAACATGTCACACGGGCAAAGCGGGAATTTTAGCATGGCAATATAAACCAGCTGTTTTATCGTGAACCGCAACCAGCCGTCCCCAATATATTTAATGAAACTGCCTGCCGTTCCTTTGATTCTTTTATTAATTAGAAGTTTCTTTTTATGTATTTCCGAAGCTTCCTTAAGATAAAAACAGAAAGCACTTTCCTGTCACCTCGTTAGAACCTTTCAGCAACTTCAATGGGAATAGTTTTAATGTAAATTAAGAGGTGAATAGGGCGTGCGAGGTAAAAAGGAAATTTAGTTTTAAAACACCTTGTTAAAAAGGTTTTGCTGAAAGACCATCCCTCAATAGGCGCTGCAACATTTGGCTAACACACTTGAAAGGTTGGGATTTACGGGGAAAAACATATTTTACAAGGCTATTCAGGCATTAGACCGAAGAAACGCTCTCTATACACTCAATTGCTTTTAGGTTTTTATTTAACTTGCGCACAGTTTGCTAAGAAGGTTACGCTTTAACGCTTTGAAATTTTGCATTGAAAATATTCGTTTATGAATATTTTTCAATGCTAATTGTTGCATTATGCATTTTAATATGACGAATGCACCGCAATAGGTCAAAAAATGCATCGTTACAATAGCGATATGCATATCCTATGACTAAGGAAGCGATTAAAAAAAAGGCTGTATTAGCAATAATTTTGTTTTGACTGCTACAAAATTTTACACAAATATCTAACTAAACAAAAATTAAACTTTGGGAAAAAATGTTTGATTTGATTTAAGTGAGTGCTATGTAAATTTCATACTCACTAACGTAATCAAAGCAATAACAAATTACTTCCTAACTCCGCTAGTAAAATAAATAGATAAAATAAACAAGGAACCGCGTAAATTAAAATATTTATAGAAAATCCGGAATAACGGAGAGCACTTAAAAACGAACTAAGAATCCTGAGGCTGAAAGCTCTCTGTACCAAAAAGTTTGTGCCCATTGCACGTGAACCAAACAAAACACCAAATGTCATTAAACTTTCAAGTACCTTACCTTAAGTATAATAAAATCCATGTATAGAAACCAGCGACAGCGTACATATAGTAAATACACAAGAAAAAGCGCTAAAAGTTTTGTAAAATATATATTTATATTTTGAGAAAAGTTAGACGCGGAGGAGCAAAGCGCGTATCTCGTGCTGCAGAGGAGCCCATGCGTTCTCACCGGACGCTGAACCAAGACTGACTACACTACCCTTTACGCCTGATGCCAGTTAGAGGCAAAGCAACGCCAAGTTAGGCATCATAAGAACTATTATTGCAGTCAGAACTTATGTCACGACACTTGGAACTTGCTAAATGGGTTTTTGAGACGAACAAATTATTTTTAAGATGCGAATTCTTTACTGGCTTCGGAAATACAAGAAATTCCAACTTCCGCTAAGAACTCTATTATAAATCGTTCAAATAAATGCTATTAAAAATCAGTTAGAAAAGTTAGAAATGTTTTCGAATTATAATTTAAAACTAGGGTTTCCAGACAAATTTTTGGAAATTCCAGAATAAGCTCTGAAATCCAAACGAAATCCATCCAGACAGAGTTTGTTGAAAAATAAATTGATCTACTAATCTACTGATGTGAAATGTTTGCCTAACGAGATATGTTCGACAGTGAGATATCTCGTTAGAGTCTGTCATTTTAATCCACAGGTAAGTTTTCCTTTCTGTCATTCTTTAGATGTCTTCTGATGATATTCTTCCAATAACAAACTTTACTTTAAAGGGTAAATTAAAGGCAGCTAAAAAAGTTGTTTTTCGTAGTTTTTATCTAAGATAAGTTGTGCGCATCATTGGTTCGAAGTATTTAGTTTTCGGCCCAAATACTGCTATCCCTGTATTGGTTTTGGAAACAATTGGTTTTGTTCCTGCTTTGGTTTTGGAAACATCAGTATACGTTACAGTATGGTCTTTTACCTGGCGAGAAAAAGTTTCTCTTTTACAATCTTCTTTATTGTTCAATACTACAGAAAGGTGTTTGTCAAAGTTGTATATTCTTGGTATGTCCGGGTAAATCCGGACACTCGTCCGGACTCCTGTAAACCATACTTAAAACCCGAATTCAATTAAAAGCAAATTCTTATTAAAATATACAGGTGGGTCTTAAATAAGCGCAAATATTTTTAGAGGTAGTGTATTTCGAACCCAGAATCACGATTACGAAGATTTTTTCGGCAAAATTTTTTTTTGGAAATTTGCAATTTTTTTTAATTTTTTGGAATTTTTTTCTAGTTTTAAGATAAAAACCATAATTTCTTGACAATATGGAAACATAGGTAGTAGATTAAATATACGAGAAAACCGAGAAAAAAATCCACTGGTTCTAAAAATGTAAGCAAATATATATTTTTTTTAAATTTGCAATTTTTTTAAATTTTTTTGGATTTTTTTTTAGTTTTTAGATAAAAACCATAATTTCTTGATAATATGGCAACATGTAGGTAGTAGATTAAATATACGAGAAAACCGAGAAAAAATCCACTGGTTCTAAAAATGTAAGCAAAAATATTTCTTTTTGAAAATTTGCAATTTTTTTTTTGGGATTTTTTTAGTTTTTAGATAAAAACCATAATTTCTTGATAATATGGCAACACAGGTAGTAGATTAAATATACAAAAAAATTGAGAAAAAATCCACTGGTTCTCAAAATGTAAGCAAAATTTTTTTTTTTCAAATTTTCAAAGTAAATAACTCTGTTATTTTGGACGTATTTCAAATACGGTAAAGAAAAAATATGTTTCTTTTATCGAGATCTACCACCCCTGAAAATATTTGCACTTATTTAAGACTCACCTTGTATAACATTAAAGTATTTTACTAACAACTGTCGTTAAAAATGAAATGAGAATATATATACTAAATGTTTATATCCTAATAGTGATTGGAAATAGCACATTTTAAATTAATTGCTTATTGATTCTAAGTAGAATCTGCTGTGGCTTTTTTTTTCTGTGGCAAATTTTTCGGTTAGAAGAGAGGGATATTTGTCGTTCTCTGTGACATCGAATCCGCTAGTTATTTCAAAGATCCAATTCTAAGCAACGTCCAACAATATGAGGTAATGAAGGGTTTTATTCTTGATCCAAACAGACTGTGCCGAACAGCAGGCTAACTTTTAATATTCAGTGGCGCAGGTGGATCAAATTTGCTTATTTTATACCCGAATTTCATCAAAACGCGGCTGGCTGCCTGGGCCGTTTGTTGCCAACTTTGTTGTTAAACCCCGTTTAAAATTTAATAACGAAATTAACTTATATTGATCCTGCACAACTAATTTACTATGGACAGGCGTATTATTTTAGTTTTGAATTTATATATAAAATAAAATTTTTCCAATAATCCTTATTTGATTTTAAATAAACAGAAGACATATTATCAGATCCCATCCATTTCAATAGTAATAAACTAAATAAAATAAACTGATTAGGTTTAACATGAGATCTCACAACTTTTTGTAGTAGAAACAGTGGCGCAACTGTGGTGGGTAGGGGGGTGGTAGTGATCTAAGCCCCCCTAAAAGTCTATGTCTAGTTGCACCCCTGAGTGGAAGAATTGCGTTGCGAGACTTGGCATTTCTTTTACATTTACCTTGATATCACCTTGATATGAAGTGTATCCAAATCAAAAACTTGTTATTATTTATCTCCACCAACCGAATGATTGACTTGTTTATTTTAATCTTCGGTTTTATCGAAATAGCTAGTAAGCCTTTAATATTTAGCGACAAACAGGTAGTTCAAATATCCACAGATTATGAGAGAATTGCTTACAATGACAAACGATAACCCAAATGGCTATATTTATCATTCTATGCTAAACGGAAATGTATAAATCTAATAGACAGACGATTACAATACATAGACTGAAAATAAAGAGCACATATTGCAAAATTATGTTTCAAAACTGATAAACACACTTTTGTCGTTTATTTTTATTATTTACATTTATTTGTCTTTTACGACACCTTAATCTATTTTTTTCATATCGTTGCCCGAAAAGTTCGTAACTAGGTAGTTCATTAGGGAGAATTGCGGTATTACAATGCCTTCTGATGATATTATGTTCCATCCACATCTGAGGACATAGAGGGCTCTTTGTACATCTTCTGACATTGCACCCACAGGTATTTATCTATGTTCTTCATTTTATTGTACCGCAAAAGTTGTTAACTAGTTCATTAAGGGAGGATTTCGATACAACAATGTTCCTGATGGTATTATGTTCCATCAACATCTCAAGATATGAAAGACTTGTACACCTTCTAGCATTGAAACCACAGGTGTTTAATATGTTCTTTCTAATCAATTATCTTCATATTGTTGCCAGAAAAGTCGTTAATTAGTTCATTAAGGGAGGACTTGAATAGAACAATCCTCCTGATAGTATTATGTTCCATCCACATCTCAAGATATGGACGACTCCTGCACACTTTCTGATATTGCAGCCACAGGTGTTTAATATGTTCTTTTTAAACAATTGTCTTCGTATTGCTGCCGGAAAAATTATTAACTAGTTCATTAAGAGAGGAGTTCGATATAACAATGCCTTCTGATGATATTATGTTCCATATCCACATCTGAAGGCCTTCTTGTACGCCTTCTGGCATTGCAACATCAGGTGTTTATTTTGTTAATTTTAATATATTGTTTTCATATTATTGCCAGAAAAGTCGTTAACTAGTTCACTAAGGGAGGATTTCGATATTATAATGCTCCTGATGGTATTATCTTCCATCTATATCTAAAAACATGGCTCCTTGTACACCTTCTGGCACTATAACCAGGAGTGTTTAATTTACTCCTTTTATTATATTTTTTTTCACATTTTTGTCGAAAAGCTCGATAATTAGTTAATCTAAGGAGGATATCGGTATAACACTGTTCCTGATGGCTTCTTTCCATTAAATTAAGTTTAGAAATAAATGAAAAAGAAAATAAATTAAAAAATTGCGATATGGCCACGCCACTGGAGTATAGTGTTGCAAATTCCATCAGCATCCCCTTGACAACTCACTCCGATAAGTTTGGGAGGGTAAAAAAACCGAACAACCTGAAAGGGTTTATGTTAAAACTTAATTTTTGCAGGATTTTCTCAAACTTTATAACGATATTCAGCCTGCGTAAATAGTGAGGGAATGTGTGTATTTTCGAGACACCCATTTTCACAAAATACCCTTTAATTACATAAAGGTGTTTGCGTAGATTTAAATACGCTAAAATACTTTAGGAAGGATCTATCCTACAAAGTTATTTGTTAGAGAGAAGTTTAAATCATATTATGTTTTCCGCAGTTTTAGTATTGAAAACTTTCTTATCTCAGGCGGAAATTTCGTCGGTGAAAGTTTAGCTTTGTATTTACTGGTAGAGTGCTTTTTAAAGGATTATGATAACGTACAATTAGCTACTATTAACAGTCTATTTCGTTTATCAATTTTATGTGTTTTTATTTCCTTTATTTAGCGCTAAGTTTTGCCTCTTAAATGTAATATTTATTAAAGAAAAATATGGATGTTTTTACGGAAAATGTTCAATCTTTAATCAGGATAAGATGTCAAAGATTATTAAAGCTCATAAAAGTAAAATACCAACGCTAGGTATAATCGCGAATTCATTATAATAAAACTAATATTATTATACAGTTTGCTAATGTATTATATTTTTTTCCTCTCGCTTATATTCTTAATATTCTTTAAGATGACCACAAGGTGCAGTGAAAGACCTATGTCACTTTAAAAAATGAAGGGTCCATGGGAAAAACTTGATAAGTGCCAATTTCTTAATTTTAGTATTTTACAATACTATAGTAGGTTTAAATGGTCCCTACAAAATCTATAAGGTCTGCAAGGCAATAAGTTGTTAAATAGTATGATATGTAGTCTAGTAAAAATATAGAATACACGGCAAGTACACAGCAAGTACCTGATAACTACCAGCCGTCCGGTGCTCTCTGTGAAATTGCGCTTATCGTGTTTTTCCTCTGGACCTTTCAAATCTAATCTAGATGATGGATTCCTCTCCAGTAAGAGATTGTCACCATCTACACCAATTAAGCTTACTTCATGTAGAAGAAGCAAACTTCGCTTCTACGGGCCACTAACTCGAAGATCCCAATTGATATATTAGAACAACAGTACATCTTAGTAGTCTACTATTGGCGAAGACTAGGTTTTTACTGCATTAACAGTAAAGCAATTAAATGATATCGTACTTACACGGCATCAACACATGAGTCCATGTCAGACCGTTCTGGTGCCAAAGAAATATCCTGAAGATATTTTTTGATGCATGAAATTTCAAAGAAGTTGATGGAAAATCTCTTAAACTATTTGAAATAGAAATTACATTTTTTGGATGCTTTCTTCAAGCAAAGAAAATTTAGAAATGTTAGAAGGTAGGTGTATTGAATGGTGAATCAATATGGTTAGGTAAAAAGACAGTTTCTCGGCGCCTATGGCAGATACTTTATCGGTTTTAAATTGTCGTCCCAAGCAGAAATCTTGAGCTTTAGAAAATCGGCTATTCGATTAATTCAACGATTCCTGATCGAACAGGATGAACTACTGCTACTTCGAATGTGATCGCATTGTTACCCAAAGATTACCGAATTTTCTTTTCGATTCCGTATGGTAATAAGCCTCTTTTTTCGGCAGTATGGATGTCTGTTTGTAAATACCGTTCGAGAATGGGAGGAGACTTTTTTCGAATTTAAACCATCAGTATCGACACATACGTACATCTGTTTCAAATTAATACATCAACAATAGGCGATATGGGTCCTCTGATGTCTCGCCGAGAAAAAATAATTAAGGTTAGCGAAATGCAACCTTTTCCTTGTGTTAATGTTTATCAGCGTGACTTAATTGCTTGGATTTTGCTTGTTTATAAAACAATTTGATAAGAAATGCATTGAGTACGTCATGATTTTATATAGAGTATTTAGTCGATGCCGCCAGAATATTTTATAAATTCACGCTATCAAATGTGACATTGATGGACACGTATTAAAATAGATATTTAACAAATAATAGTAAACAATTAACAAGAAATTGTTTCCAAATCATCTAATGGCAGTAAAAATATCGGAGAAACAAATTAAGTGTTTATAAATTTTAATAGGAATGTAAGATCGTATCTCCACTACATCGGAAAGCGGAACAATATCCATTATTTTATTTTAAGTCTCTGCATATAGGTATCCCACAAAGCAAATATTAAAGGGGGATAAAATTTACGTTTCTGGTCGGTTCGAATTAGAGAAATCCCACATAATGTTCGCCTCTGACATATTTCATTTATAGGGCTTAGGATTCTTTTTACAAATAAAGGATGCTTTCATAAAAAGAGTGAAAAATGTTTCGCGATTATCGAACCCGAGAATAAAATTGTTTTGGAAACCCATTTCCTTTCGACAGTGCCGTCGCTTAATCCAATTGCTGGGCTATATTTAGATATATTCCTTTGAATTCGTTATAATTTTGTTTCTATAACATGTCACCTGTGAGATAAATAATCAGATGGCGAAGATGCCTTTTGTTTATGGCCGTGATAGGTATTAAAAGTATTACGTCCTAAATTTC
Organism: Sitophilus oryzae; assembly: GCF_002938485.1. NCBI lineage: Eukaryota > Metazoa > Arthropoda > Insecta > Coleoptera > Curculionidae > Sitophilus > Sitophilus oryzae. The sequence goes on from NW_022146479.1 coordinate 7,600,331, forward strand.
ACAAAAAATGTACACCCTGTATATACAGGGTGTCCCAGAAATAAGTGCAAGTATTTTAAGGGGTGGTAGATCTCGATAAAAGAAACATATTTTCTCTGTATCGTTTTTCAAATAAGTCCAAAATAACGGAGTTATTATACTTTGAAAATTTCCAAAAAAAATGATTTGTTGCTAAAATTTTAAGAACCAATGGATCTTTTCTGGATTTTCTATCTTGTAAATTTAATCTAATACCTATGCTGCCATATTATCAATAAATTATATTTTTTAATTAAAAACTAAAAAAAAATCCAACATTTTTTCAAAAGAAAAAATGTTGTTTTTTCGCGAAAAAAAACTCATAGGCGTGTTTCTGGGGTTGAACTATACTACTAGTTAAAATACTCGCACTTATTTCTGAGACACCCTGTATAATATAATTGAAAAAAAAACGGCGTCAGCGATAGCTATGAAATGAAGATCGCTGTCATTTTATATGTAAAATTATATAGGGAATATCATCGATCGTCATTTTTAAGCAAACTGGATGCCGTTTTTTCTCGATCATACGGTATTATAACCATTTTACAACAGAAACATGCACAAAGGGTGTTATTACAATTATTATTCTATTCAGGGACAGCCTATTCTCCAGATAAATATTAGTAGAAAAGTTTTTATAAATTTACGTCCTAAAATGCTTCATTTTAGTGAAACACGGTGTAGAAGTTTTATTTTGAATTCCATTTTTTCAAAATAATTTCTGAACTAATTTCGATATTTGGATGAAAATTGGTGTTTTTTTTTTGACTTGGGAAATTTGATTTCCATGTCAATATGACTGTTAACATCATCATTGACAAAAAATAAACACGTTGACTAGATAGTTATTTGGCTGAAATTATAAATTTGAAAACTTTTATTTTTTTTAAATTAATAATACTTTTTTATAGAAAAAAAATATTAAACAGATTCTGTGAAACCTTTGGTACAAAAAGATTTCAAACTTATGATTTCAGTCAGTCTAATAATTATCTTGTCAACATGTCTATTTTTTGTCAATGATGACACTTATTGATTATTTCGATTTCAAATATCTCGAGAACCCGTAGCTATTTTTACCGAAGAGACCTTTTTTACTGACGAAAGGTGATTACTCTTGAAATCAATTAAAACATATGTGGCGTCTCCTACAAGTAGTTAGTTAGACACTAATTGTCATCTAAATATCAACGTTAGTTCAGAAATTATGAAAAAATCTAAATAAAAAAGTAACCTTCTATCTCCGAAAAGAAGCATTTTATCCAAACATTTTTACTTATTTTTATCAGCCGATAAAACTTCTTTATATCCATTAAATAATCAAGGACTGATATGGTCAGAAAGTAGGTGAAAAGTGAGAACGCATTGACAGGAGTTTTTCCATTAGAAGCCCTACAAAACGCCTAAGAAAGTAACGTACAAAAAAGAATGTCAACATGCGTCAGATGAACTCTAAGCAAAGTGCATTCTTGAGTACCTTTAGATGTTTACCGTTGTTGTGCAAGATAGGGCTCGAAATGACTCAAATAAAAACCCCTTTTATGCAATGCATAGAATTATTCACGTGGAATAGAGATAGCAAAATACCTTCCTTATATTTCTTTACTCCCATTCCAGCCTGAATAATAAAAACTAATTAATTAAACATGGCCCTGTTGCCATTGTTTACAAACGTGCATTTTTCAAATTTGAGCAAAACGAAAATAATAGAACACCACAGCGGATGCGCCGGGTGCATAAAAAATTACACGTATACAATTCCTGAATACTAAATGAGCAACTCTATCTTCAAACACGAGTAATATGATATTTAATGCTAAGTGAATGTAACAAACAATTTTTTTCCCAATGTAATGTTCTTTTTAACTTTACACTTGTTAATTGTACACGGTAGTGTTGAATGATATAACCTAAATATATTCTGAAATGTAAGCTCTAACATCCCTAAAATGTATTAATCAATTACAGGGTGTTTCAAAAAACATATGCCATGTATCGTGGGGATATTGTTCAAGCAAAGACAACATTTATTTCTGATATCAACATAGGTCCGATTCTGATTTGTTTAGTAGCTGCGGTTCTTATTTTTTTACAATTCTTAATTTTTTCGATTTAAAACAATTTTCTTCCAAGTGCTTTGAGCCGATTCGAATGAAATTTTGAGGTTAAAAGTTACTATAAGTGCCACCTATTTTAATGCCAAAAAAATTGACATATTCACCAGGGACGTTCGTGTAGGTTATCACTAAAATATTTTCCTAAAAAAAAGTGCGCCACTGACTTAATATTGCCATTAATTATTATAATATTATATTAATTGGCCAAGTGTTAAATAAGTACTCATTGATTCCTTATTAAAAGAAATAAAAGCATGGGTGCCGAAATGCATAGTTTTAAAGTTACAGGATGTTATAAATTTTAAATAATAACGTCTCTTGTAATAATTAACTTAAAGACCATTATCATTATAACATTTTTTTAAAATTTACTATAGGTAGCAAATGAACTTTAGTATTGTAGATTTTAAGAAAAAAAACATAGTATTTTTATATTATATCCAAAGGGAACTATGATTAAACAATAATTTTCCTAACGATAATTTCCTAATTTTAACTGGAAGGCTTGAAGCACCATAATAAGACAACCAATTTAATAAAAATGAAGTGCCGCAACCAATTTGCTCTAGCTATAAGTCGTTATTAAATTTTAGCTTAAATTTATTAAAACACTTAATTACAATTTTAGAGTTATATCTTCCACCTAGAGAAATATATTTGCTTTACCTTTCTTGGGATAATATATTATTTATTTAGTGTATTTATAAAAATTACTAGATTAATATCAAATAATTTCAGTAGTCAAAAAATATAATTAAAAATAAAACACACTAAAACTCTTCTTTTGTAATGATTTTTTTAAGTTCTCAAAAATATATTCTTTTTATTAAGAATAAGACTTCTTAGTAATAATTTCTAAACATACAAGAACAACTTTTGGTTCCTAATGTTCAAATTATATGAAAACACCATATAGTGTAATTTTATATATTTTTCTAATTTTGTATTAGTGATGATCGAGACTGGTCTCGGTCTTGCACAAAAAGCAACCAAGACCAAGCATGCAAGACTCTTGCGGTATTGCATTTTTTTCACAATTTTTAAAAATTTAAGAAGACTTTGAACTAAAATAATGCGACTTCTGAAACTGACTATATTTTTTTGAAAAAGAAAAAAAAAGAAAATGTAACCGTTTAATGGTGAAAAATTTACTTGTGATTAAACAAAATAATTAAAGTTAATTTACTAAAAACGACGATTTCCCTTGTTTACAAATATAAACTAAACAATTTTGGGTTTAACCAACATTTAAGTACAGAACTGGGAAAACAAATTCAATGCAAATCAAAAGATAAGAAGTCGATGATAATTTACGTAAATTCGGGCGCCTTGCAAACGAGCCTTAATATCTAGGGTTTAACTTGATTAAACTCTCTTTAAAGGGCCTATTTGGCTTCCTGAAGGAGTGTTTCTTCCAACTTTCAAATAATTAAAATAATTAAAACCGACACGAAATGCAAACATTTCCCAAAATGATAAATATGTAAGTAATATCCATTCATAATTTATAATATTGATTAGACTGTTTACAAAAAAAAAAACTAGCCTGTTTTTTATCTTCACTATATCAGAAACGTTGAAAGGAAATGACGAAAAATACTTTGAAAGTTTGAACTCTCATCACAAATTTCCTCTTTCTATTTTAACATGGGAATTTTTTCTTAAACCTAGTTGGGTAGAAACATATTCTTGGAGAGAATTAAACGCTCTACAAAAAAGATCCCTTATAATTTTTTGATATATTTATTGATTCCAAAGTTATTCAATATTGTTATATTTGAATTGATGATAAATTTAACATTTTTTCAATTTTTGAACGAAACTATCAGCTTTATGGGAAATTTTGAAATTTTCATATTTTTGTAGAGCTTTTCATTCTCTATAAGTTAAGTTTTTGGTACGTTTATATAAAGTTTATAATTGCGCCAAAAAAATGAAAAAATGTGAAAATTTATCATCCATCCAAATTTATCCTTGAATAACTATGGAACCAATAAATATATCAAAAAATTAGAAAAAAAACTTTTTTGTAGAGTGTTAAACTTTCTATACGACTATGTTTTAACGAAAAAAAAATAAAATTTGCAAAGAGCTCAAACTTGTGTAGTACTTGATACTGCGCAAGGCTATTGATCCTAAATGATCCAAAAACTACTTTTTCCAGTTCTTTCTTCTGCTGGATGTCATTCAGCAGAACTAATTTGTTACTAAATATAATCCTACAAATATTTATCTTACTACGAAGTAGAACAATTATTATCAGCTGCACTTTTAAAATTAACTGAATTTAATTAAGTGAGATAAACAGCTGGTATTTGCAAATAATATATTTAATTTTCCTTATTATCTTTGGCTAGCAATTAGAAAAACATATGACCCCTGATGAGTTCTTTATTATACGTTTAATTTATACAACAAAACAGAAAAAAAGATATGATAATTATCGAATCATAATAATTAAACTAAATACATCTGGAAAATTTAATTATAATTAACTTTTAGGATTTATTTATATGAAGTACTTTTATTATATGGTTTATAAGGATGCCTCGCATAAAATAGTTTCTTTTTTCTCTAAAATTCTCAAACTCTCTAATCCTTCTTAAATAAGTAAATATGTATACAAGTAAAGAGTCACTGAGAGATTTGCCTCTGTTGACTTTTGATTTTCTTAGATGGAGATATCTTGATTTTCCATAGTTTGTTTTAGTGGAGGTATACCCAGAAAACTCTGTTGCAATAAATACATGTTATACACTGTATTTGAAAAGCAAAGTTGACTGCAAACATACTATCATCATAGTATAAGCTATCGTGCTAGAATATGTCGACAGAAACTATTTTTATTTTATATTTTCTAATGATAAAGTAAATACAAATGTTTAGTTATTAAAACATATTTATTTTCGTAGTCAGAAGAATATAAGATTATACCGGGTGGTGCCTCTCAGACGACGCGGGGGCTCCAAGGTATATATTAAAATACCGTATAATCGAAAAAAAAACAGCGTCCAGTTGGCTGGGAAATGCCGATCGATGATATTTTCCATTTAAATTTACGTAATATAAAATGACAGTTTTAATTGAAATTTAAAATTTTTTCCATAGCAACTGTTAAAATTGCCATATATGTATCAAAAATAGTAGAATAGTACTTTAACCGCAAGGGTAGATTAAATGATACTTCGCACGTTTTTTAATTGCTTCCATTTTTGAAAATAATTGTATTCCTTTTCATAAGTTATACGGGATTTAAATGGAAGTAGTTTGGATATGGCGTTTGTCACCTCAGGCTGAATATCTGTTGGTAAGTGACTTATATCGTTTGAGGCATTTCTGGCTCCAATTCAATCAGCAATCGACACGAAAGAGAATTAAAAAATGTTGACTCAAAACTGACAACTTAAGAGACAGCTTTATTTATTTGTCAAATTAGATAGAAACCAACGCCAACCCAGCACAATATTTTTTCTACTCGTAATAAATTCCTTGAAATAATAATTTCTGAATATTTTTTAAAATGTAACTCGCTATGGTTGCGATATTGTTTTATACACGACGATAAAATTGCATTATCGTCTCCCGAAATTAATTCACTGGCGATTTCATCGCTCGTGAATTAATCTTTTTGGTCGACGATAACATACCATTTTATCGTCTTGTATAAAAAATAACTATTATTCTTCATTTTTAGAAAATGTTAAGTATCTCAAAAATCCTACATTTTAGACATAATCTTCTATAATGAAACTTACCATTTTTTTCCTAGAATCTGAAAATGAATTAATATATTCCGTATGATCGAAAAAAAAAACTGCGTCATCGATGACTATGAAAGGAAGATCGCTGGCATTTTATATGTAAATTTATATTGGAAATGTCAACGATCGTCATTTCCCAGCCAACTGGACGCCGTTTTTTTTCGATCATACGGTATCCTAATACATACTGGCCGTTCTCCTTGGAGCCTCCGTGTCGTATGAGAGGCGCCACCCTGTATATATGTATATTCAATAAACAATATATAACATTAACAATAAAAGAAAATTAAAAAATTAATATCAGAATTCTTTTTAGAAAATAACAAATTCTTTTATTGAGGTAACTATATATCCTAGGCAAAGATTTTTCAAAAATGTATGAAACTGCCAGAAAAAGATAAATATATAACGTAGAATCAATTGAATGGAGCCGAAAAGAAAACGAGTAGGGCAGAGCGGGGTAAAATTTCGAAATAGGACCCATCACCTTCCTAATCAAAACCAGACGTGGTTCGTATTTTGATAAAGCAGTCACCTAATGTCCGTTAGCCAACCAGAAATTCGCTAGGGACTCATTAATATTGCTGTCGGATATTCCGATAGCGAGCCACGATTAATGAACAAACTTAAAAACAAAAATTGCAAAAATTAATTCGATCTTCCGATGTGGCTTGATACGGGTCCTATTATTTACCGTCCAATTCGAATATGCAGAAATATTTTTTTAAATAAATACATGTATAAAGAATTATTAAAATATATCCACATTTACTACACTTATTTTAAGTAATTAATATAAAAAGTTATTTTTATTTTTTTAAATTTTTTTAATCAAATATAGAGCATATAATAATCACTGTACGGTAAGGTACCTTTTAGCTTGTAACGGAAATAATTTTATGTATTAAAAAGTTAGGTGTCTAGCCGCTACCCGTAAATGACTTTCCAGTCCACAAAAAGTTGACTTGAAAAACTAGAAGTTATCGATGTGATATTGTTTGATTTCATTAGTGTATCAATGTAACAACAATAGTCCAAAATTTATGAATTATCACTTGTCAAACTGAATAAAATAGGCTTACTTATTGATTTACTGATGTTATTTTAAAAGATATATTACCCATGCAAGAATAAAATGAGAGGATGACCTACTAAAAGAGAGATCCCATCAAGAATATAGAATCTCAAAAAATGCCAAGTCTCGCAACACAATTCTTCTACAACAACATTTTGAGATATTTCATGTAAAACCATGTCAATTTTTTATTTAGTTTCTGCTCAACAAATTTGTCATAAATTGTTAGTGTACCTACTACCTTACTGTTTAGATTTACTTAGTAGTAAATCTAAACAGTGCAGTTAAGAATAAAGTATAACAACTGGTAGAATATCACACATTGCAATTGCTAAGTCATTATAATTATTGCAGAAATAAAGATGTCTACTATTGATACTAACAATTCATAACATTATTGAATAAGTGCTTTTTAATTGGTTTTACATGAAATCTCCCACTTTCTGTAGTGGAAGAATTGCGTTGCGTGACTTCATGTGTCTTTTATGGGATCAAATTTTAGGACAAAGAGAAATATAAAAATATTATTATTTAAGTGTGACAATGTGAACTTGTAATAATGGTTAATGATATTTATACATAACTCAAAATTATAAAAGAGATGTTATATCTAGCAAAGGTTAAGAAATTATTAGGGATGAGGTTTTAAAAGCTTGAAAGTCTAATTTAATCAGAGGTGTTTGTGCCCATTTCCTTGTTGATTATCCATTCCCTGACTGGTGATTGTCAATATTAGAGCTGAAATACGATGGTACGGTCGTGTCAATAAACAGGGCATATCTCCAATGTTTGCGAAAGATTATTTAACGCGGTAGCTCCAGGTATTTCCGTAAATGAGAAAAGAACGTTAATGACACGATAGTTAACTTCCGGTAATCGGACACTAAGCAAATAATTTCCCTTAATCGAAATTGTTGATTAACACCCTACATGTTTATTTCATTTTATCTATGTTTGTACACGCCAAGTCAACGTCAAGCAATATATAAAAGTATAATAAAATACATTTTTTCCTCTTAACTTGAAATCACCAAATTTAACACCCCCAATTTTTCAATACTTATTTGAAGTATTTTAATAAAATTAAAAATAAATTTAAAAATCAATTAATTAATTTGAAATGATCGATCAGTGTGTACTACCAGTCATGACCTATATATGCGAAATCTGGACACTTAAAACCAACATCATAAAGAAACTGCAGGCACAAATTACCTATAACAGATGCGAAAGAAGGCGACTGCATCGGAAACCGTTCGGCAAACCCGACACGCCTATTGAGTGGTGTAAATACACCAGTCGTTTAGTCCGGAAACCCATGCTGTGTCGTATTCACTTGCTGGAGTGACATAGTGCGTGGTTATATGTTTCTTTTTAAAAACGCGTGTAGGAACTTTTGAACTGTTATTTCTAAGTTTTAGTAATTTGTATGTCTTATTTAAAATGGGATACAAATGTGTTTATTTATAAGGAAAAATAAGATATTTATAGTATAAAAAATTAATTTATTTAACAAAATTTAATTAACAATGTGACAAAATAGTTACCTTTCTATTGGTTCTATCGGACTTTTTTCGACTATATAAATCTTTATTTGTAAACTTTAATACATCAAATATTTTCAATCTAATAAATCATTTAATGATGTAAATAAGAGGAAATTTCTCACATGGGTGGTCAAATTCTATAGTTTTCATTATATCAAATACCTCTGAGAAATGTTTTCAACTCAAAATGCCTTTAATTATGTTTGACTACATCATTAAAAAGGGTCTTCAAATACATCAATGTGATATTTGTCTAAAATTTGCAAAAGAATCCGAATCTCTGGATAACTCGAAATTATTTACCCATTTAATAGCCTTTGATCATGAAAGTGGAAAAATTTGTTCATTTTATTTACAGGCTGGAAAAATTATTTATATTAAATTTTGATGAGTTTTGCACTGAAGAAAACATTCAGAGGCTGTTTGATATAATGGAAACTATAGAATTTGACCAACCATGTGAGAAATTTCCTCTTATTTACATCATTAAATTATTTATTAGATTGAAAATATTTTATGCATTAAAGTTTACAAATAAAGATTTATATAGTCGAAAAAAGTCCGATAGAGGCAATAGAAAAGTAACAATTTTGTCAAAACTTTAATTAAATTTTGTTAAATAAATTAATTTTTTATACTATAAATATCTTTTTTTTCCTAATCTCCTACGAACTGATATAATATGACGAGTAATCTATTAAATTACTGTGAGATTATATGCCTCGATAACATATTGGTGCAGATTATTTTCACCCAAACAAATAATAACCCAAACTAGTATACATTGATGCGGATTGTCTATGAACTCTTTCTGAAGGTCACAGAAACCTGAACGCGGAATTCGGTGTTTTCGACTTGTGTCTAGCCCTAGCAGGCAACTGTTAAGCCCGACCAATCACGTTAGAGTTTTGACAAACACAGATTAATTAACACACTCCAAATAACCACGCTAACCAACCTGATTGGTCAAGCTTCGAATAGTTGACTGCTAGAACTAGACACTTCTGTTCTTTTCGCATCTGTTATAGTTAATTTGTGCTGCAGGTCTCATAATGTTCTATAGAATGAAATATGCTGGTAATATCCAAGAAAGATCGTAAAATAATTGAGTGGGAACGAAAAAATATCCGGTAATATTACCAGACATCCAATCAAATCCTTCAAGTTGCAATTGACAGGACACCTGGCAAAAAGGAAGGACAATAGATGGACCACAAAAATTACAGCATGGTACCCACGAGGAATTAAAAGACCAAACCTGAGATGGGACCCCATGGTATTAGGAAATTAGAAAGGATAACTAAACAATAGACTAAAATTGGTCGAACAAAGAGATTATCTAAATATGTGAGGGAGGCTACACCAAATTTAGAAATAGTTGAACACAGAGATACATATATATATATATATATATATATATATATATATATATATATATATATATATATATATATATATATATATATATATATATATATATATATATATATATATATATATATATATATATAGAGGATTGCATTAAAATGCATAATATCCACAACAGTAAATATTTTTTAAACTATAATAAATCATGGTAAAGTTACACCTCATTTCGCAAGTCAAAGAATGTTTCCAAAGTCTAATAAAACCCGGAATAAAACTACTAAAAATTAGAATTTCATAAACTTTCATACAGAGTTTAATATTTCACGCCACAATAAATTTACTACAGCGAGAGTCGTTAACTCCCTGTACATTCTCATATAACTAAAATGGCTCCAACTAATTTGCTTGGTTGGCGGGATTATACAAGATTAAACAAAGGTGTTCTAAAAACCCCAGATTTGTCACGGGAATTCAAGATATGGCTCTATGGAAGAGAAAATTAAATCTATTATTCAAAGCAATAAAAATATGCACTTTTATGAACTTGGAAAAGAATGAAAGTGAATTTTTATCTGCGCTTATTCATTTCAGGTTATATTTTTTTATTGCTACAGGTAGAATCAAGAATAGAGATTAAATAGAATTTTACTTAAGGGCACCCGAGACTTTTTATAAATAATAATTATAGAAGTAGGTATTCTTGCCAATATCAAGAAACATTATAGTTTTTAATTTTACCTTATTAGCTCATAGTCCTAGAATAATAAATTTCCATTTTTCCTTTTATTTCTTCTTGAAATATTGATCTATTGAAATATCTTATCACATTGTCTCTATTTTCAACTCATTCTGTGCCTTTTCTGAAAAAATAAGACAGTTATAAGTAAGTAAAAATACATACTAAATTCTAAGCAAACAGAATAACTGACATTAATCAGTTGTTAAGTCAATTATTAATTGAGACATAGTTAATTTATACATTCTAGTCTTTAATTTTACCTTATTAGCTCATAGTCCTAGAATAATAAATTTCCATAATTTTTTCTATTCTTCCTTTTATTTCTTCTTTAAGTATTAATCTATTGAAATATCTGTTCACTTTGTTTCTATTTTCAACTCTGTGTCTTTTCTGAAAAAAAAGACTTATTAAAACGTTAAAAAACGTTAGACGTTATTTAAATTATTAATTGAGACATAATTAATTTAGGATAAAAATGATACCCATTAGAAGTTAAAAAAAATAATTTAGTCAGATGATATTTAATAAAATAAGATTTTAAAGTTTTATTCAACCTCTAGTTATAGATATATATATATATATATATATATTGCTTTTTTTTCAAAATAATTTTCCGAATAATATAGTTCCGGCAAAGTTATAATTTTATCATAATTCTCCCAAATTCCGCGACGGTATGAATAACTTGGTAAAGTTTCAAATTTAAGCTATGCTCGTGAAGCAATTAATTTTAAACTTTTTAGTCTTGAAGCTAGATTCTCAAAATATGCTAACATTATCTTCGGTAACATACATTTTGCCGCCCAATCATATCCTAAGAACGATATATAATGGTAACAATGCAGCTTGAAAAGTTTTTTATTCAATATTCTTATAAAGTGCGAAATAATTTTTATACAATGCTGATAATAATGACCGAACTTTTTAAATTTTTCTAACTTTCTACTTTAAACTTAGCACTCGGTTTGTGCCACTTAGTTTGGAAAATTTCATCCTAAGTTGGGCATTATCAGTAGAGTATACGAAAGTTTTAAATTCGTTCATCTTTCACAAGGGATTTTTAGATTAACATATAAAGATACCTACACTAACGAAAATAAGAAAGAAACTACAATACTACAAACCGTCATTAACATATTTTTTTCCTTAAGTTAATTATCATTTGCATTAAATTATATTAATAATAGATAATAATATATTAATTTAAAAAATTATGATTAAAAAATAAGGCAATCAAAAGTTAGTATGTATAAATCTTCAATATCCGTTAAAGTTAATTAAACATGCTTGATGAAAATATGGTGCCATACACAAAACGGCCGTATATTTTTCTCCGTCTTCCCTGAAGGAATGAACAAAAGCACATGTAATTTAAATTGCACCGTAAGCAATTTATCACTTCCAAAAAAGTCTACGCAAAAAAGTGAAGTTGCACAACTATGAATTAAAGTTGTTTTATCTGCGGTCTGTTGGGAAACTGCAACTGTATCATTTGCTCGCCAGTCCAACTTAACGCCAGTAATTCTATGTCCACGTTTCCTACTGCAAATTCGCAGTAGTTACATCTTACAAATTATCTCGCTATACAGGGCGTTTCAAAATGGGCCTACATGTAATAAATTCGTATCCGATGTATTATTTCTGACTTGCATACTAAAAATATACCCGCATCTAAACACCTAACAGTTTTCAGTTTATTAAAAGTCTTTTATAAAATTAATCTTAAAATAACTGCATCATAAATTTAATTGACAAGGATATAGTTGAATTGTATCTTGTTTAAAAATTAATTTATTTTATTAGTAATTCGCATCCAAAAAGTAAATAATTCACGGTCAGTGTGGTTGGCAATTATTGCCTTTTCTTAGAGTGAAAGTAAAGCGCACTGATTTGGTTTGGTTAGCCTTTAATCTTCATCTTTTCAGCCATCGAAATCAATAGTTTGTAGCTGTTTCAAAAAATATTCTTGTGCAAGGTGCAACAAATGATACTGATGTCATTGATTAGTTTCATACAACTAAGAAAATTGACCCTTAGTTTTTTCTTATTAAATCTGTCAAACAAATCTAGAGTTTTTGTTTTTCTAACACATTCAGAAGTGGGATATACTTAGTTGCTCACGGGATATTTTTTTAAAGAAAAAATTAGGAGAAAACTAAAGTTGCATCATGTTGCGAGAAGTGAAGAGTTTGAAGAAGTTCCTCAAATTATCAGATCTTCGAGTTCCGCAAATAAGCAATGAAATGAGCCTATATTGTTGCTTAAAATACATAAAAATATCTTCTCTGGAACTTGAGCATCAAAATTTGGCTTTTTTGTCCAAAGTGTAATTAATATTTTGTCTACTATAGCCTGTTGCTCCTTTATCTAAAATACAACGTTTTCACTCAAACTAGAGAAAAGTAAGTGAACGATAAAAGTTAATTTGAATAGATATCAACTGAATTCCAGTCTCCGTTTGAGCATATTACTTATTTAGTGGTGGAATATAACCGTGGGCCATATAACCTGAAGGCGTCTTTAAATTTTAAAAGGTTAATTAGATATTTTCAAGTGAGCGCTTCTCTCTTACGTGCTATCGTAAATTCTTAAAGCACGAAAGAGTTTTTCCTATTACTGTTCCTACCTAGGAAAATATATGTTCTACTAACCTCTACATGCTTCGCTATTAGAATGTACGTGCGGCTTGCTACTTACTACAACTTCTCCTAATGCAAATTATTTAAAGATTGATTCGTTTAAAAAATGGCTTATTCTTTTGTGAGCAAACTTTAAAATTCAAGCTCGGTAAAACTTTACGAGAACCATTCGAAACAATCCGAGCGGATTACTTTTCAAACTAACTGTTAAAGAGGCGGTTTAACAAGGATACAAATTTATCAGGCGGCTGCACAGTGGTGAAGACTTTGTAGCCCAAGTAAGTTAAATTAAGAACCAATTACACTGGACAACAAATTTTAGTTTATTAGTAGTATCTTTTATAAAAAATACATTTCTTAGCTAATTTTGGGGTGCTGATTACGAAAATATCAATGAAATTAACTCTTAAACCTCCATGATATTAATATCTACGTAAATACCCAACACGGGTTCTCTAAGGACCCCAGACGAAAAACAACTTTTCTGTAATTATAAAATAATAATTAAAACAGCAAAAAAAATGCTAATTAGGAACTCAGTAGAACAAACTCAAAATCTGGGAGTATAATCTTTTTCTATTCTTACTACCTTTCTCCAATTTTAATATGTTTTGATGAGAACGTTCGTCAAAAAAGTCCAGGTGTGAGTGCAGAAAATGAATTTACAGAAACATATTACAAATTGATGATCATGACAGCATAGTTTTAACCAGACTAACCCAATCATCAGCTTTTTTATTTCGCAAAGAATTAATGACCACCAGACGTAAATTAATCCAAGCTTTTATTTCAATGTCTGTGAAAGTGCTATCAAAATGTTCCTTTCAGGATATTTCGTATTTTTGACCCAAGAAAATACCTTGATTAATTTTTATTTCCGTTAGCATTATTTAAGAAAAGCATTTCGTTAAGAAAGTTTTTCATTAGGCCCAATTTGATTTGCAATTATGCAAAAATTATTGAGTCGATAGCGTCAAACTCGTTTAATGCTTTAGATAAGGGTATTTTATTTACTATAGCAGAGAGTTATATTAGAATTAATTTCTAAAACTTGAACAAATATATTTTCATATATAGCATACCTAAAATAATAAAATTTTGTTGATTTTATTTAAGATACATTTTGGCTATTGCCCAATGTTATCATTATTTAAAACACCAATCAATTAAGACAGCACTAATAAAGGTTCTAAATGTTAGAAGTGATGTTGACATTTTTGTTTGCGACAGCTATTTCTTTTTCTTTTTGGTGTCCTTTTCTTAAATAACTTATTAGATGGCTCTCATGTGAGGTAGGTGTATTGAACCCCATGGTCAAGACACGCAAATATTATACCTTTGAGAAAAGCATCTCATCCCCTTGCGTAAAGGGATCGAAGTTGTTGGAAAGTAAAATATCCAGAGAAACACTTTTTGGCTCCTATAGATTCCAATACTAATATTGTGCCATTCATTGAATTATTGAGTCAAATAAAATTAAATCATTTAATAAAAAAATTAATAATTATATTGATACTGTCGGAAATTTTCAAGAGATAAAATTCAAAAGAGCATTTATTTCGGAGTTAATGTATATTATCTAAAATCTAAATTCCCCTTTTTGGAAAATTATGTTATAAAAATATCAGGGCGACTGGAAAATCAAAGGCGCCACGTATTCAAATTTATTCGAAAATATCTTTGATAAATTGGCAGACTTTAAAGGTATTCATTTTATTTTTATTATTCTTGTTTCTATTCGGAGCAAAAGAGAGCTGTTGACACCTAATAAGCTTTTTGTGGAAATCTGGAAATACAGAAAATATATTTTCATCTTACAGAATTAAAATTCGCTAGACTTTGGAAATGGGTGTGTTTGAATTTAGAAAATAGAATGACATAATGGTTTTGAGAAATGTTAAAGACAAAACTAAAAAATATATAATAAAGAAGTCTTTGGGTGATTTTTTAGCTGAAACTACTTAAAATAAAAAAAATAAACTAAGAATCTAATGTATGGAAGACTCCCCAAACATAAAATCATAAAAGCATATTTTTATTCTTACTTTAGAATAATTTAAATCAGTTACATGAAAACATGTACATGGACTTTCTATTTGGAAGGCCTTCAAAATTTCAAAGACTAAATAAAAAATATTTTTTACATAACTGATTTCAGCTAAAGGAAAGTTGAGGAACGTTTTAATCCGGGAACAGCATTATAACAAGATTTTTTTTCCCCAATATAAGACCCTTCTTTCCTTATGGCCGCAAATCCAACGGTTGATTATTTGTTTCTTATTGATTCTCTTTTTTGGTCCGATTTGTTGTGAGATTAAAGGCAACCCCCTGTATACATCAATCAAAAAGGGACCTTTCTGGTTGAGTTGACATCGGATATCCGAAAATAGCCCGAAGCCATGTCTATCGACAGCTCAGTATGGATACATCAAAGAAAACCTCGTTTGTACAAAAAAAATCTCTAGATAACGTGTTATATAAGTCTCAAATATATTTGACTTCTGATAAATAAAACGTATATTTATATACGGTATTTACATAAGCGGCTAAATCTTAAATCGCATGTAATTTTGTTTTAGGCGCTAAGCTTTAACCGCTGATAAATTGACAACATTTACATCTAACAATCGATTTGCAAAGTTAATCGTCTTCCACACCGAAATTTCTAATTGGCCAACTGGAATTCAGATCGATTTATTTGGAGTGGATTAACATATATATTGTCATTCGGTTCCTACAAAAGCAGCTAACTTCTCTATATCTCATTTGAATAATTCTCATTAGGAATGACGAGATTAAAAGATTTTCTATCTAATTTACTCGACAAGGTCTCAGAAACTAATTAGAAAATGAATCTAATGGAAGGGCTAATATTCTAGCATGAGATTATCAAATATACCCTGGCGAATCGGGTAATCTTGATCCTTGACTCTTAATAGACACCGTGCAACAGCACACACATGCAATTTTTTGATTCACCTTCACAGAATCATTTTTTATTAACGTAATAAACATAATATTTTTCAAAAGTACATTCAAGACTACGCTGTACAAAAGTGTAACCTAAAACTCCATATTCTTAAAATTTATGGAGTTAATATATTAAATTTATTGTCATAAATAACTTTCTTATAAGAAAGGCTTTCTTTATGAAACATCTATATTATGCTTCTAAAATATTGAAACTTATTTTTAAATTTCAATTCCGAAAAGATATACGTTAGAAAAAAATCTAGACAAAGTGACATTGAAAAGTAAAATAAAGAAAAATCTATTACAAAAATTACTTCGTTAGTTTAAAACATTTTATTGAAAGATAATGCAACTAAATATTAATTTGTCTTTAAACAGAAATCACACAGTAAACGAAACTACACCCCTCGAAAACAGACTAGATTTTTAAGTCCCAGTATATATTTTCCAAGTTTGAAAATTTTATTAGTTTAAATTTAGTTTCAAGGCATGTAGAGACCTTCAACTATAAACTGTATCTCTACAAGTTTTATTATTCCACTCGTATGTTCTAGCAAATTCGGCAATCATTGTAAAAGTATGTTAGACGTTTCTGTAAATTAATCTTTTAAAATGACTAATATGCTCTAAGTAAGAAAATAAAAATTTTAAAAAATATTATGGATTTTGGCAATATTGAACATAATAACTAAAACTCACCATAAAAAACACCAAGAAAAATATGTTCACTAGCTATATCTAAAATAAAACACATAAAAAATATTGATAGAAATTTCCAGATATGGGAAAACGTAGAATCTAAAATTTATTGAAACTTGATTCAAACGCGCTGCTTTTAACATACACGGTTACGGTTGTTACGGTTTAAATCACAAAACATTTATATTCCTTCAGATCTACCTGGGAGTAGGATTCGAAACCTAAAAAGTTAAAAGCATGAAGACGTACTATAGGTATCAATCAAGAAAATAATCCCAAGAGTGTGTAACACCGCCATTCCTAAATTGAAATGCTGATATATGCGATGTGCATACAGTGGTTTGCACCGGGCATTCGCCAGAGGCGTACGATTTTTTAATATGACAGATTCATATAAAATATTGCAATGATTTATCTCAACTTTATCAATATACAGGGTGAGTTTTAAATAAGTGCAAATATTTTCAGGACTGGTAGATCTCGATAAAAGAAACATATTTTCCTTTGCCGTTTTTCAAATAAATCCAAAATAACCGAATTTTACTTTCAAAATTTCCAAAAAATGAATTTTTGCTTAAATTTTGAGTACCGCGGGATATTTTCTGGATTTTCTTTCTTGTAAATTTAATCTATTACCTATGTTGATATATTATCAAGAAACGATATGTTATGTGAAATTATGTTTTTTAACTTAAAATTAAAAGAAATTACAAAATATTTTTCAAAAAATTTTCAAAAAATTTTCAACTCATAATCGTGTTTCGGGGGTCGAAATATACTACCCCTAAAAATATTTGCACTTATTTAAGACTCACCCTGTATATAGTATAACAGTATAAGCTTCACTAACTACATATTGTTCTTAGTATATGCAATATACCGGGTGCGTCTCAGAAGTGGATCATCCGGCCCCTATAACTTTTTTATTTTTTCAGATAAAAAATGAGATTTCGTATGTTAGTATACCACATAAATTAGGTTTGATCGACGTATTCAATTGTTTTCGGTAACGTCCTGTTTCGCCGGAAATGACTACAACTTTTGATTTTTAGATGGCACCCTCTGGATTTTTTTACCTTATTTGATAGAAATTGACATTCTGAATAGAATGACATATCATATATCAACTTTTTACATTTTCACTTTAAAAAAAAATCGCATTTTAAATTTTAGTCTAGAGTGCCATGGCTGTGTTAAAACACTAATTAATCAAGGAAAAGCACACTTAATCAAGGAGCCTTGGAAAAATAGGTTTGATCGTCTAATGTTTTTCGTGTTTTGTCCTGGGCGGTTAAAAGATGCCTAAATTTTTTAATCATATCTATTTTTTTTTCAAATTGAAGAGGGTGGAACATTAGCATATTTGCAAAAAGCATTTTGTTACGAATAATTTGGTACTAAACACTTGGTATTTCGAGTCAAATTATCGTTATGAACCGCATGTTATAATTTCAAATAAGCCATATGAGAAAATGTGAAAGTTGTCATATTTTGTTGCATTCATATTATGTTGACAGGGTTAACATGGTGTCATTTTCTATCAAATAAAGTAAAAAATACCGAGGGTGCTATTTGAAAATCAAAAGTTGTAGTCATTTCCGGTGAAGCAGGAAGTGACCAAAAACAATTAAATATGTCAATCAATCCTACTTTATGTCATATACTAACATACCATATCTCATTTTTTCATGTTAAAAAATAAAAAAAAGTTATAGGAGTTAAAACTCTGAGACACTCACTTTTGAGACGCACCCGGTATATTCAGAAACGTATATAATTTATTGGAGATACATGGTATATCATATTATGTATATTTATAGTTGCAAATACTGGAATGATATCTGCATATTCTATAGCTATACATATCCATGGTTGGCTGTTTTTTGATATGCTTTGCGAATAACATAATTTCTCCAGGTAGAAATAAAAAGATATATAATGATTCCGTAACAGGAAAAACCTAAGCCGAAAATTGAATTGGAAATATATAATGAAAGTTCAAAAGAGCTGACTTCGTTATTGTTACAAAGAATTCCCAAATTGTATTAAATTTCTGAGAGTAAAATGATAAAATGAAGCCGCTTGAGGGATGCAGTTCACAATCAGATTTTCGTTTGAAACGGGGGGCGAGTGGACTTAAAAATATACTTTAGGGGGGGATTTACCAGAATAAGAAATAATTAGGTTAAAGTAGACAGAGTTCCCGCTGCAAAATCAATCCGGTACAAATGTCATGTTTCACTGTGAAGCAAAGTGCATTATCCTATATCCTGAAAATATTAAATAGTTCTTATTGATTCGATCACTTTGAATTCAGTAAAAAAAACACTGAGAAATTTGTCACTTGTACATTTTTGAATGTTTGGTCAGATGATAATACACTCAGATCGTGAGATGTAAAAAAACGCAAAATAAATTTTTTTCGTCAAATTTTTATGGTATTACTATATTTTTATTTTTAGCCCTATTTTATAATTTTCTTAGCAAACTGTATATAAATATCTGTTTTAACTTATAAACTCAATTTTTATAAACTTTAAAATTTGACTTATTATACAGGGTTAATCGAAGCGTTTATTTTTCACCTTAAATTTAAAATACCCTGTGCAATAATTTCGTCTTCGTTTATTTCACTCTTAAAAATTAACAAAGGCATGTGTTGATATAAATCAAAAAATAAAATGCTCAGGAATCATGGTTCTGACCGAAAAACAATGTTTTAGAAAAATTTTCTCAGGAAATTATTGCACAGAGTGTTTTAAAATTAGAGTAAAAAACACACAACCTTTCGATTAACCCTGTCTTGTATGCCAAACACTAAAGTATCCAGTATTTGATATAGGTATTCCAATATAAGATATAATAAACTGAGTATATGAATTAAAGTTTATTTACTAAAAAATTCATAAAAATACGTCTAAAAATTAAAAAATATAACACTTTGAATTTGAAGAAAAAATTTCTGTTGCGTTTTTTTTGCATCTGAGTGTATTAGCAGAAAAATAAATTAGCAAACTAAAAGTACAATGAACCCGCTACGGAGATCTAGAGAGTAGTTATAAAATATAGGAGTAGACTTATTAATGACTGTTTTATGAATTAAATCATTCAGCTAACGCCACTTTTCTAAAGAGACGCGTGTTTATTAATTACTACAATCTGTTAATGGCTATTTCCAGATTACAAATAATAAAAAAGCAGATCGCGCGGATATCAAACGTGCCAATAATTTGTACAGTCAACTTAAGCTCCAAATGAACAAGATAAATCAAAACAGACGCGCCAATCGCTAATGTTTGGCGATTTGAAAATAACAGGAAAAAAAGAAAAGGCTCCAAATCGTTAAAAATGCTGTTTGATACGATTCACACATACGGATTTCAGAATATGAAAGTACATTCAAACGAAATGGCGGTATTACTTTTGCAGAAATGGAAAATTTTCATATTTTCGTTATCGATTCGGAACAATTTTTTTGAAAAATTAATTTTCCACCAGTTATTTGTCAAACAACGAGAAAAAAATGGATATTTTCCAAAGTGTGCTACTACGAAATGAATTTTTGATTGGTTTATCGCGGACAAAATTGTTAATCTGGCTAGAAAAAACGGAAAATGTTAACCGCGATATTTTTTATCTCCAATTTGGGTGGCGCTAAAATAGAGTCGGTAAGCACTGGTTTTTAATATACCCTAATTTTTTTTCGAAATATTCATTTTTTACACCGTATGATCGAAAAAAAACCGCGATCTTCATTTCATGGCCATCGCTGGCGCCGTTTTTTTACGATTATATTGTACTATTTCAAAATTACTAAGTATATAAAACTTTTAGAAAGGAACATACATTTATTATTCTGTGTGCCGGGCTATAGCGGCATCCAAAGCAACGAAAATACTGATCCTAATAAGACACCTATTTTAGTCCAGCGCTAATACTGGGAATACCCAAATGTATTTTCGTTGTGCAGTAAACTCTGGACCAGGAAAAAGCAGACCGTCCAAAGAAAAAACAAACAGGAGCACAGGCACAGAAAGGCCTTTATACCAAAACTGCACAGGAACCTCTAATGCTTAGCAGGGATATAGTGCGGATTGCAAAAGGTTTTTTGACAGAACATATGGCTGTCAAGTCCTACCTGAATAAGGTCAACCTATAGGTATCAAAGAAGTTTTGGCTGCAGAGTCTGTGACAAAAGTCTTGGAAAAGCAGAACATATGATATGTCACTGCGAGGGTCTGTTTCGCAAGTGATATTTTCTATTTGGGAAAGCCAGGCTTGAACAGAAGAAACTATACTCCCATCCTATCAAGGACCTGCACATGCTGGTGCAGGGCATAGGGATAGAAGATTGGATGTAGATACATAGAAGGGTCTCAGTTTAGGACCCTATTAAGTTCTGTAGCTATTTGTGTCATTATATAAGTTGCAGTGTCTTAAAAAATGTTTAACTAAAATCTTAAAATTTTGGACTAGTTCTTCAAAATCGTTGTCCAATATTTATATCCAACATGAGACACCACTGAAGTTTTCTCCTGTAGTGTCAGAAATTTCATCTAATAAAAACCTTAAAATTTAAATTTATACCGTTTAAAATCACCGTATATAGCGAGATTTTCTAATGCACCTCCGCCCTGGGACACTTTAAATTTAATCTTAAACATATATTTCAAGATGAACACAAAAAGAGCGCTTTTCTAGATAAGAATTCGAGTTTATTGTAATTTGTTCCAATGACCAGACACGGCGATTTTATGGAGGATATTCGCGTTTATTTTAAAAGCATAGCAAAATGGAAAGCCACAATTATAGTAAAAACCTTTTTCGCTCAAAAATCTTTTCCATTGTTGTCTTGTTAAGACCAACTGAGCGAAAATGAGAAGGTACGAACGTGACAAAAATATCAAACAATTTTAATAATATTATATTTTTGATTTTAAATTAATAAAATAGCTTTTTATATTTAAAAAGATACTCATACATATTATTTAACTATTTCTTTACATAGATTTCGTTAGAATAAATAAAATTTCCGCGCTAAAAACAATATCTTGCTGCGACATGTCGCCATCTATAAGAGAATCCAGACATTAAGTGAAGTTATGGAAAATCAATACCTGAGGAAATTACGTTGTCTCTATGATCAATACAAGCAATTAAAGGTTTCTAAAAATGTTTTTCAGAATTACGGAATAGAATTCATATTTACCTTCCATTTCTGTAATACGGATTTAGAGTATAAAATAATTTAAAATTAATTTGTTCTTATTTTGTCTATTATGAATAAAGTTAATATATCAATAACCCAATACAGAATTAAAGTACAACTCAATAATCATAAGACAAAAAAAAATACAAAAATTCCGACTTCTGCAATTTCACCAAAAGTTATCAAGAAAATGGTTTTCAGCTTTCTTTTTTCCCTTCCCAGAGGTACATACTAAATTCAACCCCCAAAAAAAGAAACCAGTAATTTTACAAAGGACACACCCTTTGTCCAATTTTGTCATATATCGCGGTTGCTAAATATTTCAAGTAATGTAGTCATTTTGTTTATGAGGGTTGGTTTTTCTTACGGACGTTTATTCTTAAATAAATTATTAGATTGGTCTCAAGTGGTGTATAGAGACTTTTTGGTCACGAAAAGCAAATAATTTGTTGCCTTTGAAAGAAGCAAACTCTGACACATATAGAGAAACACTTTTAAATTAGACCAATATAGGTACTTTTATAGACATGTCGTATATGATTATATAGATACCTTAAAAGGATAGGTGATAGCACGAATGCATTTGAATTGCAATAGGAAAACAAAATGGAACATCATAGGCCCTTAAAATTTTACAGCTGACGGAGCGCAGTTATTGAGTTATTTAGTCGATATAGTCAATTCAAAAGAGCATAGAGTAAAGTGTCAACTATGATTTAATATGCGTGTGTCTATGCATATAAAAGGTAATAATTAACTATGCATATAAAAGGTTAAATTAATTAACAGTAAATGTCTATATGATTCTAAAAAATATAAGGTATTTTTGCTTATATTTCACAAGCTAAAAACATTATTTTGGTTCCTTACACCTACGACTTTATAACAAATTGTGAAGAAATTTGCTTAACGTCAATTTGGTATTTCATAATAACAGGGTAATATAATATCTGACCTCAGAAAGGGCCTCCGTGACATCACTACTGAATAAATTCGTGACTATTAATTAAAACGTCAATGAGATATTTCTCAGGGTTTCGGTTTTTACCCTTTAGATTTGTTATTGGCATTCTCAGACGAGCAAAGGGTTGGAACGTTAACCAAAATGGGACGGGACAAATATCAAGGAATTTTTTTAAATTAAAATTCGGTCCTCTAAACCGCTCAGCTAATGGATGGCATTCCTATATTAAAATTTAGATTTTAATAATTTTTATTTATTTCCTGATTTTTGGGGTTAACGAGGAAATACGATATTAAGTATATAAATGGCTATAAATGTATAATACATTTAAAATAATACACTATATGGCCTCGGATTGTTATTTTTACAAGAAGAAACACTTTATGTATTCTTTATAAAAAGATTGCTAGTTCTAAAATGGTTAATCCCTTTTATACTTTTTCTAGTACTAAATATCAAAACGCGTTTCTGTGGTAATATAATTTCATTTTCATTCCTTAAGAGATGGTTTTCCCCATAATATGAGGCTGTCCTGTACCAGAAACAACGTCCTATAAGGTCTCCTATATAACATTCTCCTATCCCTGTACCCTACACCAACCTGTGCAGGTCCTTGATAAGATGGGAGCATAGTTCCTCCGGTTCTAGCCTAGCTTTTCCACAGAGAAACTGCCGCTGGCGATCCAGAGCCTCGCAGCGAAATATTATGTGCTCGGGAACAGCTGTTTCAGGATGTTTATCGCAGAGTCTGCAGCAAAGACTTCCTTCATAGAGGTAGCACTTGACAGCCATATGCCCTGTGAAGAGCCCTGTTGTAATCCGCACTTTATTCTTGCTAAGCAGTAGCAGTTACTTTGTGGTTTTAGAATTAGGGCCTTGGATCAAGGCCTTGCTATGCATGTGCCCCTCGTTTTCCTGATCCAGAGTTTTGCTTTACTACGGGTTATACATTTGAGTACTCCCAGTACTGACTCTGGACCAAGATAGGATTAAGATGATGTTTTAAAATGTTAAAGAAGCGCAAGATTTATTTAGTTGGATGATACGGAACGAGTGATAGTAGTTATCGAAAAAAGTGATACTTTAACAACAAATAATTTGTAAAAATTCTAATATAAAAACTAAAAATAGTGACTTTATTTTTCCAATTTATAGAATACTTGATCGCGTAGGTAACATATTAAAGTTAAAACACTCCAACATGCAACTCTATGTGAGAAATAAATTATTGAGTGGATTTACATTAGGTGTAAATCACACCCCTCTCTAAAACCTTTGACTAGGTGTAATAAAGATTGGGGTAAATAAAAGCCACGCGTTAGTATTAAGCACGTGGGATCCTAAAAAATCAATACAGCTTTGCCCGTATCATCCATATTTTTCGATAGTCGATAGAGTTTTCATTCAAGTGGTCATTTTCTCCTAAAGGAAATTCGATATCCAAGAAGGAAACTTAATATTTCCAAATAAAGCGCCATCTAGGATCTACCATACTCACTATTCCCTCTTTGCTACGCAGCTATCTGTAACTTATTTTTAGATTTTAAATTGAAGAACATTTTGATATAGCTATAGTTGAACAGATGGCAGGATTGCAGCATTTCGATATAGTTACCATATATGATTTTGTTTTATTTAAATTTTCAAAATGTCTTAATATTTTTAATAAAACTAGAAATAAACTCCTCTATGATAAACAGAGAACTAAATTAAAAATATCCAGAACATTTTTTAAAAACAATTTATTTGAATAGGCTTAAACAGGCAGATTCTTTATAAAAGTAAATTATATATAAGACATGATTGATAGAATCTATCAAACTTTTTTCAAACCCATCAATCTCTATTATAAAATTATTAAAGTCAAGTTTATTAGAAATCTGAAAGCTCATAAAAATCGAACTTTTTTGAACAGAATATTCACGTTAAACGGAAAGTAATACAGTAGATAAATTTAGTTTTAGTATTTCTGTTTAGTTTATTATTTTTCCTTCGTAAAAGTTTTAAAACTGAACAAGAAATCGAATTTTTAAGAATTATTAAAGTTTACATTATATACTACTTGTTAGGGTTTGAAATATTTTTTATCTCGGAACGTATAAGATGCGGTTTTTTGCAACAAAGTTTGTTGAAAAATATCCTTTTCGAAAAATGTTTTTGTGTGTTTTTTTTAATTCAGTTAAAAAACATAATGTCTTGATAATAGAGCAACATAGTTGATCGATTAAATTTAGAGGACGGAAATCCAGTGGTACTCATCAATATTCAAGCAAAAAGAAAATATTTTCTAAAATTTTCAAAGTAATATATCTGGGATTTTGGACTTAATTTAAAGAAAATAGCCAATTTTCTCAAATTATATACACCCTTGAAAGCTTAGGTACCTTGGGTTTGTGAAAAAAAAAATTATGAGTCCTTGTTTTCCAGCTATTTTTTTGGAGTCTGTTTTTCATCTTATTTTAAAGATGGTTAAAACGTACCCTACGTCAATTAATGTTTTCGTAAGACTAAAATGACCTATATTTTCTTTTTCTACAGCTTTTAATTAATAAATAACAACAGATTAACAAAATCTATTTTTTTAAATTTTCAAAGTAAAAATATCTGGGCTTAATTTGAAAAAGAACAAAGAGAAAATATTTTTTATCGAGATCTAGCAGTATATTTGCACTTATTTAAGAAATATCTGTATGAGTGGTAAATTAGCTGTTTCAACAATATAAATTCTTTCATTAGTTGTTAATTATGTAAGGATACACTTATCTCTAGATTTATTTCTTAATTTGATAAATAGACATCCCACACAACTAATTTTTCACTCATACCCTTGAAAACAATAAATAAGAGAGCTCTTTAACTTGATTTAAATGACCTTTCCATTGCAAAAAAAAATATTTCATTTAAAATCCACCATTATATCTTTGAAATATTTTTGACACAAATATATCTTTTGCAAAGAAAAGTCTTTTACACAGTTATACATAAAAATATTTTTAGAAATTGTTGAATTTTTATACAGTAAAACAGTCAAATGTACTCAGTTTTCTAGAAAAGTCGAATCAAGGCCAGTTCGCCGAATAATAATCATTTTAATTTTCGAAAATAAAGGTGGATAAACGCTGAACAGGTGCCACATGGGAAAACTCTCTTCCAATCTCCAAATGAATCCAGATGGCTTTTTCCGTTCACATATTAATTGAATATTTAAGCAGAATTATGACTTTCACACATTCTAAAATCGGAAACTATAATATGGTGAGGTAGTTAAGATGGTTAAAGCGTCCCCTATATATATTACTGTTGTCGTAAGACTAAAATGACCTATATTTTCTTATTCTACACGTTTTAGTTCATAAATAATAGCAGTTTTAACGAAATCGGTGGCATGATGAAAATCGGAAAAAATGCCCAAAATTTTTGTCAATTTTTTACACATTTCCAAAGGAGGTCATAAAATTATGAAAATTTCAGTATTTGTAGGAAATTTTATATAGATTCAGAATATAGAAGGCTTTGGTGCCATGATTTGTTACTTTTGTTAATATTAAGCATATTTTATTGGTTAGTTTTTTATTGCCGTAATAAAAGAGAAGAAGGAGAATTCAAATTATATCAACAGTTTTAACAAAGTCATAAAACTATAAACAAATATCATAGAACAAAGTGTTTCCGCCACAAAGAATAAGAGAAACCCTCGAAATAATGAAGATACATAAAAACCTTCCCTAGTACAGTGTATATTACTTACAGAAATAACAATCTATTGTATTTCTTTCGAGTATCTAACATTAAAGTTTAATATTTCTATCAATCGGTAGCAATTTCTGTTCTGAAAATCCATTTCGGCTCTCCTCTAAAGTCATAAAATCTTAAATCGGCAAATAAATTGAGAAAGGGATTTTATTGCTCAAGATTTAGTGTATTATGTCTAATGTACAGATCCAATAACTCCTTTGTTATTAATAGCTTTGATTGTCGCACTATCCGTTGATTAGTATGGCTACACAATTACTTAACGCAGTAAGTGCTGTTCCGTTTTCAAAAATCGATAAACAATTAAAAAGTGATACTAATAAAGCCCCGTTCAGCTAAGTACTCAAAGTACCATTTATGTCAACAATTAACTTCTGATACATCAAATTCCAGAGCAATTGATATCTAAAATAAAAGGATTCAAAAAAGTGCATATGATTATTAGGTACCTTAAAATATTTACATAAAAAGTATATACCTCGATATTTTGTAAAGTTTCTATGCCCAAATTTTGACTACTTTTTAGACATTTTCAAACGCCCTAGAGACATAGCAAACACAGTCCTAAAATGATGAATATTTCAGCATTTGTTGGAAATTGTTATGGTAATTCAGAATACATATGTATACTTTTAATGTCGTAAAATTAAGAGCTCATACTTGGAGAGAATTTTTTTGAGGTGTCTACCAACCTTTTTTTTGAGAGTATGAGGGGAAAAAATAGTCGATTTTTTTTACTCACCCTAATGCAGGGTGCGTGCACGCACGTAGGCGCAACATTTTGGGGGCGCAAAATCAAAGGGTCAATCAGTACTTTGTAACAAAAAACCGATACGCTTTCTTGCCAATAAACAAATACTTAAACCATCATAGGATAAAGTTTGCTTAGCGTCTTTTTTGCGTTGGCCCCACCGAATAAACAAGTCTAGGGCAATCTGTCGGCAACACATTAATCTCATCTATTTATTTTTCATTTTATTCATTTTATGGAAAGCACTGTTCATTAAAATGTTGTATCCTATCTTATAGGGCTTGTTTGTCTCTACAATTTCCTGTCTCACGATGTACCGTTTGTGTCGGGGAAGGGATCATAGTTTCATAGTTGTCGATTTTCGAAAGTAATCAGCACATGTATATTATTTTTTATTTTTTTCATTTTATTGATTTTATGGAAACCACTGTTCATTAAAATGTTGTATCCTATGTTATAGGGCTTGTTTCTCTCTACAATTTCCTGTCTCACAATGTACTGTTTGTGTCGGGGAAAGGATCATAGTTTCATAGTTGTCGATTTTCGAAAGACGTATAAGTACATGCATATTACTTCGTATATTTTTCATTTTATTGATTTTATGGAAAGCACTATTCATTAAAATGTTGTATCCTATGTTATAGGGCTTGTTTCTCTCTACAATTTCCTGTCTCAC
The DNA here is from genome assembly GCF_002938485.1 of Sitophilus oryzae. Lineage (NCBI taxonomy): Eukaryota > Metazoa > Arthropoda > Insecta > Coleoptera > Curculionidae > Sitophilus > Sitophilus oryzae. The sequence continues at coordinate 7,628,623 of NW_022146479.1, forward strand.
AATGTACTGTTTGTGTCGGGGAATGGATCATAGTTTCATAGTTGTCGATTTTCGAAAGAAATCAGTACATGTATATTATTTCGTATATTTTTCATTTTATTGATACTATGGAAAGCACTATTCATTAAAATGTTGTATCCTATGTTATAGGGCTTGTTTCTCTCTACAATTTCCTGTCTCACAATGTACTGTTTGTGTCGGGGAACGGATCATAGTTTCATAGTTGTCGATTTTCGAAAGTAATCAGTACATGTATATTATTTTGTATTTTTTTCATTTTATTGATTTTATGGAAACCACTGTTCATTAAAATGTTGTATCCTATGTTATAGGGCTTGTTTCTCTCTACAATTTCCTGTCTCACAATGTACTGTTTGTGTCGGGGAAAGGATCATAGTTTCATAGTTGTCGATTTTCGAAAGAAATCAGTATATGTGTATTATTTCGTATTTTTTTCATTTTATTGATTTTATGAAAAGCACTGTTCATTAAAATGTTGTATCCTATATTATAGGGCTTGTTTCTCTCTACAATTTCCTGTCTCACAATGTACCGCTTGTGTCCGGGAAGGGTTCATAGTTTCATAGTTGTCAGTTTTCGAAAGAAATCAGTACATGTGAATTATTTCCGAATTTTAGTTTATTGTTTTTATGTATTTTATATAAAATGGGCCAGTTTTTCTTTAGGGTACTATTTTTGTTACTAAATATTTGTGGTTTTGTTTGTTTTATTTTTTTAATAAATGTTTTTATACTTTAATTAGAATAGTTTTTTTACATTTCCAATTACATATTGCTCGTTTGTCGCAGAATATAAATTCTTTAAATTTTTGAGATTAAGATTAAAATATATAATTGATTTAAATATAAAAAGGGCGCACCAAAGAATGCTGCACGTAGGCGCCAGATACCCCAGGAACGGGCCTGCCCTAATGTATAGTACCTCAATTAATTTCAATACTATGATTTTGGGGAAACACAGAAATTGTAAAAGATAATAATTTATAGAGGTTTATTCTTCGCAGATAGCAAAGCCGTTGGTCTCTACTCAATTCACGGATTGTGATACTTCACTGCTGAATAAAGATTATATCAGATGCAATCAGGAAAATTATAATTCTTACATCTTTGAATCATACTTTAAGCTTTCGAAGAAAAAAATTAATTTCTCTTCTCAATTTTTCTTCCAAAAAACACATAATTGGTTTACGTCATACAACAATGTGACAATACCCAATGCAGAGACAAAGAACGACTAAGAGAAACTGTATTGTTTATTATGAAAACATAACAATGCTGTTTTTCATCTAACAAAAGAAAAATTACCTATACAGACAGAAATCATATACAAAAAAGCGCCCAAAATAAAAAAACGAACGTTATTTTCGTCTCTGTACAACTTCGAAGTAATTTAAAGGCCTGTTAAAAGACTATCAAAAGAAACAGTGGCCATATTTCCATTTTAAGCAGTCTAACAAGAGTGAATTCAAAAGAGGGTACGGGTTATTTTCTCCCCTCTGCGAATAAGTCATTGATCAAGGACTCTCTTCTACCACAATTTAAATTAAGTTATTTGTTATGGAAAATTGAATTTTAAAGGCTTCTTCACTATTCCTCGGATTTTATAATTATTATTATTATTGTTCCGACGTAATTCGTTTATGAAACTATGGTTGAGGAAGTCGGTTTGTCAATCATTAAAACTTTATTATCAGTTTAGGCATTGTTTACTGATAGTTGAAAGGGAACAGTTTTATAGAAACTAGATGTTTAGGAGGCGTAGAAATAACATTTCAGTTCGAGCTTTGGTATCTACCGCTGAAATCCTTGGTAAAGATATTTGGACACTTGCTTTTTTGAGCAATATATACCTCCCCTATATCTACTGTTCTCGTAAGTCTACAATGGCCTATATTTTATTATTTTACACATTTTAATTAGTAAATAACAGCAGTTTTAACAAAATATTTGACTTGGATACCTTTGCTTTGTTAGAAAATTAGTTTTTTGGACCTTGTTTTTCAGCTATTTTGGATGAAGGTTAAAATGTCCCCTAACATCTGTTATCGTATTCGTAAGACTAGAATAGACTTTACTTTCTTATTTTTTACGCCTCTTAATTAATAAATAACAGCAGTTTTAATAAAATTGGTGACATGACGAAAATCGCTAATTTTCATGACTTATGGCAAAAAGTCGAAAAAATGGCCCTTTTTGGCTATTTTTATACTCATTTTCAAAGGTCTTAAAAAAATAGTAAACATAGTCATAAAATTATGACAATGTCAGTATGTGTAGGAAATTTTATATAGATTCAGACTATATACACCCTTTGAAGACTTAGATACCTTGGATTGGTGAGAAAATTATTTTTTTGGACCCTTGTTTTCAGATATTTTTGATGATGGTTAACCTACATCCATTACTCTTCTTGTAAAACTAGAATGGCCTATATTTTCTTACTCTACACATTTTAATTATTAAATAACAGCAGTTTTAACAAAATCGGCGACATGACAAAGAAAAGTTGAAAAAATACATTTTTGCTATAGATAATAAAATGTAGTTTCCTAATAATAACCACCATTTATTGTAAGCAAGATCTCGAACAAATAATAAAAAAAAAATCAAAATGAGAAGAATACGGTGTATAAAAAGGCAATTATTTCAAAAGCCGATAAGAAGAGAAACATTTAAGTAGCTATTTTCAAATATACTATATTCTGGGTTGTTATAGAAAATCGATATGGACTGGTAAAGAGCATTAGCCTTACAATAAAACAGAATTAAAGACATAAACAGATATTTCTTAGTGAGAGAATCAAAGAAATATCATCTGGACTGTTATGGAATCAGTCTTCAATAAATTATTGTTCAGAAATCGAGCTGCAACAAGTCAGTTTCGAAAATACTTGAAATCTTAAGTATTAAGTCATTTGTAAAATCAAAATCATTTAAATCTTAAGTTAACTTCAATATACAGTTTAAATAACTTAAATCTTAAGTTTTGATTTAAATAATTTTCTTTCAAGTGAAGACATTTTCAAGTCAGCTTTTGAATTTGACGTAAAATCAATTGACTTAAGTCCTTAAAATTATTTAAACTTAAGTTTTCTGAAAAAAAGGCATTAAATACAAGCTGAGCTAGTAGTTTATACTATGTTTAGCCAGATAGCGCGACGGTATAGCTTCAATAAGTGAGCACTCCAAATTACCAACAGTATTCCGAATTAGCCTCATTTCCTTTACTATATCAAGGTGAATAAAGGCGTGTGTTAAATACTGACAGAAATAATCGATAAAAATCTATCTCTTTATTTATGGTATCTCTTTTTGAATGTGAGGCCACGAATGCAGTCGTAATATTCACCAATAAGAATTTGTTCATAAAAGTCTGTGCAAACTTTCGCCTCCAAATTCAAATTACCATATAAAAATTGGCATTTTTAGAGCGGGCCCCGACCATAGTTTCCACGAATATCCGTCACGACTCATCCGCATACGTATTAGAGCGAAAGAAAGAGACGGAGACGCTCGGATGGAGTGAGAGGGTGTCGGTTAAATGCAGCAGAGAGGACTCAGAAACTGGAAATCCTACTCTAGTCGTATTTGTCCGCTACGTCGGGTTTTCAATCAACTCGTCTTGATACCCGTAAAACCAGGGCTGTAACCATTCCTGTCCTTATTTTAATCGAGCCTTTTTTTTCCTTCAACACAAAAGAATTAATATTGGCACTGGAGAAATTAAAACTAAGACCGTATTCGAATCCCGAAGACAATAGAACAATATCTTTGTGGCTCTTTTCTATATTTAAATATTATAGACAATATTATTTTTATCATATACAATTATTCTCACGGAAAATTTACATTCCTAAGAAAACTAACAAAAAAGAAAAATCTACGAAATAAAATAGATATTTTTTTAAACATTGCTGCATTGATCCAACGGAGACCAATTTGTCAGTGGTATTTTAATAATAAAGAGGTATATCTCCTCCCGACGTTGTCGAAAAAGGAAACCCAGAAAATATCAAGTGGTTCTAAAAATTTAAGCAAAAAAACATTTTTTTGGAAATGTTCAAAGTAAAATAACTCGGTTATTTTGGACTTATTTGAAAAACGGCAAAGAGAAAACATGTTTCTTTTATCGCGATCTACCAGCCCTGAAAATATTTACACTTATTTAGGACTCACCCTGTATTCCTTGTCATGAAAATTGCCGATTTTCGTCATGTCACCGATTTTGTTAGAACTGCTGTTGTTTACTAATTAAGAGGTGTAAAATAAGAAAATATAGTCCATTGTATTCTTAACTTAGCAATAACAGATGTTAGCAAGTGGGACGTCTTAGCAATCATAAAAAATAGCTGAAAAACGAACAAAACCAAAAAATCCAAGCTTTCAAAGGCGTATATATCTATATGATCGCCACAAAAGTTAAAGCATTTTTTAGAAAACTTACACTTAAAATTTTAATAATGTAATCTAGATAAAGATAGAGAGTGTATTAATCAACTTGTAGGTTATCAAAACGAATCTTGATCGTTATAAATAGGTTATAAATCCATAAAATCGTAAGAAAATGAATTCGTTCCTGGCTTTATTATCCTATTATAACTGATTAATTTTCTTTTCAAAATGTTTTAATTTGCATCTGTCGCAAAAGTTATGGCCTGAAATTAGACTGTATCGAGCTCTAAGGCCTTTTCTGAGAAAGTCAATCCTGATTAAAGCCAACTACCCAACCAGGAACAGTTACTTTCACGTAAAAATGTTAATATCCTAAACTTTGTAAACAATCTTGTTGGTTTCTTTTGATTTTATATAATACTGGCCCTTGATTTCAGCTCAACAAGTAAATGTCAAAAAAAGTTTTTTTACGAAAAATAAAAAAAAATGTGTGTGCATTATGTGCGCAAAAAAGCTATTAAATTGAAGGATTTGAACGACATGTCTGAAAAAGTGTAGTTTGAAATGTTGAAAAAGTAATAAATTAAAATAATTAATTTGATTTCACAAAATATGTATTAAAATGACCGTCTGTCTGTCTGTTCGTCTGAGGACTCCATTGTATTGTATTGTATTGACCAAGAGTGGGTTTGGTTTGGTTGCGTGGGTTTGCCAAATAGCTCAAACCTGGTCCTACCCCCAGTGGTGCAGGTACACATAACGTACTTCATTGTTTCGTCATCTTCCATACAGTCAGTAATACAGAGTCGGCATTCGGTTGACTATCCAAAAATATGCTTATTGCTGTTCTACCAGCAGTTGCACATAGGTTTCAATAGCATATAGCCGAGCTTGGAAAATTGTGGTGTGTTTTGCAAGACTGTCTGAGGACTCGACAATCGACGCATAATTAAGAAAAATCCTAATGATTTGGTCCATTTAGATGCATCGGTTCCAAACGTCGAGAGCGTCATCCTGTATATATATATATAGCCCGTCTAATTATGACGAAATGGACCCACATTTTTCTTCAATATCAAATCCTCAGACCCACCCTGAAGAAGATGTAAACGAAACGTCGTATCCAACTTTGAAGGGTGGGACCGTGTGCACCGTCGCTCGCATAGCCTATCCCCCAAATTTGGTCGCGATCGGACGACATTAAATTTGACGTTTCTTACGTCAAAACTAACTGTCACAGTGATACGTGTCATACACGGTCAAGTTGGCCTTGGTCCTATCTATCGACATACCAAATTTCATTTAGAACTGACGACGAAATTAGACCCACTCGCCTGTTGTGCCGCGTGTCGTGTCACGGCCTTGAATTTTTACTCCAAGCGCGCATAAAGAAGTTTCACTTCAATAAATAGTTCTCATTTGAATAATAAATTTATAAAAACATATGACGCTCTAATGCTTTTTTAATTAACAAATTTTAACCCAACCGGTCTAGATAACAGTTACTTTTAATATGTTTATCTATACGGCATAGACGTAATTGACATATAACAAATTAGTTGTTTTTCTCCCTTTAATTTCCCAAAGAGAAGCGAGGAAAAAATCTGGTTTATCTAGACCACCAGACCGTTGGTAATTTCGCCACTAATAAAACAAGATCATTGTTTAGAGGGGAGGAAAATAAGTAATCAAGTAAATAAATAAAAGATGAAGAAGTCCATTAAACGTAGACTGAGTCATTATAAGTAACTATCTGTTTTAAGAGCTTTTACTAGATTAATGCTATATAAATTTTCTATTATCAAAAAAAGAACAATTTAGGAAATTAGCTATTTATTGTTGTATTACATGTGTTACTAAATTAATAGTTAATAGTTAGAAAAGTATCATAAAACTGACATAAAATAATTAGATTCGGGAAATATTATACTGTATGATAAAAAAAACGGTGTCAAGTTGGCTTGGAACTGACGATCGATGACATTCCCCATATAACTTTACATATAAGTTACATAAGTGTGGAATAATACTTAGAAAAAAATGTTTAGAAAATTAAAATAATTTTAACTTTTCTTAGGTAGTTTTAAGGATTAAAATCTTTAAGGTTGATTCTCACTATACCTTCCGTTTCCATTCCATATCAATTCCATATCCGTTCCGTATTTTTTATTGTATTGACGCTATACGTAAGCTTCCGGTCCGTATCAGTTCCATACTTTTTATTGTACAATTTATATCATTACGAAAGTTTTATTTTAAAAATTTGTATCTTTTGAAAAAGGTAATAGATTTAATTAAGAGGTGAAAGAATAAATAAATATCAGCAAAATGTTTACAGAGCTGGTACAAATGTAAGAACTTGACAACGCTGTTTCCGATACGTTTCAGTCCGTCCGTCAAAAAAATATATGGAAGGAAAGGATATGGAACGGAAGGGAAACGGAACGGATAGTGTGCGTTGTCCTATTCATTTACATGATAAAATATTTTATGTAAACGGAAGGGAAACGGAAAGGAGCTGATATGGAAGGTATTGTAAGAATCAACCTTTAATCTTTAAAGGCCTAGCATAGTCGTAACCATCCTTTTCGCAAAGCTACTAGAGGCACTTTTGACCCCCCTGTAACTTCATTTTCGATAAAGCAAGATTATTATTTTTTACGAAAATTGTTAGTATCATTATTAGACCATCTTTATTTCTGTAATAATTATAATGACTTGTACACAATTGCACCTCACCATGTTTATAAAAAAATAAGTTACCATTTCGATAACGAAGCAAATCTAAACAGTGCATTTAAGAATAAAGTATTTTAATTAGTAGAATAGTAATTTTTATAGTATATTTATAATATCAATAATTAATGCAATTGCCAAGTCTTTATAATTATTACAGAAATAAAGATACTAACAATATATAACAAAATTGTTGAATAGGTGCTTCAATAGAAACTAAATAAAATAAAGTGATTTGGTTTTCATGAGATCTCACAACTTTTTAAAATGGAAAAATTGCTTTGTGAGAGCAAAGGTGCAATGCTTTATTGGTGGCATTTTTTTACACTCTATGTTTTTGATGGGATTTTAATTTCTCCTACGCGTTTCTAGGATTAAATGTTTTAATTAAAACTTTCAATAGCCGATACATTTTAGTTGAGACGAAATATATATTATATGGGGACTTATGAATATTTCGGTCATATACAAACTTTCATCGGGCTTTGTTAACGCACGCAGCTAAAGTAGATAAGCCGGTGCCACAGTGTTTTGGCCCTAGCCGTCTGCTTATTTATCTATCATATGGTCCCAGAGGAATGCTTTTCATCTGAACTTAAGGCATAGTTTCTGAATGCCGCACACTATACGGAATGTCATAATAGTATTCCAAGCTGGGAACAGCCTCCTCTGTTCTACTAACCACTTTTACACTGGTTTAACAATTTCGTGGTTATATACATTTATACATAAAGGAAATATTAATTTTTAAAAGTAACTTCAGACATTATCATACATAAGAGATAAGAAGTTATTGTTTCATATATGTTACAAATAGTCTATTTATTATTTATTATAACTCAAAATCATACTAAAAAATATATCGAATTTACCTATTATATTTGTTCCAGTATACAGGGTGTCCCAGAAATAAGTGCAAGTATTTTAACTGGTAGTATATTTCAACCCCAGAAACACGTCTATTAGGTTTTTTTCGCGAATTTTTTTTTAAATTCGAATTGAAAACGATAAAGAGAAAATATGTTTCTTTTATCGAGATCTACCACCCCTTAAAGTACTTGCACTTATTTCTGGGACACCCTGTATACTTCTATATATAAAAATGCAATGACGTTTGTTAGTCTGGCTAAAAATCGAGAACGGCTGGACCGATTTGGCTAATTTTGATTTTGAATTAATATTTGTAGAAGTACAAGGAAGGTTTGAGAAAATATGAAGAAATTACAAGAAAAATAGTAAAAAACACGCGAAAGTAACACAAAATAAATTTGACGAGTAAGTAACGAAGTTATACCAGGTGCGTCTCAGAAGTAGCGCACCCCTATAATTTTTTTATAATTTTAGATAAAAAAAACGAGACTTGGTATGTTAGTAGATGACATAAATTAGGATTGATTGACGTATTGAATTGTTTTCGATCACTTTCTGTTGAATGAAGTGAAATTACTACAACTTTTTATTTTTAAATGGTACCCCGGTATTTTTTTACTTTATTCGATAGACTGAATAGAATGACATATTATATGTTATCTTTGGACAGTTTCGAATTTGGTTTATTTGAAATTGTAACATACGGTTCATATAATGACAATTTGACTCGAAATACCAAGTGTGTTTTTGCAAATATACTAATGAGCTACCCTTGTTCATATGAAAAAATGGAAATGTGATTAAAAATAAGATTTGGGCATCTTCTAACCGGCCAGAACAAGAAACCGGCCAGGCCGAAAAACATTAGACGGTTAAATCTATTTTTCTAAGGCTCCTTGATTAAAAATTAGTGTTTTTAGCACAGCCATGGTAGTCTAGATGAAATTTTAAATACGATTTTTTAAGCAAAAATGTTAAAAGTTGACATATGGGATATGTCATTTTATTCGGAGGGTCATTTTCTATCGAATAAAGTAAAAATATACCGAGCGTGGCATTTAAAAATCAAAAGTTGTAGTAATTTCCGCTGAAACAGGATGTGACCAAAAACAATTAAATACGCCAATCAATCCTAATTTATACCATATATACTAACATACCAAATACCTTTTTTTAATCTGAAAAAATAAAAAAGTTATAGGGAACCACTTTTGAGAGGCACTCGGTATATTTAAAAAGCGAACGACGCGGAAATGGAATCTTGAGGGCCTTGGAATCTGTGAATGATTCGAATCCTACAAAATCTAGTTTTTTAATATATTTAAGAAATTTTATAAAATTTTTTCTTCAAGATTGTATCTGTTATATTGTGTAAGAAAGGGTATTTTTTTTTAGATATTACCTGTAATATAAAGATGCCATTGCACGGCGTGTGGCTTGCCGATCCACGCGCCTGGCGCGCGAATCGCCGAGCCTATACGCTCCAATGCGTATTTTCGCATTTGCGATCTCACGGCCGACCGAGAGTCAGAGACAAAAAATACATTATATAACTTTTAACATAGACTATCGGTTTAAATTGGGTTTAAATTCATACAATCAAATAATTTATTCTGCAACTTTATTTTCAGTGCACTTTATTAAGAAAACAAGATGGAAAGCAAAATCATCTGGCTAAATTCAATTAAATAAGATAATAACTTTTTTAAACTAGGGTTATTTATGTTCAAAGTTAAATAATTATTTTTTTGCTTTATTTATGAAAGTATAATTAGAGTATATCATATTTTCAGAAAGCCTATAACAAGGCAAATAATATAAAAAACTAATATACTGGGTGCCCCGTTTAAAAAATAGTAGTCAGATTTCGAAAATGAGAACCAACAGCGAAACTAGTTAACATCACAGGATTCTACGTAAAAAAACTCAACAATACTGAGTTTTTACCTTTTCGATAAGTTATAAGATAACCGATATACGATGGAATCGAAAAATGCAACATTTTAAAATTTGCCCTGTATTTTAGGAACTAAAAAGACTAGGACAACTCTTCTTCTTTTTTAATTATTTAATTAATTAATTTTTTAATTCGCTCATAGTGCGATTGATACTAAACATTTGATGTATTACCATATATTACCATATAGGGGTTAAAAACTCAGATATAGTCTCGTTCGATCAAGACATGTTGTCTCGAAATATGCATAATATCAATTATTATTCTTCGAATCTCCCTTTTTCGATAGATATGATTTCTAGGTTACATAATCAAATGTATCACATACCTACTGTGTTCAAAGTAAACAATTTTTTGTCGTATCGGCTAATCTCTGGCCGGCTATAACAACGGTTTCAGACCGTCCCCGTGTTTTCATATTAATGTGTTTATGTACATATATGGCCGTCATCCGGACGGAGCATACGTGATCTATGTGAAATTGTTCATATAAACTCATGGTACTTGTTCGAAGTCGCGGACGGCCCGTCGCTGACGCTCCGCTCTCCGCTCTATTTAAAGGGTTCTTGGCTTTTCGTAAATATTAAGCTTTTTCTGGGTTTAGGAAGTGTTTATTACATAACTAACGTTTCGGTTTAGTTTTTCAAAGTCTACAATAAGATATTACCAATAAAATGCGACAGTGTAAAAAAATATAAATCAAACTTAATTTAGAATAAACAATAATTTTAAACAATAACATGGTATAGAGATGTTTTTAATAACATGGTAGATTATATTGGGATACCCTGTATTTATCAGTAATTTTTATACCTAATTAATATGATATTTAGCAAATATTTAGATATTTTTTTTTAATTTAGCATTAAATGAAGTTATTTAAATAAATTATGTAACAATTAAATTGAACTGAATTTAAACAAATTACTGGTGAAGACCTCGCGCGGCGCGTTTGCTTTGAAATTTACCGCCAGTCGACGGGAAGGATGCGCCGACCGACGATCCTCGCGCCGACCCATTCACACGGCGTGCGGCGCGAATTTTTTGTTTCAGGCTCGGCGATCCACACGCCGTGTAACTGCACATATACCCGGCCGTGGTCCGAAGATCGGCCTGCCGACCCAATCACACGGAGCCCGGCGCGAAATTTTTTATTGCAGGCTCGGCGATCCACGCGCCCTGTAATGGCACCTTAAGAATATAACAAGTATATTATAATTTTTTGTGTTAATGAAAAAACAAAAGTTATGTATTGCATTGTTAAGATTAATTTTGAAATTCTCCATTCTAAAGTAAACATGGTAAAATGCGAGTAGAAATGTTGGCTACGGACCACGAAATTATTATTGCGGCATTCGAAACGATTTCAAGGAAAACTTTAAAAAGTGCAGGGCTGGCAGTTAGTTTTAGTGACATCAGTTCTACTAGTTCCGAAAGAGCTTAAGAGAAATATCCTTTTAGAGGAGGCCTTGTCAGTACACTGTCGGATGAGCATACGTACGGACTGCGATTTCTCACTGTCATTTTCGTTCCACCTTACCCAAATTGGAAGTCAAGTCCACTACAATTTACGGTAACTTTAAATGATGGCACGTGACCTGAATCGTCTTTCCCTTTCAGGCTCTCGCTGCTTTCGACTCAATTTGTAAAGCTTTACATTTTTCAAACTGCTCCACTATCCCTTTATTTCATTTAAGTATTCCAATAAATATATTAATATATATTTAATTAAGTCTTATTGCACTGTTTTTTCTTATTAGTCTAATAGCAGTAAAATAAACCAGTAAAATATAGGCAAAGTAACTTTAAAGGAACGTAAAAAAAGAAAAAATACGGTGGTTCCCAAAATTTAACCAGAAAAGCTATTTTTTGATTTTCAAAGTAGTGTAACTCGGCTATTTTGGACTTATTTGAAAAACCGTAAATAGAAAATATTTTTTTTTTTCCACACCCACCCTGAAAATATATGCACTTATTTAAGCCCTCTCTAGGCATCGATCACCAGAGATCCTTAGCCATGGAACTGCATTTTACTATCCCCATAAGGGCTCGGAGCAATCAAGCAATAACAGGGATCACTCTACCGTATTTCACAACTAGTCCCTGGACATTAAATGTCAAAAGGACAACTCAAAATTCAAATTGGCTTATGGTAGATTGAGGCAAATGTACATGACACAATAAGCATTATCAACATAAATATTTTAAATTGAGTGATAAAAAATCAAAACATACACAAAAAATGAGAAAAAATCAAAAATAAACAACACAAACAAAAAGAAAAATAGGTAAGTATATATTAACACCACAGTCAAGTATAGGTAATTGCATGCAGTGTCATAGATAGCGGTATATATTAATTTGTTTCATAAAGTTCAAAACATTTTTATAAGTTTTTCTCGTTCAGCTAAATTTTCAAAAAAACTTTTGAAACCAAACCAAACCTACTTCTGCCGTATATTGAGGACATTCACATAGAATGTGGGTTACTGTCAACTCAACATCACAGTCTATACACTTTGAGAGCTTTTGTTTTGAAGCAGATATGCATGTGTGACTGCAGTATGTCGAACACTGGATTCATGTGTTCGTCCTAGTGTATCCTTTGACGTTATATGGCGTGAAGCTACGTATGTTTACTTGTCCACTCACCCTGTCATTTCTTTTCTGTTCGTTTATGTAGTAGTACTTTAAAATCATTTACTAATATAAGATAAATCAATTGTATCTCTTCTAGCCACTTGCTGAGCAGCTTCATCTACCATAGTGTTGATATTAATGTGGCTTATGACCCATACAAGCATGAGTTTAATTCCCGTTTCTCTGCACTTTTGAATGGGAGTCTGAAAGTTTCCAGGGGAATTTCTTGAACAAATATTTTAATAATTTGAGACACGATCTTTAAAATGTCAGACAGAGTTATCACACACTAGTTTGATGGTATACCTCGATGACATAGGATAAGACTTTCCAGATAGCAACTTGTTCTATGAAGAAAGCTGATGATGTTCCATGTCCCAAAATCCATTGGAAAGCTGAACCGTTGATAATAGTTGCACATCCGGCACCAGTTGTGTTTTGGAACCATCAATATAAATGATAATTTTTGCGTTGTACTGAACTAGGATTTTCTGCAACTGTTGTTAGTATACCGGGCGCGTCTCAAAAGTGGCCCACCCCTATAACTTTTTTTATTTTTTCTTATACAAAAACGAGATTTGATATGTTAGTATATGACATAAATTAGGATTGATTGACGTATTCAATTGTTTTTGGTCACTTCCTGTTTCACCGGAAATGACTAGAACTTTTGATTTTTAAATGGCACTCTCGGTATTTTTTTTACTTTATTTGATAGAGAATGTCACTATGAATAGAATGACATATCATATGTCAACTTTTGACATTTGCGCATATGGTTTATTTGAAATTATAACAAGCGGTTCATAACGAAAATTTTATTCGAAATACCTAGTGTGTGGTATCAAATTACTCGTAAAAAAATGATTTTTCCAAATATGCTAATGAGCCACTCTTGTTCCATTTGAAAAAATTGAGATATGATTAAAAATACGATTTGGGCATCTTTTAACCGGTCAGGACAAGACACTAAAAACATTAGACGATCAAATCTATTTTTCCAAGGCCCCTTGATTAAAAATTAGTGTTTTTAACTCTAGATTGATATTTAAAATACGATTTTTTATTAGGGGAAAATGTCAAAATTTGACATAATATGATATGTCATCGTATTCAGAATGTAATTTTCTATCGAATAAAGTAACAAGATACCGAGGGTGCCATTTAAAAATCAAAAATTGTTATGTTAATTTAGTTACGGACAAAACGCTATTTTAATTTTATATTTGTTGCTAAATTACTCTGCAATATCAGAGAAATAATAATTAATTTAATTTTATTTGACAATTGAATTATTTTTTATAGAAATTATAAAAATAAGATAGATATAGGAAGAACATCTGTCTATTAGAATCAGTAAATTATTACTGAATAACCTCAAACATCAAGACACCTCACCTGAAATACCGGGTGCGTCTCAAAAGTGGCTCACCCCTATAACTTCTTTTCATTTTTCAGATAAAAGAAACGAGACTTGGTATGGTAGTATATGACCTAAATTAGGATTGATTGACGTATTCAGTTGTTTTTGGTCACTTCCTGTTTCACCGGAAATGACTACAATTTTTGATTTTTAAATGGCACCCTCGGTATCTTGTTACTTTATTCGATAGAAAATTACATTCTGAATACGATGACATATCATATTATGTCAAATTTTGACATTTTCCCCTAATAAAAAATCGTATTTTAAATATCAATCTAGAGTTAAAAACACTAATTTTTAATCAAGACGTCTTGGAACAATATATTTGATCGTCTAATGTTTTTCGTGCCTTTTCCTGGTCGGTTGAAAGATGTCCAAATGGTATTTTTAATCATAATTCAATTTTTTCAAATGGAACAAGAGTGGCTCATTAGCATATTTGGAAAAATCATTTTTTTACGAGTAATTTGATACCACACACTAGGTATTTCGAATCAAATTTTCGTTATGAACCGCTTGTTATAATTTCAAATAAACCATATGCGCAAATGTCAAAAGTTGACATGTGATATGTCATTCTATTCAGAGTGACATTCTCTATCAAATAAAGTAAAAAAAAAAATACCGAGAGTGCCATTTAAAAATCAAAAGTTGTAGTCATTTCCGGTGAAACAGGAAGTGACCAAAAACAACTGAATACGTCAATCAATCCTAATTTAGGTCATATACTACCATACCAAGTCTCGTTTCTTTTATCTGAAAAATGAAAAGAAGTTATAGGGGTGAGCCACTTTTGAGACGCACCCGGTATTTCAGGTGAGGTGTCTTGATGTTTGAGGTTATTCAGTAATAATTTACTGATTCTAATAGACAGATGTTCTTCCTATATCTATCTTATTTTTATAATTTCTATAAAAAATAATTCAATTGTCAAATAAAATTAAATTAATTATTATTTCTCTGATATTGCAGAGTAATTTAGCAACAAATATAAAATTAAAATAGCGTTTTGTCCGTAACTAAATTAACATAACAATTTTTGATTTTTAAATGGCACCCTCGGTATCTTGTTACTTTATTCGATAGAAAATTACATTCTGAATACGATGACATATCATATTATGTCAAATTTTGACATTTTCGCCTAATAAAAAATCATATTTTAAATATCAATCTAGAGTTAAAAACACTAATTTTTAATCAAGGGGTCTTGGAAAAATAAATTTGATCGTCTAATGTTTTTAGTGTCTTGTCCTGGCCGGTTAAAAGATGCCCAAATCGTATTTTTAATCATATCTCAATTTTTTCAAATGGAACAAGAGTGGCTCATTAGCATATATGGAAAAATCATTTTTTTACAAGTAATTTGATACCACACACTTGGTATTTCGAATAAAATTTTCGTTATGAACCGCTTGTTATAATTTCAAATAAACCATATGCGCAAATGTCAAAAGTTGACATATGATATGTCATTCTATTCATAGTGACATTCTCTATCAAATAAAGTAAAAAAAATACCGAGAGTGCCATTTAAAAATCAAAAGTTGTAGTCATTTCCGGTGAAACAGGAAGTGACCAAAAACAACTGAATACGTCAATCAATCCTAATTTAGGTCATATACTACCATACCAAGTCTCGTTTCTTTTATCTGAAAAATGAAAAGAAGTTATAGGGGTGAGCCACTTTTGAGACGCACCCGGTATTTCAGGTGAGGTGTCTTGATGTTTGAGGTTATTCAGTAATAATTTACTGATTCTAATAGACAGATGTTCTTCCTATATCTATCTTATTTTTATAATTTCTATAAAAAATAATTCAATTGTCAAATAAAATTAAATTAATTATTATTTCTCTGATATTGCAGAGTAATTTAGCAACAAATATAAAATTAAAATAGCGTTTTGTCCGTAACTAAATTAACATAACAATGCAGCGGTTACTATCACGAGTAAAACTGCAATTTCGCTATAATAAGAGTGCAACGTAGCGCTTAATAATGTTTTGTATGCAATTAAATAAGACTGTTCGGTGGAGAAAGAAAAGTAACTACCCTGGTAACCATAATTGAAACGTATTATCTAAGATAAGAGGGACAACATCAATGTTTTCCACGCAATATACTTCGACTGGAACTGTTGTTTCAGGGGCTGTACGCCACCAAGTCCGTATAGTTTCATTAAATCTCTAGGTGGAACTAAACTGGAGTTTCTAAAACTTTGCCATCAAGATAATTTTCCGAAACTTATTTAAGTGTTACACACTATGTAGTTTAACTTACATATAAACTCATTACTAATTAAAGTACGTTCATTTCTATTATCTTTAAAGGTCCCTTTTAAGCTATTAATACACTCTTGTTTACTATTCAAATGATATATTGTACTGTGTTAATATTTAACTTCTGTACTGACTTTCTAATAGGACTATTGCAAACACTGAAACTTGCTTGTCAAATTACGCCCACATTAATGCTACATTTAAAAAATACCCACTGGCTAAACAACCGCCGCGCCGGCGGTATTGTTATTATATACAAAAAAATACCGTCACCGGCGGTATGATATTTCTATGTAATACCAGTGGAAAATTGAATTAATTTGTCGGTGACGGCGGTAGGCACTGTATTTTAAACATGAAATACCGCCTAAACAATAACAACATAACCTAGCTTAGCTGTTGTTGATATTTGTTTTGTCGAAAGAAAAAATCGTAATACCCCCTCCCCCCTTGCGACACAAAGACACCTTCAATGTTCGCAAAAAAAAATTAACAAATAAATAATGTACAGGGTGTTGTTCTATTTAAAAAAATATATAAAAACTAATTTATATTTTAAAAAGTTGGGCAAAAAATTTTGAACACCCTGTATGATTTAAGATTACGATATAAATATCAAGCAAAGACCAACTATAGTCTATAAATACCTAGTATAGTAAAGATATTTATTTATTAATATATCTAAAACTATCAAAATATATTTAATAATATCTCAGGATTATGTCTAGTGATCAGAAAGGAAGCCAAAAATGTAATAATATACAGGGTGTTTCATTAAAAAAAAATCATCCCGATCTACTGACAGTTTCTTGAGCCTTTTTTGAAATACATCTTAATATATACTTTAGGTTTGCACTTAAACAAAATTCCTGTTATTATAGAACCTAATGAATCCCCGACTAGGTGTATGTATGTTAAGAATCGGAAGATAAAGATCTTTCAAAAAAACTTAAAATATATAGGTTGATTCATTATAAAAAATTGATGTTATAAATTTCTGTTTAATTTTCTGATTTTGCTTATTTTTATTTCACAATCTGGTATTTTACTACTCCTACATTCAAAGTTTTTACTACCTCCCTATAAGAGGTTTTTCTATAAAAACACACAATTATATTTAAATTTGTTAGAAATTAACATACAATAATTGTTTAATTATAAAAAAGATCATAGCATTTTAAAGTCAGAAAATATCGCATAAAGTAAGCTTAAAAAAAACAAATGAATGTTTCAAATTATAAAATTATATAGTCAAAACAGCGTTAGGGTTTCTTAAAGAAATGTTCTTTCGACGGAAAAAAAGTATCGAAATATAAGTTACCGTTTCTGTTCGATAAAATATTCCAAAATAAATCGGTTCATTGAACTTTGATTGACAGCTTCCCTTACTGACTGCTTATTCGACAAATGATGATGATGTATTAAAAAAATCCGTATTCTCTAAATATTTACACGAAATATATTATATACTTTATGTACAAAAAGGACCGATATAGACTGAGATTTTAATTTATCGGAAAAGGTTGAAAAATATGTTTCATTTGAAATTTCATAAGCATTCTCTGTTGTCTCGATACTCGGTTCAAAATAAAATAAAAGTAAAATATGTTAATGAAAAATGTTCTACTTAATATTAAAAATATTCAGCTTTATAAAAAAGCGGTTTTAGAAAGTGTAGAAAAAAATTTAAAAATATTAGTTTCATTTAAAAATAAAAACTATGATATACTGGAACTCTATATAATTACAAGATAATAACCATCTTTCAGGGTTATCTTCAAAACTTAAATGTAGAAGAGATTTTAGATGTACATTTCACAATTCTATTATTAGCATTTCATGTTAGGGAGTAAACTTATTTTAGCTTTATTATTTGAGCTTTTGTGACTGATATACCTATTTACAGAACATTGGATGAAAGTTCCTGTTTAATTTTTGTTCTGGCAGAAATAAGGGCTGAAATCGACGACAGTGTTTGCCCAACCTAAAACTAATATAAATCAGAAGTCCAGCAAGTATGATTTTCGCTTGTATTCAGATTATGTTTAGCCGGACTATTGACTTGGCGATGTACTCTGAAACCTCTACCCTTTTCATCCAAAGGCAAACAAGCACAAAGGGTGTTTGCTTTGATAATTTACTCTCTGGCCTTTTTCAGCATACTAGGGTTTTTTAAATCGTTACAGTCTGAATTTTAAAGTCGCTGCTCCCTTTTTTAGTACTTGCGTTATATTATATCACAGCCCTGTATCTTTACGTGATGTTACGATTATCCAACAATGAAAATTTTAAAGTCTAAAAAAAATATAAAGAAACAGGTTAAAATGATTGATGATTCTAATCAAATTTACACAAAGTAAATGACATTAAATTTATGTTTTGTGTCTCTATTTTAATTTACTCTAACTCTAATTTACTATTACTAAGATATATCTAGCTACCTGTCATTAACTGATACCTACATTTATCTCATTAATCGATAACAGTGGATACACAATTGTCATGAATTGTTGCCTGATATCTTATCTAATCAGAAACTTCCAGAGTGCCTACTTACTGTGATCATTGATCGCAAGAAGAACTGCTTTAAATGTAAGAGCAAGTGTTATATGAGCCGTTCACGGTACTATTCGATTAACTCCACTTTAAGGTGCGTTAACTCTGGCTGCGCCGTTCCGCACCGCGCCGCGCCCAAAACATTTTTTTAACATGTACTTTTGAAGTGTATTTTTTTAGCGCGCACAAAAGTATATGTTAAAAAAATGATTTGCGCGTCGCGGTGAGGAGCGGCGCAGCCGATGCGAATGCACCTTTCTATTTGGTTTTATTTATATTCTGTAATTTTTAGAATAGGATTGTTCCAAACAGGATTATGGTAGTATTGAATAACATCGGCACTCGATAGTTGCTCAGATTTGTTATCTCAGCAATTCTACATTTTAAAGCAAAATCTGTTACATACTGGTTTGAATCCTGCGATTAAAAATTATACGATTTTTTGGGGCAATTTAACTATAAATAATATATATTTTTGCGGGATTTCTTGAAAACAGTAATTGAAAATATGAATATTTTAATAGTATTATATAATAAATATATGGCAATTTTAATAAAAGTTTGAAATAAAGGCTTTAGCATCTAATATTTTCTGAGCACTGGCAAATTTTGGTTGTTGCTTCTAACCTAGTGTTATATATTTTTTTAAATGAATACCGAAATTACCGGATTTTATATTTATTGGTACTATTTCAACGCGTTTTAGGTATATTTTTACCGGTAATGCAATTCCTATTGGATAGTTTAATACAAGATGAAAAAGAATAATTTTTACGGGATTGAGATATCTGCTGAAGTAATTTCTGAAAGTAAATTTTACCGATATAGAGATAAAAGAGTGATCTAATTAAAACGTGAAAAGGAGTATCGAAGGGTCAAACCGTAAATTTTCATTGGTCCTTTTTTAAGATAAAAGATATCAACAAATTTATATTGGTTAGATGCCGGCATGCTGTTCTCCAAGTAATGAGCTACCCGTACTTAATAGACAAGTTCGAAGCTACAGAACAGTGATTGATGGAGTCTGTAAATGTAGACTTGGCATTGCTGGCGGCTAACCGTTTAGGCCAGGCCAAGCTTTCGGAAATAGCTACGAAAAATAAGGACTCAACAGGCACTCCCCGGCAAAGGGTAAAATAGATTTTGAAAAAGATTTATTATTTCTGCGTTGCGGAAATAAATTTGTACTGTTTTTATTTCCCTAAATAGTTTATTTCGCCTTAAACGTGATGGCTTTATTACTTCTTTTAACATTCAACCAACAAAAGTTACTAATAAGATAAAATTGAAAGTATATTAAAGTTTGGTAGTATATTAATTTTACAAGGAGGAAAAGCCGGAAAAGATCCAGTGATTCTCAAAATTTAAGCAAAAAATCTATTTTTTTTTTAATTTTTAAAGTAAAATAACTCAGTTATTTTGGACTTATTTTAAAAACGATAAAGAAAAAATATGTTTCTTTTATCGAGATCTTCCAGCCCTGAAAATATTTGCACTTATTTAAGACTCACCCTGTATATCTTTCTAGAGATAAACAAGTATAGAGAAGTCTTTTTTATATTTATATTACGAGAACTTAGGGTAGTAATAATTTAAATAAAAATAAGTTAGGGGTAAATCCTGCATGTGGTCTTAAAAAATAATTATTAATTATTACATATAGTCCTAAAATAAAATCGAAATTAAAAGTTATCATTAGATGCAATAATACTGATGAAATAATAACTGACGTTTGAAAAGAACAAACGTTTTTAAAGGTAGCATTAACAGAGAGCGCTACGATATTCAGAGTATTTCTTCCTGCTAAGCCACGAGCTTATTGACTGGCCAACCTGATAACTTCCTTTTGCAATATCCGATCGCTTTAGTAATTTCCTGTAGCTAGTCTATTTTGAAATGCCCTTTAGTTAGGTATTCAATTTTATTTCGTGTTGTTTCCAATTGCTTTCTCTATCTGGGTTTGTTAAGCTTTCGGAACAAGATATTTGTTGTGCGATTGTCTGACAACAATGTTTGTTATCCTTCTATTTGATTTTTGTTGTTTAATTAACGTGGAACAGTCGAATTTCCTTTCACGATATAACGATAGATTTGTAACGAACAAATATGCGGTAAAATGTAAATTTTCTGCCGAACAATTCAAATTTACACTTGTAATGGAAATACGTATATTAAATGTATACATTTAGACCAAATCAGTTTGTCGGCATATTCAAAACTAAAGTAAAGAGACACACCTCATTAAATACTCATTTATTCTTTAAATTATAGAGTAAAATTAGGAAAATATAGCCATTTTTCCATATATTCTTTATATTACAACGTTATTTACAACTTCAAAAAATGCTGCTAAATTGTAAAAATATACAAGGTCAATATTTGGTTAAAAATTGGTGTTTGGGTGTTTTTGACATGAGAAATTCAACATGTATTTTAACTATTTTGAAAAGTAATAACTTTTTTCTGTACCTCTATTACACCCAACTGTGAGAAAAAATATACATTTCCACCGTTTTTTACATAAAAAAAAATTCTTTTGGTATTAACTGTTGTTGTTTTGGTATTAACCGTTGTTTGTAACAAAAACATGTCCAAAATTATTATTTCAGTCTAATAACTATCTGATTAACGTGTTTATTTTTGTCAATATTGCATATTTCGAATCTAAATATCTTTACCGAGAACCTACCTACTACCGAGAACGGTTGTTCACAACGAATTTTACCAAGATACGTTTTTTACGTAAAATATGGCGTAAATGTATGTTCTTTCTCTTGGTAATGTAATACAGGTACGGACAAAAAGTAATTACTCTTCAAAACAGTTAGAACACATGTAAGTGCCGTCCCCGACAATTAGGAGTCACACTGACATCGAAATCGAATTTCTCAAGTAAAAAAAAACACCCAGACACCAATTTTGATCCAAATATTGACGTTAGTTCTAAATTCTACACCCTGTATCTCCAAAATGAAGCGTTTATTAACATAAATTAATACGAACTTTTTTACATCTTTTTTCCAAAGAATA
Organism: Sitophilus oryzae; assembly: GCF_002938485.1. Taxonomy (NCBI): domain Eukaryota; kingdom Metazoa; phylum Arthropoda; class Insecta; order Coleoptera; family Curculionidae; genus Sitophilus; species Sitophilus oryzae. Next base: position 7,650,531 of record NW_022146479.1, read on the forward strand.
TGCCGTTAAAGTTTCCCGAATACAATTCGGTTCACCCTGTACGTTTTGTAGCAAAATATTGTTTGTATCATTATACAACAATATTTTACTTTATCTCAAAACTTTATTTTTTTTAACGGAGAAAGAGAACTAACACAAAAGAATTTTGCCTCACAAATCGATTTGTAAGATTAATATATTCATACACAGTTTAATTGGCGATAGCAATAGATTCAAGTAATTTTCTCAAATAATCCAAAGCATGCGGTATGGATTCTCTCTCAAACAGCGACAACACTTCAAAGGAAACTAAAACTTCCGTCTACTGTAATTTAATATTCTTAACATTGTTAAGAAATCTAACAAGTTTCTAATTGTTTAAAAATTATGTTTGAAAGAGGTTAAAGAAGAACAGTCTGATTTTTTATCAACTCTATAATATGTTAACATGAATAAGATACTACCTTTTGATCGAAAAAAAGTGGCTGTGGAATAATAATCGATGATAATAAACAAAACTTGTCAAAAATTAACAGTTACTATAGAAAGACTAAGAGGATGGAACGCCTTTTTTTGTTCGTATGGTATAATCTATAAAAATACGCTCTAGTTTAAAACGTTAGTAGAAACATTTGTCATAATTTTTGTAGATACGATAACCCTATTGTTGTAAGTAATATTTGTAAAAATAAATTGTTATCTATTGTCTACATAAAATTTTATTAACTATTTTATTAAAAAAAAGTTTATCAAATATTATCGGCGTGATTTGCGTTTCCTTTAAAATTTTGCAGCAGATCAGGGAGGCTGTAAAATAAATGAGAAACTAAATAAATTAGTAGCGGCCAAACGTTAAGCTATAATGTAAATATGCATATGTCGGGTTTATGGAACACCACCAAAGCTCAGTTTAGTAACCTATATATATCCCGACCCCTGTTGAAATATGGTCAGATAAGCGACGTTTCATAAGCTTATAGATCGTATATAAAATATGACAGCAAATGTAGGGCAGTGCTTCAATTAGAAAAAATGCTCGATTTGTTAATATCCCGGCTGGAATATCTCTGCATAGTCGATTTAAGCTATACGATTTATAATTTTTGTTTGACTAACTAATTTTTCAATTAACTTATGGTATTTTTGTCATGACAAATCCACTGAGTTAAACATATGATACTTTAATTAAAAAAATCAACTAAATACAGTCAGCAATAAAGTAGGTCTTAAAATAAGTTTAAAAAAAACTAAAGTAATGTACAACAAACTAGTAGATAGAAAAGACATTCGAATAAATAATACAACACTGGAAATAGTAGAGAAGGATCTCTACTACCAGAAATCAACAGAAGAATTATATTAGCATGGAGTAATATGAAAGAAACTCAATCATACCAAATCTAGAATGCACTTTATATAAAGAAGAAAACATTCGACCAGCAAAAATTACAGCAGGATACCCACGAGAAATTAAGGGACCTAGAAGAAGACAAAACCTGAGATAGGATCATGATATTAGGAAATTAGCAGGGATAACTTGGGCCCGCATAGCCAACAATAGACATCAATGGGCCCAACTACAAAGAAGGTATCTAAACATGTAAGGGAGGCTACACCATAATTGGAAATGGTTGAATAAGCTAAAAATAATGATGATGATGATAATGATGATACGTAGAAGTGGCATTATTTCCGTATAGTTGAAAATACGTCTACTATAAGTCTACTATCGTCTACTAATACGTATATTTTGTAATTTACATTCATTAATAAAAATATATCTGAGAATTTAATTAATATTTAAACATAGCCATAAAGATTACATAATTTTAAGATCAAATGTTACTTCGCTTTGAATGAAAAATAGAGAAGAAAAACAAAAACAGAAAACCTTGTAGGCTTTCAGTATGATTTTAAGCACTACAAGTGAGTGTAAATATAAGTGGAAGTTTAATAGAACGGGTGAATTAAAAACATTTCGATACGTTAAAACCTTCAGCCGGGTGCCAGGTGCAGTTTTTAAAAGCGAAGAAAATAAATTTTAATGTATTTTACTTTCTGGTGTGTAGTCGGGAAAATTTTAAAACGTTTCTGGTATTTTTTCCAAAGCGGTCGTTTTCGGTTCCGCTGCACTCTTTAGATAACTAACTAATTGGAAAATTATGGAAATTCCTCGGTTTTAAAATTAATTTCCACTTGTCATATATTTAATTCTTCTCTAAAATCTATCATGATTTCTTTTCGGTTTTAATTGGTAAAATAACTGGCCCAACTATAGTCATAAATTAAGCTGTTGGAAACGAAAATCCATAAGAATTAAACGGAACTACAAATAAAGACCAAATTTAAATTAAGTTATACAATTACTCGACGGACAAAAACCCAGCTCAATTTGCTTTAATCTAAATTGCTTAACATTCCCTTAAGACAATCGATTCGGTCTAGCAATAAATCTTTAGGATGTCACCCTCTAACTTGCAACCCTAAAAACTATTTAAGGTAAATGCGATATTTCCCAACAAAATAGGAGGGAAATAAAGCCTGTAATTATTATGCTTGTTCAAGTTATCCAACTGTGTTTTATTATAGTACACTACTTTTCTTATATGAATAATTTCATTTTTTTTCGCTCTTAAAATGATTAACTTATAAGATTTTCGAATCTTAAATGATAACCCATATACACGTCCCTAGCGAATCTGTCGACACTTTCTTCAAGCACTTGTCAAAGCACATGGAAGAAAACTATAATAAATCGAGGAAAAATGAGGAAGTTCAACACCCTGTAGCTACGAAACAAAGCAAAATCAGACCTATGTTTATATAAAAAATAAATATTATTTTTACGTGAGGAATGGCACATCATGGTTTTTTGAGACATCCTGTACAGAGATACATACACTCTGTATAGGACTGTAAATATAGAAAATGACAAAAAACATGTACCTATATCATAAGGAGATTGAAATTGACAAAATATCAATATACAACTTTTAATCGGCATTAAACGACCTACAGAATTTTGCTAACAATAAAAAAAACACTAGCGCACATGTTTTTTGTAGAAAAAATATTCTAGCGATGACCCATAAGCACGTCGCTTGTAAATCTGCCGACACTTTTTTAGCATTAAAATATGTAGTAACAAAAAGTAACTTTTACCCTCAAAATTTCACTCGAGTCACCCTGTAGCTACGAAACAAATCAGAATCGGACCTATGTTAATATAAAAAAATAATTATTTTTAGGTGAGGAATCTCTCCACGAGAAATGGCACATGTCTTTTGAAACACCCTGTATAAATGGGATATTATATTTTAAAGGAACCTATCACAAAATTTAATAATTTCTTATTTAAGACAATAATTATTTTTGCGTTAAAAAAATTTAACACTGCTCTACAATAATTTATCGTTATTAGAAATAAAAAAATGCGACAAACAAAATATAAAATAAATAAAGCAATTTAAATCGTAATTGAATCAAACAGTATTCTTCTAAATACTGGATAACAGCGTTGCAAGACAAGTTTTCTAAAGTTAGTTAATTTTATATCACCATGACTAAAACAAGTCCTTTTGTTCACAGAGTTCACAAGAGTTTCTATTTAGTTTACTTAAGTGCCGGAGGCTGAATATAAGCCTAGCTTTGTCTCGGTTTAATTCGGCCAATATTTGACTTTATATCACCAGTTTTCCACTTATCCACCAACAATATCCCCCACACATTGTATAAATACGTTACTTACAATTTTTATGTGCCTTTCAGATTAATTTACATAATGTTATTTGTCTCTCTCTGAAGTAATGATCAAAGGGTTTTAAGTAAATATGAACACAATGCAAACACAAATAAGTTGAAAAATATTAGAAAGGTATAAAAAGATACTATAGAATTAGTTTTAATTATAAATAGAAGATAACGATCAGCTAATAATGTACTTTGAGAAAACTGTATAGAACTTTTTTAAAGAAGACTAAGATGTATATTTTTTATACCGAATTTGATCATATAAGATTTATTTTTATTTTTATATTCCATTTTTTCTACAATACTGACAGGTTTCAAACCTACTAGAACAGTATTATCAGTAATTAATATATTATATAATGAACTAGTAGGCGGCCTTTCCGGTACAAATACAATGAAAATAGATTAAAATGAGTACAATTCCAGAAGGTGTACCAGGAGTCCTTCATGCCTTCAGATGTGGATGAAACATGCTATCAAGAACAGTGTTATATCAAAATCCATCTCTAATAAACTAGTTAACGACTTTTTCAGTAAAAATATGATGAAACTGGATACAAAAAAGAGAGTAAATTATACACTCCTAGTTACACCTCCAGAAGGCGAAAAAAGAGTCCTCCATGTCTTCAGATGTGGATGAAATATTCCACCAAGAACATTATTATATCGAAATCCTTCTTTAATAAACTAGTTAACAACATTTCCAGTAAAAATATGATGAAACTGGGTTAAACAGAATAAATTATACACTCCTAGATACACCTCCAGAAGGCGAAAAAGGAGCCCCCATGTCTTCAGATGTGGATGAAATATTCCATCAAGCACATCGAAATCCTTCTTTAATAAACTAGTTAACAACTTTTTCAGTAAAAATATGATGAAACTGGATTAAATAGAGTAAATTATACACTCCGAGTTCCACCTCCAGAAGGTGAACAAGGAGCCCTCCGTGTCTTCAGATGTGGATGAAATATGCCATCGAGAACATTGTTATATCGAAATCCTTCTTTAATAAACGAGTTAACACCTTTTCCAGAAAAAATATGATGAAAATGGATGAAACAGAATAAATTATACACTCCTAGTTACACCTCCCGAAGGCGAAAAAGGAGCCCTCCATGTCTTCAGATGTGGATGAAATATGCCATCAAGAACATAGTTATATCGAAATCATTCTTTAATAAACTTTTCCAGTAAAAATACGATGAAACTGGATGAAACAGAATAAATTATACACTTCTAGTTATACCTCCAGAAGGTGAACAAGGAACCCTCCATGTCTTCAGATGTGGATGGAACCAGGAACCATCAGAAGCAGTGTTATACCGAAATCCCCCCCTAAAGAACTAGTTAGCGACTTTTCCAGCAACAATATCAAGTAAATAAATTAAAAAAAGTAAATTAAACGCCCCTGATTAATGGACGACTTCGTTATTTGATTAAACGAATTAGTCAGGTGATATTAGATACATCACCTGAATATTATAAACTCAGATTTTAATAAAAAATAATAATTTCTTGAAATAAAATAGAAGCAGTTATGGGTATCTAATTACTGGAATTCAACTTGGAAAAATTGAAATGGGAATCATTCAATCTTGATTTAAGTAAGAACAATTTTCGGATTGTCAAGGGGATTTTAATCAGACACTGTAGATTGAATCGAAGAAACAAGGGTGAATGTAGATTCTGTTGGGAAAATAGGAAAACATTAGAACACCTCATCAATGAGTGCGACGAGACAACAACTTTGGTAATTAACCTCTATAAAACCGTCTCAGATACTGGCTTTTGTCAAAGTCCTGAGACTGTATGATGAGTTATTACTCAAGAAAGAGAAACTCAATAGATCTGTAAGGTCGCGGTGATTAACTTCCTCCCTCCTATCCAATCCACAATCTACAAAATCTCACCTCAGCAGATTGAATATAAGAAACATTAGCGAAAGCAGATTCTGTGGAGAAAATGGGAAAACACCAAAATACACAGAGTGCGCCGAGACGACAACTATTTGTGCCATAAACTTTGGTACGACTGATATCGGAGATGGAGAACTAACCTCCGTAAAACCGTCTCAGATACCGGCTTTAGTCAAAGTCCCGAGACTGTATGATGAGTTATAACTCAAGAAAAGGAGACACAATAGATCTATAAGGTCGCGGTGACTTCCCCCTTCCTATACAATCTAGAAACTTCAAAGTCTAATTATCGAAATAAAAGAATATACTGTAGGTGATAATTACAATATCCAGTAAGGATATTTTTGATTGTGGAGTGCACCGAGATGAAGAGTTAAGTGAACGAAGCAACAAGAGGCACTCAAAGAAATTTCTCAGGACCTACGACCGAGAAAAATCAAATATTTTCCTTGTTTTGACTAAGAACAATCTTTGGATTGTCAAGGGGTTTTTAACAGAACACTACCTCCTTGATGAACACCTGAGTAGATTGAAGCTAAGAAACAAAGGCGAATTCAGATTCTAGGGAAAATGGAGAAACACCAGAACACCTCATCAATGAGTGCGATGAGACACAACAACTTTTGTAATTAACCTCTGTAAAACCGTCTAGATACTGGCTTTTTTCAAAGTCCTGAGACTGTATGATGAGTTATAACTCAAGAAAGGGAGACTCAATAGATCTATAAGATCGCAGTGATTAACTTCCCCCTCCTATCCCCCAATCCACAATCTACAAAATCTTTAACACCTTAGCAGACTGAAGATAAGAAACAACAGCGAAAGCAGATTCTGTGGGGATAATAGGGAAACACCAGAACACCTCATAACTGAGTGTGTCAAGACGACAACCATTTGTGCCATAAACTTTGGTACGACTGATATCGGAGATGGAGAACTAGCCTCTTTAAAACCGTCTCAGATACTGGCGTTTTTGAAAGCTTTGAGACTCTATGATGAGTTATAACTCAAGAAAAGGAGACACAATAGATCTCTAAGGTCGCGGTGACTTCTCCCTTCCTCTACAATCTACAAACTTCAAAGTCTAATTATCTAAATAAGAGAATACTGTAGGTGATAATTACAATATCCAGTAAGGATATTTTTGATTGTGGAGTGCACCGAGATGAAGAGTTAAGTGAAAGAAGCAACAGGATCGTGAGGGTCGAAAGGGGTCACAGAAAGCGCACGCTTGCCAACATCCGCACGCGACTGTGCGCCAAGTTAAACCGTTACGGCCACATTTTCAAGTTAGTCCGCGACCAGCCAAGTCCTATATCTCCGGCTCGCGCTCCACCACTTTACGTGGCCGATCCGATTTTTTCAACTCGAATTTTTCGCTCCTTTTTGTGCTAAGTTTTCCACTCTGATTCGGCAGTAAGTATTTTTTATTATATTTTCCAGATATTTTTTTATGAGATTTTACATAATGCGATAAGTAACAACAACACCAAGCGTGTATGGAAAGTTTATAAAGCACACGCGAGTTTTATGTTGACAAACGCAGCGGAAAGTCTGAGGACGTGCGAATAATTTAGAACAATATTTCTTGAAATTTAGCGAGGAACGTCAGTTATCTCACACAGTCAGATACAGATAGTACGACAAATGAATTTTTACAACTTATAGATACGCTTCTTATATTATATTCAAACTAAAATGCAATATATATGTAACTTGTAGTTGAAAGTTTATAACAGCTAATTTTATGTTAATTTTTTTATTATATTTTTCGTTATTACTTAATTTACTTACTCATTTATAATTAAATATTAAATATATGTGCCCAAATTATGAACATACGATACAGGGTGGTATTCCTCTTCAAATGAAATTTTGTGAGCATATTTAGGTTAACTAAGAGCATTTTTAAAAATATAAAGAGTTCTACAGGGTGTCCTTAAAAATGTTATACATCAAACGAAAAAAAATTGCCGAAAATTGAAACTTATTCTACAACAGGAAGAATTGATATGATTCTATTAATTGGTGAATACAGTGTGTATGTACCAATAACAAAATGCTTAAATATTCCAAATTTATCTAAACAGGAATTTTTTTATCGATATGTTAAAGGCAATGTTTACAAAACTCAACCAACTACGGTCGACAATATGAGATAAAAGATTGTGGCTACTTTTTGAAGTACAACTCTATTGTGAAAAACATCTTATTGTGAAAAAGACTGTGTTTGACTATTTGACTTCATATAGCAATTTTTTCTTCTAGTTACAATAATTAAAATATTTTACAAATGTGCGTCTTTTTATTTCCGTTGAATATTTTACTCTAAATCCATATAATTGGTAAATTAAGGTTAGGCATAACATATCCACCTAGATTTTATCAAATAATGAAGATCTACTGACAATAAACTGTAAAAATATCGAGGAAATTTCCATTGGATATTGGAATAATATACTGGGTGTTTAAAATAAAGAAATAAGTGGCTTTTAAAAGTGACCAATGTTCAATATTAATTAAGTTTTAATTTGATTTAAAGTAGAATGGTTATTTTTACTGCACATTAAGCTATTCCGTGTAAATTTTAACTTACCTAGCTTTTATTAAAATTTATTCTTCATTTTTAGTAAAGATTAAATATGTCAAAAATACATTTTAGTCAACGACACTCACCTTTATTTTTTAAATAATTTTCAAATTTTAGTTTAAATTTGTTAAAAAAAAATATTTAAAAATTTTTAAATAAATGAGCGCAAATATTTTCAGAGCTGGTATATCTCTACAAAAGAAACATATTTTCTCTTTATCGTTTTTTAAATACGTCAAAAATAACCGAGATATTTTACTTTGAAAATTAAAAAAAACGTTTTCGCTTAAATTTTGAGAACCACTGGATCTTTTCTGGGTATTCTTTCTTGTAAATTTAATCTACTACATATGTTGCCATATTATGAAGATGTTTTTAACTAAAAATTTTAAAAAAATCCAATTTTTTTTCGCGAAAAAAAAATAGATAGGGATATATATTTAAAAAAACTCTAAATTAACCTACATATGCACACAAAATTTCACTTCAATACAAACTGTCGTTCTCCTTTGAGCCTCCGCGTCGTATGAGAGATGCCACCCTGTATACATATATACAAATAAATTAGCAAGGTTTCATAAATGTATACTAATAATGCAGTAACAACAAAAAACTAATACAAAATGCTTTTATATTATACGGTAAAGTGTAATTTACTCCCAAATGTTTGATAATGGTTGCTAGACATAAAGTTTCACTTTAACAAGATACGGAATTGTTTAGCATTTAGGCGATACTAAAACTGAACAAATACGTCGAATTATTCTGGTTTGTATATTGTTAAATCGGCATGCAGAATGCTTTGTGCTCACGAAATAATTATTGTTCCCTGGAGCGCAACGAGAAAAAACATGTACACATGGTTAAATCTTTTCTAGATGGTCACGACTATATGTATGTTATTGTGTAAATTATTAATAAACAATTAAAAAAGATAAATCTCAAATATAAAATAATATTGACTCGGAAATAATAAAATGTTTGATGACATATTGATATTTATGCGATATGTTTTTTGATGCCAAAAAATTGGTATTATCTAAAAAATAATACAAGTAATATTGAGAAGTCACCAACAAAAAAATTCAGTTAATAATAGCCGTATAATAAGTATCAAAATTTTATATTATAACTATTTTTTCAATGATATATAACTAGCATTCAATAGTTAAATAATCCTAAAAAGCCAAAACGTACATAGAGTTAAATACTTAAACAAATGTTTAATGATAAGTTTTCGTCCCTGGATAAGAAATATAAAACATAAAAAGTTATTTTTTAAACACTACTGGGTTGAACACAAACGCAAGCCAGCTTGTCAGTGGTTTATTACTAGTAAAATAAATTTGCCTAACCGACAAAAAAGGCTTGAACTTTCAGGAGGTATACCTTCTCCAGTCGTCAGAAGTCAGAAACTTATAGAAAGAAGAAAACTATTTAAAATAAATACAACTATTTAAGAACACTTCAAGACACAATAACTTTTTTATTTTGTAGATTTCTTCTCCAGCCAGCAGCTAAAAATCCAGATTTTTCAAGAAATCAGTAATAAGATATAACCTTTTTCAAGAAAGAAATAACATATTTAAGTGACAGTACATTACTTTCTGATTAAATCATTCTTTAACAAATCAACATATTAAATTAATCGACGTTTAAAGCAGTGATTATCTTTGGTCGGTGCTTTCCGCACTCATAGTACCTTTGATTGAATAACCGGTCGTTTATAGCAATAGGCAGACAATACCATGGCTATATCACTAGAATTTAAACGCATATATTCATTTACGCTGTTAGAAAGAGATATAAAAAGGACAGCGAAGTATTAGAATTAAATTTTTATATGTTTACCAGGTTTTACTTTGATTTTAATCATTTACTTGTTTGTATTTCTAGGTTAATTTATACATTTTGATATTTATGATTTACCTTTTTGTTTTGTCATGAATATCTTTTTTTCTTAATACAATAAATCTGTATAAGATCGCGGTGATTAACCCCCCTCCCATATATTCTATATTTTACATTGTAGCATAACCAGGAGCGAAAGTACTGGCCCTAATAGCCTAAGAGCTGACGACATATTTAGAGAACATATTTTAGGCAAGCTAGAGTAACTCAAAATGTATAGTTTGTTAACTGGTGAACCCAGAATCCTAAGTCTGGCTGGAGGGTTGGGGGTATTTCGCTACTGCGCAACCCATAACATTTGCAAAAAAATAAATCCAAAAAACATTCTTTAGGCAACTTGAAATTTGTTTATTCTTAAATTTTAGCATCTATTTAACCTAGAAATAAGTATGCCAGACTTTTTTTTTTGGGTTTAAAGTGTAACCCGGCCATTCCAAATATGTTTAATTATTATACCTGGAAAACATACTTTAGGCATTCTAAAATTTTTACAGTGTGTTTATTAGATGATATTAAAAAATATGTGTTAATTGCTATTCAATGGGATTTAATAATTGCCTGATACGAATAAATATTTTAAATGAGCGCGATAAGAAAGTCTTATGAGTATCTATAAGCGCGAGAAAGATAGTTTATTGAGACCCGTCAGGGCAGCCGTAGGCAGCATTTTGGAGTCGTAAAAATTAAAAAAAAACTAACTAATATTGAATAAATAAAAAGAAACATTTTTTAATAAAAATGTATGATTGAAATCCTTTCAATAAGAAGACTTTTTAATTTAAGTATTTTGTATCTGAAAGAATAACAAGACGAATAATTATTTAAAAATTAGCATAATATAAAATATATTTTTTTCAAACGTCACAAAAGTATAATTATTATTATACTTTTGTGACATATTATATTATTATTCATTTTTGCGACCTGATTGACAATATAAAAAAGTCATTTTAACGCCTAAGCATAGAAGTAAAGCACTTTTACTTACTTTTGAATCTATTTAGAAAGATTAACAATGGTACTTTAATAAAATTCCAGAATACTTGTTTTTTAGAACTGTACATGGTACCTTTTTGTCGGGACTACGTTTTCTGGTAAACTTCTTTAAATTTTAAACCATGTTGTTGGCGCACTTTTAAAAATTCTTTGCATTTTTGTAGTCTGCCTTCATCAAAAACAATAAATTTGTCACTAGTAACTTTTTACAAACTACACAACTTAAATGTTTTTTATCCATTGTGATTTAGTAGTTAGTAGCGAAATTAGTAGTTACTAAAATATTTATTTGCAGTAATTATTCTAAACTATTTACACTATGCACGTCAATATTTAATTTATAAATACATATTTGTACATGGTAACTTAATTCCAACAAAATAATCTCTGAATTAAAAGCCTGCAAATAATTGAAATGAAACCGGAAAAAAAAAGTTTTTATGAAAATTTGAAGTACTCCAAAATACTGTTACGTCAGCCGCATCGGCTCATCATCAGCTGCCGGGTCTCAATAAACTAACTTTCTGGCGCTTATAGATAGATAGACTCATAAGACTTTTTTGTCGCGCTCATTTAAAATCTTTATTCGCGTCTGGCAAGTATTAAACCCCATTGAATTCGTCTGGCACTTAACACATATTTTTTTAATATCATCTAATAAACACGCTGTAAAAATTTTAGAATGCCTAAAGTATGTTTTCCAGGTATAATAATTAAACATATTTGGAATGATCGGGTTATACTTTAAACCAGAAAAAAAGTCTGGCATACTTATTTCTAGATTAAATAGATGCTAAAATTTAAGAATAAACAAATTTCAAGTTGCCTAAAGAATGTTTTTTGGATTTATTTTTTTGCAAATGTTATGGGTTGTGCAGTAGCAAAATACCCCCAACCCCACAGCCAGACTTAGGATTCTGGGTTCACAAGTTATTAAAGTTTATTTTTTTTTGTTATTCTAACTTGCCTAAAATATGTTCACTAAATATGTCGCCAGCTCTCCGGCTATAATACAGTTAACTAAGTTGTGAAACATTTTTGTTGCATTCATTCATATTATTGGAGATACTAGGAACACATTTCGCGCAAATATAATTTAACAGAAAGTGTTAAAACAGTGTTAAAGATGTTTTATAATACAATAAATTCAAAAACGTACTTCAAAAAGACGTATCCGTTCTATTGTCATTCTATGTAACAGTAAAAGCGCCTGAAAAGCATTTTATATTATCCGGTAGACTGTAATTTACTCACAAATGTTTAATAGTTGTAAAACATAAAACCAAGCGGCGTAAGCGCTTCCCTAAAGCTCCATGTGTGCTTGAAAAAAAAAATTAAAACCCATATAAATAAATGGTTTTAAGTCTCAGTGATTATGGAATGTACATATGGAATTTACGGTTGGATAAATCAAGAATGCGAAAATTCCTAACAACGCTGCGTTATACCCTTACAGCGGTATTACATTTTTGTGCCACCAGCTAAGTATTAGACAATATCCAGTGTCCTGGAAGTATTTATTATTATGTTTAATATAACGTGGGATATTAAAATCCTTTATTCGACCGGTCAAATTACTGGAGTGACTTCATTTTCGAAAATATCTCGGTCGTATTAATTTAATTTAAATCGATTCAAAAGTCCTCTGCGGAAAACAATATCGTCGTAAACAAGTGAAAATTTCGGTTTTCGTTGATAGCATTTAAGAAAAAAAACCTTGGGAAAAATACAGATACCACAACCGAATTTTTAATTCGTCTTTTTACTCAGAATCAAAATTATTAATTTGAAGATTTTTTTTTGAATATAATTGATAGCAGAATAGGTAACTTTTTTAATAAACAATTAGAAATCGAAAAAAAGTTGAACGAAGAATCAAATAATAAAAGGAGATGCAATATTCTTCTCAAATGTCAACACAGCTTTTATTAAGCATTGCCAATAATATTCTGTATAAATAAGCAACCAGAAAAATATTTAAGAAAAAGAAATAACCTTTAATGTTTCAACCGAAATAAATTCATTGTTAATGATAAAATGTATACTTAAGTATATCATTGTTAGGTATTATTGTTAAGGAAAAAAATCTTCAAATTCAAATTATTTAAAAAAATAAAATAAATTATCATTATCAAATGTTAATTAGGGAAACATTTTTTTTGTATATCTGATGCTTCACCTCTCATCTTCAAATTTTAGTCACCTATCATCTTCAAATTTTATCGTTGTAGAACTACTATAAAAATTGGGATATTCACATAACAGTTATATTCACTTAATATGACTCACCATATATTTACATTGTCCCAGGAAGAAATAAATGGCCACTGCTACTGGTTCCTCCAATATTATATTCTAATTCTTTCTTATATTCCAAGTTCATCCTTATATTCTATCTTCTTAATTCTCTTCTTTTTCCTGGATTGTTGGTAAATGTTCAATGGGTTGCAATCACGTATTTCTTCACAATAGAGAATCGTCTTCTTCGTCTTTAAATTTCTACAAAATAGGTTGTGTGTTGGGGGTAATGGGACCTAAATTAAAAAAAATAAGGGCTAAATAATTCACTAAAGGCCAGTATTAAATTAATATTCATTATTTTAAAAACTTATATACTAAATGTGAGTAATCCACTCCCGAAAAGTTAACTTAAAACAGTTGAAGACTTGAAGTAAATAATGTTCTAAGTGCCACAAAATTATTATTTTAGGATAATTTTTTTTGTTATACATAAAACCAATGTTAGAAGAACGGGCGGTGTCTCCGTTGAGAATTTTTTAATACAATATAATAGCCGCGGCACTTAGCGCGTTATATATGTTCTTGGTTATGGAACTGAGGACATTTTACAAATAAAACACTACAAACCGATTTTTTGGCACTTAGAACATTATTCACTTCAAATGTTTAATTATAAACTACTACTATACTACTTACGATACAGATATGTCTTCTTCGTGGTTCCTGGCGGAAGGCAAATAGATATCGCAAAATTTGAGATATAATTATAGATTTATCAAGAGTAGAGTTAAAGATTTTGAAAATACTATACTAATGAAAGTATTTAGATTTAAATAAAATAATATCTTAATTTTTGTAAGTATGATTTCTGAGATTTGTATTAGAAAAAAATAAATAAGCTGAAGATTTTTTTTACAAAGATATTTATATCAAGTAACAATAATAAATAGTGAGAATTTGAAACTATTTAAATTTAAATAGAATGTTATTTTGATTTTTGTTAAATGCATAGTTATTTTCTGAGAGTTGTATTAGAAAAAAATATAAATTAGCTCAAGACAAAAATGATTTTATTGAATAAAAATAATAAATAGTGAGAATCTGACAAAATATATCGATTATATGCTTGCTTTTTTATTAAAACACCTTACTAAAAAGTATTTAGATTATATTTTCAAGATCATGTTTGTCAATTTACCTCCTTCGTTGCTTCGAAAGAACTTATACGGGGGAAATTAGCCCTCTTAGAGATCAGCTACACATCTTCCTTGCTCCGTGACGACTCATAAAAGGGACATTAGCCCCCTTAGAGGTCAACTACACCTTCTTTGCTTCAGGAAGAACTCGATTTCGAACGACCCTAAAAAGATGAGATCCTCTCTAAAAATCTTTTTAATACTCGCGCAGTCTAGTATATCTCCGATAGATGTCATCTCGAAAAATCTTGCCTTAATAACGATAAAATTAAATCCGATCCTAACAAGACGATATCTCTTCTAATAACTTTCTAATAATCGCTCAGTCGTAATACTGTCTCCGATACTCATCTCGGCAAATGTTGTCTTAATAAAATAAAATTTATACCGATCCTAACAAGATGGCATCTCTTCTATAAAAACCCTCCTAATAATAGCTCAGGTGCAATACTACCTCCAGTAGATGTCATCCCAACAAACCTAGCCTTAATAACGATATATTCGAACCAATTTTAACAAGATGTCATCTCTCCTAAAAACTAACTATATCAATTCGCCACTTCTATCCTCTATTGCTTCTTTCTTCAGTAAAGACACTCATAAGGGTTAGTTCCCTTAGAGTCCGATTACACTTTCTTCCTTGCTTCATGAGGATTCATAAGGGGGACATTAGCCCCCTTAAAGTTCGTCTTACTCACACCTAGGGATATATAACAACTCGCAAATGCAGACTATAAGCCTACCACTAACCTGAAAGAATAGAGAAAAAGCGTTAGTTGGAAATACACGAAAATGAGATGAGTCATATAACATACCTGGTTCACCTGGTTTAATTTGGTTCTGGGCCTTAATCCTAGATGGTGTTTCCATAATCTGCGTTCTAAAATGGCATTGTACGTCATCAGGAACCGCTGCATCAAGCCAAGGACCATCAAACAATTGTTACTAAAAAATAACAACAAATGAGATATCAACTGCTGCTATATTTTAGAGGAAAATTGAAGAAGACACCAGACACTGAATTAAAAACAAAACAAAAATCCAAACCTTTAAAAAGTTATGGCTATAGTTTTACGACATTCTTTGAGTATGTTAATATAGACACTTCTTAAGAAGACAAATATATCTTAGTCAGAAGAGTAACAGGAAGCTCAACATTCAAAAGGAAATTAAAAATCTACTGAGGAAAAATATTTCTAAATATTTTTTTATATAAAATGTCTAAGTGAAAGTGAAAATTTCAATAAAAGGTTGAAAATTGTATATTATATACTGCATGATATGATCAAAAAAAAACATTTACTTTACCTTTAATAACCATTCTTTGACACAAAACTTACAGACCAAAAAAACATCAATGCGTCTCGAACGGTAGTCTAAAAGCTATTACCTAACACCTATCTGTTCGTTGTCTGATTTCCCTCTCCCTAGTGTGTGAATAATATTTTAAAATTCAATAATCTTGTTAATGTATACAGAGTGTCTTAAAAGTGAGTCTTTTGGATTTAAAGAAATATGTTTTATTTTTAAATTGGCGGGTAGGATTCAAGATGGTAGAACAATCTGCATATTCTGATGATGATATAAATACCTAAAACTTAATATTTTTATACTTTTAGAAAAATCTAAATTATGAAGTACTAACTACACTGTCTACTGTTACTTGAAATTATTATGTTAAAAATTATATACCTAAAAATATAATACTAATAAAATAATAAACAAAATATATGTTCAAAAAAGATAAATGTTTATTAAAAATAAAAATATCATAATCAAGATAATAACTGCTACACTTTTATTCAGAAATCATTTATTAATAATGAAATTCCTTATGTTAAAATTTCTATCGAACGAACTATCAAGGTAATTAACGTGGTAATTGAGTAAGAGTGTAGCTATATCTAATTAAATAGTAGAAGGAAGGTACAGACTCATTAAGTGTATAGATATTCAGCTATTGTATCGGTGAAGATTCTTAATAGGCTCTAATGTGCTTCCTCGACTTCCTTGTAACAAAGCCCGTATCGAAATATGATTAAAACTTGAGACCATTGACACAAAGCACAGCATATGCACCTATTATTATTATTATTATTTCTCTCTTAAGAGGTATCTAACTTCAAAGTAAAAGTGAGAATTTGGTAAGAGGCAATACGGCTTATTACTAATAAAATGAATCAAAATAATCTAATTTAATGTTTATATAAAATAATTACATAGCAAATTTTATACAAAAGATATTTTAAGATCTATTCTGTTTGACTGAGGACTCTGTATATTCGAAAGTCATCTCTGTAAATAGCCAACAGCCGTTACTCTAGGAATATAGTGAAAAAGAATATTCTTTTCAACTTTTCATAAAGTTTTGGCAGCGTTAGTTATCTATAAAGACGAAGTGTACTTGCTGTAACTTTGGTGCTCCCAAGTAATGAGAATAAAATAAACACCAAGTATAAAATTTTTACCTAAGTGTATTCGAAAATACGTTGTAGGTTTTTTTTTATTTTCTTTAACCTTGTCTTTTACCTAGTTCATTGCAATTTATTTTAGCTCTTCACATAATACTAAACACATCTTATTGAATATTAATAAGAAAGAAAGTATATTAAAATGAAAAATGGTAATAGAAATAAAATAAATAAAATGATAAAAAGCCTGTTTTTTGTTGGCTGGTTAAGCTAAAATATTTAGTGAATTAAAATTTGGATAATTGAATAAATTTTGTTTTCATTATTAATTCGTAATTAGTAAACATTCTCCATTTTGAAACTGCCTCGGCCGCAAAAATCCACGGAAGGGAAACTTAATATATTTTAATTTAAAACTGGTATAAGTTTCTTCCCCTTTATTAGCCCACACCATTTTTATATAAATATTCATAAGAAATGCGCTAAAGTTTAACAGCGGTTTCAATTATGGCCCCAGTTATTTTTCCTAACTGCTGGATAAAGAATTCAATGTCAATCAAAGTGAAAAATGAGTATCAAAATAAAACTACATTTTCTAAATATAATACTTCACCAATTGATATGAAAATTAGCTTTTTAATATCGTTATATGATATTTTTATTCATAACTATCTTGGAACTTTTAGTACAAAAACAGAAGCAAGCTTGAATACCGTGAAAAATATATTAGGATACTTATTTCACCTTGACTTAATTAAAATTCTTAATATATAGCTATTTATAGATGACAAACTGTCACAGGATGTTAAAATTAATAACACACCTTGCTTTAATTAGCCTTGAAAATTTATAAGCCCTGGTTTGCCTTTAAATCTTATTTTTTTCAAATTACCTTAAGTATATTTCGTTATTAATTTAGTGCTTGAAAGAAACATTAATAAAATTATCTACTATGTATATGTTTTTCGACATCTTATTTATAAGTTATATACAGATTAATAAAACATATTTTTGTCTAACTCTGTTGTTAATTAGCAATATAAACCATAATCAAAATTGGAAAGATACTAAGAAAGTTAGTGTTCAATAAAACCACTGTTTTATTTGAAAAAAAAATTATGTGTGCACTACGCGCGCATATTTGAAGTGGAACTTCCAAACAACCAAACTTCTTATTAACAGAAATCAAATAGAAGGATTTGAAGGACATGCCTGAAAAAGTGTAGTTTGAAATGTTGAAAAAGTAGTAAATTAAAAATTAAATAATTTGATTCACTTTCACAAAATTTGCATTAAAATGACCGTCTGTCCGTCTGTATTGTATGTAATTTTGTATAGTCTATAGAGAAACTAATTAATAACAATTATTTGATTCATTCTCACAAAATTTGTATTAAAATATCAATCTTTTTGACGTATTTTTAAGCTGTAGGCTGTTCTTCTTACCACTTTTCGTCTCGTGCTAGCTTGTGTGTCATGGCCTTGAATTTTGACTCCCAGCGCGCGTAAAGAAGTTTCACTTCAAAAATTGAGTTATGGTTAACTTGCCGGTTAAATAGATGCCCAAATCCTACTTGAGCGTCTTTTTAACCGGCAAGTATATTAACCTAACCTAACTAACACACGAAAAACCTTAGACAATAAAATCTATTTTTCCAAAAGCTCCTTGATTAAAAATTAATTATTTTAACACAGTCATGACACTCAATGAAAATACATTTTTTTTAATTTGAAAATGCCAAAACTTGACATATATGATATTATATATCACTGTATTCAGAATGTCATTTTCTATAAAATACAGTAAAAAACTACCGACGGTACCATCTAAAAATCTAAAGTTTTAGTATTTTTTCTAATTTGTCGTCATTTCCAGTGAAACAGGAAGTGACCAAAATTAATTGAATTGGTAGTCAATTAATCCTAATTTATATCATATAATAACATACCAAATCTCGTTATTTTATCTGAAAAAAAAAATAAAAAGCTGTAAGGGTGAGCTTTTGGAAAACACCCAGTAGATACAATTCTAATATTTTAACAACTAGTATGTACTGTAAAAATAAAAACTAATGTAATTTATTTGGACTAGTAAGAACTGTAAGTCAAATCAACATAAATTTATCACAAACAGCAAAGCGAATGCCGGTTAACTGCACGTATTTGTATTAAAACTGAACTAACCGAAATGTATTTATAAGATAACACTGTCGGCGGCAAAAAATATTTAGAGAACGTCAATGGAACGCTAAAGCGGTAATATGAAATAGATATGGCCGTAAGCTTCAGCTTGCCAACGAGCGTATAGTGGTCGTCCTCGGTTGGTGCCCACCACATGAATATGCATGCACTGCCCACACACACATGCTGGTGATGTATCACCTACAAGCCAGCGTCATTTCCCGTCCACTATAATCAATTACTTGCGTAAATGAACATGTAACTTTAGCAACATTTATGAAAATATGGCATCAGCAGATATGCAACAGTCCGATGACATCGCTGACGGCCTTTTATTTAATTACAGTATTATTTGAACTTCTTTCATTAATCATGTTAAGCATCAGATATTTTAAAGGATATTTTGATTTATATTACCAACAATTAACAAGTTTTAATACATATCTTTGTATCACAATTCTGTACTTTACGATACACAAATTGCTGTTAAAATTAAGATATTATCAAACGTTTTTCCCTATTTTAACTTTTCTATTAGAAATATTGTAATTCTAATTTTAAACATAATCATCTCGTGCTGCGTAGTTTCAGTAGATTTAAACAGCAAATATAACTTAAAAAACATGATATAAATCGGTGACAAAACTGCGAACCAAAAAATGAGAATCCAAAATCAACAACGAGACCGTTGAGGCGTATATTTTGTATGTGAAAAATATTAACTTCCACAAATTTTCAGCACTTTACAAAAGTTGTTTTGACGCTTCAAGGAATAGGAAATTTAGAGTTCTATATAAAATAAAACTTCGACAAAAGTTCAAGTTCCACAATCGACTCAACAAAAAAATATGAAGTTCAATGACATGTTATATTTGTAATATGTAATATATTCTTGTACCGTTCCTTTTGATATTCTTTAAATATTTTTGTTTTGTAGTTTAAATTTCGTAGTTAGTAGTTAACCCTGAAGTATATTATTTATTATTAAATTATAGATCAACTTAAAAGGGACACCCGAAGTGATTGCATTATATCAAAGGAAGAGAAAACCAAAGTCCTTTAGATCATAGTTCTTTTTATTAGGCAACTTCATCCCGAGGCCAATCTCCAAACAAGAAAATAATAAAGATGCATAAATAATCAATAAGACAGCTCTAAGATAATTAAATATTGACTACAATATCCATTCTAGACTGATCGTTTTTGTTAAACAGTCAATTACAGGGACCAGAAAAAAAAGGAAATTCTTGGGGAATTTATAAACTCATGAAAAGATTCTAAACCAATTTATATCATTTACTGTGGAGCGGTGTCCGAGGATCGGGTCTTAGATAAATTACTCAAGCAGTAACTTTGCTATTTTTTCTTTGTGCGCAGACTGACAGTCAGTTTTAGAATTTAGAAACTCCGTTTTAACTTGTTAATGTTATAAACTAGCGAAAGAAATTACATCAATGACTAGATAAATAAATATCTTTTATTATAATTACAAGTGAATGTAATTACTTTTTTTAGAAGAGTGGTCATGAATGTAGAATGTATGGGAGGGGTGTTAATCACCGCGACCTTACAGATCTATTCTGTGTTACCCTTTTTTCAGTCATAACTCATCATACAGCCAGTATCTGAGACGGTTTTAGAGAGGTTAGTTTTCCACCTCCAATATCAGCCGTACCAAACTTTATGACACGAATCGTTGTCGTCTCAACGCACTCAATGATGAGGTGTTCTGGTGTTTTTCCATTTTTCCCACAGAATCTCTATTCTCCGTTGTTTCTTCAAAGCTGGGTTGTTCTACATCAATTTACTTCAATCCTTCACTGAGGTGTTCGTTGAGGACCCTTGGTGAGTAGAGTAAGAGAGTAGTTCTTAGAGTAAGAGAACTTTATTTTCTTTGCCAAATGTGTTCAACTTCGCTAGGCATTCTTTGACCAGCTTCGAATTGATGGTCACTGAGTTGATCGCTTTTAATACTGCTTGACTGTGGGATAAGATGGCTATTTCTTGTTTCCGATAGTTCCTATCTAAGATAAGTTGTATGTACATCACTTTTTGTTCTGTTAACCATGGCCTCCCTAGCTTGGCTTTCACCCTCACAGAAAATATATCTTCATCTCCTTCCCAGTTCACACACTTCCTGTTTCACACCTTCACAAGTGCCACACTCTTGATCATTCATAGACTACACAAATTCATGGGGATTTGTGTAATCTAAAAATGATTATTGTTACATACTATGCTTTTAATAATAAATTATTATACATAGATAAAGAACTTAATTTAATGACAATCAAAAACAGAATAAAATAATTACCCAAATAATAAAGCATTTAGTATGTAAATATTTTAAACAATTTAATATTTATATCAGCTAATAAATCTGTAAATTTGCTAATTTTCATGACAGGAACAATTACAAAATTAGCAGTCATTTGCAGCACTACTTTGAATTTAAAACTTATACTAACCATAAAAAAAAACAGATATAACCGAATTATATCGGTTGTTATTTATCAAATTTATGCAATTTAAAGCATAATAGCGCAATTTTTGAACACATTTGGAATAAAGTATTGTAATGCATATTCATAGTAAGTAAAACCTATCAATATACATTTTGAATCAAGAATAACTATTTTAAACATATTAGAGTAAACAATGAGTTGTAATTAAATGAATAAAAATAGAAAAGTTTATTTTCATTTTCAATAGAAAAGTTTTTTTCATCAGCTGTGTTTTTGTCTTTATATAAAAAGAGTTTCTTTCTAAATTACTACTCTTATATATATGAAAAATAAATACTCTGATTGATAAATAAAGAAGTATTATAGTAAGTCATTGTAGAAGTATTTTTAAATTGTAATTATTTTGTCAGAGAATAAACAGTGACAAGAAAATTAAATGAGCAATTACCATCTGAAAGTTAATAAGTCTTCCTGAAACTTTTTATTGATTTGTATATCCAATTTCTTTCGGAGCGGCTTTTTTCGCTGGAGCTGTTTCTGGAATTTATTTTTCTGTCTATTATATTCATGGGTAACATATTTCTTTGCCTCTTTTAAGCGTTTATTACATTTTTAACGGTCTTTCTTTTTTTCAAATTAGGCCCAATTTATAACAACACTTCGGTGATTTTTAACAATACCTCTTTTGACTGAAAGCCTCTTGCTTAAATAATGAAAAATACAGTCGTGGAAAAGTTTAATGACATTTTTTGCTTTTCTTTAAAACGAGAATGAAATGCCAGTGTTCTCATATCGATAGCCTTTTATATTTCATCTTTATTTCGGCTTAAATTTTAATCTCTTTGAATTTGGAAATGCTGTTAGGAAACAGCTGTTAACACACAATAATTATATGAGAGGAAAGCCTTCCAGGCCCGAATTTAATTGCTCTTTAGTACGTAATAGTATTTAAGAATAATATTATTTTCACCCAATATCCGTATAAACAATCCGAGTAAATCACTAAGATATTTTCATTAATTTTTAATCTTTATTTATAAATAAATTTTATTATAAACTCTTACGTCTTACAATTAAATATCCATTATAGTTCAGGTATAGAATATGATCTTGTCATTTTAATTCTTTTAGTAAAATGTAATAATTCTTCCAAAATATTATATGAACTCTGTATGTCTGTGTGGTTTCAGTCTGATTGTTACACTAGTTGAGAAATTCTGTCCTTGTCCCAGTACAGTATTATAACAGTTACAAAGTTGAATGTGCTAGTCAATAACGACAATGACACTCTGGATATAAAATAAACAATATATATTTGTGACAGATTTACTTATATTTATGAATTTATACTAAATTTTAATTATTTTTAATACTATTGTGTATTAGAGTTCTTGAGATATTTATTTCTTTGATTTTTTGTTTGGATTTATTTGTTATTAAATATTTTTCAGCATAGCAAATACAAAACTGTTAAAACTACATCACATCCTCAAGAATATTTCCTTCTAATCGATATAAAATTCACAATTCCCGACAATTTTTTAGTCTGAACAAACTTCGTTTTAATTCAGAGGGAATAAATCAATTACAACCGTTGCTAAATTAAGTATTGAATATTATGGAGCCGTGTGCCACGGTCTATTACTTCCAAAGCCAAAATTATAATAGTTTATTATTAGAGCATTAAATCTAGACATGAATATATACTCACTGTCGCAAAACTAGCTATAATGTTATATGAATTCACAGCCTCAAAAAGGCATTATATTCAAAGGACGTTTTCAAACGTACATAGTTCTCGCAACAAGCTGACCGAATGTTATCGTTAGAGTTTATTTTGTTTTCAGGAGCAAACTCTACTTGAAATTTCCCACTTTTGTCTACAAATATTTTAGTGCAAGATAAAGTTTGCGTACACGTCAATAAAAAAAGATGCAAACGACATTCAAAACTGGACGCTCGTAACAGCTTATTTTCGTCATGAACAACGAGAGGCAAAAAAAACTATTCTGGAAACTTTTTAACAAAAGAGAATTAAAGTTTTCGTATGCCGAACTTTTGTGTGAGATATTAGTTGCACAATTTACGCGACCACCAACAATTTTAAAAAGACAGGAGTGGTTAAAGAACTTTAGAAAACTGGAATTGGAACAAAAAGTTCAGCTAGCATTGTGATTTAAAGTTTGAACCTTTACTATCTTTGTTTTATTAAAAGACTCCACCGTTTTTATCACTTCGCAGAAATAGAGCATCTAATTGGTTTTTTCCCGGGTTTTCTTGAAGACAGGCCCCCGAAAACTTCAAGTTACATTTTTTTAAATTCTTGGCTGAGCAAAGAAACTTAACCTTCTTAAAACTTTTGAACTTTTTTCTTCAAGTTTTGGACTATTTTTTTACCTTACAATATAATTTAAAAAGGTCTCTTTCTCGAATGCCGTTGAAATAAATTAAGTAGTTAGAGGTGCCATACTATTTCTCCTGAATAAAAACCAACATTAAATGTCTACAACTTTACAAAACCCCCATAAAAATAGTTACAAGATTATTATTAAATTGTTAAATTTAGTAATAATTGCCGAGGAAAACAAACGAAATCTTTATTCTTATTGACACACTGTCTAAACTAATTTAGCTAGTTTATTTACTAAATAATAATTTTGTTCTATTATTCAACATGATTATTAAACTTTGTACTTACATCATATAGATGTAAATATAAATTGAAAAGTAAAATTATCTGAAACGTGGAAGCATCGAATATTAGAATATATTTTTTATGGTCAAAAGGAACGGTACAGAATAAAAAAGCAGAAAAACATGACGCCAGAAATCCCTTAGAAATCTGAAAAGTCAGTTTCCTTGTCCAGAATGTGGAGGGATTTATAAATCCCGTATTAAACTTTTCAGTAATCGCTGGTTCTACGTTTTAGGCTGTGCTCTTCTTTATTTATTCCCTAAGATGACACATACTCAGTAAAATATTGTATATTTTTATTATTACTATTATAAATGTAACGTAAACTAAACGGAAAAATTGCAAAACAGTAAAATGTGTCTCATAGACTTATTTGTTATGAAAGGCAAAAAATATGTTTGCCTTTAATACATTTAGTTTATATTATGCTAAGTTGTTTAATACATTTTTGAAGAATTATTATTATTTATATGTGTCTAAAGACTATATTTCTTGATTACACTGCGGTAGGAATTGTAATTTTTATTTTAATTTAATTAAGTACTAGCGAGATTTAAACGACATATTTCCGACAAGGAATAAGGAGTACGAATAAGAACAGATATGAGCGAAGATTTAAGATTTTTTTCTGTTGGTATAAGGGCTCAGGTGGTGCGGCTGATTCGAAACCGGCCCAAATCCACATTCCCGCAGTCGATGCAGTGACACAGCGTGCCAGTGATTGATCACCTCTATTTAGCCAAATCCCATTGCCATATCAGCTCGAATCTCATTATTATGTCAAGCCAAGATGCTACTTAAGTTAATGTATGAACAATAGGCATTCTCGCGTGGTTCGCCTGTTGCTATAATTTATTAATAGCTCAATAAAAGTTCGAAGGGAAGGGGAGGGAAGAAACTACCCGCTTTGTTTTTGAATACCAGGGACTAATGTAGTGCAAGGGGCCAATAAAGATTCGATGGATCTTTATATGCGTCGAGCTTCGGGCTTTCAAAAGGGTGCGGGTTTGGACCCTTCTAGGAACTACTAAAAAGGATACTTAGCAAAGAATGACTTCCTTTTCAACCACTTGCACGTCTCTAGTTTTACTACTGTAGGGAGATTGAATTTGTATTGCTCTTTTAACTCAACATAATATTTGAAAATCTTCTATTCTGTAACAGCGGATTATTTGAATAAATTATTCTATTCTCTGTGAAATAACATAAAAAGTGTTGATTGTATTTTTGGTGCAACTACTTTGCAACATGAAAATAGTAAATCAGATTGTTACACCAAATATCATGGATTTTATTATACGTCTATTAAGACATTTTAAACAGTTTTTTTCACCATTACTTTTTCATTTTTCTTTTGTATTGACATACTCCCTGAAATATTAAGAGTTTTTTGTTGCTTAGGTAAATTTGTGTGCAAGTAGGAAAACATTGACGGGTGGTTTTTCTTTGGACTCTAACGCAGTGGTATATTACAAATGATTTTTTAGATTTATTTTATTTATTTTTTATATTAAACAAACAATGATTTAACAAACCAAAACACCCAAACAAAAACAACCTAAACAAACACCAATAATGGAGTTTGGAAATAAATACACTTAAAACTAGATATGTACCGATTGGTGAAGAATTATCTCTGAAAAAATAAAAGCCTGCAATGACTATATCTAGGAGTGATATTTGATACAACAGGTAAAGATAGCAAAGAGATGAAAAAATGAACACAAGCTAGAAGAACAATTGGTTGTCTTAATGGGGTATTTTTGAGTAATGCAGTAGGGAAAATTGAAAGATGAATATATATGAAACTCTTCTAAGGAGTAGTCTACTTTACGGTGTAGAGGTATGGAGAATAACAGAAGCCAATCGAAGAAAACTGGAAGCAGTAGAAATGGATGCTTACAGAAGAACTTTAGAAAATTTAGGATAGGAATAGAGGGATATTTGGCAACCGGCATCGAATGCAAACAACTTGTATGGTACGGAGAAATGCAGAGAATGGAAGGTACCAGACTTTCAAACAAGTTATGCAATGGATACCTCAAAACTGGAGAGAGTTTGGACCCAAGAAGACTTGGAAGGAGGGTATAACAAGAAGCCCCTCACAATGCCCCTCACAAAAAGTGAGGAGCAATGGAATCGTCAAATGGGGTGGAAGGCATCTGACAACGTTGCAAGAACGTTGTGAAGCTATATATTATTTATATTATAATTATAATATTGTAGTTTTATATTTTTATTAGAGGTTTAATTCTCAAATTTACAATTTCGAACATAATACTGATTTCCTAATAAAGTATAAGAAACATGAAGTTATTAAAATTATATTTCTACCTCAAAGTAGCTAGCTTATTTGCTTCAGTATTTAAACTGAATGCTCGAATATAATTTTAAACAATATATAACAATCGTTCTCATCAAGAAAGTCTTATTAAGTGAACAAAGCTGCAAACAAATAATAAACCTTAGTTATACTCCAATTGGATCGTCTTTCTACTCACAAATCATACAAATTAAATTTAGCTCAATAAAAACAACGTGGCTTATTCCAAAGAAGTGAAATAACGCTTCTAGACTATGAAACACAACAAATTGACGTGGCCCCGGGTCTGTTCTTGCTCCGATAAGTAAAACAATGTTCTTACATTGTATATATTTTAAATCTACCTAATTCAGTAAAAGAAATTTTGTATGATAAACACGAAACTCGAAATTATTTATCGCAGGCTGAATTTATTATGTTATTAGTAATGTAACTTGGAGGTATCTCAGAGATAATCTTACTGGATCTTTAGTTAATCACTTCACCGTGATATTGATTAATGACATAACTGGGATAGCGGATAACAATTGCATTGAATCTCAATGACGGAAACAATTAAGTACAAAATATTTGCCATATGTACCAAATACTAGAACAATTAGATCATTTAATTCACTATTCCTTTAGATAAGGTAAATTAGGACTTTATGTTATATTGCTCTAATTATCTTGATGACTTCTTATAGTTTAAAAAAGATATAATTAATTTAATCCATCAGTCTCACATTTCTCTAAATGATAATGTAGAAAGTAGTTTTTCACTTCAATAGTTTTAACGTAGGTTTTACCACAAATTAAATTGCTTTTTCTTTGATGTTTCTTATTTAATTGTTTCTTTAAGCCTCTCAGGACGTAAGAAAAAATTGGATTTGGCCGTTAGTACAAACACAAATTAATGTCCAAAAAAAATGTCCTAAAGTAATTAGAAATGGTAAGTTTATTCGAAGAAAAGAATAGATTTTTAATGAAATGTTATGAAAATATTAAGTTTTAGATGGGGCCAGAAATTTTAGAATACAACCAGGATATTTAAAAAAATAATAAAAATGTTTAGTTTTTGTAAAAACAAACACAAACTTATTCTAGCTCTTTACTTGAAAAAAAATTAAGCCTTACCATAGCCAATTTCCTTAAATATATTTATCCTAATTTACATTTGTCTTATACAATTAATTATCTGGAACCTTAATAAAAAAATATACCTCGTATGAAAATGTAAAAAAATCCCAAAGATTTTATAAGAGGATACATTATAATACATAAATAATATTATTACACTGTAATGTCATTTTTCTTAAACTAATAAGTGATAAATAATGGTTTCTAAAACACAAGAGGCATAACTAATATTTTGTGCAGATGTTATGACTAAAAAGAAAGGGAAAATGTAATAAAACAATATCAATCAATCAGTAAAAGAAACCGACTTTTCCGATTTACGGATTACTTTAAAGAAACGATTATAAATGGTTATATTAGGAAATATCCAATAATAAAACTTTTTTAATAAAAACGCACATATATGGCTAATATAAATATAGTTTATGGATGAAGATTATAAAATAAACCCGTTATCCAATCACCGTATTGAAAAAATGCTGTAAATATAAAACCTTTAATTCGCTTTTTATCACACGTTCGGCATAGCGGTGTTGCCAAGATACATACAGCTAAAAATGAATTGAATTAAATAACAAAAAATAATATTCAGTTATTAGGCTATTATTTTTTTGTAATTTATACTTTTGTGCTTTTTTTGTTTGAAATCTAAATAATCAAAGTTTAGTAGAGCCTCACAATAATATTTTAAAAAGCATTTTATAAAATATATTTATTAAATAATAGTTGGGGGGAGGGCACCCTATGGAACAAAACGGTATAAATACATCGACAAAAAGAGAAAATTTAATCAAGAGAAATATTCGCTGCACAACAAAATGCATTAAAAATGTGGTGACCGTTATTTTTATTGTAAAATTTAGGTTGAAACATATTCTAAATATTTTATAAACAGCCTCGATAAATAGATAGAATAACTAATTAAATCAAACTCAAATAGTTAGTACATTTTGTTTTGTTCGTTATACATATTTTTTAGAATGGCTAAATGGAAAAACAGTTGCAATTTGTTAGATATACAGTCATTCTTGTATTTTTAATAATTTTTTTAAAAAAGGCTGAAAATAATATTTTTTTATTCATTTATTAATATTTCTGAAGCTATCAAAACCCAATTAATAATATCATAGGATTATGTAAAGTGATCACAAAGGAAGCCAAAAATTCAATAATATGCAGGGTGTTCCATTAAAAGAATCATCCCGATCCACTTACACTTTTTTGAGCCGCCCTGTAGAAGTTAAAATATTTTCCTGAAATACACACTTAAACTAAATTTCTAAATTTATTATTATAGGAGCTACAGATGCCCGACGCACTATTGCCGGACTCTGTATATAAATGGTTATTGCCTGCATATATTCAACGCTCTTAGGATTTACAAAATTATTTTCTTATTATTTAAGTTAACTCTCTTATTTTAGTTATAATCAACTATTGACTCTTAAGAAATTTTTCAAATAAAGATTTTCAAACTTCGGACAATAAATCCATTCTTTATAGCTTTTTATTTTGTCTCATTATTAATTTGTTTCCGCTATATTTGTCTTTATGGCACTGTATTTTGTTTTTGTTAATTAGAGATACGAATGTATAAAAAAATTAATAAGTATGCAATACGTTTTTCTATTGATAGTGAAAACAGTGTTTTAAAATTTAATATTAATGTAATCATTATTTAACATATGTTTTATCTAAACTTGATTCCAAATATTTAATATTATAATAATAAATATATTCTAACGCTCTTCTCTTAAATCAAATTGAACATCGCATACGAAATGGTAACGAAGTGAACAGTCGAAATAACTTTATACTAAAACAACGGCCATTCATTCATGTCATTAATATCAATTTGATGGGGAATAGCAGTGTAGCTATCCGAATAATTTGCTATAAGGGCATCCGAAACCAAAATAAAATCATCTGTCAATCCTTTTAATTATATTTCATCCAAAAGTATATAAACGATAAACCCAAACGTCAGACCAGAAGCAGAGGGTTGTTGTCGGCCCTTGTCGGTCAGCTATTTCTATCTCGCCCGCTCTCATTCGTTCCAGTTGTGTCGTGTTCTATCTCAGTGCCATCTCCAGACAACATTCAGCATTACACCACAAAAACACCCCAATATGTAGCTTTTAAATTAATGATCCTGGCAATTGCTTCCTGCCTCGTCTCGCCTTTTCTCTTCAACTAATAATATTCAGCGCGACGAGACCATTTATATTTATTTTGAAATATGCTTTAGAGCTGACCGCAAAACCAACATATTCACACTGTCACGCTCTCTGGCTTATCGTTTTATTTTTACCGCCACATAATCTCTCAGATTTCGCACGCTTTATTTACACTTTTACATTTTTGCGTTTACCCTTTGTTAATTACAAAGACAAAGTGCATTAAATTAATATGCCACCATTGATCAACTGCAAAAAAATCGGGTCATTTCGCCACTGAAAGAGGAGATTAAAAAATAAAAATATTTATTTTTTATATGATGCTTCTGCGTTAATATTCCACGTACCAGATTTTCACTTGCTATTAATTTGTAAATCTAACTAACAAAAAACACTGAAATTAAAATATAACTGTAACAAGAACATTTTTAAATTCCTATACCATTTATGGCGGTTTCATTACTTCAAAATATCAATGGAAGGAGAAATCTACAAAATAAAAGAGTTACTTCTAGTAAACACAACTGCTTTGAATCCAAACGGAAAAAAGCTTGTCAGTGCCTAGTAAGAGAAATTTCCCTAACCGAAAAGTGCTTAACGTTTCAGGAGGTGTATTTCCTCTCGTTGTTGTGTTAATTCCTTCAACATATTCTTCTGGGTATTACTCCACTGTAAAGAATATCTACAAAATACTCTTGATCCTGAAAATTTTAAAATTCAGTAAGCATTTATATTCATTAAATAGTTTTTATAAATTATTATAAAAATATATATGAATATAAGAATAAATAATTAATTAACACATATATAAAATTTGGTAAACATTTAAATTCATTAGAGGGTTTTTGTTAAAATATGACAATACAAAAATAATATTAATTCGTTTTTAAAAGCTTATATGAAATAAAAATCCAAAATAATAATTAACCAAATTCAACGACTAATCCTTTGTGAAATATATCTAATTTTTACTAAAACTGTCCATCGAATCAGAAACAAAAACGTGCCAGTAAAGTTGTAAAAAATGTAAAAAAGAGAAAATTTAATCAATAGATATATTTGATATGTATATAAAATACGATGGCATTTATCAATTTTATTGCAAAAGCTAGGTTAAAGAATATCCTAAATGTTTTTTGGGCTGGAAATTGGAACGAAGTAAAAAAATGTTAGTGATATTGGATTTTAGCTGTCAATATGTTAAATTCCAAGCTATTTGCTGTTCTGGTCGTTTGAAATGATCTTACCTTCCAATTGAATACTAAACGAGGACCTGTTTTATATGTCCACAGAAAAAACCTTATTGTCGACAAACTGGTATATTACAAATATTTCTTCTGACAATATTTCTACTAAAAAAAACATTAATTTTCCAGTAGTTTTTTAGATGAACATATAGGTTAGTAGCGAAAATAATTAAAGTTATAAAAAACTAAATCCACTGTACGTATAGCACAATTATCTCTAAAACTGCAAATTTTCTCAAAGTCGGCTGATTTATTAGGAAACTTGATGAGGCCGCTCTATGTTTAGTACATATTTAAAAACTTAGAAAGCATTTCAAATTTCTTTATTTGCAAACTTTATTCGGTTCAGCTATTAAAACAAAAACAAACTGTAGTTCTTTGGATATCTATTCTTTTTTATTATTCTGTCCAACTTTTGTAGAATTCACCAGTATTAACTTGAACCAATTACACTGGTCTGCAAAAAAGGAAGACTCTCGAATCCCGGCACCATTCCTGGTAATTTTTAAGTAAAATAACGGCCTGAATCCATATAATCAAATATACCGTTTCTTCTATTACCAAGGGTTTTTGGGGAAGCTCCCCTCTTTATTTTTATCATATTTTTGATAACTTTTTGTTAATATTGATAATTCATCGACCTTTGGATGGATCTCTACCTTTATTTGGTGCTTGCTTACAATTTATACCAATATATTTAAATTTAAACCAGCAGGACTGCGCCAACAGCCTTGCATTCTACTTCCCTGAAAATGTCTTCTCTAGCTAACCGATGTTGTGATAGAACCATTCCTCGTGTTCAGCCGAGATGATACATGTTTCTAAATTTTCAAGGAAGAAGTCCAAGTGCGAATAAAGGAAATGCATTTTAAGAGTCATGTTACATCCCACGGCCACTTTTGTGGTTACTCAAAAAGTTCTTACACTTGTTTTGGAGTGCAAATTAAGTCGTGTTTATTTTCGATTCAGGTGTTCAATGGTGACCCATAAGAACGTAGTGAACAGGAATCTGGTGACCCACAAGAACTGATTTCTTGATTTGTAAAAGGTTTTGTAAGGATTAATTATTAATTTAAATAAAAAGGCTATAAAATAGATTTTAAAAACACAGGTCTTAAAAAATATACCAACCACACAATTCGCATATTTCATTCCTTCTTGATGTACGCCACTGGGATGAAGGGTAACGCCTGGAAGACAGTAAACAATAAAGGCGTCTTGAAAGATCTTAAAATTGCAATTTCGTCATTGCAAGCTGCAGCCCGAATATAGGTACTGGTAAGGTGCAGTGCAGTGGCAATTTGGCAGTAACAAATCAGCAGATTTTCACAAACAATTTCGATAAGATCTTATCTATTTGTTTTCCAAAAGAGTGCTCTTACCGAATCTCATATAATAAATCGCTTAGTTCGAATCTAGCTTTGAATCCGTAAGCCGTTTAAATGTATTTCTAAATATGAAAAATATTTTACAATTCTCCACTGCTTCTCTTTGGAATCTTGTCGAGAAAATACGCTAAATGAAGATGATGTTAAAATGCATATTTTTATTTAGGACGCCCATGAACCAAATAGAGGAATTTTTAAACGGGTAAACCGAGGTATTTAAGTTACTTTTTTGCCTCATAATCTTATCAGTGTTTATTATATAGAAGCCAGGACGCTTAAACATTCTGTTTGAAACATTCTGCATAATTTTCGTCTTTTATTGCCATTTTCTTTTTCAATGACAGTAGAAGTTATCAAGATACGGGAAAACCCCAAAAAATTAAAACATCTACAACAGAGAGTATTTTGATAAAATATTAAATAAATCATAATATTTATATAATAAACTTTAAACAAAAAAAACTACACTTAGGTAAAATTACTGTGGTTTTCTTTCTTTTAGTAGCAATATGTTCGGTGCCTTAAGAGCATTCAGAATCCAAACGACGTATGCTATGATTGCAGTGTCATACAGTGATTAAAACGTTAATACATCAAGATGTGAGCAATAGAGTGCATCAAATATATATGTTACTGTTGAGCACTTTAATTTATTTGCATATATTTTTACTTTTCAATTAGATATTAAAAATTCTGTATTTACTATGTAAAGTATATTTTATTATTATATGCAAAAATAAATTTCCAAATTTATTGATTTTGAGCATAACAATCCACAGATCAAATATTTAAACGTTATATATGTTCGTTTTTATGCCACTAAGTTAAATTCTATGTAGAATTTTATTTTCACTGATATTTTCCTACCCAACAAATAATTATATACGCCTCAAAGCGTACATGTCATCCCCTCGTCAAAAGTAATATGGCATTAATAAAAAAATTAACTATGTTATAAAGTTTAAAAGCAACAACTCTATGTATGGAAAAAAGTCGAAATTCTCATCTTTTGGCTATTTTTACACATTTTCAGTCTTAGAAAACTAATAAACATAATTATAAAATTATAAAAATACCAGCATTTGTAGAAAAAATTATGTAGATCGAGAATATATACACGTTTGAAGGCTAGATACATACCTTACCTTTATGAGAAGATTTTTTTGGACTCTTTCTTTTAGTTATTTTTGATTATGGTTGGCCTAAATTTTCTTAGTCTACGCCTTTTAATTAGTAAATAACAGCAGTTTTTACATAATTAGTGACATGACGAAAATCGTCAGTTCTCCTTACTGGAAAAAAGTCGAAAAATGGCCATTTTTAGCTATTTTTATATATTTTCAAATATCTAAGATCACTGCACAACCCTGTAGAAATATATTTCCACTCAAATTTTCCTACCGAAAAAATAATTATTTACGCCTCGAGGAATATATGTCATCCCCTCGTCAAAAATAATAAGGCATTAATAAAAAGTAAACTATTTTGAGAAAGTTTTAAAGCATTTTGAATACATAACTTAATCTCTGACACATCCAAAACAATCTGATCTTTAACAATAAAAATATTTAATGAAATGGAACAAAATAAATAATTAAATAATAATTTTTATTCTTTCATTTTCTTAAATAAAAATTGAACAGATATTCTTAACTTAACTAAAATTGGCAAAGATTAGCCAATTTTTGTGACAGTATTTGCAACTACAATGTTACAGGTGCTCGTTGGACTACTTACCGCAATTAATTTGAAAACTTATAAGAAAGAAATTGAAATAATATAATGCCGGTACTGGTTGCAATTCTATTCTATATCGATATAGGTCAAAATATAGATGCAAAATTAACTAGTTAAGGCAAGGGGTGCCAACCTGATAGACACTTCATTGTAAGGGAGGGTCCTTAAGCGGTCTTTGTTAACCATTAATCATAGTATAAGGCTAATGGAGCCACAAAACGGCCTAATCGGCTCTGTCCACGGCTTTTGATATCTTGAGGAGCAATAGTTCGAGATAGTGATTTGCACATTTCCTTTAATTATTTAATCTCCTTAAAACGGTATAATTATTATTGATATACGCCTATAACTATTCTACTAAGAAGATTTATAATTATTACTCGACCCAAAGGTAATTGCCTTAGAGATTTGTCCATTAAAGTACAAATTATGCTACTCCTACGCGATTTAAAACATATATACTCAAAGTGCTAGCGATGTACAACAAAAATATTGATGTATATCTAATTAAACAAATTTATAATCAATATAAATATGAACTCAAATCTAAATTTGTATTGACTTAATAACTATTATATTTTATTAGGTTTTATTTAGAAGCTTAGAAATTGTATTAGCTTTTCTAACTTACAGGTTTGATAATGAAATGTATTTTAAGTAAACACCTAGATAATCATAATATATTTTGTGATAGATGAGATTTATGAGGAGACACTGACCCACGCAAGATTTTGAACTGACCAACTAGTAAATTTTTACAAAATATCAAATAAAGTTTATAAGTTTACTCACATTTTGTTTTTTGAAAAAATATCGGCAAACTACGCCAATTTTTACCTGTTAAGCCAACTGAATTTTAAAGAGGTGTAGTTTTAAAAATACCCAGTTAAAAATTTTCAGACCTGACCGACGAGCTAGTAGTAAAAAATATGAACAAAACTTGACCCACGTTTGAAAAAGGCTTGCCATCCGTGGCTCAGTGCAAATAATCACAAGATTGACAAAATCTGCACATGGCTTCGTCCGTCAATTTTATCTATTTTATCTTAAAATGCCACTAGGACTAGAATCCATGCTCAAAAACCTCTTAGTGGTCTTTATTTGTACAATTTTGGCTAAACAATCAAAAACACTTGATATTTAAAAAGTGGGATGTCTTTTTTGTCCTGTTTTACTATTTGAATATAAAAATCTAACTAAAATAGAAAAACTTAACTCGTCTACTTAACTGTTGACATACTGACAAGTAAAAATTACAAGAAATATAAGTCTAAAATAGAAAATATATACATCTAATATATTATTATTGCCAGAGATGTCTAATGAGGAGGTATAGAAAGCCAAACAGTAAGCTGAATCAACTAGGGCAAAAATAAAAAAAAATGCAACAGAAATCAAGCAAGATATTGATTGATTCCTGTTTTCCGTAAAATGTTTTGTTTGTGGAAGTTGCTTTCAACTCCCTTATTATTCTAACTGGGAATATTTCATCCACAAATCGAATTTTACTACTACACGGGCATGGAAAATCAAACAACGTGAAACAATTTTCGAATGCCGTTGAGCACGGTTTCATTTTGAGTCCGGAATTATTCCTTTGGAGAGTGTCTATTAAATTCGCACAACCTTTGAGCATTGTGTATTGATATGACCGTATAAATAAACCTTTACTCCATTGCCAGCCATGAAAGAACACAATAAGTTGATAATATCGCATGGCCATAACTTATAATGGTTATAGACAGATACAATAGGGAGTCTCTCCAAACCCGATAAAATTATTGATCAAAATAAAGATGTAAATAATAAACGACCAAGGATGGAACATTATTCAAATTATTTTTCAATATTACAAAGGCGCTTTGTTACTATAAACATTCTTCTAGCTCGCTAGTTTAATAAACTAAAATATACCTCATTATCGCTTCTTAGGGATATAGTTTGTGAACAATACGACTCTCATTAAAGGCAAAAAGAAAGTCTCTTTTCAGAAGATAGGTGAATGGAAACTCACTAGCGACAATTACTGACTGTAATTTTCCTACAGAACAATTCGCCGAATTGTTAGAAGTTGCCTTTTTAATCAAACTAAAATTAAAAAGGGACC
Organism: Sitophilus oryzae; assembly: GCF_002938485.1. Lineage (NCBI taxonomy): Eukaryota > Metazoa > Arthropoda > Insecta > Coleoptera > Curculionidae > Sitophilus > Sitophilus oryzae. Next base: position 7,686,963 of record NW_022146479.1, read on the forward strand.
ATTTAAAAAAAAATATTGATTACCCACAGATGTTCCGAAGCAATAAAGATGTAAGAATCTCTATATATCAAATAAATTGTGAATAAAGTCTAGTTTAAGACAACTGGGCATCTGTGTAATGGAAACTTCTTTATAAGTTTTATATCTTAGTTTCAAATATTCTTTGTAAAGATATGTTTTATAGGAGCATAACGATAAGTTAAAATTTACGTAATTTAAGAAATAATATATTTTGTTCTTGTTGGAATTTATCTATATCTACATAAATCTGATAAAAAGTCACAAATACATAATAATAAGATAATAAAAAATAGTTTAAAGATAAGAGTAGACAAACATTTATTTACTAATAAATATGTGTTTTTTCATAATTGGATGATGTATGATACAGATTTTATAAATTTCTATGTTTTGTTTCAAAATCAAATGTGTTTTCTACAGTCATCAATTTGTAAATGGGTACACTCAAAATAATAAAGAAATAATAGCATATAAAGCAATGTCAATATGTATTGATCGAAATGACCTGTAAAAATGCGGTTAGCAAAAATATCCCGTTAATTTTTGGTTTCCCAAATAAAATAAAAGTGTTCGTTAAAAATTACATTTTTAAATTGAACAAGCTAAACTATCAGTTTTAACCGACTGGATTTTTTAACGATAAAATAAGAGCTAATCTATATTGATATATCAAATGAATTGTTGGAAAGAGCGGCAATTACAAACTATGCTGATATGCATTGTTCCTGACGTAAAAGATTAATTTTTTTGAGCCACGTGATGCCATTTGCAAACTTTTTCAATTATTTACGCTGTAACTGGAACCATATAATTTGTCAAGGACTATCCTTAATATTTCTCCTTTTTTGAAAAAAAAAAATCCGCAAATTATAAAGTGGACCAGTTAAAGTCGGCGGCCATTGTCAGACTAAATATTTTTATTCAATTGAATTGAATGAATGACGTCGAAATAACAACGGACAGGCGAGGGAAGGCCGCGGCGAGAAGCAACCAGTTCTAAACCTTCAGCCCGACACAGATAAATAGCCATCATTCAACAAATACCATCTTTAATCACATGAAATTTCAGCCAAATGCCAACTAAACACATAATTTTTTACTTACTCGCTCTTCTACTTTAATGAATATTAAATACTGTAATGTAAACTACTATCAATGCCTTCCCTATTGATTGTTTAGGCAAGTTAAAGAAAATACCTTTTTAAACTGTTTTTAAATCTGGGACTACTCTAAAAATAAGAAGTGTTTTAACAAAAACAAAACCGGAATCAACAAAAGAAGAGAAAGAGTATATTTACCAGGTACCTTGTGAGTGTGGTTAGCCGTATATTGGATTGACAAAACGTCCTCTACATGTAGGACTTGACGAACATAAAAAATATACAAAAAGAGACGAAACAAAAAATCAGGTATTGCAGACCATCTGTGGCCCAATCACATAAAATGGTCGGAAGCTCGGGTTATCTACAAGAAACCTCTCTAGAAAAACATAATAGCTATAATAATATCCTTAGCCATACAAATATGGTAATTCCCACAATATGGCAATCAACGTATATAAAACGTACCATTGCGGGTATTCTCAGTGGACAACGTCATGCATTGTAAATTACGTTATGAACAACACTTTAACGGGTAAATGCTTTGCTCAGTAGTGTAAGATTAGTTCACACTTAATAACGATGAAAGTGATTCATCTGACTTAAACGTTATGTTAAAATATATAAAGAGAATGGAAGTCCGAAATTCTTTTAGTTTCAAAACTCATCATTCTCTACCACGTTCAAAGAAACATATTATGATAATATAATTCGTACAAATTTAAGAATTAATCTATTTTCTTCTTGTGGGTATGTATCTATATCTATATAAATCTAGAAGAAAAAAAACTATTAGTAACAAATATATAACAATAGGAAAATAAAAAAAAACAATTAACAGACAACAGTTGACAAATATTTATTTACGAATAACATTTTTTTTTCATAATTGGATGAGCCATGGTACACACTGTATTAATTCCTATGTTTTGTTTCAAAATTATATATAAAATGTGTTTTTTACAGTCATCAAATTGTAAACGGGTATACTCAAAATAAACAAGAAATAATAGCATATAAAGTAATATCAATATGTATCGATTGAAATGATCTGTAAAAATGCGGTTAGTAAAAATACCCTGTTAATTCTTGATTTCCCAAATAGAATAAAAATGTTCATGTTTTTACATCTTCCGTCCTTTGCTCAGTAGTACGAATTTAAATTCAACATTCATAGACACATACGACAATATAGGTCATATAATTAATTTCTACTTTAATTAAATACTATCTCAAATTTAACTTTAGTTCTGTTAAAAATTCAATCTTGTTTGAACTCCGAAATATAACACTGACCCATTTTAAATGCTTGTAAACCAACGTGAGCCAATAAAACTTAGATTACTAGACAAACAAAATGCGGATTATTAAACCTCTGGCAGTTATTGAAATGTAGGCCATAATTAAGCCAGATGCCCGCCAGTCTCAAATAAAATAAAACAAATTAAATTAATTAAATGAAACAATTCGTGATAGTTTTATTCACATGAAAGGTGGCGGCTTCGGCTTGGAAACCGAATCAACCGCAAGGAATTGATATAAAAAAGCATCGTTTAGCGATAAAACCGAGTTAGAACACAAGCCGCAAGTAGATTCGTCTTAAAAAATCTCCGAGGTTTGCTCTTCCTTATTGTTACCCTTTTTATTTTGTCCTTTAGCAGGACTTTATTGTGAAAGAATGAGTGTGTACGGCTGGATTTGTAAAGAAATTAAACTCTCTTTATCTGCTTTAATTAATTTTCTTTTTTAATCACATTAATTTTATTACAAGGAGTTGGGTTCACGAGATTTTATTTTCTTGTTTTGTCTTCTATTTAATTAAAGTAGTGAGCAACGATTAGATCCAAATCAGCTTCCATCGATAAACTATCAATATCGATTTAATTACACGTGTTATCTCTTAATATCCTTTAATAGATAAATGACATTATTACCTTGAATCAGTTAATTTCATTATCTACAGAGCAGTCTTTTGATAATACTATACACTGGAATTGCAATTTATTTAAAAACCATTTTCGTAGAAAGTACTTAGTTTTGCACACTACAAAATTCAAGATGTAACGTGGACTTTGAAAACTAGATATTATAACTTTGTAAAGATATGTTTAATAAAGGAAATATCAATTTTTTTCAAATATACTTAGAGGTAAAGAGACTGATATATAGCTGTTAAATTAGGCTTGATAGATATATTATATTAGATAAGATTCTACGATGATACTATCGGCTTCTTCCACTGCGACCTTTTTAGATCTACTGTAGACCCTTTTTAATGCTTTTCAGAAAATCTGACAATTTGGAGACTGAACCCTCCATATAGCTCCTTGTCAATCGCATATCATTGCTTGGTACATTGAACCGCATATTTGCTAGGCTGAGCGACATAACATTTATCCAGTCGTTTCTTCTATGGATTGAGAAAATCTGCACATGACTTCGTCAGTCAATCCAATCAGTCTTACATTCAACCGTTAGTAGAGACACTATGGCTTTGACTGCCTTTGCTTATCAGTCCTGTAAAATAATATCAATCATCGTTAAATAACATCAACATTAGCTAGTACATAAATTGAAACGATATTTAGAAAAGTAGAGGAGTAACTTTTGAAAATGGATGATTTTAAGAATGTAGTCTCAATGAGAGATTGAAAAAATAGGAATGGAAACACGTGTGTACCATAACTGTTTTTTAGGCAAACTTAATTATATTAATAACCATACAAATAGTAATAATATATAAATAAAATGGCATTGCTTAGCTTGGTGTGGAATATTAGCTTAAAGATATTTATTGAGATAAACTCTATTTAAAGTCATTTTAATTAATTATAGTTTAAAGTCCTTAATTTACTTACTTAGTGGCTGAGGTCGCCGAAAGAACTCTTTACCTGTGAATTTGTCTTAATAGAATCTTTGAGGTTTGCTTGTTTTTATTATCGTCCTTTTTATGTTGTCCCTTAACAGAACTTTATTGTGAACGAACACACTCGGTCTACGGCAGGATTTGTAAAGAAATTAAACTCGCTTTATCTGCTTTAATTAGTTTTCTTTTTAATCACATTAATTTTATTACAGGGAGTTTTGTGCGGAATATTCTTGTCTTTAGTTTAATTAAACTAGTAAGATGAGATAAGCTTTAAATAACTTTATAAAGATTGAAGCAGCAGTGATCTTACAAGACATAGAAAGAAGTCTAATCGCAATGGTGATATTATTTTCGAATTATACTTTTTATACTTTACTAATATTTATGTTTGAGTACCATCTTTGTAAATAGAGACTGGCTTCTTAAATAATAAAGTTAATTAAAAAGAAATTCTAACTAATTCAGTTGATTTGATAAATTGATATTTCGTCTCAAGTCGAATCCTTTAAAGTAAAAAACGGCAACCTCCGACTTTTTACCACGGAAAGTCGAAGAAATTTATTGGATTAACAGACAGGGACCATTTCACTTTACATTCGAAAAGAATTCAATATATACCATTTGCCTGACACATTTTCTATTTTCTTGACAATAAAACCCCCATGAGTGTACGCATGTTAAAAAGAAAACGGAGAAGAACACAGAGGCAATTTACATTGCTGCTAACCGTTTCTGAAAAATATAAATTTAACTTTTATTCATTAAGAATATTTCTTATAATACAAATAAATAAATTTAGTGTATATGGGTACGGTTTAAGCATTTTATTATAACTTTAGTAGTGAGAAATTGCAATATAATCACAAAACATATACCTAATAAAAAAACCGGGTGATATTTTTCATTATGCGGAACGCCTTTATTAAAATATCGAGGCTCTTTTATAAATAAGCTTTCAAAGGTAGTCGGTTTACTAGAATGGAGTCAAAATTCAATTCGTGACTATGTCGGTTTCAAACTCCTCGAGTGTCATCTTTATTGGGAATATCTGCTTAAATTGCATAAAAATGCGGTTCTCCAGCTAACTTTTCTTAGTCACGGATATTTCACCTTTGGATTATTTGGTATACCTTAATTCGAGGAATAGAACTAAGAATTTATCAGTAAAAAATAAAGATATATTTATTTTGATGGGAGTTGATAGTTTAAAGATAATAATGATTGATTCTGTTTTAAAATAATATGTAAAAGATAATAATGATTGATTCTATTTTAAAATAATATGTAAATTTCAAACAATGAAAATGAGTTTTAAAAAATTTAATATGTAACGTGTATGTGTGGAAAGGGGGAAAAGAGAGCAAGCCTGATATATTTCTAACCAACTTAACCACAAAATCGAAATACCAACAATGGACAAACGAGTCTCAATAATACGCAATTTGGCACAAATGCATCCCGTAGGCCTTTGGCTCGCAAAGGAATCAATTGCCCGTATCTTTCCAAGCATTCTTATTTCTAGTTGGTGCACACTTTCAACTTTTCCTCACATTTCAGTTGGTATTTGCAAGGTATACTAGAATAGAATATACAGAATCTGGAATTACACGTCTACTATAATTATGCACTTTTTGTTAGCGATATTTTGGTTATTTTTTGCCCGCAGATGGCTAAGAATTATTATAAATACATCGATCGAAAAATTTTAAATTATAAACAGGACGCATCCAAATTTAAAAGTGATAGATACTGAGGTCACGAACATAAAATATATGCAACCGTGGCTACAGCGGAAAATCACTCGCCTGCTTCAAACCGCTATGATTTGTTTTGGACAATATTTTATATAAAATAGTTATATCGCTTGTCACGATTCTCGGATAAAAATTAATGCGTGATATTTAGATAAATATTTAACAATTAAAAAAATACTGGGTAGAGGACCAAAAAGTTGCATATAACGTTGAGAATATAAATACAACAAAGGATTACATAGAGAAGAACTGTAAATTAAACTAAGAAATAAAGGACAAAATATAAGTTTTAGTCTGATAGTATCTAAAGGCAAAAAATTAAACTGCAGGAAAATATATATAATACCTACTACTAATATTATAGTTTGGGGTTGGAACCTTTGGTGTTATAACAGCAAAATAAAGACACTAATTCACCACAACACAGAAAAACACTAGACCCGCGTTTTACTATGTTAGTATCATCAACAGATGATTAAAATTAAAAAAAAACTCTGTTTAGTTTCTGTTTAGTTCTGTTATTCATCTGCTGATGATGCTAACATAGTTGTAGATTGTAGATTGTATGAGAGGGGGGAAGTTAATCACCGCGACCTTATAGATCTATTGTGTCAGAGAGATCTTGAGTTATAACTCATCATACAGTCTCAGGACTTTGCTAAAGCCAGTATCTGAGATGCATTTATAGAGGTTTGTTCTCCATCTCCGATATCAGATGTAGGTACCAAAATTTGTGGCATGAATAGTCGTCGCCTCGGTCCACTCAGTGATGAGGTGTTTCCCCATTTCCCCACAGAACGCGCATTTGCCGTTTTTCCTTATCTTCATCCTACTGAGGTGTTCATTGAGGCGATAGTATCCTGTTAAAAACCCCGTCACTTAACACAAGAAATGCTAAAATGGTTATAAAAAGTCTGGTGATAAAAGTAAAGTGTTTTAGTGTACTGTAATGAACTGGTGTTTTTATTTTGCTATTTTATCTACTACTAAATTTGAATATTAATTTTGGATTGATTATAAATTATAATAGGTATAAGCATAAATTAATTTAGGTATAAGGTAAAATAAGTTTTGTAATCTATTGGAGAAAGTTAAATGAAGACACCACAGGTGGTAAAGTGAGGTTTCTATCAGAAAGGTGTATTTAGAGAAAAGCGCATAATAATATAGATTTGGCTTATACGCCCCAACAAGCGTATAACAAATTTTCTCGTATACATGCTTAGTAATTCACGCAGTATGAATACGAATGTGTTGGGCTTATATAAAACAAAACGCGTTTAGAATTGCTGCACTAGTAAATTTGAACAGCGTATCAGGAATTACGGTTATTTTATAGCTTTGCACTTCGTGGCAAATGAAATTTGCCTACTCATGCAGCTGTGGCATGACAAAATTAAGCACACCATTTTTAACAAGGCCGCTGAAACACACGATAGTGTTTCTGATAAATATGACGTATATCTGGCGAAATCTCGTTTTGATTTGCTTTTTCATCTCTGGCGATTCGATAGCGCTTGTGGTCGACGCTCCAAAAACAAATCTCGCTAATTTGTCATATTTAATGTCGATAGAGACAATTTCAAAATTCGAAGCCGAAAAATTTTACAAAAGGACAGAAATTATTTAGGGCCTGCGTGTAAATTTTCAATGTTAATTATAACCTTTAGAAACTTGATACATGGGTAATCATTTAATTTATAACTATAAAAATTCAAATTATATGTTGCAAATTGTATCTACCTCTTATACAGTCTGTTGCATCACCTACCTAATTTAAATTTTAAAATTGTTTGAATGTAAATTTTAAAAATAATTAATAAGTTTTCCCTATTTTATTAGTTATTTGAAACATTTTAAAGATTTTTTCATGCGAATTACATGGGATTTTCTATGACAACACACGGTATATGTTAATAGCAATAAAAAATAAATCTGGATTAGTTTTTAATTGTGTTTTTAATCTTTTCAAACAGAAATATATACTTCCAAAAATTCTGGAAGAACGCCATATGAATATACCATATATTCGCTGCATAATTTTCGCTGTAGATTTCTTGGCTTCTTATTGGAAAATTTACAGTTCCTGTTTTATTTTGAAATGAAATTTTATTCGCTCAGAAGAATTTATACTTAGATTGTAACGGTCTTATTTTAGTAGCAATATGCTGCTGAAAGCAAGTTTCAATTCGAAAATCGGCGCTATTTCCTTTATTGATCATTATTTTATTTGCAAGTGCCTTTACCAGAAAGTTATCGTTAGTAAAAGCTTCCTCGGGACTGTAACTAGTGGACAGTATTTTATGCTCGGGGCCGCACATTCTAAGGTGGGACAGAAAACTTTTTTTTGCTCAAAACTTTGACTCTGTGCTTTATTATATATATCTCTCGTGAAATGTTCTGAAAAATTCCCAGTTTCCGGAGTTATTTACGTGGTTACGGCAGCAAAGTTTTGATTAACCCCAAAATAGTTTATTGAGTTTCGATATGGTAGATAAGTTCGGAAGCATGGATAGCTGATATGCGAAATTATTTCTGCTGAAACGTTAAAAATTTTCATAATAGTTTATTATTAGTATGATAATTATCCACAATATTATACCCTAACATATAATTATTACTCATATACAATATTAAAATGACTGATAAGATGAAACTCTCGCCAATATATAGGTACAAAGAGGCCAAAGCAAGAGTAATGATATGAACACTTATAACGGACATTATAAGGAAACTGCAGGCCGCACAACGCCCAATGGAACGAAATATACTGAGAATTACCATGAAAGACCGTAAAGAATAGAGTGGATACGACAAAAAACCGAGTTAATAGCTGTCATCCGCAGAATCAAATCTCTCAAATGGCAATGGACAGGACACCTGGCAAAAAGGATGGACAACAGATGGACCGCAAAAATGACAGCATGGTACTCACGAGGAATTAAGAGAACTAGAGGAAGACCAAAGCTGAGATGGAACCATGATATTAAGAAAATAGCAGGGTTTAACTTGGACCCGCATAGCGAACAATAGACAACCAGTGGGCCCAACTACAAAGCGATTCTCTAAATATGTGAGGGAGTCTACACCATAATTAATTGGAAATGGTTGAATTATGCTGAAAATTATGATGATGATGATATAATATTCCTCTTATGAGTGAAGTCTATTGTCGTATCTTGTTTCAACCATATTGTTTTCAGAATTGACAATGATTATAATGGTTGTTTTCAAAATTCGTAATGATAAGACATAATATAAATGATATAGACAACTTATAAATGAAGACATAATAATACAAAATTCTAAAACAAAATTTGCCAAGAAATATTTTCACGGAAAATATTTTGTTATCCTTTCACATAGACGGAATATTTTCAATGCAAAATTTTGGAAATTTAAATCACAAACAATACGAAAGGCGTATAAATATTTCGCATAGTTATCATTAAAATTATATTAAAAACATGTTACTCAGTCTTCGGATAACTGAGCAACTCCCCTTGCTTTGATACACTTCAACGTTTACTTTTGCATGCCTCAAGAAATTCTTAAAATTATCCATCCAAACATCCTTCGTTCTAATAATTCTCTACTTCAGTCTTTCAAAATCGATACTACATTTGAATAAAATGGTTCTCTTTTTACACAATATTTCCACAAATCAGTTTTAAAAATAGTACCTAATTAACAGTACCTAATTAACTAACTCACAGTATGAGAATATGAAAAACAAATTATTAACAATAACATTATTGTGATTGAGATTTTATATATATTTAGATTAGTATAAGTTTAATTTTGTTGAACTGTAAAACGTTATAAAACCATTCCATTCTTTTCTAGGTTATAGAATGCGAGCAAGAGTCAACGGAAGTTATTGTAATGGAAAATGGAACCTTTAAATAGACACTATTTCCTTAGGCTTCAAGATATGACAGCAACGCAAGCGTTTTTTCTTTTTTGCACTCTATTGCAGCCCATCCTCACTGAAGGTAAAGCTCATAAATGTTTCCTTTACATATAGAATCGGATTTCGATAAAAAATGGGGTGAAATCCCGGCACCATATTGAAAATATTACCTCTTAACCAAAAACTATGATTTGTCGTTTTTATTCATGGGACAATTTACTTTTTACTTTTCTATTATTTATCCTAGATCAAAAAAATCCCACTTGGTAGGCAGATTTTTGTTATAAGTCTTTTTGCAATATATCGAGGTTTTAGATATTAATATTTTTTGGTAAAAACTTTCCTTCATATTTTTATTCAATTTTTAGAAGTATCACAGAAAAAATATTTTAAATTAATTTTACGTTTTTTTAAACTTAAATATGTTTTTTCTTTAAATAATTGTTAAATAATGTTAATAGATTTTGGGCGGATTCGTTCTAGATATAAAAAAACACACTAAGGAAGTATTCTTGAATAGTTGTATTTGTTCAATTAATAAAATAGGAATTTCCTTATTGAAATTGATTAATTCAATTTATTACAATATTTTTAAACAGTTCAATAAAATTGATTTATTTCGGAAATATTTTAAAATCTTTGATAATATTTTTATTCAAAATATTATAAGCAAGATGTATAGTATACACCGCATAAACCTGACATTAGCATTTTTCACGGAAATTCAATATCAATTTGTCGCTTTATTGAAATCGCAGAGAATTCTTCAAAACCCGATTGTTACATATACCTTTTATACTTCGCAACATGTAAAACAAAAATATTTTTTTAAAAAACAGATGTTTTTATATTTATATATAATTTAATATAAATAGTATTGGGTTTGTTTCAAACCAAACCAAACCAAATCAATAAATTTCCACTGTTAATCAAAGGATGTTCTAAACCGCTTAGCTTAGCTTCTTAAATACTTGACATAATATATAGATAAAGTTTTACAAGTTGCTTTAACCTCCCTCTAATAGTGGATTAAGTACATTAATTTATTTCAAAATAATTTGACAAGCTACAGATAAACTAGGATATTATGTAAGTTAAATTCCCTTCCAGTTTCTGTAGATATTTAGTTTCTTACAATCATTATACCTGCTTGCCGGTGCCCCATTAAGAACATACAGGAAAATCAATAAGCCCAATATACAGTAGGATCAAATATTTTACATCTATATTTCCTATATTATTCTACGTCTTTTAATTAGTTAAGTAACAGTATTTTTTAAATCGGTGACATGACGAAAATCGCCAATTTTCATGACTATATGTATGGAAAAAAGTCGAAAAAATTATCAATTTTTGGTTAATTTTTACATTTTCAAATGCCTTAGAAAATAAGAAGCCGTAACCATAAAATTATAAAAACTTCAGAAGTTGTAGGAAATTTTATGTAGATTCAGAATATGTACACTTTTCAAAGCTTAGATATCTTGGTTTTGTGAGAAAATTAATTTTTTGGGTGCTTGTTTTTGAGCTATTTTTGAAGATGGATAAAACATCTCGTACATCCATTACTATTATCGTAACACTATATTTTCTTATTATACGCGTTTTAATTAGCAATTAGCAAATAACAGTATTTTTAACAAAATCGGTGACATGACGAAAATCGCCAATTTTCAAGATACATACTATATATAGATATGGAAAAAAGTCGAAAAAATATCCAATTTTTGGCTATTTTCTACACATTTTCAATGGCCTTAGAAAAACAGTAAATGAATTCATAAAATTATCAAAATTTCAGCACTTGTAGAAATGCTGAAAGTTGTGGTGTTCTACGGTAATTTTTTATGCAATGTATGCATTCTTTAAAAGAAGCCGGCTCAAAGTTATAAAACAAAAGATTTTATAGAGTCGATTTTGGGGAGGAAAAATCAAGTTATGGATTTTTCCAGCTCAGTGTCAAAACCTTAATCCGATTGAAAACTTGTGGATAGAATTAGAGCGATCCGTCGACGACGAAGTTCGATCAACAGCAAATAACAATTGATGAATATTTTGCAAGAATTCAGAAATCAAACGACATATACAATAGTTTATTCGAGATATTAGAGAGCACTCTTGCATAGCTTTGACAGAAATATACAGGGTGTCCCGAATGAAATTTGGAAATGTTTTGTGCTAGAGGCTCAAAAGAAACTGTTCTATGCTTTAAAAAAAATATAATTAATTTAAAAAATAATAAGTTTCCCAGATTTATCATTTCAATCAAACAAGTATCTAGTCACACACTAGTTATTTAGAAAATATCGAAATAATAATGAAAATTCTACACCCTGTACTTCCGAAAGGAAGTATTTTGGGACATACATTTATACGAACATTTTTAATTATTTTTATATGCAGAATATGCTGCCAACGTTTCTCAAATACAATTCGCCTTTAATATAGATATACTACAATCAACAATACCATCCTAAACAGCATTTCATTATAATCCCTATGTCCACAGTCTATAATAAAACACCGAATATCAGCTTTAACTAAACTATGTTGCACAGAGTTGGTGTAAGTTATGTCAATATGACTTAATAAATTCATAGAGCTAACTTATTACGTCGAACATATTGACATTGTTTAAGCAATATGTCAGTAAACTATTTACCCTGAAAATATGTTGATATCATATAAGTTAACTTTTGATTTAAAAAATATATTCTTACTATCTCAAGAGTATAAAATAATTAAGACTAATTTAACGTATTAAATACCTAGAATAAAACTGTATACCGGGTGGTGCAGCGTTGTTGGAAACAGGAAATCCCATGCAAATCTTAAGCTATCCAAATATTGGATTTCCTGTTGATTTTACAGCCAAGTCGTAATTAGGGTTTTTAAAGGTCTGCATAGGCTGATTTCAATACGCATGTCAAATTTGAACAATTTTAAACAAGCCAATATTACCTGTTTTTCCTGTATTTATGTTGTTACCTTGAAAAACGTATTTACGACTTGGCTGTAAAATCAAAAGTAGAGCCAATATTTGGTCAGTTCAAAATTTGCATGGGACTTCCAATATCTCCAACGGCGATGTACCACCCTGTATAAAAATATATATAAATAGTATCAGTATAGAATATGCGAAATTAAAATTTTTCTTTGGCGATGTGCTAATTAAAATTTTAATTAAGTACGGGAATTTATTCTATAATAAAATATTGGCAGCTATTGACATATTTTCGTAGGACCATAGTAAATTCCTCGAATATTATCGTGTATCTCGCAGAGCAATTTTACTTGGGCTATTTTAAAAAATGTGTAGCTGTGGCGGCTATACTAAACTCCGGACACTAATTAAACTAACAAAGTTATAAGCGGAACGAGCCTGTTAATTATGTTAAAATTCTTTCGCGTATTAAATAGACCGATTAAGTGTAGAGCTTTAAAGAGATTAATACACTACATATTTTTTCTAGATAAATAGATAACATGTAACTGGTAGATTGTACATTGTATGGGACGGAAAAAGATAATCACCTCAGAGGTGTTCATTGAGGAGACAGTGTCCTGCTAAAAACTCCGTGACAATCCGAAAATTTTTCTTACTTAAATCAAGGAAAATCTTTAGTATTTCTCGGTCGTCAGCTCTGGAGGATTTCCATTAGGGGTTACAGATGGAGTCTTCCAGGTTCTTCAGTTCTGCTTTTAATTCGTTTCACTTGAGAACAGAATGGTTCGGGTCCAGTTAGTGGAGTTTTCTCTCCCTCTCTTGCTAGATCGTTTGTTTTTTCACTACCTTCTATCACTTGATGGGCTGGCACCCAGAGTAGGAGGACATTATTCTTTGCCTAATTTGTTTAGCTTCTAAGCATTCTTTGACCAACTTGGAATCGATGGTTACTGAGTTGATAGCTCTTAAGGCTGCTTTAATCGGATAAGACGGCTATTTCCTTGTTTCTCAGAGTTCCTATCTAAGATAATTTGTACGCATCTTTCAATAGCGTATGTTTCTGCCTGAAGGATGCTGGGGTAGGTGCCTATTGTTTCGGAGTATTTCGTTTTTAGTTCAGATCTCTGTTCCTGCTTTGTTTTTGGAAGCATCAGTTTATCATGTTATGGTATGGTCTTTTAACTGCTAAGCAAACGTTTTCAGGAGCAACTTCTCTTCCAAATCCTTTTATTACTCAATACTACAGTGAGGTATTTTTTGTACGTTGCTAAGTTGTACGTTCTTGGTATGTCATCCACTGGGAGTTGGGGTAGTGGAATTTTCGTTTTGAGTTTTTTATATATTTTAAAACAGCCCTCTGTAAATAAATAAATAATATATTAAAATTGTCACGTCATACTCTGGAACTTCAAAAATATTCGAAATATCCAATCCGGCAGTCAAAGATAAAAAGAATTTAATAATTTAATATATTTCCGTTACATTTGATTTCAAACTGCAATTAAAATAATATTAAAGTCATTTAGATAAAATAAATTGGAAAAAGTATTCGATTTTAGTTGATCAACTGCGTTCATATTTAAAGCGATCATAATAAAACATAAAACAGAAGTAGCGTGTATAATCCGATTATTAGTACATTAATTAACATTTCTACATTTTATTACATCACATCTGGACATATTGCTAATAAAATAATAAATATACACTCACCGGTACGAAAAACGAGCACCTTAAAATTTTGATGTATTTTAATGTTTTATATGTACATTGCGTTCTAGCTGACCAATTTTGATGATCATTTCAGCAATTTGTAGCTAAATTATTTGACTTTTTGGTATCTCTTTATAACCAAAAGCTCCCATGTCAATTTTATACGGGTAATGTCAAAATTACTAAAAAAAAATGTTAGTGTCTTCTTCAAAAACGAATATCCCCAACAGAAATGTTATTGGAATGAACCAAAAAACAAACTATCGAGAAAGGATGCACCTAATTGATAGAATGATTTTTAAATTTCTTGCTCTTTAACATATTCCACAGGATGTTTCAAACTTTCACCAAAATACCGATATATTGTTTTCCCTCGTACACTTGACAGATGTAAACTTTCATTTCTAATTTAGAAAGAGTAAAGTCATACAAAACTCACATGATTTAGATACATATTGCTTAAAACATCATCAAAATTGGTCAGCTAGAAAAATTATATTAAACTTTAAAAAATATCAACATTTTAAGGGTTTTCGTGCCGGTATATGTTGTTTTTGTATAAAATTTATTGGGAATTTTAATCCGATGTTAAAATTACTTCTATAAATAAAACCTATTTTATCAAACTGAAATACTAAATAAGATATGCGTTAAGACTGTTACAAGCCTGATTTAAGATGATTTTCTAAATACGGTAATTTGGAGCTTATCTTTAAGCAAACATATCTACTTTGTACAAGATTTCCAAGCTTGAGACATGTTGTGTTTAGACTAATTATAACTGTTGCAGTTTCTGTAGCTCTATGATTACAATCTCTCCATTTTGACAATTAATTTATCAAATTCTACCCTGGTTACATATGCTATTGCCAGATATATATGTAGGGTTTCTATTATCTATTTTTATTATAAAGAAAGTTAATTACATATATAGAGTTGTTTTAATAGTCTATCGGTAAATAATGTTTATTAACAAATACGAAAATTATATTTATTCTTACAGTTTATGTACATTTTCATAACTGACACAATTATGATGTGCACATTCTATCTATATATGAATTAGAAAAAACTACTAAAATTGTTTTCCTCATAACAACACATAAACCTCAACCAAACAAAATATTCTTTTATGAGGCTACTTTATTGCAACATGTATATTCCAAATCTGCCTATTGTTCTTTAGTTTATTGGAATTTTGAACATAAAAGCAAATATACATTATTTAAAATTTCCTATCAGACATTTAAATTTGCTACATTGCATTAAAATTGTCATACGTTGCATATTGTTATACTTTTTTATGTACTATATTAAAATATTATATATATATATATATATATATATATATATATATATATATATATATATATATATATATATATATATATATATATATATATATATATATATATATATATATATATATATATATATAAAAAAATCATTTATCATGTAAAATATGTAAAAAATATATTTGACATATATTTAAGCCTTATTTTGTTTTGATGTAGAACACTTAATATTTTTTTACCCTAAAAGACATTCCTTGAAGAAATATAGCAAGTAAGTCTTGGGGTTATTGCTTCAAATGCAGAACAAAGAACTATAAAATTGAATAAGACCCAGCTGTTACCATAGGCTTTAACTATCGAAAACCTGTTTGCAGTTCGCAAACTTTTAGTAATTTCCAGTTTAAAATTCTGCGTTTAGAAAATCTACAATTCAATAACTTACTAAAAAGGTCATTTTAAATCTTTTTCATATAATAGTATGGTTTATTTGTGAAAAAAATACTTTTCCACAAATTATTCTAGTACCATCTATTTTTTTATTTTTTTTCAAAACGAAATTGTTAATAAAATATCAAGTATAGCGTGCTGTTAAGTTAATTATACATGTGTAATTTCTAAAGTTTATTTTTATATCCTTACTGGACGTATCTATATACATTCAAACTCATACTCATATCTGTACATCTCATATACTCTTATAATTATATTTCCTTTGCAAACGAAAATGAAGGATAAATTCCTCCTTTTAAGCAGAATTTTTTAATATTTTACTTAATGCTTTAAATACATAAAAGTTATCAAAGTGACCGTGCGTTAGAATATATCATGAAGTCCTGTTTGAATAGCTGTATAAAAAATTAAATATTTGGATGAAAAATGTTATATTCAACGTTTAAATTTTTAATTCACAAATCCACTACAAAATGATATGCTATATGTACATACATACATTTTATGTAACTTTTAATACATCTTTTTGAAGTAAAATGGTATTTTGTATCACCATTCGTATGAGTTTAGGATCTTAAAATACTCAAAAAATTATTAAAAAAATTAGAACGAAAATAGAGACGTATAAACTCTAAAAAAAACTTAAAAGTGCAAATGATTATTTCAAAAAATGCAATGAAAATTGTATCATAAAAACTTTAATGTTATACTTGTAAAAGTTTATTAGCAGTAAATAACTTTGTAGTTTAATACGTTTTAGTTACTACAACCTTACAATGTATTTATAAATACTCTACGGCTAAAAAACGCGTCCCAGTAACCTTAAAATAATAATTACATGGTGGACGAAAACAATATAATTACCAGCGCTTTCAGATGGAGCGGACCGTCCGCGACTTCGAGCAAGTACCATGAATTTATATGAACAATTTCACATGGAACGCGTATCCTCCGTCCGTATGTTGTTCATATAAACTCATGGTACCTGCTCGAAGTCGCGGGCGGTCCGCTCCATCTGAAAGCGCTGTAAAGCGTATGTGCATATTCATACTTAAATTTATAATAATAAAGTTATTTAAAAAAAAGTTTTAAAAAAAATTAATTTACGAATTATTAATTGACATACAGTTTGCTTAAAAATTATTATAAAAATAGGGATAAAAATAAAAAAAAAATATAATATTTTAAATTTGATGAAAAAAAAATTCGCATTTTTTTGCATTACTACTACACTTAAGGACTACTACACTTAAGGATTCTAACATACACAACATATTGCTAAAATAATAAACAATAATAAATTCGAATAAATAAAAAATATCGAGGAAAACAGGAAGACTATTTCAGAGTCACTTAACTTGTTAAAAATTAATTTTTAAGCGTTAATACTTTTTTTTAATGAAGCCTGTATTCTGTCTAATTTGCCTTATTTGAAAGTTTTTTGGCAGCACTTTATAACAAGTAAAAAACTACGTAGTCCGGAAAGTTTTCTGCATCTACACATACAGTTTTGCTGTAATTTCTGAACCGTTGCTTGTTCCCTAGAAAAGTTTCATAATAAAACCAATATAATTAACATTTTCTGAACTTAACGGCCATCAGTTTTATTATAAATGGGTTTTAATAATGAAGTGAAAAGTTAAAATAACTTTTTGAACCTTCGCTTAAATGCTTCCAAACTCAAAGAGCTTTTAATTATTTTGTTTTCGGTCTGTTGTAAATCTATTTATTGTGTACTTCAAACTATAAAATTAACTGCTTCTTTCAGAACTTCCTTATCAAATTACCACTTGCTTACCACTTTCTCAACAAATTATTTACTTACAACTAGCTCGCTTTTCTAAACTATACACAAATAATATTAAAAATATTAATGAAAAATAAAATAAATTTAAATAAAATTGAAAAAAAAAAGTAAAATTAAATATTTATTTTCAATCTACACTTTGTACCTTTGTGAATATCGCTGCGTCTAAAATCCACAGACACACACCTCTAATTTGCCAGATCCATTGAATTCGGCCTTCTTACCAAATTGCCATTTACTAACTAGCTTTTTGACCGTACAGGGTGTCCAATTTTCATGTGTTTTGCAAGTTTTCTCGTTTATGAGTACAGCTAGAATGATGCGGTTTTTACATAATGCTACTTTTTTATGAAACTAAAGATGCTATACACAGGTTTTACCTAGCCTTCTTTATTTCTGTAATACACTCTATGACAGCTGCCAGCAAAAAACTAGTTACGCCACTGGTTAAGTAAAATTCTTTATGGGGCTCAGTTTTCACCCTTTTAATAAGGTCTAAGAAATGCAAGATAGAAAAAATGAAGTCGAAAATGCAATATTTTCAAATGCGCCCTGTATTTTAGAAATGAAGGGGGCTAAGACAAATCGTCCCATTGCTGCCAAAAGTCACTAACTTACTTTTTATTACTTCCGAGAAAAATGCGTCTAAAGATGAATTCCATTGCATAAAGATGTTATAGTTAGTAACTATTCGGTATTAAAATAAAACATAAATAGCCAGAAATCGTAGTTAATGACATTTGCAATCGATTCTCCGATTCAAAACATAGTTAGTGATTGAATTTGGTTGTTCGGAAAAATGTTAGTTAGTGACTTTTGGCAGCAATAGGACGAAATATGTTTTTAGCATCTTAGAACAATAAAACAATAGCACAGTGATGTGAAAACAGCGGTCTCATTAACGAGAAACACCATAACACATACGAAAATGGGATATCATCTACATTCTAATATATTAAAACATTTTTTCATTTCGATATTTTAATAAGCAGTCTTTTTCAATTCCTCTACTTTGTACCATTTGATGATATTTATACAATTAATATTTCTAAGAAAAATTAAATTTATTTTTCCCTTTCAAAAGGAAACTCAAGGAAACTCACAAGGGTCTTGAGCAGGAACTGCTTAATATGTAAGGATATCATCTTCCTTTAGAAATACAAGCACTGTTTTTTTATGAGAAGTGGTTTTTTAGATATTTTTCCTAATATTCTTGTTGCCTTAATTGCTCTCCGATATATTTTATGATCAACCCTATTAAAATGATAAACTTGGTATAATGATCAATTAATTACACGTAATATTACTTTATTGATTAATTAACATTTTAAATGTTGTGTTTCTCTTGGCCAGCAATGAATACGAAAGTATTATTGTAGCTTCTGAGCAAGCAAAAAGGTTCACAATCAACACGATAAAAATCCAGTAAATATGACAATTTTTTTAAATGTATAATTGATTTACAGAGTTAAAATTTAAATTTTAATTAAGTTTGACTTTATTCAGAATAAAGACATCGAGATTTTTAGTTCATGACTGGGTTTCTTGACGTAAAACTGAACAAACTGAAAAAAAATGAAGTTGAAAGTTCAATAGACTCGTTGGGGACGTGGCATGGGCCCATAAATCTCAACCGAACACAATGTTTAAAATAAAATAGCTTAACAAACATCGAGTTGTATATTCGGCTAGTAGACTGATTCAATGCTCAATATTGTTAACTGTGCGTTAGTGGCATATGTGAGGGTCTCGGGCAATATTTCAATGTCGCTGTAGCCGAATCAACAAATTAGTATTGTAGTTACGGCGACATCGCTAATCTGGGATTAACCAGAGCTTTAGCATAAACTACAGCTATGGAAACCGTCTCAAACTACCCAGCGATTATTAAACCAGTGGCCATATCATTTACCGTCTTGCGTAATGCCTTATAAATGATCCTCTTCCCGCCAAAGCGACCTACATTTGCTTTACTCTAGCTTTCGAATAAATCTTTTTTCTCACAAAAATATATAATTTCTGATTCTGGACCTTTATTATTTAATTAGTAAACTAAAACCTGCATAACAGAGTGAACCAATTCGTTTTAAAATTATTCATATAAAATTAACAAACCATATTATAGTAAAGTATATAGAGAAAGTAAGGAATTATAATAATTATGTGTGTGAGTAACCCTGTATTTAAACAAAATCCTCAAGGCCTGGACTGTGAAGTTTTACCTAAAGAAAAGACTGTCTGTGTGTGATATACTATAGGTTTGCACTTAAACAAAATTCCCAAGTTTTTTATTCTAAGATCTACAAATGCCCGACGCACTATTGCCGGACCTTGTATATATCGCTGGTCATTATTAAATAAATCTAAACTATTAATATCCACTAAAGCTACTGCTTAAATTGATTTGCAGAGTTAAACTTCAACTATAGTTTTTAATGAAGATGAGATATTTAACTAATAAATAAAAGATAAATCTAATATTCCATGTATTTAGATAATTTCGATGGATATGTAGTCATGTAACTATTTATCAAATAGAAGATCTAAAATTTGTCATTTCTCCCGTAGATACTAAATTATCTCGAATACAGATATCAAATCGCTGTCTCTATATTCCTGTATATCTTGAAATTTATGTAACTAATTTTATTGAAATGTTCGTCATTTATTTCCCGGTATATTGCAACATTCTTTGACAACCGCTCCATGGCATTTTACATTTTACGTAAATCAAAATTTGAAATATCCCTATTTTTTCTCAATATAGAAATTTCTCAGTTATTCCTGAGGCTGGGTGCTGCTAAATTATTAACATTTTTTAAATAACTCACAGTCCTTTTTCACCTTCTTCCGTTGTTAATTTAATATAGTTTGCATTTTACGGCTAGGAAATAAATTACACCGGAATTATAAACCATTAAAATAAACAAATTAGTCCAAATTATTGACATAATATTGTATTTTGTTTTAGTATTATTAATAATTAATGCTTCTAATGCGGTTTAATGTAAATTACGCTATTGAAAATATGTTCAACATGATTTGTCGATACAACAGATTATAGAAATTACAGAAATATAATGGGAAGTACTCATTTATATTTTGTTTAGTTTAATCTTATTTAAATTAATTACACATAAACTAAATAATATTATTTTATTTTAAGTATTTTCGTTCATCAAATTCTACTTGTTTTTGCTTTAGTAAATGTATAAATCGGTTTTTAAGCTCTTGTTAAAATTAGTTTTATTTAAAACACATGTGCCTACCTATATTTGTATTTTTTACTAACACTGAAAATATTTATACAGGGTGTCCCAGGCTGAGGGTGCATTAGAAGTTTGTAGAGAACTACAATAGTATTCAAAAACTCTCTAACTAACATTAATCGTCTTTGACTGCCTGTCAAAGAAATGGTAAGAAAAAAATGCCTGTCCAAGAAATTAGTATAGCCTAAACATCAAATTTAGTGATTACCACAGCCACTGTGACAAAGAGTGAAGACAAGTGTCTATCTATTTCATAAATTACATTGTATAATGGAAAAATTGGGCTAGCCGAAAAAAGCCTTTATTTACTATCGATAGTTGTGCCTCGGTGGTACGAAAGTACTACCATTGCACGCAGGCCGCTATCTTGCGATGCGGGACTTAATATCTTACCGCTACTTTACAAGTCGTGTTTATATACTCTGCGCTATGCTCGACATGTTGTGGAAACGACCCAAGCTCACCTGATGATGGGGTAGGGCCCCGAAACCGGTAGTGAGAGCAGGTTGATCCACATTATGTCGAACACAGCGTGGAATTAATTTCTGTATTAGCAGTTCAAGGCAAGAAACTCTTATATAATTTTATTAAATTATATTGTTATAGAATTACAGCTGTTATAGAATTGAGCGATAAAATTTGTTGTAGTGCTTGGACCACATTATGCAGTGACCAAGAATCTCTGAATTCTGAACTATATAATATTAAAACCCATTTACTCTACAAAATCCCTCGAAAATATATCCAATTGCAAATCTGACTCATTGATGCGTCAACCTCACGAGGATGCTCTCTCTCTCTTGACGATTCCATATGAAGGGTCCAGAGGAAAAAACATGACAATCGCCATTTTACTATTTTTACAGGAGAGCACAGTAGTTATCAGGTTCTTTCCGTACAATCCATATTTTTACTAGGCATATATCATCGGATTTAACAACTTAGTGCCCTGCAGAGTTTTTTTACATTTTGTAGGTACAAGTCAAACCTACTATAATGTTGTAAAATCTTGGATCATCAAAACAAGAAAAAGAGTGCATCTACCAGGTAATTTGTAAGTGCGGTGAGTCGTATATTGTAGAGACAAAACGTCATATATATATACGACTTGACGAACATAAAATAACATACGCAAAGAGGTAAAACAGTGAAGTCCGACATTCCAGATCATGTGTGGTCCAAGCACAACAACATAAAATGGTCGGAAGCCCGAGTTGTCCACAAAGAACTCCATTGGAAAAACCGAAAATTTGAAGAAGCCCTATTCACACTTAGCAATAATAAAATCTTTACGCGCCAAGAAAAAATATTGCATTAGTCTAAATTTATTATTTATGTTATTCCGCTCTTTCACGTATAATGTGCCCTCTGCTTTTCATACGGAAAGAGTTAGATTAAAATAGTCCCACTGTACCTAACAACCCATGCATGCCTTGACGCATATTCTTTTTTATAATAATATCGGCTTTCGCAGACTAATCATCCATATCCATAAAATAGTTGGCTCACACTAATAAGACCTCATTTCGGCCCTAGGACGACCTTGGTCTATTCAGCTATCGACTTACGTGTTGACAAGTTGATTAGGCAGGTTATTGAACTCCATGTCGCCTCTAGAATGTCGTTTTTTCAAAGATGGGTCCCATATAAACGCGGCCAGAAGTATTTTCAATACTAAAATGATTTTTTGCTCAAATTTTGAGGACCACTGGATGTTTTCGGTGTTTACTTTCTTGTAAATTTAATCTACTACCTATGTTGCCATATTATCAAGAAATTATGTTTTTTAACTAAAAACTAAAAAAAATTCCAAAAAAAAAAAATCCGAATTTTCAAAAAAAAATTTTCGCAAAAAAACCTCATAGGCGTGTTTCTGGGGTTGAACTATACTACCAGTTAAAATACTTGCACTTATTTCTGGGACACCTTGTATAAGCTCGGTAGTTTTAGGATTTATATTAGTTCACACTTGATAACGGTCAGTGATACTTGAGACCGAAACGTTGTGTAAGCAAAATAAATAAATACAATGGAAGTCCGAAATTATTTTACATTATTTTTTTGTTGTCGTTGTCGATTTTGCTCATAATAGACTAATAGTTGTTATGCGATTCATTGATAAAGATCTAACGGTTAACGATCCAGATTCCGTTGTGTAGCAAAGACCGCGATGCGCCTTTAAAAATATAAAAATATCACTAAACTAGCGCGAAATTTACAAATTTAATCAAATAGCGCGCCGGCTAAATGTAACCCATCTCCTACTAACCAAATTAAAATTCTCCACTTTGCACTAAAAGCAACTTTACATTGCAGCCAACCTTTCTTTATTCTAGATCTAGCTTAACTCCCCCGGGATAAAATGTTTAAAGTTTATAAAAGCATATTCTGTTTCCCATTTCATTCTTTAAATATTCTTTGTGTTTTCAAAAGTGCTCGGCTGGGGCGACCCAATTTTTAAAGGGGGTACAACATTATTTTTATATCCAACCGTTTATTTCTTGGTTTGCTACTCTTCGAATCGATTTCCATTTCATTAAACAATTACCGTAAAAATGACGCCGTTCACTGGAAAAAGAGGACTTTAATCTGATTACTGTTATGTCCTATTTACACCTCCCATTAAAAATACTTATGCTCAGTTTTACCCCAAAAAAATCAGTTTTGAACTTAAGAATACTCAAACTTGAAGGTAAAGTTTTATTATTTAATTCAGACATAATAAATTTCCTTTTTACAATTTGTATTCTATTTGAGAGAAAAGAAGATCTACTTCGTTACGAAATAAAAATGAAATTGTATATTCAAGTCGTTGATTTATAATTTTAATTAATGTTTTAAATTTGTAAACTTTAAAAAACACTATCCTGAATAAAGAATGATTGCATGGATCCTCTCAACGCTTGTGTTATTATTTACTACCACCGTATGATCGAAAAAAAATGGCAATCAAAGATAATTTTTTCTAGATGTAAAAAGAAGTCAAAAAATCACACACAAATCTGTTGCAAAAAAATATTATTTCTCCAATTTTAAACTACACCATTTTAAATATAATTTTTACCCAATATAAAATAAATTATATCCTTCTTAAGGCCAACTGACGGTAAACGCCATTAAAAAATAAAGAATATGTAATTTTCCAACCGTCTTTGACACCATTTTTTTCGATTGTTTGGTCCTTATTTATTTCTCTTTTCTTACTACTTAGTATAACATTTAATATGGCTTAACTAAAACCTCTTCATAAAGCGGTACTACTTTAACAAAACTGCGTTGGAGTCATGGAAATTCGTATTTTGATTTTTAAAACCTAAGCTGTCAAAGCTTTTAATACCCAATTAACGTTGATTAATATTAATCTGATATCGATGTAATTCACTGTATGATGCAAATCAGTATGAACTGTAATAGTTATAGAATAAAAAATTCTGACGTATGATCATGATCAGTTAAACACTCAGATGAAAAAAAGCGGAAAAATTTTTCAATCAGAACCATATCTCCTGAGCATTTTGTCAATACACGCCTTGGCTAATTTTTATGAGGGAAATGAACTTTGACACCAACGATTTGCAATTTTTCTAATTTATCATTACATTTTAATGTTATTTTTTAATATGACTGCCTTTTTTAATATGAATAGTTGGCGTTGATAATTATTGTAAACTATATGTTAACTATGAACTGTCCAGTATGTTTGACAAATCTAAACCTTATAGAACATGTTTGGGTCATGCCTGGCAGGAGAGTTAGAAGTCGCGAAGTAGCATCAGCTTCGTTAAATGAACTTGGATTGGTTCATAAAAAAGATGGGAAACATAACGCAATTTAATATTTACAGCCTCACTGACAGTACGAACTACAGACACTTATGGCATTTTTGCAAGTTTTTTTCTGTTATTTTTGATGAAGTTTTTGCAGAGGTTAGTTCTGTTATTGACATTAATGTCTATTAAAACCTAGACTTTATCGTTACTCTAGAAAAAATAATAATAATTTAGTACAGTGAGAGTGAATTACGACATTAATTACCAAAGCCACCTCGTCATATTGAAAAATAATATCAAAAAGTAATGATATTTGAAAAAAATACAAATTCTTAGTGGCAAGTTCACTTAATTCTTAAAAACTAACAAATGCATGTTTTGAAATAAGACAAAAAACAGAATACTTAGGAGATATGATTCTGACTGAAAACAGAATATTTAGGAGATATGATTCTGACCGAAAAATAATGTTTCAGGAATATCTGCTAACGAAATGATTGCACAGAGTGTTTTAAAGTTAGGGTAAAAAACAACGCTTCGATTAACCCTGTATAATAAGCCAAATACTAAAGTTCATAAAAAACTCAGTTTACGAATTAAAGTTAATATATTTATATACTACAGTTCTGCTAAAAAAAACATGTAAATAGGGCTAGGAATAAAAAAAACTTTAAATTTGATAAAAAAATTTAAAAAAAAATCGTTGCGTTTTTTGTATTTGAGTGTAATAGAACTGCCGATGTAACTTTAAGTATTTTTCTAATGTAGTTAGTAACGAGAGCTTAAATGCGTGGATAGAAAAGAATAAAACGCGCATTAAAAAAATAAGTATTATTAGTTTGAGCGGCCAGAAGTAAATCGCAACGCAATTTACTGGCGGATTAAGACACTCGGGGCGATTTACTAACCCCTTTAGAACAAGCGATGTAACGGTTCTTAATAAACGAAAACTATGTCATTATTTCGCGTCATTAAACTTCAACGTTTGGCGCAGAAGCTACAAAGCTTAGGTAATAGCTGTTTTTGAATTAACCGGAATTGCTAGACAAATATCTAACTGTGGAATTAAACAAATAAAGGACAATAAAATTTAAAATCAAAACCGCTATTTGAGGAACGCGTATGGCTTCTTCGAGACACTAAAACCCGATTTTATTGTTCGGTGCATATGTATAAAACTGGCGAAAATGCTTTATACTGGGAAAGTTATTTAATCTTGGTCGAAACTGACTACTTTTTATTACGTCTGCTTTCAAATTTAATTAAAATCAACCTGCGGCTCTCGGAAGCAACCATTCAAATATTAATAGTATTATTATTAACCTCCGCTGATCAGATAGAACTTTGGCTTAATTACAAACACTGCTACTATGAAACTTTCGCTTAGTTATGTAAAATAATATTCATACCTTTAGTTCTAATATCATAAAATATCTAAATTATAAGTTTGTTCCAACACAGAAATTTGTATCGTTCTAGAACGATAACTAGGATCGGCGGCATGGGGTTTGTACGCATGTATTGACTTGGACAGTTGTATTACTACACAGAACAAGTTTGTCCATCTAATTTTTAATTTATCAATATAAATTTACAATTTTGTATTTTATTAGATCTATTTACTGATTATCTAATTTGTTTTTTATTTAATATAAAATTATCTTTACTTTATTTAACAAAAGTTTCAAATTATTTTCAGTGGTATTCACTCTCATCACTGAATATCACAATCCTCTTCGTCACTCATCATATTTAATTAATAAAAATCATATTTAATTAATAATAATAAACCAGGCCAAAAATATAAAAATAATTAAATAGAGGAATCAGCAAATTAATAAGAGAAAATAACTAAAGAAATAAAAGAAAAACAGTAATCAGCTGACACCAAGTCTTAATAAGCAGGTCAGTTCTTTTGATTCTTCCTTTTAGGCTGGTATCGAAATCACCGTTCACGAACGATTGCAAATCTCTTGGAACGCAAAAGTTCGTTAAACGATTCTCTCGTTGTTGGAACGCATTTTCTGTACTGCGCATAAGGGTAACCTTACCAAGGACGGTTCTCTGCTATGTTGGAACAAACCTATAATTTCCCCCTACAACCCCATTGTTAAAACAACTTAAATTTCGATTTAGTGGGATTTTTTAGATGAAGAAGGATACGATAGCGCAAAAATGTTAATGCTCATGGATAAACAGTGAAAATCTGTTGTGCGGAAAGTGAATTTATAAAATAAACTTATTTTTATGTCTATGTGTATATGTAAAAAGGTCTTTTATAGGGTTTGCCCACTCGCAAAGTCTGACATAGTATCCAAATTCATTGCAGATTTCCAGCTTGTCGAGTCTAGAGAATGGCAAAGTTGAGTGCCCCGCTATTCGCAGAGAATGATGATAGAGTTAAAGAAATAATAGGGATTTTCTCTTTACCCCATTCTAAAATCAATACACCCAAAATAGCCGTAGTTTTCACCAAAAATACAGTACCTGACTAAGATTTTCCATTGTTTCAGGACATTAGTAGCAGTTATATTTACATATAATTCATTATAATTCAACTGAAGTAATTTTTTAAAAAGGACTATTTAAAAATTGAATTTTCTGAAATTTGAATTAATTAAAATGGTATATTTAGTTTTTTTTCACATAAGGAAACTTTCAGCGTCTAATTTTGAAGTAATTGCTTTATTATTATTTGGTTCAGCACTACTGATAACAAAAAAGTCAATTCAACAAACAAATTTTGAAAAAAAAACTCATATTTGAAAAAAAAACTTCCGAAAAACTTATAATTCGCGAAGTGGTAAATCTAAACATTTATACAAGGCACGCTTGAATCAGTATCCGATGTTTCATAGGATGATTTTTCAAGTATTTTTACATTAAAAAAATCATATCGTCGCCTGAAATGCAACAATTGGGTAAGGCGCGATTCACACTATAATATACCGCCACCGTCACGTCGAGCTCACATCTTTTTGCAGGCCAAAATTTTGACACATTGTACCTCGAATTTTTTAACTTAGAAATACTTGAAAAATGCATAAATGTAAAATTAAAATGTATATTTAAACAGATATTAAATAAAAATTATACAATGAATATTGTTAAGATATTTAGTAAAAAAATAATCGCAAATAGACAAAAACTTTAAAGCCATAGAAAATTAATTACTTGAAAATGAATATCCTTTATACAAAATGCCGAAAAACTTTTTGCGAACCACTATTTGCATGTCTATACTCTTCCAAACAAAATGACAGCCCCTTATTTTAATAATTTTCCGGCCTATATTTTAAGATCCTTTTCATGGACATTTTTCCTTATAAAAAACCAGCCACGCTATTTGTATTATAAAAGTTTAACTCATTCACAAAGGACAAAGAATAATATAGCAGCAGTTCACTAATTAAAGTAGAAAAATCCTGATAAACTTTCTTTTTCTCTATGGAGGGTATAATTTGTGGAATTCCATTTAAATCTAAAAAAAGTTTCTTTCAATTTAATTCCATTTTTTTTTTCATATAATCTCTTGAATGTAAGTACTCTCTGTATCCATTGTAATGTGCTTTTTATAATTAATTCTACAAAATCATAAACTTAGAAACAAAACGAAAAAAAGACGTGACAAGTAACATAAAATGCCTGAAATATAAAAATTGGTTAAACTTTCTTGTCGCTATTGTGTTTAGAAAAAAAATATACACAGCGATGTTATATACGTGTGATTAAAATTATCTATCTAGAAACACTCGTCAAATATTCGACAGCCTTCACTCTCTTTTATACGTCATTTTTGGTACAATAATCTCCGGAACTATTGACTGAAAGGCTTGTGAAAAGCCTTTGATTTTTCCTTTTTATACCGCTTTTGTTTACCTAAATACAGGGTGAGACGAAAGGGTGAAATACTTCGTCATAATACAATTAACATAAATACTGACATAAATACAATTTACTACATACGGTATATGGCAAATATGGAAGAAACTCAATTTGTTTTATTATTTTTATTAAACCTAGTAAGACAGACACTAATTCTACCGTCAATCAAATTTGTACAAATCAATACTTTAAATAACTATGAAAGAATCAATATTGCAAGATTAAATAAGGAAAATACTCGCTAACTTCGAGAAATACTTAATGAAATAATTGTAGTATAGAAGAAAGTCTAGCAGAATGATCAACCTCTCTGAAAAGATCTTCAACACTATTTTGGCTTGACTGAAGAAAACTGAAAATCAAAGGGAGCTTTCTTCAGTTATAACTCATAATACAGTCTATAGCTCATTATACATGGGGATTTTTCTATTGCAGGGGAGACTTCACATTCTCCTCTATCAATAGATGTTCATTCTCCGAGGAGTGGACATCTACCTCCTACGTGCGTATACACCTTTCCATGGTTGGGGTTTAGCCCTCTGTGCCCTTCACAGTCGAGGAGCTTGTCTGTGGCTGGGGTGACCCGTGATGTAGAGGCTGGAGGATCTGTCTTTATTTTCTCCACCTCTTTAACTTGGTCTCTGTGAGGAAATTACTATGGCCCTCCTCCTTCGAGTTGATGCCTCGCCAACTCGATGTCCTTATATTGGAGTTTTGGCAAGGCTGGTGATACTTCCCTGCTTGCCTTCTGTTGTTGGACGGCTTTCCATCCTGGCTTTTTCTCTCCTTACAGCGCAGCGGTAGTAGCATTTTCCATTAAGTAGAAATGTTTATAACTTAAGTATAATTTTTGAGATGATCTTTATTAGCATGGGGAATATCTTTTAATTAGACAAAAAATACTACCAGGAACGTCTGAAATAGATATCGAGAAGATTGAATAGTGGTTTTCAAAAATGATATTTAACTTTCACAGTTTTGTAGCGCTTTGGTTTACACTTTGTAAGGTAGACAAAGCGTGTAGAATGTATGGGAGGGGGGTTAATTAAACACCGTGACCTTACAAATCTATTTGGACTAATCATACAGTCTCAGGGCTTTGAAAAAAGCCATTATCTGAGACGGTTTTAAAGAGTTCAGTTCTCCATTTCCGATATCAGTTGTCTCTGCGCACTCAGTGAAAAGGGGTTCTTGTGGTTCCCCATTTTCCTCACAGAATCTGCTTTCGCCGTTGTTTTTTAACTTCAATCTACTAGTCTAAGAGCTAGCAACGTTTTCGAGAAAGTATTTTAAGACGTCTGGCTCTTTGATATATCTTTTATTATGCTCTCTGGAACAGCGTGCAGGCCGCCTGGCTGCCGATACACGTTGGGTTTACTACTGCGCATCCAAAGAAGATCCTCTATTTTTTACTTAGCGGTTTAAATTCTAGTATTGAATAAAAACCGAGCAAGTCTCCATTAGCTCGGCGCGTAGAGCTTTTGCCTAAGAAGCGAAGGTCAGTGGTTCGATTCCGGCTGGGGTTGCAACTTTTTTATTTTTTTTTCGTTTATATTCTGATAGTAAAGTATTAAATATTTGCTTTTTTATCATCAGAACGGATAGCGTTTATGGGTTTATGATCCGTAGTGTATATAAGTAGAATTTGATACTTTCATTTGTTTTGAAGGATTATTGTGGTAATTAATTATTAGATAGGTTTAGGATGGTCTGGCTGCCGCGCCGGTGGGTGGCGTTCACTACTGCGCATCACATGGGTACAGGGTGGGATATCTGGGATTTCTCGTTTATGAGTGGAGATACAATGATGCGTTTTTTTTCACATTACTTTGCAAGTTTTTTATGTAACTAAATATTTTACCCCTAGATTTGTGCATTTTCTACTCATTAACATTAATCAATCTTGTTTAGAAAGTATTATTATTTTATTTAATTTAATTTAACCAGATAATTTTGTTTTTCATCGTTATCTTAACAAACTGAACTGAAAATAAACTTGTGTAGCTTTTAGATGACAATCTGTTAAAAAAAGTATTATTAAAATAATAAACAACAGCTAAAAAAAAATTTGAAGAAAGACAGGCAGAAATTACCTTAATAAAGCATTAAAATGTTAATTTTTATATATTATGTTTAAATCTTTAAAATAAAATTATAAACGAGAAATCCCAAAAAACGCACAAAAATGGGACAGCCTGTACATATGTGATGCGCAGTAATGAACGCAACCTACCGGCGCGGCAGCCAGACCATCCTAAACCTGCCTAATAATTAATTACCACAATAATCCTTCAAAACAAATGAAAGTATCAAATTCTACTTATACCCACTACGGATCATAAACCCATAAGCGCCATCCGTTTTGGTGATAAAAAAGCAAATATTTAATACTTTACTATCAGAATATAAACGAAAAAAAAAAATAAAAAAGTTACACCCCCAGCCGGTATCGAACCACTGACCTTCGCGTCATATGCGAAAGCTCTACGCGCCGAGCTAATGGAGACTTGCTCGATTTTTATTCAATACTAGAATTTAAAGCGCTAAGTAAAAAATAGAGGATCTTCTTTGGATGCGCAGTAGTAAACGCAACGGGGATCGGCAGCCACACGGGCCGCATGCTCTTCCAGAGAGCATAATAAAAGATATATCAAAGAGCCAGACGTCTTAAAATACTTGTTTTCCCGACGTTGCTAGCTCTCGTACTATACCGAGGTGTTCGTTGAGGAGACAGTGTCCTGTTAAAAACCCCGTAACAATCCGTAGATTGTTTTTACCTAAATCAAGGAAAAAATCTTTTTTTCGCGGCCGTAAGTTCTCTTTGTAAGGTGAGTGAATACTGAATTCTTCGAAAACGTATACCGAAAGGAATTTGTCTTGAATTTGCGATTTTGCTAAGCGTGTTATCCTTAAACTAAGTTTAAAAGGGTTCTAGCTGATTGCGGCTTACAATGTGTCCCATACTATTTTCAACAAAGTTGTAATTCCAGGCGATCTCTTGTCGCCCGGAGATCTATAAATGCCAGGTTTAAAATTATAATCTGGGCGATAAAACAAGTCAAGCCCAAAATCAGGCCTTTGCACTGAGCTTTTAATTTGCCTTTTCGTCCTCAGTTAGGCCACTAAATAAATAAACATGTAACTGAATAAGTGCAAGCTTCGTTAACTTTTTAGGATGGCCAAAGATTTCTTTTAGCCCAACCCGATTTAAGCAGATAAAAGCACGGTATATGTTGCACTTAATCAAGATTTATGTTAATCGGTCTTTCTCCTTATGTCCTTCTACATATATCTTTATACCCGTGTTAAATACACTTTTTTGATTTACAAAATTCATTTAAAATGAATATTCTACGATTTTGCCTTACGTACATCTTGATTAGATGCTTCGGGTTGCCTTGTTTCAATTTTTTCGAAGGCAGGTTGTCAGCGTTTGCTGCGATGTTACGTCCTTTTGTAACTTTCGCGTGTTCAAAACGTGCTTTTGTAGGTTTGACATGCTGATCGATAATGAAATTTTTATTCGGATTAATTTAAAAGGCAAAATTTAAACGAGAAAACAACGATAATTTTCAATGCTGTTGTAGACAATAGTTTTAATTACATAACCCTTTGTTTTAGTTAAATTTTCCAAAAAAAAGAAAATATATCTGACATTTGGTATCTGAAAAATAATTTTGGTTTTTCAGATAATTAATGTGTTTTACAAAATTGTTGAGTAAATTGATTTGCAGGTTATTTTATAATAAGGTATTTTACAGTAACATTAAGTGGACAAGAAAAAATGACATAAGTGTTCTTATTGGTTTATGTATGTTGAATTTAATCAACATTTACGTAATCGTCCTTTCTCCTTATGTCAGTTTAAATATACCTAGAGCGGCGCTGAAATACATCGCGGTAATATATAAAATTCAGTTGAAATAGGTATTTGAAACTTTTGAATATTACCTTGTGAAATAAATTGCTCTGAATTTACTATTTTTGTTTATCAGATTATTTCTTTATCGAATAAAAAAACATTTTGCATTATAATCAAATAGGTTATTCTAGATAAATCGACTTGCGATATTTGTTAAAATTATTTTATTTGAGCAAATAAGTATTTAGAATTATGCACTAATCAGTGTCCAACAGCACGTGAAATTTCGATGAAACAATTGTATAATTGTGTAACAGAAATCGATTGCATTAGCCATAACGCATATTTATAGGTGCTATTCGATAACTGAATAACGTGTAAATTGCCTGATTAATATTATACACTTATTCTATTATTAAACATATACTTTTTACTAGCAAATATGTATTTTTGCCAGTCCTGTTTTTAATCATTGTTATTACAATTGCTAGGAAAAAATGAAACACTTATACTGTATGTTATCATCATCATGATCAATTCCGACTTTCTCAACCATTTCCAATTACGGGGTAGCCTCCCTTATATATTTAGATAATCTCCTATGCAGGTCCAAGTTATCCCAGCTAATTGTCTAATATCAAGGTTCAAAGTTAGGTTTGACCTTCTTCTAGGTCTCTTAATTCATTGCGGGTATCATGCTGTAATTTTTGTAGTCAATATGTTGTCCGTCCATCTTGCCAGGTATACTATCCCTTGCCACACTCCATTGCTATATATCCACTTTTTTTGATCGTCTTTTTTGTTATACCCCGCATATTTCATTCCATCAAGCGTTGTGTGCTTGTAGTTTCCTTATGATGTCGGTTTTCAGTGTCCAGGTTTTTAGTGCATACATAATATTAGACGGTCTTTCACAGAAATGTCTATTTTAACCATTGACGTTCTTATTTACTAAATTCTTATTAACCGTACTAATTTTTATTAATAATAAGCAAATGAAAATAATAATTTAAAGATTTAATTTAATAATAAACTAATGATTTAAATATAATTCAGTATAGTACCGAGAAATCAATAAATATCCCTTAACTATTGTTAACTTAACTTTCTTTAAAGTTGTGATACCTTAATAAAAATGCCCATATTTATGTAAAATTCCTCCAGAACTCTGTAAGTGGAAAAATAATTTGAATATCTATGAACGCGTTTGTAGAAATATAAAGAATGTGGTTTTATCAAGTACGTCAACACCTGATAATCATATTTTTATTTCACAAAGAAGTACTTATAAAATAAATGGTTGCTCCTTGTTATTGTCAAAAATACGCCATATTTTATAAGTATTATAAAAATACTAAAATGCTTGAATTCCTATAAAAATATCGCTGAAAACTGAAACTGGAAATGAACTGAAAAAAATTATAATAACTTGTTTGCAAATAAGAATCTGATATATCAAGAGGAAATATTATAAAGAACATAAAAAAAATCTGAGATCTAAAACACCAATGTTGTCAAATGTTAATAATACTCTTCGCTAGTTAGAATAAAATAGTATTAATTTTTAAAATAGGTTGCTAAATAACTGTTTTTAATCTCTATTCGAATAGCGGCTATGTTTTCATCATTCATTACAGAAACTGGACTGCTTCACTTAGAGAAACACGTTTCAAATTGAATTGAATGTACCTGCTGTACATGGCCTGTACACTGGCCACTTTATCACCGAATACGAATTGCTTTTGATTGAAGGGAACTCTTAAAATCGTAATAAATCATATTGCCGTTATTTCCTCTTATTACACACGTTTTAAAGTTGACGAACAGTCCGTAAAAATTCGAAAATATTTTTTATTAATAAAAAATTACACAAAGTAAGTATATATTTTTGTTCAATCAATATTATTTGCTAGAACAACTAATTTTCTAATTTTTATAGGTCGGTTGAAATCGGGTTGTCAGCTTAAAATTAAAATTTTATATTTTATCACAATTTGAAAGGGCTTGATTAGCAAGTTCTATTTTCATATAAATACTAAAATCAATTTTTATAAAACAAAGTTAAGGGGGCGTACATTAATTACGTGAGTGAATCAAAGGAGAGGGATCAAGCAGAGTTTTACTCAATCTCACTTGGGAGAGAGGGGTTTCGGCAAATATCATGTAATTTTTTTCAGGCAGAGAATAGTATAAAAATGTAAGAAAATCAGAAGTAAAACATGTTTCTATAATAAAATATGCCAAATTTGACACAATTCTTCTGTATATTAACATCCATAGATATTATATGTAAAGTTATTTAGTACTGGTTTCACGTCAAGTAGTACGGTCAACCATTTCTTATTATATATATATACAGGGTGTCCCAGAAATAGGTGCAAGTATTTTAACTGGTAGTATAGTTCGACCCTAGAAACATGCCCGTGAGGTTAATTTGCGAAAAAAAAGTTGAAAATTTATATTTTTTGTGACATTTTTTAGAAAATATTGAAAAAATTTTGAGTGACGCTTGTTCAGTTTGCGGAAATTTATTTATAGTGCTTCGAGGGAATGCAATGTTGCCACCTCCTACGCTATCCACACTCTGTACGTTTATAAGTTATAAGTTCACGTTTTTAAATTTCTACAAAAAAATACGTAAATTAATTTTATTCACTGTAGATTTTTTAATCGTCGTAGATTACTATTAAGTAAGTACTGTTTTCTAATGTTAGGTAAGTTTTGTACTTTTAATATGAATTTTCCAAATCGTTTTTAAATCTTTCAATCGTTTTTTAATGTGTCAGCATTTGGCGTCGAACGAGTTGAGATTCTGGTAATTGCTTGGTATTTTCTACTGATTGTCGACTTTTGGCGGCGGCTCTCAAAATGTTGGCATAATTTTTTAAATTTTCAAAGTTAAATAACTCGGTTATTATCAATTTATTTTAAAAATGGTAAAGGGAACATATGTTTTTTTGGCTAGATCTACCACCCCCTAAAATACTTATTTTTTTTAAAAACACTCTTTGAGTCTCTAACTTCCATAAACATTGAATTAAATATTAAGCATGTCGTTATTGCACATTCCTATTATAAATTAATAAAATCAAATAGATAGATTTGATATTATATGGGAAATAATTGCCACTAATATACCCGATTAAATTAAATCAAGTCACAAACAGTTCGCCTAATATTCATTACAATGCTTCCAACTAGATTATAATTATTAGCGACAACTTGACTTTTCGCTGTATTTCACATGAGCGCAAAGGAATCCGCGTTGTTTAAAATAAATATTGATTCCACAGCTGTTATTTAGGTATTCGTTATGTTTCTAACAATATTTCATTTTCAATTTATACAGCAATGTAAACAACAGATATTTTAATTATTTTCAAATGAAAAGCCATTCAATCGCTAAACTACAACAAATGGACGGAATGAGAAAAAACCGCTAATAATATAAATTATACTGATTATTGAAACTTCAACGTAACGCTAGTTTACGGTACACTCACTGGATAATTTAGAAATATAAACAGCAAAACAGTGGTGGTATAATTGGTTGCTTAATTTAGAACTCACGAAAACTATTGAACTAGAAATGGAACTTCGCTAAAAGTTCGGCAAGTGGTTGTTAATCAAATCGACAATTTCAATAAAGAAAAAATAGATTAAATGCACCGGATTAAACTAATAATGAATTTAATTCATAGGATTTTGAATCATATTGAATTAAAAACAACATTTGTAGATAACTAGCAAAATCTGTTAGATAAAGAAATATTTCTAGGAAAATCTCAAAAACATTGTCTTGAATTGATGTTTAAAAATACGCAACATTTTTTAAAACTAGTGATTTTTGCGTTCTGAGACAATTTTTTGGTTATACAGGGTGAGTCTTAAATAAGCGCAAATATTTTCAGGACTGGTAGAACTAGATAAAAGAAATATATTTTCTCTTTACTGTCCAAAATAATCGAGTTATTTTACTTTGAAAATTTCCAAAAAAAATGTTTTTTGCTTAAATTTTGAGAACCACTGGATCGTTTTGGCATTTCCCTTCTAGTAAATTTAATTTACTACCCATGTTGCCATGCCATATCAACGGAATGCTTTTCTAAACTAAAAACTAAGAAAATTTCTAGAAAAATAATTCAAAAAATTCCAAATTTTCAATTTTTTTTTTAAATATATCCCTACCCAAACCTAGTAGATATCTTAAAGAGATATCGAGAAAACTTGCCCCTCCAACTTTTAATATGTATTTTAATCTTCCTCATAGTATTTTTTGTCATTCCGATTGCTACTTATTAAATTGTCACCCTGTATAATGAGTAACTAAATGTAGTACCATAACGTTCTATCAAGCTCTTAATCAGGATTTTTACGAAAACTTTTGTATGTATTTTTCAATATACCAGGTTTGCTTGGAGATATACATCTAATTATTTATAGCTGGATCGCACCATAATAGAGTGGAGAGTAATCGATTGTATGTCAATGATATGTTATCAAACAAGGGTAATTTGTTATACATAGATGTAGTTTACAGTAGAACACTAGATTTTGTAAATTAGAAATATCCACTTTCATATTCAAAGATTTATTTATGTTTGTAATACGTAAGAAAAATAATATTCAATAAATGATTGACAGTGACACAAAAGCCTCAAAAATTCCCCAAAAAAAGAGAATGCCAATAAAATACATTTCTGGTATTTAAATTAAAACTTATCGTTAATGAAATATCTATCTTCTAGTGCCGATAGATAAGAATGCAGTGAAATTCTATTTTATATCGGTACGTAGGCAAGACTTTTTAAGGAAAATTAATTAAATCCTCTGACTAATCCAGATTTTTCGCTTGTTTCAAGTTCTCCTGGAACCTGCGCTGGTCATTTTTAATAATAAATCAAGAGTGAAAATTAACAAATGTATCTTCAACGAGAAAAACCTAATGAAATAAATAGTTTCGCTTTTTGATAGCCACTTTACGATAAAACACTATTTTGTTATTTTCTATCTACTTAAAACATAGCTTTGGAAAGTTTATCTTTTAAAGCAGGCAATAGAATTTCACAAATTCTACTTTTCTCTGGCTTAGTATTATTTTATTTCACCTAAATACGGAAATACTTCGAAAACCGTCTTAAATTACACAAGGCTTTTACTTTTCTCGGCTCGATTTTAATCTTTCGTTTTTTAATACTTCATTTTGAATAAGAAAAAGTTCTATCGCATCTACAGAATATTTATAAAATTATATTATATACCACCCCGTATATTTAGAACCTCAATATTTAAATCTAGAATGTCACTTTATCTAAAGAAGGAAACATCTCGACCATTTTGTACTACGGGTCATTAAAACGGACATTATAAGAAAACTGCAAGTCGCACAACGCTCAATGGAAAGAAATATGCTGAGTATAACCAAGAATGACCATAAAATAATGGAGTGGATACGTCAAAAGACTTAGGTAATAGACATCCACAGAATAAAATCCCTCAAGTGGCAATGTACTAGAAGGACTGACAACAGATGGGCCACAAAAATGACAGCATGGTACCCACGAAGAATTAAGAGACCCAGAAGAAGACCAAACCCGAGATGGGACCATGATATTAGGAAATTAGCAGGGATAACTTCGGCCCGCCTAGCCAACAATAGAGAACAATAGGCCAAACTACAAAGAGATTATCTAAATATGCGAGGAAGGCTACAGCATAATTGGAAATGGTTGAATAAGCTGAAAATGATGATGCCGATGATGATGATATTTTATAGCATTTTTTTTTAATAGTTGAAAATAGTATAAACTAATTACAGTTCTATGTTTTACAAAATATAAATATTTTAATGTACTTGAGGTTTTAATAATAAAATTAAAAATATAATATAACTATATTTTAAAGCTAATATCTAAAATTAAATCTTAAAAATATATGATCCTTTAAACCTGTTAAATAATAAATTCCTGACTGTGTATTTAGAGGTAATATAATGTAAGTACAGTAATGGAAGAATAGTGTTGTGCATACCAGTTTTGCAGCAGTATGGCATTCCGCAATTCCATTTTAACTAAATATTCAAAGTTGTTTTGCTCGCAGTTTGAGATAATGGAAGAATGTTGTACTAGCATTTAAACGTCCACAGGCCACCACCTGAATCCAAGTAAATATTTAATAAGCAACATTCCAATGTAAATCAGTCTCATTTACAGGAATGTGACATTTCGACTATTTAAATTCTTATGTTGGCCCTATTGTGCGTTTGTATACAAGACACGTTCTTTGTCGTTCTCAGCAGATTATACTGGCGAATATCTTCTCAGCTATCTCGTTGGCAAGCCTATGCATTGCCAAAAGATGTACACTCCATTTTTAGGAAAAGTTTATCTTGTATAATACAATTCTTTTTAACAGTTCTCTTTAGAACGAAATAATCATAAAAGTTTAGGACAATGGAAAAGCTCTTTTATTAAAAACTTTTTTAAAACGTATTTATATTAGAAATCTTTAAAAATTACACAGTAAACCGAACTTATAAATTGCAATATTTCTTTTTTTAAAATAGATAAAATGAACTAATAAATTTAAATATCTCCTACGTATTTTCTCATTGTACCATTTAATTTGAATGTAAATTATATCCCCCTATTATTCCAGAACCTTAAAATAAAGAAAGTATTCTAATATATACTAACAAAACATCCTCTTTAAATAGAACAATACAGTGAGGGTTTCCATAGTAAAACATTAATTATATAAATCCTGTTAAACCACAGATATCAGGGTTAAAGTTTAAATCAAATTTCCATTTTGTAATTGTATATGTACAAGAT
The DNA here is from genome assembly GCF_002938485.1 of Sitophilus oryzae. Classification (NCBI taxonomy): domain Eukaryota; kingdom Metazoa; phylum Arthropoda; class Insecta; order Coleoptera; family Curculionidae; genus Sitophilus; species Sitophilus oryzae. Next base: position 7,726,451 of record NW_022146479.1, read on the forward strand.
ACGATGAAGGAAAGTTATATTCTTCACTACCTAAAACAATAAGGAATTATATCCAATTAATATAATGAAATAACAATAGTAGCCCTACTCAGCACCAGAAGCATTTTTTTTATCCAGTTAAAAAGTTAATTCTTCTATTAAGTGAATTTTGTTGATTATATTTATTTAATTCAAAGCTGAATTTTTTTTATAATACTGTATGATTGAAAAAAACGGTGTTGAAGACGGCTGGGAATGATAATCGATAGTAATTTTGGTGAGGTCAATCTTTAGACGTCGTTTACTAAAAATTGATATAAAACTTATCAAAAATCAAGACTAATAATTATAGAAAGATATTGAACAGACAAACAAATCTAGTTCCAAAAATTATTTCTTCTAGAATTTTAAACTACACCATTTAAAATTATTTTTCCTCAATATAAAAATAAAATACAACTTTCTTAAAACCAACTGGCACTAAGCGCCATTAAAATTAAAAAAGAGCACGTGTCAAGTAAAAAATGACATCTAGGGCTTGACTTCGCCAAAATTATCATAGATCTTATTAGAATTATTATTATTTAAACTTATCACATATATAAAATCATATTTTTTTATTTTTTAAAGATCATATTTACTAAAAATTACAACAAGCGAGTCAAGGAAACCGCACAAAATAAAGCAGAATGCCACCGATGTTAAAATTGTTTATTTTTAGTGTTGGTATTTCGAGCGAGGTAAGGCTTGCAATTCGAAGAAGCAAAATTTTCTGCATAATTTCTATACAAAAGGTACATTTTATTTCAGTTAAAATCTCAAGGTATTTAAGTAGATTGTTGAACCCTTACGTCCACACCCTTTGCAGCTATCTTTCGCTTTGTTACAGGTCAGATGCCAGAGCTGGAGCCCGAATTTCTGGCTCCCTTGGAAAATCATACAGTCACTCAAGGCAGGGACATCTTCTTTACTTGCGTTGTCAACCACTTGTCTACTTACAAGGTAAATATTTAACATTGTTTTAGATCCCCTGTTAATTGTTTTGCTAATTAAACTTCAATTTAAGTTTAACGTCGCTGTTGGAACTTCGGGAAATGTTCAGCTATCCGTAATACTTTTACCCCATATACAGGATGTCCTAACTTAATATTAATAACAAATTAATAAATATTAGAACGTTTAAAAAATGAAATATTATAAAGTATAATATATTATAAAGGCGTCGAACAAAAAGCTTTTCTGAATGGTTTTAAAAAATTTACTTAAAAAAAACATATCATTCAAATGCTCTGCATATTTCAATTTATGAAAATGTCTGTATTTGTAAGAAATTTTATGTAGATTCAGAAATGAATTTTTTGAACCCTTATTTTTGATAAGGGTTAAAAAATTCCTGTATACAATAAATAACCTCTATTTTCTTTTTCTATGCATTTTAATTAGTAAATAACAGCAGCTTTAACAAAATCGGTGTCATGACATATTTTTACACATATTCAAAGGTCTTACAACAAGTAATTATAGTCTAAAAATTATCAGAATTTCACAATTTGTAGAAAATTTTATGTAGATTCAGAATATATACACCATTAAATGCTTAGATGTCTGGGTTTTGTGAAAAAATAATTATTTTTACCCTTCTTTATGAACTATTTTTGATAATGGTTAAAATGTACTCTACATCCATTACTGTTCTAGTAAAACTGCAATGGCCTATATTTTCTTATTCTACTCCTTTTATTAGTAAATAGCAGCAGTTTTAACAAAATCGGTGAAAAGACGAAAATATAAAATTTTTATGAAAATGTCCTATTTTGGCTATTTTTTACACAAATTCAAAGCCATAGAAAACAAGTAATCATAGTCATTAAATTATGAAAATTTCAGAATTTATAGTAAATTTTATGTGATTCAAAATATAGACACTTTTAAATATTTAGATACCCCAGATTAGTGACTAAATAAATTTTTTGGACCCTTATTTTTGAGCTATTTTTGAAGATGGTTAAAAAGCTTTTCTAAATTGTTTACAAAGCAGACCAATGTTAATAATCTATTCAACGCTTTGTCGACTATATGGTGCAAAATAGCTGTTAAATACTGCAATACTCCTTTGTATTTTGTTTTGTTACATACAGTTTCTCCATGCTCTATGCTGCTCTTTTCTAGCTCATTTATATTTTATGAACGATTAGCGATTTTACTAAACAGTAGATGCAAGATACAAACTTCTCCTTAATATTACACTTATATAAAGTTAAAAAAAAATCAGAGAAACTAATAATAAACAAGCTACAATAAAATATACAACTTAAACTTCCTGATTATGATTTTTTTTTTTAATTTTTACGTATATTATGTTTATTAAAAACTAAGATGTTCATACAATAATAACCTCTACAAATGCCTAAGTCAAAAATTTATTTATATTATATCGGATTAAAAAAGTCTCTGTTATTTTTTTGAGGTTATCATTATAATTTTTGCATGGTTATAATATTATATATTAATATTATTCTTACAAATATAATGTATAATATATATCTTTCATTGAAAAAAAAACCATCTCCATAAACATTTTTGTGCGAATCTGTCGAAAAAAGAGAGTGATAATAGACATTGATTTTAAAGAATCCAACCAATTGGTCCCACAGTTGATTTTATTTATAAGAAAGTTGGTTTGCAAGAAGTAAAATTCAATAAGCGTTTCGGTGCACGGCTGATTGGCTATTTTTGTGTTACCTCCGGCAAAAGCCACAATGCAATCAGCGCCGTGTATAGGTACTATCTCTGATCTGATCCGGCATTTTTCGATGAAATCATTTTATACTTTTTCCTATATAGTTCCTGTGCGTGAAATTTTCAACCTATCGCCTCGTATCACAAATATAATAAAAATTCTTCATATACACACCATATACCTTATATAATTTTATTATTAAGGAAAGATAAATCATTGAAAATTACTGTAAAGTATCTTTTAACTCATTGAATATATTGCCGAGTAACATAAATAATTTTACTAGCATGATTTAGTATAATAAAATAACTGATTTAATTATTTGCTAATAAATTCTCTGCATTAAGAAAACTTCATACTAGCTTGAGTCTATTGTTCCTAAATTCAATAATTCATAGGCGAATGTATTACTTAACAATGAGCTTCATAGCATACTGGATGACCCCAACTATCGAGAAATCCCAGTAATTTATTATTTATTAATGATGGTAACAGACTAGAATTTTAGAGAAACAGAAATACACTTACTAAATTGTGCTATTCATAACACTAACCAGGGTCGCTTAATGGATTTCTATATGTCTATTATTTCTTTTGTTAAGTGTTTATTTTAATTATAATTTATGAGATTTCTCTGGTTTCAAATAAATGAATTACAAAATTATTCATTCTGGATATATTATCACTAAACACAGATTTTTTAAACCGTGTCACAATTTTCTCAGTGGTTCTCATTTAAAGTCATAAAATCATTGTTTCAAAAGAAACAAACTTTTAAAACAAAATATCAAACACACTGATCATACATAATATTTTTATAAAGGATTCTATGTCAAACTTTCTAAAACATAAAATAATTTTTCTTCGCTTTTTTTTTCATAAAAAACACCCTGTATATTATTTTTCGCAAATGGAGAATTAAAAAATGAACATTTTTTTTATTTAGAGTATTCGAAGTTTTTAACGGTTTCGCAGATATTCGCGGTTTTCTATTTCATAATATGCCATTTTCCATAGTAAATTTTTATCAAAGCCACCCAATGATTGTTCTCTCGTATTTTACGTTGAAAGAGCCATATGAAATAATACTGTGTGTAGCTGCGAAACCATTCAAAATTTTGAAATACTTTAAATACAAACTCCATCTAATAAAAAATAATATACGGCGTGGTCCATTAAAAAAAGACAAAGAAAAATTATTTTATATTTTAGAAAGTTAGGCGTAGAATTTTGAACACCCTGTATGATTAAAGATTACGATATTTATAGCAAACTATAGACCATCTAAGGTAAATACTTAATATAGTTTTGATTTCAGGACAGTTCTCTTATTTGTAATAATTTCTTAAGGAAGGTTGACAAATATATATTTTTTATTTATAAATATCTCTGAAATTATCGAAATATATTTACTCATATCTTAGGATTATGTAGAGTTATCTGAAAGGATGCCAAAAATGTAATAATATACAGGGTATTCTATTTAAAAATATAATCCCGATCCACTCACACTTTTTTGAGCCACTCTGTAGAAGTTAAAGTTTTCCTGAAATACATCCTAATACACATTTTAGGTTTGGACTTCCAAGTTCCCAAGTTCCCAAAAATTCCCAAGTTTTTTTATTTTAGGAGCTACAGATACCCGACGCACTACTGCCGGACACTGTATATATTTTATCCTTAAATTTTGAAAACCACTGTTTTTTCCTTTATTTTCCTTTCTCTAAATTTAATATCCTATCTATGTTGGCTGTATTATCAAATTATTATGTTTTTATAACCGAAAATATAAAAATGTTCCAATAATTATTCATGAAAAAACCTCATGGTTGTTTCAGGACTCCAAATATGCCATTAAAAATATTTGCACTTCTTTAAGACTCACCCTGTTATATTTTATGCAGTAAAAATTTGTTTCAATATACGCGGATTTTTAAAAGAACATAACCCCCGCTTTAAACGAGGGACTCCTGTATACTTAGCAAAGAATGTTTAATTTACTAGTGTCAGTATTTTTAGCGGCAAAATACCCAGAACTATTTGAAATTTCAATTTTATCGGTATTAATAAGTGATTTATTAGTTTCGCTATAACATAACAATGAAAAATTCTAAAATTGATTATTAGTGCAGAATGTGGAAGGGTGCAGAATTTAATTAAATCGGCACAACTAAAACTGAACGAAACAAAGTCTGTGGTATTGTGGGTGATTTTCTTAGAGCGAGAATACCGCACTTTGCTAGGTACACGCACACATCCAAGCCGTGTTGTTAATCACTCCTCTTCCCGCCAAGTAAATCTAACACGATATATCTTAAGCACTGAGTCGGATATAAATTTAATAATATACAGGGCCATGTGTAATGGTCCTGATAAATTAGGGCTGTTCCCAACTTACCTGGATCGCTCCAGATCCGTTTAAATTCAGAAATGTTTGAATTATCCCTTGCTTCCACTTTCTGACCTTAGCAAGTTAAACTTTACTCGGAAAGATAAACAGGCAAAGTACTTGGGATAAATCATGAAATATTTGAAAGACTGCTGGTGCGTAGCGATTTAAATTATTATTCTTGCCTTTTAAATTAGGTATATTTTCTCGCCATTATTAAGTTCCCCTTATCGATCTCTCGTTCTTTAACCAGGGACACTCTTTTTTAAACCTTCAAATTACATTCCTTTGATTTTTTATATAACCAGATAAAACTTATTAATGTTAATATAATTTTATTTTAATTGAAAATTTTATATTAATTATATTCTCTTATAGTAAGTCTTATAAAAATAGTCAACATAATCGTAAAATTATAAAAATGAATGGATTTGTAAAAAAATGATGTAGATTCAAAATATATAGAACTTAAAGATCTCTCATATGTGCAAAGCCGTTCTTTTGGAACTATTTTTGATAATGATTAAAACATCCTGTTCTTGCAAAACTATAATGGCCTATATTTTCTTACTCTGTCCCTTTTATTTAGTAAATACCAATATTTTGTACAAAATCGGTGACATGACAAAAATCGACAATTTTCATGGCTTTATGTATGGCAAAAAGTCGAAAAAATTCCCCTTTTGGCTATTTTTTACACATATTCAAGGCCTTAGAAAACAAGTAATCATAGCGATAAAATTATAAAATTTATATATTCAGCTTTCAAGGCTTAGTTTGGTTAGGCTGGTTTTGTGAGAAAATTATTTTTTTGACCCTTGTTTTTGAGCTATTTTTGATAATGATTAAAACGTCCCCTATATCTTTTACTCTTCTGGTAAGACTACAATTGGTCTAAATTTTCTTATTTTACACATTTTAATTAGTAAATAATAGTAGTTTTAACAAAATCCGTGATATGACCAAAAATCGATACTTCTCATGGCTTTATTTACGGATAAAATCGAAAAAATGCCCGTTTTGGCTATTTTTTACAAATTTTCAAAGGCCTTAGAACACAAGTAATCATAGCATTAAAATTATGAAATTTTCAGCGCGAATATTCCGAATATATAAAACTTTAAAGGCTTAGATATCTCTGTTTTGTGAAACTATTAAATTTTTAACTCTTGTTTTTGAGCTATCTTTGATGATGGTTGAAACATCCATTACCGTAAGACTACAATGGTCTATAATAATTAAGAATAAACAATAATTAAGAATTTTCTTAATCTGTATCTTTTATTTAATAAATAACAGCAGTTTTAACAAAATCGGTGACATATGTATGAAAAAAATTGGAAGAAATGTAAATATAGTCATAAAATTATTGAAATTTCAGCATTTGTAGAAAATTTTATCAGTCAGGTGTCTACGGTATTTTTTATACAATGTGTAAAAATCATATTATATATAATTAAAAATGGCTTGTGAATTATGTTCCCGAACAATATATTGCAAACTCTGTTGTGGCATTTACATTGATTCTTAAAATACCCTAAATTTAATGCTAATAATCAGATATTTAGACCGTTATATATGTTTGGTTGCAGGTTGCTTGGATAAAATCAGATACGAAAGCTATTCTGGCAATACACACCCACATGGTAGCCCAAAATCCACGACTGTCTGTAACCCATAATGGGCACAACACTTGGAAGCTTCATGTGTCAAACGTTCAAAAAAATGACTCGGGAACATACATGTGCCAAATTAACACGGATCCTATGAGGAGCCAAGTAAGTTATTTTATAATTCGTAAAAACAAAGAATCAAGGAACATAAATGGGAATTTTTGCATGACCTATTTTTTGCCTCCTTTTTTCAAACAAATGAAATGCGAAACAAATGCGGATGAAATTTAAAATTCCAACCTTTATATGTCTCATACGCGTTTACCACAAAAATTAAGTTGAATTAAAAAGCAAAGCAAAAATATGCAGACGATTTAGAAGATCATTTTAAAATTTTAAACGGGATATGTGAGATTCTTTTCTCTGAAAACGAACTAACAAAAACAAGCATCACTTTGAAGATAGTAGGTATCAAAAATTGGAATAATTTACAGGAATTTAAAAAAGGTAATATAAATAATATTTTTCAAAACAAGTTTTAAAAAAGATTTTAGTTTATTATACATTAGGTTTGTTCCAACACAGAAATTTCTACCTTTATAGAACGTTAATTGGGATCGCTACTATCGGATTTGTACGCATGTGTCGACTCGGACAGCTCTGTTACCATAACAAAATTAAATGCGGGTTGGAATGGTTTTTTAACTGATTTTAGAATCAAATTTATAACCTAATTTTTAGTTATAAGGTATTATAGGTAAGATATATTTTAGATATAAATTTAAAATTTTGTATTTTATTGGATTTATTTGCAGATTATTTAATTTATTTATTTTTTAATTACTTTTGCTTTATTTAACAAAAAAACTTAAAAAAAATTATAAAATACTTCGTTATGAACACAATGTTGGTTTAGTTTGGATATTTAAAATATTATTTTCAGATGGGGTTGTTAGAGGTGGTCATACCTCCGGATATTCTACCAGACAACGAATCTGCTGAAGGTTCTGGAATGGCTATCGAAGGAGGTACCATTAGATTGCGATGCAAAGCTATAGGGATACCAGAACCCACAGTCAGCTGGAAAAGAGAGGATGGAAGGAATATCATCTTACGTCACGATGGTGGTAGAGAGAAAGGTATTTTTTTAACTTTAATCGATCACAAAGAATTTGCGTTTATCACAAAGAAATTGTTTCCAGGGATTCTAATATCGGTTTTTTATTAGTATTTTAATAAAATACGCTTTTAAATGTCCAGATCATCTAAATAATATATTTTAAACACCATAGAATGAGTTAAAAATTATAGGAGTACCATCAATCAGACTCCATCTCAAGCCAAGCACTAAAAGAATATCGGAAAATAATAAAGTTTAAATTTAAAGTCGATAAAATGGCCGTACGTTCTGGTAAAAAATGGGCTGAGACAAAAAAGGCCCGAAAAATTATTATAAAGTGAAATACCGCGTAACGCCCAAATGGTATTCAATAAGTTATAAAACTAGCGCAGAATTGAATTGGATATGCCATCGACGGAGTGTTTCAAGCTGAGGATCTGGGCGTTTCTGATTAAAAGCCCATGTTTTAACACGAATTCGGAAATCTAAATGCACCTGCAATCATCTTTCCCAGTCTATGGCTACAGCAGAGCATTGGAAATTTAAATGAGCCAGATTTATCCGTCACAAAACAATTTTTACAGATTTTTTTTACAAACACTAGCTTATCGAATAACATTTTCTGGCTTCGACATAATTATAATCTTGTTTTAAAATTTAATTTTTATTTCAATTTTTATCAAACAATTTTGTTGAACGATTTGATTTCTATGACAATATGGGCCCTACTTGTTGGAGGCCCCACCTACATGTTTTAAACTGTTTCGAAGAGTAATAACTTCCTGTCCGTACCCGTATTAAATTACTTAGTAAAAAAATATACATTTCCGCCGTTTTTTACGTAAAAAATGTATCTTCGTAAAATTTGCTACGAGTAACCGTTCCCAAAATATTTGGAATGGAAATTGTCAATACATGTCATCATTGTGAAAAAATAAACATTTAGCTAGTTATTGGACTGAAATGACAAGTTTGGGAACTTGACAAGTGAATGACAAGTTTTTTTTTAATTAAATGTTATGATAAAACAGTTTCCGTTGAACTTTTGGCGCAAAAAACATTTGCAAATTTATTATGTCAGTCTAATATCTATCTAGTCAACATGTTCAATTTTTGTCAATGATGACATGTATTGGTTATTTCTATTTTCAAATTTGTTAAAAAAAAAGATATTTTTTACCTAAAAATGGTTAGGTTAGGTTAAAAATGTATAGTTTTTCACTCAGTAGTATAATACAAGTCCGGACAAAAATTTATTACTCTTCAAAACAGTTAAAAACATGTAGGTAGCGCTCCCTAAAAGTAACAGGCATATTGATATCGAAATAAAATTTCTCGTATTACGCAATTACGTAAAATACGCCTAGTCACAAATTTTGATCCAAATATCTGCTAATACAGAAATTATTTGAAAAAAATCGATATAAATTGAAACTTCTACATCCTATATCTCCAAAACGAAGCATTTTAGAACATAAATTTATACGAACGTGTTTGCTTATTTTTATCTGCAATACAATTCGGACCACCCTGTATATTACACTGTAACATTTTTACTTATTTTTCGCTGCAGAATGTGCTGCCGAAGTTTCCTAAATATAATTCGGACCACCCTATATTTTATCACAGCATAAAATGATATAAAATTAAGCATCTTTAGAAACTATTGTCTCATATCATTAACGCCCGAGAAGATCTTCAATAAGTTTTAAAATTGGCATGGAATTCAATTTGATACTCTGCTACGAAAATGTTTCAAGCTAAACATCATTTATTCTGAACATAAGATGTATACGAAGTCTAAATGCACCTGCAATCATATTTTCCGTTTCATGACGTAATTGAGCATTTCAAATATAAATGAAGCAGATTTGTCTGTTAGAGAACGATATCTTTAAGATATTTTAAGTAAAATATTAGAAGAAGGTGATTGGTGCAACTCTGTAATAGAATCTATTGAGATGCTAAAATATTAATTAAAAAAGTAAAATATTTTTATTAAAGTATAGTGAATTAATAACACCGAAGCATCAAAAATAAAAATAGTGTATTTATAAAGTTATGTTAGTTTTATAAATTTTAGATGATTTAGAAGTTTTTGTAAAATGGAGAAGCTTGAAAGTAAAAAACTCATTCGTTGGCTCCTATAGAGTTAAATTATTTGAAGGAAAGTTTTATCTTCCTTCAGCTTCTAAACGATTTTTAATAAGTTTTAAAACTACGAAATGATTCAATGGGATTATGACATTGCCAAAATGTTTCAAGTTGAGTATCACTGCCCGAACTTTCTTACTCAAACCACGTGTTTGAACATACAATAATTGATAATATATAAATGCACCTGCAGCCATCTATATATTCTACAGGGTTGTCCAAAATGTATTCGAAAATTTAATAATTTGGTATAAATTTATGTCCTTAAATTCTTCGTTTCCGGGAGACCTACAGAGTGTTGTAGATGTTTCATTTTTATTTCAAAGTGTGTGAGTTTTTGACATAACAAATTTAACTTTTCGTCCTTACTTATAAAACTACTGAGTAAGAAAATATATATTTTCGCCGTTTTTTCTGTAAAAACGGTAGCGTTTCCTACAAGTAAAAGTCATATTGACATTAAAATTAAATTTCTCATGTCATAAAACATCCAGACACCAATTTTCATTCAAATATTTACATCAGTTCAGGAAATATTGGAAAAATCGAAATAAAAATCAATTTTTATCGGTAGAATACATGCTGTCGAAGTTTCCCGTATACAATTTGGACCACCCTGTATAACCTAATGAAACATTTCAAATTTAAATGAGGCAGATTTGTCTGTCACAAACGAACTCCTACAGATTTTTTAGCGAACCTATTTATAATACTTGCGAACTGAACGGGTAAAAAACTATATTAACTAAGAAATTCATTCCTGTCTTTGCTTCCGAATGAGTAATTGCTTATTTCCATCTGGCATTCGGCGATTAAATTGAAAATAAATTATGTTTGCTTGTTTTTAAACGGAAACCTAAATTTGATTTGGCTTGTCCGAAATTAAATTATTCTAATAACTTTAGAATTATTTCTGGCTGGAGATTTCGTTCATTAAAATTTCGTTACATACAACTGCAACTTCATACAATCATTCACCAAGTGTAAACATAATTTCCAATAAATTAATAATCTTAATTAATGGTATAAATTCATTCTAAAGCGTAAGGTTTCCATGCGTTCGGCATTACCCAAGGTTTTGAAGGAAATCTAACTGTAGAAACAACTTAACTTTGTTGAATATTTTAATCGTTACGCTGTCACATATCTACTAAACCAGCATTGTTCGAAAGTGATCAAGTCAGTCAAATTCAAATTTCAAGTCAAGTCAAATTTTTGGGTTTCACGGCAAATTTACGGCATGCCAAACACATGATTTTTTCCTTAACTTTTGAGAACCACTGGATCTTTCCTAGGTTTCCTTTCTTGTAAATTTAATCTACCACATATATGTTGCCATATTATCAACAAATTATGTTTTTTCACTAAAAAAAATTTCAAATTTTCCATTTTTTTTCGCACAAAAAACCTTGTAATAGTGTGTCTGAGGTCGAAATATATTACCCCTAGTAATATTTGCACGTATTTAAAATTCACCCTGTATATTCACTCACTGGAAAAATAAATACAAAAAAAATCACTACCTCCTGGACTAGAACAAGAACAATTTTTTAAAATATCCCGATATACCAGTGGTAATTCGGAAAAACGAAAAAATCGCCTTTTTATCAAGACGTTATATAAACTGGGCAAATAATTTTTGGCGAAAGCATACGAGCTGGCCTCGCCGACCACAACTCATTCAATCGGAAGAATAAAGACAAATGTTTAGTTGGGTTTCAAGTGCTGTTGGATATAAATGCCAGTCGCAATGCTTGTTCCATTTGATGAAACGTGCCAGCCCTCCGACTGCCGAACAATCATTTCTAATAACCCTTAAGGCTGTAAAACTTCCACAGTTGTATATTCTTGGCCGAAATAACTGCGCAACGTGTAATACACTCATATGCGGCGAAACACTTTTTAATTTTATAAAGCTCTTACTGCCAACCATAAGGTATATGTGACTTTAATCCGTACGCTGTTATAAATATCCTGTTATATCAAGAGTGTATAGATTTGTCCGAAGAGCCATATAACATTCATATACAGTGTCGGCAAGGCCTAACTTTGGGTGCCGAATTTCTGTGTACGGAGGATACAGTACATTAAGATGTACTGAACAAAGAAAGACGAGCAAGTATTTTCCCAAACGTATGAAATATAGCGTCAATCCGACTATTCAGAAATACTTTGCAAGTGGCCTTAATCTCAACATCGACAAAACTAAAATCATGTGCACTCCCCTGGAAGATCACAACAACGCTATAAAACTCGGAGAAGAACTATGGGAATATATCACGGAATTCAATAACCTCGGCGGTTTGATTTTGGAAAAGGCCAATATCGAGTCTGAAATTCAGCACATGATTATCAGCGCCCCAAGAGCATTCTGGAAATTAAAAGACAGGGTTTTCTATAATCATGACTTGATCACAAAAACGAAATTTGCAGTGTACCGAGCAATAATAATCCCCACCATGTTATATGGAAGTCAAACCTGGGAGCCTTACCACCTACACATGAACGCCTTAAGCCCCATACTCACACTTCGCTCCTTCGTCCCTTCCTCGCGTTACTTCCTCGCCTTACTTCCTCGCGTTACTTCGTCCCTTCGCTTCCTTCTTTCGTCCATTCGATGTTTGTAAATTAGTCGATTATGCAACAACACACCACAAAATATTTTTAATATAGCAGAGCTACATGTTTATTACGAAATATCTAGTAACCCCAATTAATTCAGTATCATGTACAAGGTATATCAGTATGAATGTACAAGTCCAGTCAACAATAGAGTAAAGTTTATTATGTCATTTATATATATATCGAAACTATAAAATATAACATACTAATTAAACGTTTATGTCAATCCCCATTTCTTCAGATATTTTTGTAAAGGCATCATACACACTATTTCTATTATTTTATTTTTGTCGCTACGATTACATAAATATGGACATCTATTTCTTCACAAATATGAAGACAATATTGTCTTATCCTTCCAGATTATTATTTGTGTGTGATATCTATTTTTATATCGACTGGCGATTGCTAGATGTACAGGGTGTCCCATTTTTGTGTATTTTATGGGGTTTCTGGTTTATGAGTAAAGATGTAAAGATGCCGTTTTCACATCATTGCTCTACTTATTATGAAACTAAATATGCTACACACAGATTTATCCTAGCCTCCTTAGTTCAAATTTATTTCTTATTTCGTTCTTTTATACTTTTTATTTTTTAATTAGTAGAAATTTTTGCATTGTTCGATAACCTTTGTATCTCGATAATTTTATAACTTATCAAAAAGGTGAAAAGGGTCAGTGATGGGCGGTGGGTAAGTACCCAATTTGTAGATAAATAAAATCTGAGTGTATATGTATATACACATTTAGATGAACATCCTAATTTTATAAAAGGTATTTCCGACGACCGCATAGTAAATACCCGGTATAATACCGGGAACAGGAATATATCAATCTATATTAGGAATATTGTAGATATATTCCTGATATTACTTGTATATTTCTGGCATTATACCGGATATTTACTATGCGGTCATTGGGAATACCTTTTATAAAATTAGACTGTTCATCTAAATGTACAGGTATATACCGGATACCCTAATTTTGTTTTTTTCTACCCATTGAGTACTTACCCACCGCCCGTGTCTCGTTTTTCAGGTAGAATGCAGTGGCGAAACTAGTTCTTCGTTGGGAGCTGTCTATTTCGAAAAATGACTCAAACTTATGTTCTTTTTTTTAAACAGGACACTCTATATATTATTTTTTATTTTATTTGCCTTGTTATGAGCTTTCTAAAATTATTTATTTTTATACCCTAGGTATACTTATTTATTTAGGTACTGCTAAACTGCTAAACGGCTCTTATTTTAGAGTTATATTATAACTATACATAAAAATTAGCGTGGAATAGCCAATAACCCACATTTTACGTCGAATATATTAGTTGATTGTTTTGATTACCTAATTTAAACCGGCCGACTATGTAATAAAATTAAATAATGCATTTTTACCCCGTTCATGAAAATATGTAAGTATTTTAGAAAGCCCGTAAGAAGGAAAATAAAATAATATACAAAATATCGCAAAATATCGACAGATTCTAACGAAGAACTAGTTACGTCACTGCATTCTACGTGAAAAACTGTACGGGACACCGTTTTCACCTTATCGATAAGTTATAAGATAATCGAGATACAAAGGGAATCGAAAAATGCAATAATTTCAGATTAGCCCTGTATATTAGAAAGTAAGAGAGCTAGGATATGTCTGAATGTAGCATCTTTAGTTTCATAAAAAAGTAACATCGTAATGTGAAAACCGCATCTTTGTAGCTCGACTCATAAACGAAAAACCCTGCAAAACACACGAAAATGGGACACCCTGTACAGACGTACTGCCAAATCAAGAAATCAACTACGAATGAAATCCAAGATCGATTTATATATTTTAATATATTTATTTATTTTTTTGTGTTCGTGATAATTCCTTTGCTACTTCCTCCAAAAACCGACAGTACGGGGAAGGAGCGTTCCGAGGAAGTGAACGGACGACGGAGCGTTTTGACGAAGGAACGAAGGAACACACAGTCGCATAAATCGACAATTTCCCATAGTAAATATATGATTTTTGGACGAAGGGACGCGAGGAAGGAACGAAGTGAAGTAGCGATGTGTGAGTATGGGGCTTTAAACAAGTAGCAACAATCAAATGGTACCGCCATGTCTCAAACGTATCAGTCTTTGAAAAAGTTAACTGCGAGAGTACTGAAGTCATGATTACAAAATCCCGCTTAAGATGGGCTGGGCACGTATGCAAAATGCAAGAAAACCGCTTACCAAAATCTCTGCTTTACGGTGAGCTTGTAGATGGTAAGAGGAGGCCGAGTGGAGAACTCAAAAGGTACGAGAATATTTTCAATGAAAACTTAAAGGGGACTAACATGCAGAATGAGTGGGAAAAAGCAGCGCACAAAGCAGTGACCCAGTATTGTAATATAATTCAATGGTTATAGACAGTAATTGAATGTTATAGCTTTATTTCTTTCATTCTTCTTTTATTTAGCCTTTTTTATGATTAAACTAAAAGTACAATAAAGTGATTGAATCGAGAAATTAATCCATATTTCTATTCTCCAGGGTTATAGCGAAATCCGTATTTTCATAAAGATCTTAATCACTTCATGAAGCCTCTGTCCATTGTATAAAATCAGCAGGTTGCTACACCGTTTCGTAATATTGTGTTTGGCATAATCTGGCCTAACTTTAAATGTGAAAGTTTTGTCACGCGAAATGATATATGCAAGCCCGCTATTGAAACCTAGTTATAGATAAAATGAACGCAGAAATTCTAATAGTGTTACTAAAACTAATTGAATACAGTTAGTGTATTCATTTAGTTACTGGTTACTGAAGAAAATAACATTTACTTAATATCTACGTGCAATGACATTTATAATGTAGGTTGTAAACATTTAATATTTTTTAAATTCCCAAATTTTAGCTGTAAAGAGTTTCGATGGCGAGACACTAATTCTAACTAACGTGCAAAGAACTGATATGGGGATATACTTATGCATTGCCAAGAATGGAGTGCCTCCACTGGTCAGCAAGCGATTTGAGGTTATCGTACATTGTAAGTAAATATTGAAAATGTTACTTTTATTACATTTGTTAAAAAACTTAGATATCTTAAAAAATATATTCCTTTTAATACCAACTACTAAAATTCCTAGTTAAGATCATGTGCAATTAGGTGGTAAATGCAATTTATTGTAAAATTAGCAAATTTGTATTTTTGACTAAGAATGGATACTGATACATCTTAATATCTTAACCTTAAGCCAAAGGTAAGCAATTTATTAAATGCGTTGTCTATATCTTTGCGATGGTTTTCTATTTTTGGATATCTCGATACTATTCCGTAAAAAATAAAAGAATAATTTTTGAAATTTAATTTTTGGCAAATTTTCTCCAACACTTTATATTTCTTTCTAATCTAAAATAAATAACAGTAAATATAAAATATCCCTATAGCAATTTCTTGTTAACTTAAAGCGAATTTGTTTAAAGCTTATAAACCAATTTGAAAAGAATAACTGAAATGAAAGAATAAAATTACTTTATTCATAGAACCAAAAATGTTGTTCATATTTCCTATAATTAAGATTTATCAATAAGTTTTTTTTTTTAAACTGACACTTGTGTCTATTATTAGTTCCGTTACAACAGAATGATTAATGTTTTAAACACAGTTGAAAACCAACATTTTTTAAAAGAAAATAATAAATCATTAAGACCGTCCTATTTTAAATAAAAATTTATCTAGTAAAGTTATGTTTTAAAAAATGTATACTAACTGATTGATAAAATGTTGAGATATATTTAAATTCTGAAAATGTTAATGCAAAAGACACCTTGCAAAAGTGCGGGATGATATTATTTTAGACAACCCAGTAAGGGGTGTTAAGAAATGAGAATTCAGTTTGGTTAGGTAATCTTAAAAGTAAAATCCTCTTAGAAAGGGGAGCAAATGCTGCGAAAAGACTCTTAAAGGCCGGTATTTACACTTCGTGCTAATTAAGTAGTAATTAACGGGCGGTGTGGAAAATACGCTCAAGGCACAAATTGTAAATTTCCTAACTAAATTCTACTATTTCAATAAGAAAAATTAGTAATATGTGTGTTAACATTATTTCATTTCCAATAAAACTATTGAGCTACTTATTTCCACTCAGGGGCAAAAAAACGCAACGGAAATGTTTTTCAAATTCAAAATTTTTTTTTTATATTTTTAGCCTTATTTTCAGAAGTTTTTTTACCAAATTGTAGATAAATATGTGTATCAACTTTAATTCGTAAACAGTTCAGTTTTTTATACACTTTAGTATTTGGCTTATTATACAAGGTTAATCGAAGGGTTGTTTTTTACCCTAAGTTTGAGACACCATGTACAATTATTTGATGGGCAAATTTTCTTAAAGAATTATTTTATGATCAGAACCATATCTTCTGAGCAATTTTTAAGAGCGAAATCAATTTGCTACCAACAATTTGCAATTTTTTCAATTATCATTACTTTTTGATAATATTTTTCAATATGAGGATATGAGGTGGTTTTGGAAACTATTTTCGTAATGTCATAAATTAGATATGATTAAAAAGTAATCGAGATATACAATTCGAGATATTTGTATACGGTTTTCTAAAAAAATCACGAAAATATGACTAAAAATATTAAAAATATAACACTTCCGTTGCGTTTTTGCATCTGAAGGTAGTATTAGTATCGTCTTGATAACTTTTGTGAATGATATAACCATCCAAACCAAATATAGCTTATACAACTAAAGATAATGGAAATTCGATAAAACAGTTTTATTTCAATATGTGTAGTTTTCTGGTGGCTCTTATTTTCCTGTAACCTTTCTGGAAGCCTTTCTGAAAGTATTTTAGGAACAGCGAGTTATTGCAACAGTAAATGTTGTGGAAAATTAAGTCGTATATAGCAGATTTTATTTACTTTCGATAAAAGGCTTTATCATTGTCAATAAAATTTGAAAGTGCTTGTACCATAAATTGGTGATAGATTTTCGCCCGACGTAAAAAAATAAACTAAAATACTTTTATATATTTCAGATTTATGTTATTATTTGACGTTTAATATTTTTTCTGCAGCCAGGACTATTTGAAAACGATTAAAAAATAATACTAAAAGAGAGCTGAATTACAAAAAAATTGTATGAGCAATATGTGCGCATATTTGAAGTGTTACTCTATATTTGAAATTCTTACTAACAGCTATTAAATAGAAGGATTTGAAGGACATGTTTGAAAAAGTGTAGTTTAAAATGTTGAAAAAGTAATGAATTAAAAAAAAAATAAGTAAAATAACAATAATCAAAAAATCTGCATTCAGTGTGTAAAGTAAAAAAAAATCACATAGGCTGCATAGGTTTAAATACTCTAAAATATATTTGTTATGTACAGGGTGGGCCAAATTGGACGCTTTTAAAGGGAAACGTCCTTTTCTATAGGAGATAGACGAAAACTAATACCGGTGTATGGAGCTCAATTTTTGTCAAAAACATGATGGTGAAAACCGCATATCCATATCTGTTACCGTTTCGGAGTTACGAGGTGTTTTTCAAAAGTGTGCTTTTTAGCAAATCGCTGTAACTTTTATGCTATGGATAATTTTGTATTTTTATGAAAACATTTCCAAAACACCTTTTTAAGTAAAATTTAATGGTTTAAGTATAATTTTTGTTAAATTAATAATTTAAGAATTATCAACAGAAAATTTTATTTTTTATACGGGACACTTTGTATATTTTTAATTTATTAAAAATAATTTAAATTACCTTTCCAAAAATATAGCACACTTGATGTTTTGCTGGATTCCTCTTCGAGGTATAGAGTTTATAAAAATTCGCCCACTTTAAATAAGTAGGCTTTGAACGGCGCCGGCTGTAATGCAAAAAAATTCTAGCCTGTGAGCATTAATTAAAACGAAAATAATATTTGCAATGAGAGATGCATTATTTTATAACAATTTAATCTATATTTAACCAACATCAACATATTTAAACTATATCTAATAACAATAAAAATAAATAACAAACCAAGACATGAGATTTTGCTACAGGTGTTCGACATATAACCGTCTTCTGTTATGGACAGACGGGGCCGTTTTTGAACATTTCCCGCGGAATTCATTAACTCAGTGGGGGTGAAAGATACCAAGATTATACGGGCAATTTAAAAATAAGAACCTTTATTCTTCCGCACAGATATCCATAGGATCCCATAAGCACTAGGTCCGGCGGCCTCGACGGCCAACGGCTGGGATCTTGGTTAGCTATTCAATTATTCTTGAAATTGGCTGCAAAAATTTGTTGATAACCTCAGTATTGCTGGAAAAATATTTTTTCGAGTCCCATTAGGGGCATATCGTCAACAAGGGGTCCAAAGCCTACAAGTTAAAAGTGGCAAATTTTTAAAAATTCTGTATTTCGAAGGGAATTATAACAAAATATCAAGTGTGCTATATTTCTGGAAAGGTAATTTTAAGCTCTTTTCAGTTAATTAAAAATATACAGGGTGTCCCAAATAAAAAATCAATTTTTCTGTTGATAACTCTTAAATTATTAATTTTAAAGAAATTATACTTAAACCATTAAATTCTACATAAAAAGGTGCTTTGGAAATGTTTTTATAAAAATACAAAATTTTCTATAGCAAAAAAACCGATTTATTAAAAAAGCACATTTTTGAAAAACACCCCTTAACTCCGAAACGGTAACAGATATCGATATGCGGTTTTCACCATCATGTTTTTGATGAAAATTGAGCTCCAGACACCATATTAGTTTTCATCTATCTCCTATAGAAAAAGGTGTTTCTCTTTAAAAGCGTCCAATTTGACCCACCCAACGTATGTATTTCGGTATTTTTCGTATTGAAAAAGTTAGTCTTGACAGCGGTTAGTTTTTTTTTGTAAAAAATACTTCCGTCGCAACGATATAGACAATAGTCCCGGCAGAGGCATTAAAAGAACAGTTAGAATAAGAAAAGCGGCCCGATAAATGTAACCGTTGACCTTTTTAAAGCGTCTGTCATATAAAATTTTACGGTCCTAATAATCTGTTTAATATTGCAGTCCACCCTCTTATAAGCGTGACGAATCAACTGCTGGCCTCGCCGATTGCCCGAGACGTCGTAATGCAGTGCGAGGTCCAGGCATCCCCGAAAGCCATGAACCATTGGATGCGGGACACCGGTAAGCACTTTTCCCGAGAGTACGGCTTAACCGACACCGACTCATATATATTACGCTATCCCAGCCAGGCCGATACCCACATTTCAAATTACGGGCAGCCTCGCTTCTTGCTATATTTTCATAAATCGACGCCAAGATTACCGTTAATAAGATCCACCATTCCATTTTTTCTACAGTATGTCACAAAAACTTTTCGACAAATAGCAGTTTTTTTTAGTATTGAAATGACTACTGGGATCACTTTTATGTAAATTTGCAGACAAGGATTGAATTGAGCGGAGTACTGTAATGTAACGCTTGTTCGCTGCTCGTGACGAACAAAAAATAAAATTGTTTCTGTTAATTGGCAGCATAAGAAATATAAATGTACCACCACCAATTTGTTGATTCGACATTTTTGACTGAAAGAGTACTTGAACACCGAGATTTCGAGTTTTCGTACCGAGACTTGTTCGGGTTGTTAAGGTATCCAGGGTCAATTTGTCAAATTGTCTTTATTTTGCTTAGGATTACGTGCGGTTTATGAATATAATTCTGTCCAACGATCCATGACAGCGACAGATGTGCCTGTCATTTTATTTCACAAGTAAATTGTATTTTTTCTCATTTTTTTCGAATGTCACCCATCGAAATATTACCTGACTCGTTGGAGAGTCTTTAGTTCTCAACTAATCAAATGCTGAAAGTTTTATTTTCTATTAAAACTTCTACCAAAATTATATTATCCCAATTCTGATGCCATTTATAACGTATGCAGTACAAATTTTAGTACTGCTCACAAAGGCAAAAGAGTATACTTACCACTTTTTCAAATGCCTTTAATTTCCGCTTTACGCTAAAGTATGTCCGTCTAATCAGGGAAAGATATTGTCAAACGCTATCCAAACAATGACAGAAAGTACAATTTGCCTGTTAACTAAAATGATAGACAACAACTCTCACTGTCAGGCATTCTCTGGTTAGACATAAATAAATTTATAATTTATTTTTCAACGAATTCCGGATTTTGTCCGGATTTCAGAGGATACTTGTCCGAAATTTCCAAAAACTTGCATTGAAACCCTACCTCAAATGGCAATTACTTAGGACACGTTACTTGGCGGGAAGGACCGATGAATGAAGCCACTAAAAGTAGTAGTGGGAACTATCGAATGAATACTATCGAAACATTCGATAGTTGCAATTCATTCGAATAATTCGATAGTTTGTAAGAAAACATTCGTTGAAAACTATTCGAATAAAAATTATCGAATAGATCCGTCATCTGCCTTGAAACATTGTATTCTAGTAATTCGGCAGCAAAAACCATTCATTTATAAAATTCATTCATTTATGAAATTCATTGATTCGTCAGGATCGATTATAATAAAATATTAATTGAATTTTAGTTGTCGCCTTAACGGCGACGTAGGGTTTATTTCGAGAAACCCGACAGCGGTCGGTGGTAATGCTATGAAAGAAGCCGGCATCTTTGATTTTTGCGGAGTCAGATAAAAATAAGGACAAATTATTTTTTTTAATTCAGGTGCTAGTATTTACACAGAAAATACATAATGAAGGGCGCTGTTGCCATATTTTGGTATTAGTTGATATTAGCAAAGAATATTATTGTTTGGCTTTAGTTAGTTAGGGATAGTATGTCTATATATTCTGCATTTTTTTATTAATATTCTGTTGTTACACTGCAATAATACTTGTTATTTTGGACGTAGGAAAATGATTTTTAATGTTTTTAAGCAAAGACTGGTTTAATAAATAATAATAACAGTAATAATGTGTTATACCTATTAACAACAAAATTTAAAATCATTTAATATAAACATTATTTTAAGTAGTAGCAAAATATAAACAACAAATTAGATGTCAAAATTATTTATATTAGATCCTATTTAAAAATAATATAGTCTCTAAATTTTTTGGCAACGTTGGTTTATTAAAGAATAATAATTACAGAACTAATTTGTTATATTAACAACAAATTTTAAAATCATGAAATAGAAACATTTATTAATTTTCTAAGCATGCAAGTAATGGAAGAAAAATATAAATAAAAAATTAGAAATCAAAATTATTTATATTAGGTGCTTTATAATTACTATTTAAAAATTATATTTACTTTTACTGGCATTTACTTTAAAAAATAAATTAAATATTTCTTCGCAAAAAACTACATGTAAGAGAATTAGCATAAACAAAATACAAACATTGTTAACCTTTTTTTTAAATTGGCACGTGTAAAACTTTCATTTTATTTTTCTCACCCCATAGTTTGAGTTCGATAACCCCATTTACTTAACAACATTACTTAAATATGATTATTAAGTTCCAACTAATTCATATTATTAAAACATCTAAAATACAAATATGTATTTTTAAAATTAATTGTAAGTTCATCTCATCTCTGTTAAAAATTGCTACTTCGCCTAAAAATTTCCCTTTAAAAAAATGCAATCTAACCTAACCATAATATACCATATAAAATGAAATAATTGAAAGATCGGGCTACGGAAAATCACACAAATTTTCGGAAAAATTTGTGTGATGACCACTTCGCACACAATCGTCAATTAAAAAAAACTACTATTTTAGTATTTTAAATATTTTAATAAACGCAAAAATTGCATAGTATTTACAAGGCGAAGTTATAAAAACTTGGAAGAACTAATAATGCACTGACGCACACAAAAATCAAACGAATACTAAATTTCATTTATCAAAAGAATTCGATAGTCAACGATAACCATTTAGTCGCACGGCGAGGTTGTCACATATGCTTTAGTATACAAATGAATTAATGATTTTATTCGAATAAAACCATTCGATAGTTGAAATCATTCATTCAGTAACCATTCGATAGTCTAATTCATTCGATAGTTCCCATCGCTAACTAAAAGTACCTAATATTAACCAAAGGCCATAAAAGACTTACTTTACCTCAAATCATTTATAGAGTAATTTAGCACGACCTAAAAATCAAGAAAGTAAGAGTAATAAAGTACGAGTAAAAATTGGTTCCGTACCATTCATTATCTATACAATATTACACACTATATTATTATAAACTTCTTTTCCGATTTAGCTGAAATTTTGAATGCGTATAAGTAATTTAAAAAAAATGAAGAAACACATTACTAAAAATTGAATAATCAATAATAAATGTGTAAAAAGTAAATGTAAACATGTAAAAATATGTAAAAATTAAAAAAAACGATTAAAAAAAGTCGCCTGGACTAGGATTCGAACCTGCCCTACTACGGCTCCAACGTCATAGCAAAGTAAAGTCCTAACGCTTTAACCACGCGGCCACCGAGGACTTGAAAGATTCTATGTAAAACTCTTACTTAAAAGATAATGTTTAGTGAAAGTACTTTTTTATTTATAAACATTTATTTAATTCTGTTTTTAGTATTTGTTCTTATAACTGTCTATAGCTATAACGATTCATAACATAGACCTTTGTGACAGACGGACGGATGAACGGACAGCGAAGTCTTAGTAATAGGGTTCACGTTTTTACCCTTTGGGTACGGAACCCCAAAAATTAAACCTGCCGACGCGACGCCATCTGTGGTTGAAACAAGAAAATTAATAATAATTGGAATATTTTACGCGCTATAAATTTAGTTATACACATCGCGTCTTTTTTTAATATATTTGTTGTCTAATATCGTCCGTACCAGACAACTGACGGTGACAGCAGACAGAATTCCTTTCTATGTGTGTACGTTCAAGTCGTTTCGATCTACGACTGAAAAACACGGTATAGTCTGCTTAGTTCGAGAGTAGTTTCTATCAAGCCCGTGTTGTGTTCCACACTGTGCAACTACTCCTATATAAGGCAATAACCCTCGTCTTTAAAGCAAAATTGTCTGGAAAGAAAAAGATTCCACTATGCGGCACGTTTCATATAAGATAGAGCGAGCTAGTTTTCAGCTGCTTAATAGTTACATAGAAAGGAAAATATGCTGACGCTCTACAACAAATTGTACAGTTCTAGGTGTTAAACTTTTCTTAATATCGTCGCAAACTCTTTATATAGAGAACTAAGAACATATCAAATCATTCTATCGTTGTACAGGGTGTCTCATTTCCTTTGTTTTATGGGATTTCTCGTTCATGAATAGATATACAAATACGCGGTTTTCCCATCACTTTGTTACTTTTTTATGAAACTAAAGATACTACACACACATTTGCCCCCTGGGTTTCTGATAATACAGGGCGAATTTGAAAATGTTGCATTTCTTGACTCCCTTCCTATCTTTGTACTTATTTATACTTATCGAAAATGTGAAAAATAAGTTTCGTAGAGTATTTTAGAAGGTATCCCGTTTAAAAAAAAAACATAAGTTTGGGTCCTATTTCAAGAATGACAACTCGGCCCAAAAATATAGTTAAGCAACTGAATTCTACGTGAAAATCTCTATGGGACTCAGTTTTCACCTTTTCGTTATAATGCAACATTTTGAAATATTTTTTTGCCCTGAAATACAGGGAAAAAATTAGGGCTAAGACAAATCTGTATGTAGCATATTTAGTTCCATAAAAAAGTAGCATATTGATGTGAAAACTGCATCTTTGTAGCTATACTCATAAACGCGAAACCCTGCAAAACATACGAAATTTTGACACCCTGTACAGTGCACTAGTACAATAAGAAAATGGCATTTATAACAAACAGATATTTTGAGAGAATTTATACTATTCACTGTATATTTTATTGGCCCTGTTAACAAGCAGTAAACAAGTATTCTTATGATTTTTTTATCAAATATGTATATTTTTATCATACTTAACTATTTATTAAAAACTAGTTGAAGCCTGGCGCATCCGCCACGACATCAGGAAAAAAATACTTTTTATTTTTTTTTAATTAAATGAATCTTTTAGTAAAAAAGCAACTTTCTAGAGCAAGTCGCTACTTTAGTAGAGACGACACAGATAAACATTAGCATTTTATATATGTAGATTCTTAGATAAATGCAATACAATAAAAAAACGGCGTAAAACAGGGCTGGGAATAACAATCCATGATCATTTTGGCGAGGTCAAGCTCTAGACGTCCTTTACTTGGCCTCTCTTCCTTATTTATTAATTGCACTCCTTATACTTATAAATTATTTGTGTGGAAATTTTCTATCCTCTTTTAATCTTTCTATAATTTAGTGTTAATTTCTTCCTAGTTTTAGTAAATTTTTAGTAAAGGATGACTAGAGATTGACCTCGCCAAGAGTATCATCGATTGTAATCCCCAGGCCGTCCTGGACGCCTTTTTTCGATCATACGGTATATAATGAACTTTTAAATCTATTTTTAAAATAAATAACGGACTAATAATGAACAGTTTTATATCAAATCATTAAGGGTGATACAATTAACAAAGGTTATTTAAAGGGAAATTCATAAAACTAGTGTTTCATAGTAAAGCTCTTAGTGATATATTACACTTAAGTAGTTTTCCATTATTAAGTCACTTGTAGTAAGTTTTCAGCATAATGTGTTCCCGCAGCATTTTAGAATAAGACAACGTAAAATCCTTATCGGAAACTGTGTATAATGATGGGTGTTATAAACAAACTTGTTATAGATCTAAGTAAACAGGGTGTCCCAGAAAGAAGTGCAAGTATTTTAACTGGTAGTATAGTTCAACCACAAAGACACGCCTATGAGGTCTTTTCGCGAAAAATTTTTTTTAGTTTTTAGTTTAAAAAGTTTTGATAATATGGCAACATAGGTATTAGATTAAATTTACAAGAAAGAAAATCCAGAAAAGATCCAGTGGTTCTCAACATTTTAGCAAAAAATCAGTAAAATAACTCCGTTATTTTGGACTTATTTGAAAAACGATAAAGAGAAAATATGTTTCTTTTATCGAGATCTACCACCCCTTAAAATACTTGCACTTATTTCTGGAACACCCTGTATATGAATGAAGATTATATATGGCAATGGCAACTTGGCAACACATTGACGATATACGACAGCAATACGCTAATTACATCTAAGCCTATTTAAAGTACTTTATTCTTAAAGTACTTTTTTATTCTAAATTCTAAAGGCGTGTTGGCACGATTCAAGCGGACTAAGTACTCTCGAATGCTGCCATATAACTGTAATTATAATAATACTGCGCGCGTCTCACTTGAAACTTGCTTGTTTCGTATTAACTGTTTTATCCAAGTCAAGTTGAAATACCTCGTATCATCCAAGTAAGTATGCTGGCTGCCAACTTACTTGGATGTTACGAAGTTTTCCAATCCGACTTGGGATAAAACTGTTGATAAGAAAGAGGCAGCGTACAAGTAAGACGCGCATGGTATCCACGTAGGTATACTTACATGGCAGCATCCAAGTGTACTTGGTCCAAGTACACTTGGACCATTATCAACCGGGCTTTAAAGAAAAAACTTATCAATATTAATCTTTTACTGAATATTTTACGGTATAATGTAGAGGTAGTGATGGAGATAAATCACGTGTAGGATTTAATGTCTTTAATAACCTAAACTTTTCTTAAACAGTTTTGTTACAATGCGAAATTATTATTTTACTATCTATATAAATATATAAATTAATTTAGTATCTTCACTATTTTAGGAGAGAAAATAATACCAAACGAGAAGTATGTAATGGAGGAGATTCCAAAAAACGAATATTCCTTGCAAATGAATTTGAGGATTTGTAACATAGAAAGAAGAGATATTGGTGGCTACATATGTACGTCTTCGAACGCGTTAGGAAAAGCTGAAGGGACCGTACGGTTACAAGGTAAAACAAAAAATATTCAGTGATCAGTTTTTCCACACATTCTCCAATAAATATTTTATATTAAGAAACCTTTAACAGCTGGCGTTATGTGACACACTCGTTTTTTACACTTCTTTTGTAAGGGCAACGGCTCAACTACGTCGAAACACCGGTTTCCGATAGATCACCGAAGTTAAGCGACGTTAGAGGCTGCGACTGTATGGACGGGTGACCATCTTGAAACTCTGTCGTGATGTTGTTCCATGGCAAGATTGTAAAATCTATTGACACACACTGCTCATTCACGCCAGTTCCGAGTCGGTTGAGATCAGATTAGTAAGAGTCGATTTAGACACTCGTCAAGATATAACCGAGGGCCGCGGTTCGGGTTCCGCGTAAACAAAGTAGAGCCCGTATATAAAGACGCGTCCAGATTAGTCTTAGCAGCAAATCGGGGACCTTAATTTAAAATAATTTTACTTAACTTTTATAGTACTAAATTTTTTGAAGTAGGTATTTAAGTTACATAAAATTAAAAAAAAAGGTTCAAATCAAAGTGATTGAATTACTATGTTTTCCGATAAGAGGCTTTCGCTTTAAAATGTAATCGCTGGAAAATAATTTTAGGTTACAAAAGCTTTGGGGGAAGTTAGTTATTAATCAATTGCGGTTTTATATTAAAATGTTCTCCCTTTAGTTAAGTAGCGCCATCTTTTGGAGTATTTCCCAATCAATTTTTTATGAGATAATTTGAATTAGAGCATCCTGGAGTATTTTCTTCCAATATCAATACCACCGTAATACAAATACAGGAAATTACGAAGAAAAAAAACATTTTATTTGAAATCCATTTCAGTTACCATTAATAGTACCATACGATCGATAATAAAACGGCGTCAAAGACGGCTGGGGAATAACAATCGATAATAATTTTAGCGAGGTCAATTTGTAGATGTCATTTAGGTACTAATTAATAAATTGACATAAATCTTCTCAAAAATTAACACTAATTACAGAAAAATTAAAAAAGGATAGAACGTTTCCAGACACATAGAAGAATAGATAATCTATTTCCATAAAAAAAATATTTTTTCTGAAGTTTTAAACTACACTATTAAAAATAATTTGTACTCGTAAATAATTACAACCTTCTTAAGGCCCCAAGCAGCATTTGAACGTCGGGACAACGTTGTGTCACGCGACCAAACGTCGGGGCGCAACGTCGGCACAACCTCGTGCCAACCCTAGTCTGCACTAGTTTGGAGAATAATTTTTGGGTCGAAACGACGTTGGATACCGACGTTGGTTAGAAGCCTAATTTAGTACAAACTGCAACGTTGTTTAAAATCCTAATTCACAGAAATACAAAACTAATATGGCGTCTAAGTCGCGTTTTATCCTAAATTGGGATAATTATAGTAAAAATATTATTTTTATGATTTAGTTAGAGACATATGTCAGATGGCAGTGAAGGAAAACAAAACAAAAGTATTTAAGTGTGGAGGATGTTTGAAGATCATAATTATTGAAACACTTTAACCGACTCTGTAACTCGTTAACCAAGGCAAAAAAGTTAAACGCAAACAACTTTATTAATAAATGTATTGTTTCTACTTTGAAAAATACTAATGGGCCTTAAAATTAAAGAAGTTTTAAAAATTTTCTTGAATTTTTTTTTTAGTCAAATGTGAATAATTTATTCGCAGTCGAAAAAATTGTTTCCGCGTGTTTTTTAGGGTCAAATATTTCAAGTTAATGTATTCAAAAAGCAGGAATTGCTATTTTAGGAAAGAAACATTTACTTATTTAACAACATGGCGGCTTTCACTTTGTTGTTTTGGAGATTAAGATGGAGTAGTTCGAGTAGTCGCAAGATTGCCTAATTTAGTCATCCTAGAGTCTAGCTTGTGCCGCCCTCTATAATCTAAATAAACGAGGGAGTGGATAAACTATCGGTAATATATGTATGTCGATGTATATTTAAATTTAGTTTTATATGTACCTTTCTTATGCCCCATTTTTTTTTATAAAAACCAAGTTTTGTTTATAAAAACATGTTTATATAATGCCAAAGTTTTTTTTATAAAAACAAAAACAGCACTGAACTGTCTGACTGAACAGAACAATGAAGTGAAAATTTAAGATTTAAGGTTATGGTTCAATAAAGCTGCAAAAAGGTAGTGACTCGACGTCCTACCAACGTAAGAATAAGGAAATCTAAACAACGTTGGAATTAGTAAAACAGACGACGTTTGCATAACGTTGGAATAGGTCCTGAAACTGACGCCGGAAAACTCTATGTTGTCCAACGTTGTAACTACGTTGTCCGAATCACCTAAAGATGACTTAAGCAAAAAAGGTTACAAGACAACGTTTATTCGACGTCGCAGAAGCTTCTACTTTGCTGTAGTACTAGTCCAACGTCGGTGCAACGTTATAAAAACGTTTAAATTTATTTTAATACCCAAAGTAGGGAGCTAACTATTTTTTGTAACTAATCCAACGTTGTGTTTAGTAAACATGTGGTCGCAAGTCGTGAAAATGCTACTTGGGGCCTTAACTGGCAGTAAGTATCATTAAAAATAAAGAGGAGTACGGGCCTAGTAAATAACGTCTAGGGCTTGCACACGCCAAAATTATCATCGATTGACGCCGTTTTTTTTCATCGTATATGATATCTCAAGTAATAAATAATCATCGATTAGCTGTACTTGTTAAGAATTTTAAAAGAAAAAGATAGCAACCATGATATTATTTAAAGTTTATTTTTTTTAGAAAAATTATTGATATTTATTAGTGTTGTAGCAAATCATTTATATTTTAGAGATACATTTGCCGTTAGAGACGACAACAACGACAACAACGCCAAGATACATGGTCACGAAATCTCATAAACCATTAGTCAAGGAAAAACCAATGAAGCCAAAAAGTGGAAAAGCCAGAAAGAAGGAGCTGGAAGGCAAAAACGACGAAAAACAGTTACCGAGTCCTGAAATTAAACTGATCACACCAGCGATTACAACCACAACCACTCAAACGCCATCTATTATCCTGCAACAGAGAAATGGCTCCTCGAAAAGGGTTCTATATCATATCTATATCTATATTTTCTTTGCGATCGTTATTTTTGAATGACACGTGATCCTAGACAATAGTTTATAAAGTATGTTAAATAAAAATGTAAATACTCGGTTATTTTCTGAAGGTTTTTACCACATTATAACGAAAAAAATAACAAGAAACATTCCATTCGTTTTTCTGGAACTTGACATATAAAATATATCTATCATATTGTCTTCCCTTTAATTTTAATATGGAAAGTATTCCTTTAATTTAAATATGGGGTAATCAAATTACCTTCGTTAACAGTACAGGGTATATTTTTGTTTTATAATTAAAACTTTATGTAATTTAATTCCAGGAAGGTGTATTTTGTAGAGTTATCTTATTAATCTGCTCAAATCATTTCAAGTCGTCATGTTAAGAATTGCCGATATATGACACGGCTGTTTTTCAAAAGTGACTATAACTATTTTATTTTTTCAAAAAAAAGGAAATTATAGATACTACTGTACATGACATAAATCAGGATTGATTGACGTATTCAATTAGCTTCGGTCATTCCTACTGCACAGGAACTTTATTTGATAGAAAATAAGTTTCTGATTAGATTAGAATGCCATATCATGCATATGTCAAACTTTTACATTTTTAATTCTAAAAAATAACATTTTAAATTTACATTTCGATTGCCATGCTATCAAAACCTTTAATGTTTAATCAAGGAAAAATATATTATATGATCGTCAAATATTTTTCGTGTCTTTTCCTGTCCGGTTAAAAGATTTATTACAGAATCTTATTTTAACCATTACTTTTTTTTTTCAAATGAGACGAGCTCACTAGCATATTTGGAAAAACATTACTAATAATTTGGTACCATATACTTGGTATTTCTAGTCAACTAATATACTATTTTCTATTCAGAATAGCCATTTAATATCAAATAAAGTAAAGAAATACCCAGAGTACCATTTATATAAGTCAAAAGTTATATTAATTTCCGGTGAAACAGGAAACGATACTAATTGAATATGTCGACAATCCTGATTTATGTCATTTACTAACATACTAAGTCTTGTTTTTTTATATGGAAAATTAAAAAATGTTTTGGGGTTGGGCCACTGTTGAAAAACACCTGGTGTATTTATTCATATAGATTGCTAGATAACACACTTTTAATATTTTATATCTATACCTAGCATAGTTCTAGATTATATATGATTGTGATTTTGCTAAGTTATTGGCAAATAAATAATTTGCAGTGTAAATAAACATAAGAATAAATTAAAAACGAATATACGTTTAAAATATGTTTGAAGATAATGTTACTAAATTGTTGATTTTGTACACTGTTTAACAATAGGCACTAATAGAAGGATTCTTAACATGATAGTATATATAAATTATTTTTCATACAACGACTTATATTAATCCAAACGTTGTTGAAACTGTAGATGTATAAATAAAATTAGACCATTTGATTTAGTATTAAATTAGTTATTTAATACATAAATAAATAAACATAGACATAGGCAATAGAGAAGACAATAACAAGAGCGGTGTAAATAATAAAGAATTATTTTCTTTTTAAAATTCCAACGTGACAATAACTCATTATACAAAAAGTAAAAATAAAACGAACCAAATAATGTGAGATTATTTACCTACATATCCCGCATATGATCAAGCAAACCAGGTAATGAAAATTTTTACCGTTTTAGCAACAAGACAAATAAATATATCACTTGTAACTCGTAAAAAGATGTCTTCCGAAACATAATCACTCTATTTGTGATTCCTTAGGATTAATTTTCAGTATTAAAAATAACGGTAGTGTATAATAATACTACAGGTAACATTAATTGACATTGGGTACCATATCTATATTTAAATCTATAAAATATTATACAATCCACATTAAGCATTATAGTTGACATCATTAGAAAATACTCAATGTATTTAAAAGAAATGATTGTGTATTATTACCCATATTAAAATGACTGACACAGTATTTTTTGTATTACTAAACATATACCCAACTATTTCAAAAATAATTAGTGACCATATCTTTTTATCTTTATATCATTTTTTTTAATTTTTGCCCCTTACATAAAAATCAAATCTTCAGCAAAAATTTATTAAAGAATATAAATTAGAACTTCAACCTGTATATGGCATTAAACTACTTTTACTGGCAAGAATTAAAAAAAAATTTAAGTAATTTTCTAAATGCATTCATTAATAATTTACACAGACAAATTCTTAGGCAAGTATACTATTAAGTTTCGTGAACTGTGAGACAAGTACATATTGTATATAACCATCTATGATTTATTACAGAAGCTTAATTGAATATTTTTTTTTAATATAGGTAAGAGAATATAAACATTATAATATAAAAATAGGTTTTCCTTCAGAACCTTGTTTCTTGAAATACTTGAGAAAATACATTTGGATGGACCAAGGTCAAAACGATTCTGGAACTTGAAAGTATATTATTATTCTATATCAAATTGCTCAATATCTAATATGTTAAGTTATTTTAATCAAAATATACCTTATGGATCTATATGAATTGATTTCCTGGTATAAAATATTTAAAATAACCAAAACATATCTTGTTATAAATAAAATTCTAGAAATGTATTTTACCAATAAATATTGCACAAATTAATAAATAAAATTATGTATTTACATCAATCAAATATATATTTATACAAAATGAAAACATTGGTTATTTAAAAATATTTAGATGGAAATATAAACTGAACTGTTATTTCTTGTAGTATACTTGACTATCTTAAATTTATTTAAGCAAATGTCTGTCAATATAATCCTACTATTTATTTATAGCCTTTTTAGCTAAATCTGAAAGCAGAATTGACAAATATACAATCATACATTGTTTATATAGGGTAGTAATGTAATAAAATAACTGTTATGGCATTTGTTATGTATTAAATTGATGTATATTAATAAACATATAAATTAATATATTATCTTTACCTCGAGAAATATAAAATGTATGTTAATGACAATAATTCAATAAAGTATTTGTATAAATCATTAAGTGAAGTTTTAATTTTTGTTTTTATTTGGGTGAAATAACTATTTTATAATAAAAAAATGAACAAAATACGAAAACAGGTTATCATGTGTAAAAAAGCTTCGGTAAAGCATAAACTTAGAACTGAAATTTTGTTGCAAAATTGAATGATACCATTGGTTACCCAGACGGACTTTTTTAGAATGCTTATTTACTTGAGAGGTACGACGTCTTGACTGAACATTTACAAGTTTTAAATGGTAAGACTGACAGGTAAAACGTTATGTGTAGACTAGTGTATGTATTAGTTGTTAATATAACATAATGTTTGTAACTTCTCATGCGTAAAGAATGTACCCTGTCGAATTTAGGGGTATATAGGTACATAGAAATATAAATACATATATATTTGCTACTTTTACAAAGAATTAAATATAACCGTAATAATTGCAGTATCGGTGAGAACCAGCCTCTGGACAGTCCACCTGATGAAGGGTAGGCCCAGAAACCGGTTGTGGGAGTGGAGCTTGGTTCCCCCCTTTACGACAAGCAAAACAATTTTCTTTTTACTTTTTATTTTTTTTCTCTACTTTCGATTTTTCGAAATTAGAAAAAATACACAGCTAAAGGCAAGAAAATATTATTTATTAATTAAATATAACTTACCCTACAGTGAACAGCTGCTGATTGTCCATCAGAGCCAGGTATATAATATTGAGGTTTGCTGTTTTAAGTAACATTACCATATACCCTGTAAAAAACAATTATAAAATTACTAAAATTCTTAATCATAAAACATTTTTGCAATATTAGGACCATTCGTAAAGGAAACTATATAATTAAGACCAACCAGTAAATATTAATGAGGTCAAGTGGTCAAATTTACTTACATTTTCAACAGAAATATAAGATGTTTTTTGTTGTCTTCTACCCCCATTATCATTTGCCTATGCTATCTTCTACCGATCCAGAAAAAGAAATTCCAACATTCGCGACCCGATATAAAGTGTCTTACCAGGATGAACCATGACCCCAAATGAATATCTCAAAAATTTGGGTAGCATAGTTCAGCGTATATAGTCTTAGTCCATGTTAAACTTTTGCAAGTTTTACCTAAACTTACTCTACGTACAATCCTAATCGCGGCGCGTCCGATATAAAAGCGAATGTAGTGATTCCCGAGGCTCTATATATTATAATGACTAGATTAACAATTATTTTTTTTTTCAATAGAATATTAAATTTTTAATCATGTTCGAACACTAAAATCTCGTATAATAACTCAGTATAAAGAAGCGTTTATTTGAAGGGACGCTCAATATGGCGGCCTAAGAAAAAACAAAAGAAACTGACATCAAGCGCCATCTGTCGTAGAGTTTCTGTATGTAGAGTATCTATCTGCATGTAGATTACTGCTTTGAACTTTTAGAATTAATATGTTTAATTCAAGGATATATAGAATAAGGATATTCGACTGGCCCAAAAAAAACGTGCCGTATTTTGTCGAGGAAGACGATTTCGTCACGACCAATGGCCGAGTATGGAGGGCTTAAAAAAGGAGATTATCGGCAATGGGCAATTTGAAATTTCTGTCCCACCTTTTTAAGCAGCTTCCTCGGTTTGACAGCAGAGGCACTGCGATCGACTGGGACTGGGATACTACATTTTCATTGTTAGTATACGATTTAATTGTGTTTTTAATAAAATTTATAGTTAATTTACTGAATTTTTAGCAGTACAACAATGAGTCGTGGTAGAAATTGCTTTGTACCTGGCTGTACAAGTGGGAATCCCAATAAAAACAAGGCAAATAAAGAACGGGGTGAAAGAAACCCAAGCCTTTTCAAAGCTCCTAATGTAAGTAGTATGACTATTTATTTATAAAAATTATGGATAGATGTTAAGAAAAACATTAAAATTATATACTGTCAGTGTACAGATTAAATTATAAACCAAATTAATAGGAAATATAGCCTAAAATCAACATGTGTATAACATAACCTAGGAGGCCTTGTTATAAAATTAAAATAATTTAATACTTACTAGGTGCTAAAATTACCTGTTGACATGTACCTATATTAACCACAGTTTGAACAGTGCTATTGAAAGTGAATATTAAATATTTATACTTCAAGATCGTATTCTCAAAATAACAGCTTTAATAGTGAAAAATGTTTTTTTTTTATTTTATTTAACAATTATATATCTTTTATTAGGATCCTAGCTTGCTACAGCAGTGGCAAAAGGCGATACCCAGATCAGACAAGACACTTAGCAGCAAAGATGCTGTTTGTGAACTACATTTTCTAGATGAAGATATTTTGACTCATTATGAGATCAAATTAACTGACGGAACTATCAGTAGAATTGAGCGGGGTAGACCATTATTAAAGGAGGGTTCAATTCCAAGAATTTTTCCTAACCTGCCTTCATATTTCTCTAGTAATAAAAGAAAGAGGAAACCACCATGTGTAAGGAGTGAAGCAACTGAAAAAGTTTCTAATTCAAAAAAAGTAAAAGGTCTGCCTATTAATCATGTTGAAAATCAAACTTCAGAACCTAACTTTGAGAATGAGAATGAAATTCTTCGTGATATTACTAATGTGCCAGTTGATGTTACAGACAGTAGAGTTACTATGTTCACAAATTTGAAAAATAGTTTGCATATGTCAGATTGTAAATTATTATAAAAATTATTTAGATTTTTGACTAGCCGTCGCAAGACGCTTTTTCATTGAGGAATAATAAGAAATAATTTGAAAATTATTGTATTGTGGTTGATACTTTTGATTGTGTATATAAACCATTTAGAATAGTTTTTATGAATATGAATAAGCTCTTTAAATTAATATGTAGGTATATTGTAGCTAGGTATTTTTTTAGAATGCATTTTTTTTAAATTGTAATTTTTTGTGTTCTTGATATAATATGATGTTCCTGTTTTATTTTTTGGCATAGTACATATAGATATTTAATATCTAAGTGCTAAATTGTATATTAAATTTATATATTGTATATTTTATTTATTAAATTTAGTGGAATTAGTTAATAGAAACAAAAGTTGTAATGTATTAATATTGCTAAATAAATATTTATATGATGAAATAAGTCAGCGTATATACATATTCACAACTCTGTATTTTTGTGCTTTTGAAATAAACTGAGTACATTATTTATTCATTAATATTTTATTTACAAACCTACCTTATATTAATAAAGTGAATATCAATAGAAAAACCTTTACAATTATTAGGTGACATTGAATATAATATATCTTGAATTTAATTGTCTACGAAACAGTGACAATTTGCAAAACTTTGCTAATGACATTAAAACTTACAATTCAACGCTAGAAAAAACGCTATTGAACACAGGAAACGTTTCAGCTCAATATACCTACTCTCTAGTTTCAGCTATAAAAAGTTATGGAATAGATAACACCGATCAAAGGGTGCAATGGTAACGTTCGTCTTCAGTTTCCATTTATGATTAAGTTATTCCTGATAAAATACTCTTAATTTTCGTTATTCAATCTGTCAATCGCCATAAAACCACTACTAGTTCGAAAGATTTTAATGTTTATTAAAATGGTATCACACTAAACTGCATGTAAACATGTCAATTTCAAATGTTTTAATGAAAAACTATGAACCTTTAAACTGCATCAACAAAACTATTAATAAAACACTAACACAATCACACCATAAACTATTTCATTCGCATTTCTCATCAAGAAACAATTACTGTTTACATCAAATCAAAGGTTGAACTGGTGATAAATTTGTTGCTGGAACTTCTATCTTTTTTGTACAACAGTTCTAGGGAAGATTTATTTTAGCAGCTTATATGTTTCTTCGGTCGTGTATGCACTAAAAAGAACCACATAATAAAACATTTTTATAATATCAACTTAGGAAAAGGATATATTAAACCGGCATCTAATATAACCTAACTAACTTTTCAAACTCAAATTTAAGGTTTTGTATTCACAATTTTAGCCACGCACATTGCTCAATTAGAAAAACCACGTTTCTAAAAGCTAACTCTGGTAAAAATATGCCCAAATATTAACTTGGCTCTATAATTTATAACAAAATAGTTATTCTTGCCATAAGAAGCTGTGTATTTCTAGTATCCCAATCATCACAAGCGCCCCTAACGGCGATTTTCGAACTTCATTTAGATCTCAAAACTGGGCCTAATTCAAGGATATATGGGAATAAGGATGTTCGACTGGCCCAAAAAAACGTGCCGTATTTTGTCGAGGGAAGACGATTTCGTCACGACCAATGGGCGTCGAGTATTTGAAATTGAAAACATATAAATTGACGGTAACCTATGTTTTTACTCATTTCACTGACAAATGTGATGACGATTGTTATTGTAATTTATAGATCCAAAATCCAAACGTTTTTTGAATAAATAATTTATTTTAAAGTTATTTCCTAGAGGTTTGGTTTGGCCTTCTATATTCTGGTATTTGTCTACTAATAAATAATATCTTATTTTGTATTTCGATGTATGGAAATTCGCAAGTTTTGTATCTGAAGCCGCAAAGAAATTTCGCTCTGTAGTGAGAAAAATGTTATTATATCTTTTTAGACGTGTAGAATTACAAAATTTCTTATTTCAGATGTTCTAAATGTGAGTGCTTAATGTCAAAAATTAAAATATATACTTGAAATATTATTTCAAGTTACATGCTTTGACATTGTTTGGAAGTAAACAAATATTGAAGAAAGTGTTGTGCCTTCACAGAATTTAAATTGGCATTAGGAATAGATTTCCTTGATTTAGTAATGATATTGCTCATAGAAATTGATGATATACTATTTTATATTCACTCGTTCAAGTGCTGATCTATTTTTAAATTGAATATTTATGTAAATATTATGTATAACACGATATAAATAATTTAAGGACATAAGAAATTAATATTTCAAGTGTCAATATTGATTATTTTTCCAGTTTTATTCAAATATATTGAAATTAATATGGAAACAAAAGTTCATAAATATTATTCTTAATAACAAGAATTGAGATTTGGGGATAAGTTTGAAAAGCCATGTCAGAAGAGTAGGATTAAAGACAAGTATTAAGGTAACATATATTTGCATAAAGTTTTAATAACACTGACAATTTTATTTGTTTATGTTTATTAATTAAAATTTAGTTGCAATTTATTTCATATTCTAATATTTTTGAGAAAATTTTACTTAGATACATACCTGAATATTATGCTGCTTTTTTATTTTAAAGTGTGCCGACTGTGCTGTTATTTTTATACTAGTAATATTGTATACTGTAGGTATTGTATTCATATATAGTTATATATATACCTAAGGCCTATATATATATATATATATATATATATATATATACTTTCTTTCTATGTGTATTCTTTCTTTCTATGTGTACTTATATCCTTTATAGTCTTTCTAAGTGCATATAATAGGTACTACTTTTTTATGAGAAGGCAGTTTTTAATAATCTATTGTTAATTCCCCTAATTCTGTGTCCCCTGGTTCTGCTATACAACAATTATATATTTTTTTATCATTACT
This sequence comes from Sitophilus oryzae, assembly GCF_002938485.1. Classification (NCBI taxonomy): domain Eukaryota; kingdom Metazoa; phylum Arthropoda; class Insecta; order Coleoptera; family Curculionidae; genus Sitophilus; species Sitophilus oryzae. The sequence goes on from NW_022146479.1 coordinate 7,764,647, forward strand.
GATTTTAAAAGTTTCTTTTCAAAGAATTTGACCATATATTTTTTTTTCAGAGTAATTGGGCTGTTCCTGAACAATATTGAATATAAATATTCAAAAATATGATAAACTGCATATCCTACTAAGTAGATCAATACCAAAATTCCATTAGAGAAATAAGTTAAAATTATGTTTTACTTGTATAATTTTCTTGCTATTTGTCCACCATTATTTGTGACTTAGAAATTAAATAGTCAAAAAGAATTTAGTACCAGTTTTTATTTCCCAAAAAAAATAATTGTTAAATAATTACATATTGCTTAAGAACAGTATATTATATTTTGTTTATAGTTGATAATTCTAGTTCTTAGTTGTTTATAGTGATAATTAACAATATTTCTGATGTTAGATATTATATTAGATAAAAAATTTAATTACCAATAGCTACCTACCAATAGCATAATTCTTTAGTTCAAGAAACAAACATCAGTACAAGTATATAACCAAAAAAATGTTAATGCAAATTCTTTGTATAACATACGTACCCCTATGGTATTCAACTTTTCATTGTTCTTTTAATTAGACACACAATAAGCATATTAATTCGTTTATTAAACAACCAAAACTAACTACTTAAATTCACAATATAAATATCACAATAAATGTATAAGCTTTGATCAATTCCTATTATTAATACCTGACGACTTCATACTTTATAACTACTAATGGCTATCCTACTAACACACTAGCCAACTAATAATAAATCTGTTCTAAAAAAATACAACATAAAGACATCGTTATTGCAATAATATAGAAATATATTCCATATATCATTAACTACCTATAAATACAATACCCACATCTTCTTTTACGCGAATAGTGCATTAAGAGGCAGAAATATTGCCTGCATTGTACATCATACAAATTGGCTAGAATTTATTAATATCCATTGCAAACATTTCTCTTTCAAAGGGTCTAAATGTTTTGTCTTTTTACTGTGTCCCTGTAATATGTTATCAATTAACAACAGTTATCAAATGACCTGGAGAATAATAATTGTTTTACCTTTTTTTCAAACTAAACTCTTTAAACAAACTATATAAATACAATTTATCTCATAACCTAACTTCCTGCTAGAATTTCTTTCTTGTTATTCTATGTTCCTGTATTGTTATTCTTCACATTATCAATTTCTATGAGCAATATCATTACTAAATCAAGGAAATCTATTCCTAATGCCAATTTAAATTCTGTGAAGGCACAACACTTTCTTCAGGTGCTTGTCAGATATAACACCCTCCGAATTTGGCATTTATTTATATATCAGTCGAAAGCATACACTTCAATAAGAATTTTAAGCAAAAAAAAATTGCGGATGAACAACAAATTATTGAAAAACAAATAAATTAAAAGTGCATTTTTAGGTTATGGTGAAGTTGTATAAGCGTGTAATTATTGTAAAATATGACGATTATATGCATTTTTTATTAATATAAAGGTCAGAATTAATCAGTGAGAAGTATTAATAAGTCATAAGTCAAAAATAGAGTTGGTGATATCTTTTGTAATACTGCCTGATCAATTTACTCTTTCGATTCAAACTTGCCGCCGGAGCCGTCTGTCACCATTTGTTGTTAAGGATGTAAGCTGCCTAAGCATTGTTGCCAAAGTTATTTCTCTTGTTTGTATGATACATAATACCGTATGATCGAAAAAAAAACGGCGTCCAGCTGGCTTGGAAATGACGATCGATGACATTCCCCATATAATTTTACATATAAAATGACAGCGATGTTCATTTCATAGCCATGGCTGACGCCGTTTTTTTTCGATCATTCGGTACGTTACATGATACAAAAAAAGAGTTGAGACCGAAAGAGTTTTGATTGCGTTGGTTTCAACCTTTCCGTGAGTGTGTTAATCTTTTGTTTTGTTTTTTATTTTAATACGAATCTGATTGCTTTCACTTGATTTTACGTGCCGGTCGCCGGACGAACAAATCCTTATACAGTAGCGCTGTCACGATAAGAACAGATTATAAGTTATTTTAAAATCAAGATATTGAAAGCACTCAGATTCGTATTAAAATATAAAAAAACAACAGATTAACCCCCAAACAAGTTGAAACCAACGCAATCAAAACTCTTTCGTGCAACTTTGTAGTTATAAATAGTCAGATCTCGTAGGCAAAATATCAGCTATGGGTAGGAGCAGTTCCTCAGACGATCGCCTTTTCTTGATTTTAAAATAATCTGTTGTCATAGTCTGTTGTTAACGTGAGTTTTCTTCCGACCAGCACGTGTTTTTTTAATGAACCTTTCAAGAAGAAATGAATGAATCTGGCAACGCCGACAAAATTTGGAGGAGTTTTCGCATAGAAAGTAGCCTGTTGTAGCAATAATTAGATGTTTATTTTTTCATTAAATTATGGATCATCCACACTTTTTTTTGGCTTGAAATACTTATTTCTATGTATGCTTTCGAGTGATATAAAAAAAAGTACAAAATTCGGAGGGTGTTATATCTGACAAGCACCCTTTCTTCAATATTTGTTTACTTCCAAAAAATGTCAAAGCATATAACTTGAAATAATATATCAAGTATATATTTAAATTTTTGACATGCACTCACATTTAGAACATCTGAAATAAGAAATTTTGTAATTCTACACGTCTAAAAAGATATAATAACATTTTTCTCACTATAGAGCGAAATTTCTTTGCGGCTTCAGATACAAAACTTGCGGATTTCCATACATCGAAATACAAAATAAGATATTATTTATTAATAGACAAATACCAAAATATAGAAGGCCAAACCAAACTCTAGGAAATAACTTTAAAATACATTATTTTTTCAAAAAACGTTTGGATCAATGCCTTCTATTAAAAGATCAGCCTGCGGGCGAGATTTATGACGTCACGCTAGTTAGATATAACGGATTAATAAATATGTTGTAGAATACATGGAAAACATAATTATTCCTCAGATTTTTGGTTTGTATTTTAAAAATGATATAGTTTAAATGAAATATACATAATATACAGTTAATAACTACAACATATATACCTATTTATAGTAATAAATACTTTGGCAAATAAACTATGAACCATACAAATGCAGCAAATGTTTTACGATGTACAAATAGTGTATAGGTACATAACATAATGGGTAAAATGTAAATATATTTTAAATTTTGGGGTTTGAAAATCGATCTAATTTAACAAAAAACATTCAATATCTAATAATAGTGATGTATTATTATTTGCATTCACAAAATTTATATGTATATCTTGCAAGTATCAATCTTCGAAAAATTATATTTACAAATAATACAATATTATCTAAAAAAGGCGTCAGCGATGGCTATGAAATGAAGATCGCTGGCATTTTATATGTAAAATTATTCTAAAATTTTTGATTTTCTTGGGATTTTTAGGTTCGGGAAAAACGCTGATTTAAGTTTTCATTTGGGTTTTCATTATTTTTATTTGGTTTAAAAAAACGTTTCGGCTAACTATAGCCTTCATCAGTGTTGTGTCATATGAGAAAAATAGTGTCGAATATAATCCAAAAAATTACATATACAATATAATTCACACCTCATAATATTTACTGCAATTAATAAACTAATATAAACTAATCAAAACATGACCACATATTTTTTAAAATTATTATTCTTAACACTAAAATTATCTACATTGACTATGGAGTACGCAGTACGCAGTAAACATTATGTGCGTGGTATGAATATTTTATATGTAATTTTTTGGATTATATTCGACACTATTTTTTTCATATGACACAACACTGATGAAGGCTATAATGTTAGCCGAACCGTTTTTTTTTTAAACCAAATAAAAATAATGAAAAACCAAATGAAAACTTAATCAGCGTTTTTCCCGAACCTAAATCCCAAGAAAATCAAAAAATTTAGTATATTTAGAAACAAGATTCAAGAATATCAAATTTTCCAAGATTGTAAAATTCTAGTTAATTATTTTATGTGTACAGTTATTTAGGGCATGTCATCGATGTTCATTTCCAAGCCAACTAGACGCCGATTTTTTTCGATGATACGGTATAATTCTTACATAAAATGTAAATAACATTAGACCAATTAAAACAAATAAATATGAATTTCTTAGTATTTTTAGTAACACCTTTATTCTTAAAACTTAATTTTGTATTATGCAAATATACCAATTTTATTGTTATTTTATTCATATTGTATTCAGCCATCACTTAAATATTTGATATTAATTTGGTATTATAAATAATACATACATTATATATTATCAAACAAAAACACATTCTTCTTTTAAACTGTATCAGTCTTGTCTTTACAAAAATCTTTTTTAAAATTTGAACTCAAAATAATAATCTTTTTCATGATCTTTAATACACATATTCTTTATTTTTCCCTAGATCATAATACCAACTTACGTGTTTGAATCTATCGAAGCTGAACCAACAACACTTGGAGTGGAGATTCCACAATATGAATAAAATAAACATAATTGTCCAGTTTCATTAATACCATCATGGGAGAATATTATTTTTAAATTTATTAAAGATATTTTCAATAAAATTCTCTTGATTTATAACTCGTACCCACTTTTCTTGCTCTTCCGGACACTTTAGGCTGCCTAGTATAATAACTATCCTTAGTAACTATCCTTTCCACCAGGAACACAACAAAGATGAGGCATAGCACCAATAACACACTCCACTTAAGCTTTATTGATGAATTGTTAGAGTCTTAAAAAACACACACAAAAATCACGATAAGTAAAAAATGTATGGGCACTTTTAGGTTAAATCACTTGCACAACGTGTAATTTTTAAAATTTCTATTTTTTTATGCGAAACCGAGAGTGACCATATATCTGGTAGTAGTTTATGTCACTTCAACACCAAAATAATTAGTTTTTTGCACTACAATAATAAATAATACCAAAAATCAAAGAGTTAAAACCAAAAATCAACCGACAAAATATGAAACGGAATCTAACCCAATATCTAAGTATGTACAGCTGATGAAGTAAACAAAAGTCCGCCCGTAGGCTGATCTTTTAATAGAAGGCATTGTTTGGATCTATAAATTACAATAATAATCTCATCACATCTGTCAGTGAAATGAGTCAAAAAACATAGGTTACCGTCAATTTATATGTTTTCAATTTCAAATACTCGACGCTCATTGGTCGTGACGTAATCGTCTTCCTCGACAAAATACGGCATATTTTCCTACATAGCCCGCTATAGGGAGTTGAATATCCTTCTTCTATATATCCTTGGTTTAATTACATTTTAAAACGTAAAAGTAAATTGTTTTATACCAACATTTGGAATATGCTACTCTATTTATATTTATATTAAATATATATTTTGAAGATAAAACAAGAACAAAGAATTAATTTTTGGGTTATACAACCAGTAATTCACCTCCCGTAGAACCACGTAGAACCAATCAATAATCAATCTTATTCTGTGATCTTATCCAATCTGTCAAAGTAAAATATACCAAATAATAAAAAAAAATATAATATACTAAAAATTACTTTGGGAGGAAAATTAAAATGTAAAAAATTATCAAGATAATCTGATATGAAATTATAGAATTTTCCAAATTGTACATATTTTTGCGTAAGATATGTGTAAATATTTTGGGAACGAGGTAATAGAAATCGTCAGAGAATATGTTCGAACGATAAAGATATTCCTGATACCTGTAGGTTGTTCACAAATGTCAGAGGTGATTACGAAGATCTTATATTTATTATTTTATGACTCTCAGATATTAATTTATTCTGAAATAAACCTTATTTTTCAGTTATTTTATGGTATTTCCTACTAAGTCAACAAACCAGGGTATACGAGTGGATAACGACAAATTTGCCAATGAGAGAGAAGGCTACTGTACCCCCATTTAAATTACGTTACTTCAATGTATATATTGTGTTAAATGTTGTTGGACCCAAATCAGTTAAATTATTAAGTGCATTATCAAACAGTGACTTTAATGATGCCCCCTTATTATATAGAACATTCAATATAGGATACATATTAGCTGCCATGCTTTATATAATTACAAACAATTCTTATGTGAAAAAAAGATTTTTAAGTTTTGTATAAAACTTTACATGTACATGTACTGCCAAAATATCATTTTACTGCCAATGACTGCGAAGAAAACTGCCTATGACTGCCTGGTCAAATATAATGGGTCTAGTACTTTATTAAATGAACAAATACATTAATTAAAATTATTGTTTTATTTCAAAATTACACGAAAATTTATCTAGGAAATATTTTACTTCTTGAAACTATGAATATATCATGCAGATAGATACCAGATATTTCTCTAAACAATCTAATATTGACCTACTAAAATATCTTTCACTTTACATTCATTAAAAAAAATTTGGTCTTTAAAAAACTACAATATATAGGTACCTAACTCTACATTTAATTTTTATTTTTTTATTTAATATACAGGTCTTCAATACTTATTTTTTTATTATTATTTAAAATATCCTTTATTTAGACCCACAATATTTAGTTACATTTACATATTTCTTTTACTTACAGTTTAAATGAAAGTATCTTCCAATCAATGCTTATTAGCATTGATAAAGAAGAACTCTATGAAATGAGTGTTATTTTGGTAATAACAGAATAGTATACATGGCACATGGCTTAACAATCTTAAATTAACTTCAACATAGATTTATTTGATATATTCTTTTAGATTCTTTTTAAATATATTTGGTCAGTTCTCAGATGTCAAGTTATAGGTAAACTATTGAAAACACCAATTCTAAGATTTCAATTATACTTTATGTTGCATTGCACTGTTGTAAAATCCGTTTGGACCAGTATTGGGACCAGTAGACTTCATGATTTTTACCGGTTCTGTCCATAAGGGGTAATGCATTCTCCCATTTCTTACTATTCTTCTTGTATTTATAGTTAACTTCTTGTAAAATATAATAAAGTTTCAATCTTCTCTGATAATTTTTCCAATTCCCTTAGGTTTTAAACACATTTTGAATGGTTAAATGAAGCCCTGTATTGATATCTAAATCCAAATTCTTCAGAGTTATAATATTCTTCTAGCCAGATTGTTTTTATAACTTTGTATTATGGCTTTGTATCTTTTAATTTTCGTCCATTCGAAAATAAATTTAGTATAAAAATAATTATTAGTTTTTGTTATGATGGGATGAGGTATTACTGGTTGTATACCCTTAAATTTAATTTTAATTTTTTGTTCTTAATTCTTATATACCTTTAAAATATATATTTAAAATATATAAATAGGCTAATGAATAATAAATGTTTAGCTAATTTACTTTTACGTTTTAAAACAGAATTTTAAACTTTTTTAAATTATTAATTCTAAAAGTTTCACGTGCTACTTCACATAGAGATGGCGCTGCAGTTTGACGCGAGAAATGCGAGACGATAGTTTCATTTGTTTTTTGGTAGGTGGCCATATTGAGCATTCCTTCAAATAAGCGGGTCTCTAATTTTACTTATTATAAGAGATTTTAGTGTTAAAATGTGATTAAAAGTTGAAAATTCGGTTGAAAAGCGAAGATTTATTGCTAATCTACGCTTTGTAATATATAGACTTTCGGTAATCGCTATATGCGTTCTTATATCGGACGCGATATTTCATTTATAGAAAACTTGAAAAGTTTATCATAAACTAAAAATATACACCCTGAGATATGCTACCTAAATGTTTCTCTTTCGAGATATTCATTTGGGGGCATGGTCGGTTTATCCTGATAAGAGTATATCGGGTCGTGAATGTTTGAGGACTTTTTAGCATGTCAAATGAAAATGCAGAAGACAACATAAAATATCTTATATTTCTGTTGAAAATGTAAGTAAACTTGATCTCACTAATATTTACTGGTTTGCCTCACTTTGTTTCCTTTATACCAATAATGGTCCTATATTGCAGAAATGTTTTATGTCTAAGAATTTAATTTGTTTTATAATTGTTTTTCTTTTTTTACAGAGTGTATGGTAAATGATACTTCAGCAGCAAACCTCAGTACTATATACCCGGCTCTGATGGACAATCAGCAGCGGTTCACTTAAGGGTAAGTATATTTAATACCTACTTCTTTAAAAATTAAGCAAATAATTTGTTATTTATATTTCCATACACCTATATAGGTACCTAAATTCAATATAACATATTCTTTTGTATGAGAAATTACAAAAAAAAGTATTCACTTAAACGTGTGTATAGAGCTGTAGTAGATGTTTTTATGCAATATGGATATACAATTCCAGAAACCCAACTTGTGTCACAGCTGACAAATTAAAATAAAAAAATTAAATAGTATACCTGACTAAAAATTTGTCTGTGTAAATTATATTATAGAATACATTAGGAACATTATTTAAAATATTTTAATTTTTTAATTTTAAACAGATTGAAGTTCTAATTTATCTACTTTAATAATTTTTTCTAAAGATTTGATTTTTATGTTTGTAGTTATAGGTGGCAAAAATTTTAAAAAGGAATTATCCTTTCGAAAAAATATGGTCACTAATTATTTTTGAAATTGTTCGATATATTTTTAGTAATATAAAAAATTCTACAGAGTGAGACTTAAATAAGTGCAAATATTTTCAGGGGTAGTAGATATCGATAAAAGAAACATATTTTACCGTTCTTCAAATAAGTCCAAAATAACCGAGTTATTTTACTTTGATAATTAAAAAAATGATTTTTGCTTAAATTTTGAGAACCACTTGACCTTTCCAGGGTTTTAATTTTTGTAAATTTAATCTGGTATACCTATATGTTGTCATATTATCATTAAATTATGTTATTAACTTAAAAGTAAAACATTTTCCAATTTTTTTTTCAAAAAATTTCAAAATTTCAAAAAATTTTGTTTGCGAAAAAACCTCATGGGCGGGTTTCCATACTATACTGCCACTAAAAATAATTGCGCTTATTTGAGACTTACCCTGTATATTTTTTGATGTGATCTGGCCGATATGAAACTTAGATAGAGTTACTTAATTCCCAATAATGCTTTAGTTTAAACAAATTTATTTTTCATATGTTTCTTCTAAAAATATTGAAAGCAACTATATTAAAAGGTGTATTTTTTAAATCATATATTTTACTCCAACAGTTTTATCAGTAATAAATCTACTGGCAATATATTGTATTTTTCAAACAAAAATATTAAATCCCATAAATACATCACCATTTGACAAACACTGGGTCGTTATATTTTTGAACCTTTTTTTCGCATTACAGAAGCCCAAAACACAATAAAGGGCCCAAAAAATACAACCCATTGAATGTTTTAAATGAAGAAAAGGTGTCAAAAAAATGAAAAATGGGATTTCTTTCTTTTAAATATTCTAGACAAAACACGTCCTAACTGGAATTTAATAATTATGTCATTGAAACAAATTAATGAAACTTTTTGTATAACAATTAAAAAAACAATTACTTTTTATAGAATTAAACTGATTGAAATTATAATTTATATCGCATTCATTTAATATGAATTTATAATATAAACTGATAGTACTATAAAATGTTATCTAATAGACAAAAATTTGTAATAATATAATAATATAGATTGCATTAAAGCAAAGCATTTATAAAGCCTTTGCAAAGCTCTAGTTATCTATCTGACGGGTGGTGCACAGTTGTTAGAAACATAGGAAATCCCATGCAAATTTTGAACTTTCCAAATATTGGTTCCCCTGTTGATTTACAGCCAATATGCTGAATACACTTGCCAAATTTGAACAATTTTGGACAAGCTGACTTTAATTAATTTAAGAAAAACTTCCATATTTCTATTTTTAAATTATAGCTGAACAAGTAACAATGGAAAACCAGGCAAATATAAGTAATATACAGCAAAAGTACTAATTAAAAAATACAGGGTGAATACAATGAATGATATTTATGCTTCTTTTGAGTTTTTAGTACTGTGCTATGATGTTATTTTACTTTTTTACCAATACTTCTTATATAAATATTCTTATTTACATCCATGAAGTAAATTATTCAGATCCCTATAATTATAATTGTCTTCAGTCCTCTCGCGATTGTCTATTGTGCTTACCAGTTATTATGAGTTTTTAAAACAGCAATAACTTTTGGTATTGTCAACTTGGTAGAAATTGATAAAAATCAGTAAAATTAACTGAAAGCATGTTAAAGACACTGATGCCTAAAATATTTCCCGCATAGTAGCCTTTTTATAATGGTATTTTTTTCTTCAATTGTGTAGCTAATAATATGTATTTACATAAACTCCTATTAGTGTTAAATATTAAAATTAATATTTTAAAATTATATTTGACAATGACAAAATCATAGGTTCACAACATAAGGTGTGTTGATATTTGCCTGGTGGTGCATTGTTATCTGTTCAGTTTTAATTCAAAAATAGATTCTGTTTTTCTTAAGTTAGTTAAAAACGGCTTGTCCAAAATTGTTAAAATTTGGCATGTCTATACAAAGACCTTTCAAATTTGCATGGGATTTTCAACGTCGATACTATACAGGGTGGTCCGAACTGTATTCCGGAAACTTCGGCAACATATTCTGCAGATAAAAATAAGTAAAAAAGTTCGTATAAATATGTGTCCTAAAATACTTAGTTTCGGAAATACAGGGTGTAGAAGTTTCATTTTTATTTCGATTTTTTCCATATAATTTCTGAAGTAACGTCAATATTTAAATGAAAATTGGTGTCTGGGAGTTTCTTGACATGAACAATTTGATTTTGATGTCAATATGACTTCTACTTGTAGGTGGCGCCACCTACATGTGTTTTAACTCTTTTGTAGAGTAAGTAAACCTTTTCGTCCATACCTGTATGATTTTTTATGTAATAAATGTCTCTTGGTAAAAATCGCTACGAGCAACCATTCTCAAGATATTTAGAATGTAATTAGTCAGTACATATCATTATTGACATAAAATAAACATATGTTGAGTAGATAGTAATTTGACTGAAATGATAAATTTGGGAACTTTTTATTTTTTTTTAAATTAATCATAAATTTGTCTTCGAAAAAATTATGATAAAAGTGTTTCTGTTGAACTTTTGGCACAAAAACATTTCAAATTTATGATTTCAGTCTAATAACTATTTAGTCAACAACATGTTTAATTTATGTAAATGATGACAGGTATTGATAGCTTCGATTCCAAATATCTCGAGAACCATTACTCGTAGCGATTTTTACCAAGAGGCCTTTTTTACGCAAAAACGTCGTAAATGTATATTTTTTTACCTAGTAGTTTTATACAGGTACGGATGAAAAGTTATTACTCTTCAAACCAGTTAAAACACATGTAGGTAGGGCCCTCTACAAGTAGGAGTCATATTGACATCAAAATCAAAATTCTCGTGCCAAAAAACTCCCAGACACGACACCAATTTTCATCCAAATATTGAAGTTACTTCAGAAATTATTTGGAAAAAATCGAAATAAAATTGAAATTTCTACAACTTGTATCTCCGAAACTAAGCATTTTAGGACATACATTTATACGAACTTTTTTACTTATTTTTATCTGCAAAATATGCTGCCAAAGTTTCCGGAATACAGTTCGGACCACCCTGCATATAAATGTTCTCTATTTCCAAACCAAACCAAACCAAACCGTACGGTGAATTACTGCCAACTATAATCCTTACGTAAATCCGAAATAATGAAGCATTACTGCATATATGTGCATATTAACTGAACCAATTAAAGTCAGAACCCCCTAACAATATTTAAAAAATTTTCTTTAAACAGTATAAAAAACGTAAAGCACCACTATTTCAGCCAATGATTGGAGAAAATAAAAAAACCGGTATTATTGAATGAAAATTAATATTCCTATCTCAAGCGGCAGCTCTCTTAAGAGAACGTCAATATTAACCTTCTGAAAATATTTGAAATAAAATTCAATTAAAAACTTAAAATTACTGGGGGTTATATGGAGTACCGTAACTTATAATTTCTTTTTTTTTAATAAAAATATTGATGTAAGAATAGCTACCCGTAACGAAATTACTAGGTTACTTAGAAGTCTGTCTGAACCTTGCCAAAGACAATTATTCGTAGCCCAGCCCTCTAAAAATATATGGAAATAAAAATTAAATGATACAATCCAAGAAATGATATTTGCGTATAATTTTATGGTAAATTTGGTAAGTTGAAACAAAAAAAAAATAACTCTCGAACGGTTACCAGGGAAGTGAAGGGTTCAAGAGGAGGGTGAAGCGGGTGCCAGGTTCAAAGACCAATCTGTGTTTGAATCTGTTCTCCACATGCTGTTTCTATGTATAGGAGGCCATATTGTATTTTGATACCTAAAAGTAACTCTTTATATTCTCAGATTTATGATTTTATCATGTGATCTATTTAAGTGATAATATTGAGCTTGTATTTGTCATTTAAAAGTAACGATTTCAGTTAACGTCTCCTTTTTGCTGCCAGGGCTAATCTGGATGGGACCTACTTTGTTTACGCGGAATCCGAACCGCGGTCCTCGGCCATACCATGGTCAATGGCCTACCGACTTGGCAAGTGTCTAAATCGACTCTTACTCACGAGATATCCGATCTCATCCGGCCTCGAACCGGCGTGAATGAGCAGTGTGTGTCAATAGATTTCACACTTTTGCCTTTTTTTGGACAACAGCACGATACAGAGTTTCAAACCGGTCACCCGTTCATCCACTAGTATCGCCTTACGTCGCTTAACTTCGGTGTCCTAATGGGAACCGGTGTTTCAACGTAGCTCGGCCGTTGCCGCGGTTCAAGAGGAGGGTGAAGCGGGTGACAGGTTCAAAGAATAATCTGTGTTTGAATCTGTTCTCCACATGCTGTTTCTATGTACAGGAGGCCATATTGTATTTTGTATTATAAAAGTGGCTGTTTATATTCTCAGATTTATGATTTTATCATGTGATCTATTTAAGTGATAATATTGAGCTTCTATTTGTCATTTAAGTGGAGCTTGTAGAATATAGAATTAAGGTTAGTTTTAATGTTTTACTATTACCACAGATTATACAGATTATAAACTTATCGTCAAAGGCATTGTTTTTCGTGGTTTCAATTTTCGGAGTCGCGCACTAGTTAGGTTACTAATTTGGGCACAAGCACACCCACTTTTGGCCTCTAAAATTGTGCACAGCGCCTGACCGGCCCAGTCATTACGCTGTTTAAACGGAAGTTTATTTTTGCGCACAAGAAAATTTACTCGTTTGCTCATCGTCATAAAAGCAATTTTCGTACCACGAATTAGGGACAGTCATTATCAAACAACTAAAAGAAAAGTCAATTGAATTTAATACACCAGCATACGTCTGCTTCATCGACCTCACCAAGGCATTTGATAGGGTGCGCCTTTACGACATCGTCAATATACTAATGGCGAGAGAGGCGCCAGACACCATTGTAAGAGCGATCCACAACCTAAACATGAACAACAGGACTAGAGTAAAGGCAGGAGACACTTATACGGAAGAGATACCGACACCAGGAGGCATCAGACAAGGTGACAGCCTTAGCCCATTTCTGTTCAATCTCTTAATGGACAGAATTATAGAGGAAGTATCATCACTAAATATAGGATACCGAATGGGACAGAAAAGAATCAGCATGGTATGCTACGCCGATGACGCAGCCATTTTCGCGGAAACGGAGGACGACCTGCAGAAACAGCTTCACAGATTCTACCAGGTCAGTCAAGCGATGAATATGACCATATCTACAGAAAAACGAAAAGCATAACCTTTGCTAAAGACCCCGTGAGATGTAAGTTGGTAGTTCAGGACAAAATCATCGAGCAAGTCTCACAATTCAAATACCTGGGTATGGATCTGTCGAGCCACCATGATCCAGCGAAGGACTTAAGAAGCCAGATCAATAAAGCGACTGCCATGTCGGGCTGCTTAAGGCAAACAATATGGGCGAACGAATACATGAGATGGGATAGCAAGGTAAAGATATACAAGACTTGTATCAGACCAATCATGACATACGCAATAGAAACCAGAGAGGAAACCAACAAAACGAAGAGCATGCTACGAGTAGCCGAGATGAAAACGCTCAGGACAATAATGGGAAAAAACAAGAAGAGACCGAATTAAGAACACCGACATCAGGGAACAATGTGAGGTGCAAGACATAGTAAGGTGGGGCAGACAAAGAAAAAGAGGTTGGTACGCCCACGTGAGAAGAATGGATGAGAGAAGACTGCCACGAATTGCATTGGAAGCGAAACCAAGAGGGAAAAGAGAACCTGGAAGACCACCTAAGAGATGGAAGGACAGCTGGCAGTCCACCTCCCAAGAACTGTTACAGAGGACCCATCAAAATTAACAGATCGCGAGATCTTAAAAATGAATAAGAAGAAGAAGAAGAAGAATTAGGGACAAGATTTTTATTTGTAAACTTATAGTATACCTAATCTGTGCTATTACTACAATTACTATAAAATGTATTTTTCTTAAGGAGAGTTTGAGGACGTTTGAAATAATTTTTGTGGGTACTGTTGAAACAGTAAATAGCAATAGTTGATTTATGTTTGATTGTTGAAATGTTTCCTTTTAGTGTATTTTTAATTTATTTTTATTTATCAGCTGGGTCTAAAACAATACTGTAGATTTTAGCTATTTTTCTTACTTATTTTACTTAATTTTCTTATTAATTTATTTACATGCTTTTACTGGTGAAAAACTAATTAGAATTATCTTTATGGATAATAAAATACTGCGATGTTGCAATAATCTTTTTTGAAATAAATCTTAATCTATTTTGAATTAATTTCACGTGTTTTAATTGACCCCAATCACTGTTTTAACTGCCTGCGCCCTTGGCATTGAGATGTTTGAAACGAATCTTTTTTTTAATATTGTATACTCCTCAAAATAGCAAGGAACTAAAATAGTATAGCCCTGTCAAAGATAGAAATGCCGTTCTTGAATTTAACATATCATCATCGCTCAGGTAATAAACAACAATACTACAAAAAATAAAAGCCAAATCGTTTCAACCATACCCTACTGTGTGAAATTAATTAATCCTATTATCGAAAATTAATGTAACTTATAATCCACAATCCCGTTAATTTACTAACGAAATTATAAAGCAAATAACAGTTTTTCACTGTAATACAACTAGAATTCACACACGCGAAGGTATAAACGTAGTTTTCCTGCTAGCTCTTTATTTGAAATATTTACCCCATACTGAGAATAACTTAAAACCCTGAGATTAGCGTTAACCTTTTCACCAGTACTTTGTCAAAGGCCACGCAAACTATTGTATAACCCCTTTTTCAACGTTAAGCAGGAAAAACTCTAAGTCTAAATTCATGTTATAAAAATTTAGATAATTGTACAGATAATACAATGGCGAGCGGAAAACTAATTACTACTAAAACTTTAAACTTGATTTATTTTAGAACTTAATTATAAATCTCTGTAAAAAGGGTAGATTAATGAATTGCATAATATGTGTTTTTTAAAATTACAATTTTGATGAAATAAGATATTTTCTTTCATTGATAATTGTTTTTAATTTTGAAGTTGTAAAAGTCTTACTCTAGTATATACAGGGTGTTTCAAAAAACATTTGTTATCTCTTGTACGGAGATTCCTCACGTAATAATAAGACATGCTAAAGAAAATGCTAAAAAAGTCACCTTCAACCTTCGGGGCATCAGGGGGCACCTCACTGTATTTACTTCTTACTTCTACAGGGCCCGGCAATAGTGCGACAGGCATCTCTAGCTCCTGGAGTAAAAAACTTGGGAATTTTGTTTAAGTGTAAACGTAAAGTATGTATATACAAGGATGTATGAAAAGAAAATATTTTAACTTCTATAGAGTGGCTCTAAAAAAGTGTGAGTGGATCGGGATGATATTTGTTAAATGGAACACTCTATATATTATTGCATTTTTGACTTTTTTTAAATCGATTTACATAATCCTAAGATATGAATAAATATATTTCGATAGTTTCAGAGATATTAATAAATAAATAAAAAAATTATATTTTTCAACCTTAATTAAATAAAAATATTAGAAATACAAGAACTGTCCTGAAATCAAAACTATATTAGGTATTTAATTTAGATGGTCTATACTTAACTTTACTATAAACATCATAATCTTAAATCATACAGGATGTTAGATTTGATGAATTCTACGCCAAACTTTCTAAAATATAAAATAATTTTTCCATTTTAATACCATTGTATTTATTTGGGAATTTGCTATAAGTAGGACTGAACATCATTGTTATAAATTTTAATAAAATTTAATAATAAGTTATATAAAATAAATAATTTAAATTTTATTTTAATTTTATTAATTGTGATTTTGCGTTTATGGAACGACAATGATATCAACAAGAGATGGCATGTGTTTTTTAGACACCCTTTATAAGTTCAATACTTAATTATAAATAAAAATATTTAAATTAGAAATTACATTTTAGAACTGGGTTATTATTATTTAATGAAAGGAAATAATATTTTTTAAATAAATATATAAAATGTTATATTTTTAATGCAGACATACCTATACGCGCAGTTATGAAAGTAAATGAATAAAAAGATAATTACAAGTTAGATAACATACATAAAAAATGTATGAATTGCGAAATAACTTTATATGAATAGTCGTATAGAAAACGAGATAAAAAATTATATTTAGCAAATAGCCTTTAGGTGCCTACATAAAACTTTCATGAAATTTTAAATGTCTACAAAAATCATCCAGTGAGCACGGAACTTTTGATATAAAAGCCTGTTATCTATGCATTTAAAAATAAAATATTACCTGAATGAGAATAACTTCTCTATTCATGAATTTTTTAGTTATAGGCGTTTCCAAATGCGTTGTAGCAAAGAATTATAGATTCTTTTTTTCTGTTGTTCTATGTAAAGTATTCAAGTATTATTTTTTATCTAAACCCTTTCGCAATTATGACAATTTGGAGATTTACTAATTTAATAAAACTTCCAACTAAACAAAAAATAGTAATAGGAAATGGTTTATTCAATTATACGAAATAACAGTGAAATGAGTATTGTACACATTAGGTAATTGTGTAAATATATTTTTTTTGAAATAGATCTTGTGTTGTTTCATATGATTTTGTCAAAATTTAATTGCCAACTTTTATTTGTGTATTTTAATTAAGTTAAATAAAATATTCAGAGATTAGCAATAAGCCCAATAGAGGAATATTTAAAATATATGTGATTTGTTATAGCGGTCCTAGTTTTATTTTTAATTAAACCTGCAAAACAGATATGGTACATGGATATATAAACTTAAACGGGTACTAATTTAATGCCTAACATAAATTTAATACAAATTTAGAAACTTTCGATGTACTAACAATAGGAAGAAATAGAAAAATTATGAACAAAAAATAAAACAAAGAAATAAAAAACAAATAGGTAACAGTATAATATCCGATAAACTTAAAATAAGCGTTGCAATTCGGATTATGCTTCATTACTTTGCCAAAATAATAAAAAATACTTTATACAAGGTGTCCCACAAATAAGTGCAAGTATTTTAACTGGTAGTATAGTAAAAAAACATAATTTCTTGATAATATGGCAACATAGGGTTTAGATTAAATTTACAAGAAAGAAAAAATCCAGTGGTTCTCAAAATTTTAGCAAAAATCATTTAATTTTGGAAATTTTCAAAGTAAAATAACTCCGTGATTTTGGACTTATTTGATAAACGATAAAAAGAAAATATGTTTCTTTTATCGAAATCTACCACCCCTTAAAATACTTGCATTTATTTCTGGGACACCCTGTAAACTAAGGGTCGGCATTTCTGGTCTTGGGTGCCGGTTTTCATGTGTACGAAGAATACGGTCAACACGCTTAGTAAAATAAGATGTACTGAATAAAGACGGAAACTAGCGTCAGATTAAGTAGTTATATAATAAATACTTCGTATTTTTGCTCACTCCGACTTACTAGATTGCCATGACGACTCACTCCTGTACATAAACGCCGACCCAAAGGTTCGCTTGTCAGCGTTGTATGATATTACAAGTGATGTTAAATATTTTTTAAAAATACTATACTATATGTATTAGAATAAATACATAAACCTGTTAATTTATTAAAAAAAAATATTACTACTATAATCTGAAGTTTTTGAATAACTATAATCTGAATTTTGTCAATAAATGTAAGAAAACGTGTTTCATAACCAGATCAGTTATGATTTAATATACTTTACATATGTTTCAACACCGTATAACGATGCTAACTTTCCCATTTGTTTTCTATTCCTAAAAATTATGTAATTAGTAATAATAATAATACTTCTATTTCCAAAAAAATGAGAATGGTATAACCTATCTCTCACAAATTACAATAAAAAATGACATTGGCATTACTAATAATTTTTTTTTGTAATTTATTAATCTAGATATTTTTTAGGGATATTTTATCAGATTATCCTAAAGCAACAGTTATTAATATAACTAAAATACATTAGACAAAAATAATAATATGTCCGATTTTGAGCGTAACTACCTGACATAAAATTGTATATACTAGGTATTTTATCAATTTACGTAAAAAATAATATGTTATTTTAATGGTAGCTTTCATATTAACTCTACGTAGGCCTAACTGAGTTATTGCCTTCAACTTTCTTAATTATTGCTTCATTAATTTCCTTTAGATGTTGTAAGTGGTTTTGAAACTAGTTAACCGCTCTTGCCTGCAATTATCTTACTCGATTATCGCATTCTGCTATTATGTATTATTCATAAAATTGCGTCTCAATCTATTTCTAGACTTACTGATTCTGTTCTACGAGTTTTAGTTCATACAAAACTATTCGTTCCTTCTATAAACTAGAAAGAAAATAAAAGAAACTTGTTTTATGGATATATTCAAATATTGTCACTAAATAAAATAATAAAAATATACACGCCACATTTTATGCTAACTAATATAGACATTATTCATATAGAGTAAACGTAGCTAGCAGTAGCTATTTCCAGCATAGCCTATAAGCTGATGTGATAAGGAAGATTATATACACACCATGATTAGTATTGTATTGGATTTTCAGTGGAGCGTGTTACTCCTGAAAGTGATTTTCATGAGCGACCCGTGAACCAATCTACCCCCACGAGTTCTAATAATTCTCTAAAATTTATCTGAACAAAACTTTAGAGCAGTTCTTAAGAAGTTTGTTTAATCAAACTTTTCCATCTTTTACTTTTATGAATATTATTGGATATCTTTTTTAATATTCGTTATAATTATTCAATTAATAAAAATATGTATATGAAATAATATAATAACTATTTTATTAAAAATTATTATAACTATTAAACAGCTATAATATTTTTGCTTCAAAAAATATTTCTGGGTATTTCGCCACTAGAAGAAAATATATGAAAGAAAAAAGCTTCCTACGATGCGCAACGGAAGGAGGTATACCTCCTGAAACTTTTTTTCTCCGTTAGGCAAATTTGTTTTATTAGTAAAATATTGCTGACAAATTGATCTTTCTTGAATCAACATTTAACAGCGGTGTTTACAAAAAATAACGATTTCATTCCGTAAATTTTCTTCTAGTGGCGAAATACCCAGAAGTCTTTTTTGAGGAAATTCATCCGCAACAAATGTTTAGACATTATTTAGAAATCTAAAAAAGGTTATAATTGTTGTCTTAAAAATTTGTCTATGGCTTGCACTAAATAAGAAAAGGAATATCTTAAGAATTCCCTAAAAAATGAAATTTTACAAATCACAATACAATATAAATTGTTACTTTAAAAACACACAATTTATTATATTTTTAAAATACAATTAAACAAAAAAGACATACAGTCATAATATGAATTATTGTATATAAAATTAAGAGATCCTTGACAGATGTTTTCCTTAACAACTTCCTTTTAGTAGGCGCTAGATTAGAAAAGAGATGAAAAAATAAAAACATAGCACGGAATTTTTGTTCATTGGAAGAAAATGATTTTTTTCAATCAAGCAGCTTGTTTTGCATTTTTTTTTCAAATATTTTATGTTAATATTTTATTATACCATACGATCGAAAAAAACGGCGCCAAAGACGTTACTTACCTGAAGCGAAATTTTGTTATTTTTTAATGGTGTTTGCTGCCAGTTGGCATTAAAAAAAATGTAATTTATTTTTATATCGAGTAGTAATGATTTTTGAACAGCGTAATTTAAAATTCGAGAAAAAAAATTGGAAATAGATTTGTGTGAGACTTTCATTTGGTTCAGTCTTTTTTTAATCTGTGTTTAGTGTAAATTTTTGACAAAATTTATGTTAATGTTTGACAAAATTTATGTTAATTATTTTAAACTTTATGTAAATTTTTAGTAAACGATGTCTAGAAATTGAACTCCCTAAAATGATCATTGATTGTCATTTCCCAGCCTTCTTTGACGCCATTTTTTTTCGGCCATATGGTATAGTCTTATGAAATTAATAAAAAATTGTATTTTCTAAAAATTAAACAAAAAAAATATGGTGTACTATTGTGAAATTAATTTTACTAAATTTGATGTTTAATTCTTATCAAAATTTGTAACGTAAAAATTAAAGAAATAATAATAACCTTTAGAATAATTGCATATTTTTGCATTTTTTAGCAAAATTTGATGCACTTAAATTCGTATATTATTGTCATTTTGTTTGCATTTTCTCCTTGCTTTAACAATCAACAGTGGTATGTATATATAATAGTAATAATTAAAGTTTTTATTGCAACAATTAACATAAATTATTACAAAAGACGGAGTTGAAGTATAACTTCCTATCTCAACGAAAGAGAAAAAAGATAACATTTATTATAAAAAATTTAAAAAGTTTACGAGAATTATCTTTGATTGTTACTGAAAATTGATTGATTATATACATTTTTTGATACTTGATAACTAAAGGATCTCTTATAATAAATGTTTATTTCTTAAGATATGAATTATTTTTTTATATATTATATATTTAATGAATACATAATAATATCCATTCATACGACATATAAATACTATTTATATATCGTAAGAATGGATATTTTATAAATCTGATAATAGAATAAGTTAAGATTAATTAACAAAACTAGAAACATATATAGGGTGAGACGAAACCGCGCCGTCGCGATATCTTATCCTTCTTGTATTTCGCTCTTGCCAGCGCTCAGTTTAAAACCCGTGCCCTAGCAATCCGGTCGCTCAGAGCTTCACTCCCTCTCCAACCGATTACGCGTCGAGATCTCTCCAGTTCTCCAACTATGAAACTTTTAACTCGCACCCCGGCAGCTTACGTAGAATCCACTTGAAATTAAAATTCGATTAACATGACATCTTCCTCTCCGTAACTCGACGATGGAACTCAAATTCGCTACTATTTTCTTACTAATAAATTTACTCGCCGCAGATCTAATTGACGAAGAGATCGAAATTAGACACCAAAGATCGCGCCTAATTCGACTCAGAAGAACGGGTAATCGTAACCACAAGAATGCTGAAAAGAGAATCAAACAATTTATTAATGAGAAGTCAGTATTTTTAGAAGACAACGTTACGGTATCTGCGCTGGGCAAAGAGATGGTTGGTAAAGTATCAACGACAGACAACGAAATCGTAAGGTCTGATCTTGACACAGATGAACCTGTTAATAACAACTTCTATGATAACTCGTTGTTATATTTAAGCGATTTCTCGGGGGAGACGATCATGGGGTATGATTTTAATCAGACTGATCAGGATGGCAACGGAACTTTTGATGCTGCTGGCGAGGACGTAGACATTGTAACGCATTTTTTAAGAATAGTAGAGACGCAACACTTGCTGGGGGATAACTGCACTGCCGGAACTAATTTAACCCTGCAAGAAGGGGTGGTAGATGGATACGCCCAAGAAAGGTTTCGCGTGGAGGCAGACGTCGCTGTAAATAAAGCTAACATGTTAACCCGACTATGGAAATATGCCGAGCCTGAAGTGATGGACTCGGAATATTTATTGTACGCCTCTGTGTTCTCTATGGTTGAATTCGACGATGTTATCTTTGCTGCCGGCAACTGCTACGACCAGTACCAGTACAAAGATTACTTGCTCTTTTGTCCTTACGCTTATCGTCTGCCCGAAGGGGGGATTCTGGTAAAAGACCTTGCAGTCGAATACAATTATCTCAGCAATTCATCGGAATGGTTCTATAAGGCGAGGAAAAATGCCGAAAATGTCATTAAGAACTTCGATCAATTTAGCGAAGGTAAGTCGTAATCACTTTAAACATGGCACGGTTTTTTATTTAAACCGTAAAACTTAAATACTTTCTTAAGTAGATTTTTAATATCCTTTATCTCCACTTTTAAACCGTTTAATTAAAAAGACTCTGTGTTTACTTAATCATCGCATAATTGCGCTCCTTCTTGGCAAATGCCATCCTCAAAATAGCTACTCCTTAGACGTAAATATTCGGCGAGATATGCAGTCCCTTCCTGGGGATATATACTTTGTAATAATATTCTTATATACTTGCAATAAATAAAATTACTACTTATAATTATTATTATAAGATATGTGAATTTATCAGGGGCCGACACAGGAATTTATTTTAGGAGGGGGGGCAAATAAAACTACTGTAGAATATACTTTTCAGGGCGCCATTTTTAACCGAAAAGCCTATTATGTAACCCAACTTATATATTTCAGGGGGGCCTGGGTTCCATGGGCCCTTCTCTGTATCCGCCACTGGAATTTATCATTATAGTTACGGATAAAATAATATATGTAATAGATTATTTATTATCACTCTCAAATTATAAACAATCATATAACAGAAAATTACTCCTAATTAATTTTTTAAGTTTAGCAGTTAAAAGAAATATTAATTTTTTTGTAATGTTTTAAATAATAATAATAATTATAATAATAAAATAATAAAAACTTTATTGCGAAGTTTAAAAAAAATTACAACTGGCGAAGTTGAAGCTTAGTTTCTTAACTTAACCTAAAAATAATATATCACCAATAAAAAATAAAAATGTTTTATATAGAACTAACATAACCTATGCGCTGATGCGTTGATTTGATTCGTCCATGTCTACAGTGAGCATCATTCGGATCGTCGATGCGATGCGTAGGTTCGTTTGACATCTCAGCGAACCGCCGCGCCGCACAACTTATCGCATTGAAGCATTGGCGCTTCAAGTCAACGTATTTACAAACCGCATCAGCGCATAGTGAGTATAGGGCTTTACTTTAATACTAATAAATGGCAGACAAAATATTTTTCAATATAGGAATCACCACAATACAGCATAATATATTCATATTATTATTAAAAGAATTAAATCTTAAATATATCAACTCCAAAAAAGCATATAATATACTATTCATACTTTCCTCTTTACTTTTCTATATCATACATAATACATATCCCTTTGCCTTTAAGGTGACGAATTTGAATTATCAATACAATCAAAAATACAAATTTTAATTTGAGTTGGTAAACTAAAATTACCACAGTACAACAATATAGTATTTTTTAAACTTTAATAAAAATGAAATTAATTACATTAGCAAAATATGTTATATACATATAATTATATTTTGCATATGATTTTGAAAAATATTATGCAGCTACTTTTTTATTTTATTATTCTAAAAAATATAATGCAATAGACAACATTAATATATTTAAATTACTAGCAGACTAATTTTAAAATAAAGCTATTGTTTCGTAAAGTATGAGGTAAAGCAGATTTTGATACTCACTTTTGACATTTTTTTGTCCCACTCTAAATCAAAACAATTCATTACAATGCCCAGATACTAAAAAATACTTTATATATGCTAAACCGTAAGGGAAATATAGCGAAATATATTTAAAAAATAATATATGTATTGCAATACATACTTAAACCTTTATTAATATATTAAAAAAACTATAATCTGAAGCTTTTTCCAATAAATATAAGCAAACGTGATTCATATCCAGACCTGTTATGATTTAGAAATGATTTAATACACTTTATATATTAGAACAGTATAACAAGGCTACTTTTCCATTTGTTTTCGATTTCTAAATATTATGTAATTAATTATACTAATAATTCTATTTCCACAAAATTGGCAATGGCATAACCTGAGTCTCATAAAACACAACAATATTGGCATTACTAATGTTTTTTTTTCGAGCATAACTACCTCAGATAAATTTGTGTACTAAGTATTTTATCATTTTACTTAAAATAATACGTTATGTTAATGGTAACATTCCCCGAAACAGAAAAATATAATGCTATAGACAGCATTTAAATTAAAATAATCTCATTGAAACCAAAAAAAATAAGTCGAATATTTATAGTGGTAACTATATCACAAAACTATGCTATTTATCTCCGGAGCTACAAGAAAACAGAGGCAAACACCTTGTTACATGCAAACGCAATAAAATTCTGTTAATTCCTTCTTTGCACGAAGTTCTTTAATATCAATAAAATAAAAGATCTTAGAAAAAACTAACATAGTAAATGCCTCTCTACATTACACAAATATATTTCTCCTATAAATTTATTTGACGACCAACATTTATTTATTCCTTAATTTTGAATAATTAAAAAATAAATTTAAGTTAAATTAAACTAAATAAAACCTAAATCATGACAAATATAAAATTATAATGATTTTATCAATAGAATAAAGAAAATAGAATAATAGTAAATATTTTAAGCTCTAAATTGTCTAAAATGTTTCTTACCGTAATCTACTTTGGTCCAATATTTAGCACTTAAGGCTAATTTAGAACGATTAAAATATAACTTTAAATTAAATCAGACAATAGAAGGTTTTTATATTTTAAGATAATCCTTTAATATGAAATTATAATCCCATAAGACACAAATATATGCAAACTTACGAAATATGCTAATTTTAACAGCAGCTTACATTTTCAAGTTAAACGAGAAATAGAATAATCTTTATACTAAAATCCCGTAAAGTTCGCACGTAACAAATTAAACAAATTAGTAACACTTCAACACTTCAATTAACCGTAATATTTCACAAAATGGGGTTTCTTTAATCATCGTTTTACCCCCAATAATAGCCGATATAGGGATAGAATAAATTAATTAAGCTGCAATTAGCGCAAGATAAAGATAAGAGTAATTAAAATAAATTAGCTTCTCCTCCACCGTTTCAGTAAAAAGGACCAAAAAGAAACACATTGTATATTTAGTTACATTACATTATTTTCAGAAACCGAGAGTCACGATATAATCTGTTTAAACTCAAGAAACCAGTAAGTGTCTATCTGGCAAGTGAACAAATTTATTTGAAACTATTCTCGAGGTTTCGTTCTATAGCTTCTTACTTGTATAATCTGTTAAACGGATTTTATATCCGAACCATTATTTAAGCTTGCCGAAAGGGTTAAAGGTATAAAACGAAATATTTGGAGATAGTGAAAATATATTTTAACCTGGGAATTAATACGTGTTAGGAAATCCCTCTTTAACACCTTCAGGCTGTAGAAATAATATATCTGACAAGATTTTTAATGTACCCCTGTCTTCTAACTATTAAACTGTCACAATGATCAGAAAAGATAAACCATATTTTAAATAACATAGTATTGGCATCAGACAGATATCTAAGTATGGATATAGAAAGTTAAAAATAAAAAAATATATCTATGTATATACAGCCAAAACCTCAGTAAATACTTAAATACAGATTTCATTCAAAGACAATTTCATTCTAGTATTTGTATCAATTAAAAATTATTTCTTTTTATTCCGTTTTTATCATACTATGGCGCGATCAGGAATTATATATAGTCAGTTTTAGCTTTTCTTTATCTTCTTGAAAATTTACGAGTTTTGACTTTGTTACTTGTGAAATCGAAATATTTTTTAATGTAAAAAATTACTATTTTGCAATACAAATATAGTATTTAACATGGAAAAGGAACACTTACATAATCACAAGAGAAGTTGTCCAGGTTCTTCAGTTCCGGTTAAAGTTGGTTTCCCCTTGGGAAGCAGAACGGTTCTGGTCCAGTTAGTGGAGTGTTCGCTGCTTTTCTAGCTAGATTCTATCGGAGGAATTTATTATCTTTGCCTAATTTGTTCAGCTTCTCTGACCATTTTTTGACCAACTTCGAATTGGTGATGTTGATCACTTTTAATGCTGCTTAAGTGTTGGATTGGTTTGGTTTGGTAACAAACATTTTTATTAAATTTTTTAATAGACTTATTCAATTTATTTATTTTTCATGTCGTTTTAACTAGTCTTACATTTTGAAAAAAAAAGTTAAATATCGTAAAAAAGGTCATATTATTTAATTTTTGGTTCGTTCTGACGCTAGTGATAACAGCCGATAAATATTTTAATGTTGTAAATTTATTGTCAACCAAAGGAACAAATCAATCATTTTTGATCGCCCTGTACATATTTTTTCGTCGTAAAGCACATTTGTAAGTTAGGCGAAAATTAAGCTGATGATAGTAGGAAAGGATAGTAAATTAAATTTGTATAAAATCTAAGAAAAGAAATTAAAGCGTATTGAATCTTAGAGCTCTTTAGCGCTTCCTGCTTCTTTAAGTGAAACATGGGATACACTGTCTAATATATTCACCGACCGATAAAATAGAAAGCATTGTATTATAAAGTAGAAACCTGTACTAGCCTTAATATGCTTTCTCATTTTTATTTTCGTTTAAAATTGGGATTTTATGGCTTTTCAACAATGGTCTGGTCGTGAATCACTATATCACTATGATGCTTTTGCGCGTTGCCGAAAACGAGTTCTTTTATATTATATAAAATATTTACGTAGCAGCAAAAGCATGCTAGAGATTAAATTGATTTAAATTTCACAGCTTCCAGAAATGGCGAATATAAAAATAACTAAATGGATACATAATCTCTTCGATGCTAAAAATATAATTAATTTACTTTGTACGCCTACTGTGACATCGTTTTCATTCATTTCATTACTTTGTTGTTAACTTATTACCAGTGAAATCCAAATATTTATCGATATCCATTGCAACTGTCAAAATTAATTCTACGGATACAATTAAAATTAATGATTTATATAATTTAAATCTGTTTTTAGGTACATTTCAAATAAAACATTATTTCTATGAATTACATGAATATTGTTGATTGTTATAATGTAAAAATATATAACATATAATATATAAAATTCTCGTGTCACAGTTTTAGTTACCATACTCCTCCGGAACGGCTTGAACGATTTTGATGAAATTTTATATATAGTATACTCAGTAGGTCTGAGAGTAGGTTGTTATCTATTTTTTTATACCGCTAAGTGATTAGGGTGGTCCACCCCATTTTTTTTATTTTTTAGAGAAAATGTTTATTTTATTTTTTATGATGTGGCATTAAAAAATACATACAACCCTAAATTTTTACCCTCCTACCATCAACCCCTATTTTTTAATGGCGATATTAGTAATTCGATAATTTTCGACTCGGCAAATAAAAATGACTGTTGTACTGTAAAAAAATATTTATATGGCAAGACAACATTTGCCGGGTCAGCTAGTAAGTTATAAAATTCAGAGAAACAAATGTTATAGGACATCTAATAAACTAGATCATGTTTTATTATAAAATAAATAACCATTTCGTAGCAGTCATTATCTGTAGCTTTAGAAAGCTTTACTTTAAGTATCTCTTTCAATAACAAAAAGATTTATGTAAAAACAACGAGGGGATTTTGTACCATTTCTTAGATTTATTTCGCTACAAAACTCAACTTTTTGTCATGAAGCAGACACACACTAAAGAAGTCAGTTAAGAAAACAATTATCCGTGTAAAACTAACAAAAACTCCCACGCATGTTGGCAAACAGTATATAATTGAGCGCTATCAAATAAGATGTCGAAAAGATTTGTTTTTTTCTGTAGCTTAATACAATTTATTTTACCCCTCATGGTGTGTGACATCTTTCTTCAGATTCCAGATACTTTCAGATTTATGGGGTCAACTTATAAACTTTTTAGAATAAATGGTTTTCAGGAGTTATTATTTTGTATACTTTTACTTAATTCTTTGTAACACATCCTACAGAGACTTTTAAAAAGTCTTCTGGGTAGGTATTTCGCTACTAGAAGTAATTCTACAAGATAAAATATTTACTTTTTGTAAAGATCGCTGCTTTGATCCAACGTAGACCAATTTGTCAGCGGCATTATAATAATACAAATTTGCCTGACGGACAAATAAATGCTTAATTTTTCAGGAAGTATATTTCTTTTCCTCTTCCCGCCGTCTGAAGCAAAAAAACTACAAATAACAGAGAAAAAACTACTTAAAATATCTACATACAGCTCTTCAATTTAGCAGATACGCCTATTATAAAGCGTTGACGTTCTGTTAAAATTACATTATAAAAGCCAAATTACCAAACCAAACCAAACTATTTTGTACATTTTATTTTGTACCTTCACTTCTAGTGGGGAAATACCCAAAAGTCTATTTTGAAAAAATGAACCTGCTACAAAGACATAGACATTATTTAGCTTACAGTTACAAATAAATGTAAATCTAGCCTACAACATATTTTCTTAAATAATTTTTAGGTTCGCCTATTTCTATTGAAAAATACATCTCCGTGATATTAATGACAGTTGAGTCTTGTGCAGACATCTATTCATTTAGTTAATTCGAGCCTTGATTAGAACATTCCATCAGTGAAAAAGTTTCCTTTAATTAAAACAACCAATCCCAATTTAGGTGACAACTAAAATGGTCAAATCCACAAACCGCACAGTGGCCTACTTAAACGATTATATGGTAATAAATAGGCAATATAAGCGTTTTATTTCGTAAATGCCAATAAATCTTCAAGTAGAAATAAACCTTGGAAATTATTGAACGAAATATAAGCGATGCAAATCATTATTTTCAGACAATCTTAGTTTAGATATTTAACAGAGTATTTTTGTCATTGTAATACGTTTTATTAAACGTGCGAAGCTATAAACGTCAATTGACACAATATTTCAACAATAATATAATCACTTAGGAGTATAAAAATAGATAACCTATTCTCAGACCTACTGAATATATATATATATATATATAAAATTTAATTAAAAAAGGTCAAGTCGTTGGAGTATGGTAACTAAAACTATGACATGAGAATTTTATATATTAGATAAGTCTCACATGAAATAAACAAAGAAAAGCTTTAGCACAATATTATAACAGGGAATTAAACTATAATATGCTTTAGTTAACACTAGTTAAATATTGAGAAAAGCTAGAAGACCTATCGTCTCTTTTCGTTGTGTGATTTCCCTCTTCCTAGTTTGCGTATAATATTTTAAAAATCAATAATTAGTTATGTATACAGAATGTCTTAAAACTGAATGTTTTGAATTTAGAGAAATATGTTTATTTTTAAACCCTATTGAGATAACCCGCATCTCAATAGGGCGCTCTGTAGAGAAATAAAATTTCATATATGCATAATTTCCAGTTTTACGCCTTTAAAATTGTAGCCAGTAAAAGTTTTATTATTTTATTCGTGTTAAATCCTGGGTTTGTCTTACTAAAAGAGCATTGCTTTCAATTTAACGTTGTACAAAATTACAGGGCTCGAATTAAGGCGTATTTAGATTTGAAAACAGTGATATCCCTTGAAATGAGACCCCTAAAAAGGGCAAGAGTGGACTAAATGGGAAAAAAATTGCCGAAAGGGACCTTTTGGTAGGTAGGGACGTGGAATCCATAATGTGTCCCAATTTCCTCCTTCCTTCATAGTTAGTGAAATAATAAAAACTGGATGTTGTTAATAAGCATGCTTATTGGGAAGGAGTAACATTTACGATCAATGGCATTACTATTATGATGACAGGTACCATACGATAAAAAAACGGCTTCAAAGATGGCTGGGGAATGAAAATCGATGATAATTTTGTCGAAATCAAGCCCTAAAGGTCATTACTTGGCCTGTACTGTTCTTTATTTTTTTAATGACATTTACTGGCAAATTAATTTTATATTGAGTAAAAATTACTTTTAAATAGTGTAGTTTAAAATTCAAGAAAATATAATTTTAGGGAAATATATTTGTGTGTCTGGAAACGTCCTATCCTTTTTTAATCTTGCTATAATTATTGCTAATTTTTTACTAAGTTTATGTCAGGTTTTAGTAAATGACATCTAGAGATTGACATCGACAAAATTATCATGGATTGTCATTCTCACTATTTAAAAAGAGCACTAGAATAAATATTATCTTCAATATTAATTATTCTAATAATGGATATACTACAAGTATTTAATGACTATGAAATTATTATCTATTTTTAAAATAATTTAAGACAAACTAAAATTAACTCTTAAACAACTAATAATCTAAATAAACATATGATAAAGATAAAATAGAACTAAATAATGAATATCAAAAAACAAACCTGCAGCTTTTTCATGTTGAACGAATTCTTAATTGTGTCCTCTGCAATTGATGAGTTTTAAATTTTCTCCTCGATAAATGAATTTTCATACAATGGGGCGCTGACTTAATATATTAAAATATGCAAATTATAATGAAACCCAACTGTAGATGAAGAATATTAATTACGAAAAAGTGATATGAATCGAAATAAGATTTTAGATTCAGTTGCATTAGAACTAAAGAGTCCTTTATAAAAATGATTACATTTAACAAAAATACGAGAATATATAGAATTTTATACTGATGGTTCCAAAACTGGCACAAACAAATATTCTCAACGAGTCTAATGGACTTTGTGACATGAAACAACAGCTTTATTCACAGAACATGTTGCTACCTGAAAAGCCCTATCTTTATGTCATCGAGGAATACAATCAAACTAGAGTGTTTTGGTTTGTTTGGTTTGTTTCTGATTTGGAGATCGTGTCTAAAATTATTGGAATATTTGTCCAAGACCTTTTAAAAAATTCAGACTCTTATACAAAAGTGCAGGTAAAAAGGAATTAAAACTAAGATTTATATGGGCTCCAAGCCACAATAATATCCTTCTTGCCAACACTATGGCAGATGAAGAGATACCATTAATTTTCCAGATATTAGTACATGTGATCTTAAAGTACGACTACATAAAGGAATAGAAAGGGAATGGCACTATGACTGGACAAGTAAACTTTAGAAACTTACTCAATAAAACAGGATCCGTCAACTCCACCCTTACATTTTACTCTAAGACGAGCAGATGAATCCAGAGTGCTTTGTTTTTGTATTGGACATACTGCAGTGACACATGCACATACCTGCTTAACCAGTGTACATAGACTTTTATGTTGAGTTGACAGTCAGCCACATTATAATATGTGAATGTCCTCAATACACGACAGAAAGAAGTAGATTCCAAATAAGTTGCGAAATCCGTGAAAATTTAGCTGATAAAGAAAAAATTATGAACGTTTTGAACTTTATGAAAAAAATTAATATATATTACTGTGATACTGCATAGAAAATCCATACTTGTGATGTGTGATGTTACTGCATGCTTACCTATCTTCTTGTTTGTTTTTTTTTCTACATTTTTCAACTTAAAATATTTATTTTGGGCTTAAAGTGTCATGTACAATTAATTGCCTTAATCTACTATGACCAATTTAAATTTTGAATTGTCCTTGTAACTGCTTATATCCAGCGACTAGTTGTGAAACGCAGTATAGAGTGATCCCTGTGATGGGCTTGATTGTTTGGAGCCTATATGGGGATAATAAAAATGCACTGTCTGTCCATCCTGTCTGATCCTAAAAAAAAAAGAGAATAATGCTACTAAAAAAATAATATATATTAATGAATAACTTATGATTGCTTTTGTCAGGTTCTTAATACTAAGCAAAGTAAGTTATAATTGTAGCCTCTAAAAGGAATACCTTTCACCAAATTTAATTAACAAATTTTCCTAAAACAAGACGCTGATTTTATATATCAGAATATGTAAATTATAAGAAAACCCGGCGATGGAGAAAGATTATTAATTACGAAAAGAGACAAGATCAAAATACGAAGGAATTTTCATTTAGCAACCCTAATTTTTAGGACACTTCCTGTCGATTTATGATTCCAGCCCCCCAGAGACCGAAAACAAGGGACAAAAGAGATAGGTAAACACCAGTTTTCCATCATCCATACCGTTAGGTGAGCATTCCTTATGGTTTCAAGGCACTTTTTTGGGAAACGTTCATTGTTTGCCTCTATTTTCTACGTTACACTTTCTGATTCCATCTTCCTTCAGCCTATTTTATTTTATCCCTTTAACGTGAAATTACGTAAAATATCAATATTTTAAGGCACTGCCATTTTCTAATATTGAAATACAGTTAAATCAAAACTATAAATTGAAAAATATATCTTTATAAATCTATAGTACCTACGAAAATAAGTCATATTAAAACTATAGGATATTTTCTAACGCAAAAGCATAAAAAAACAGGAATTGTCGTCACAACCATACGATCGAAAAAAAAACGGCGTCAAAGACGGCTGGCTTCGATAATACTTTTAGGTTAGGGCCTTAAGGAGGTTGTAGTTTATTTTATATTGAATAAACATTTTTTAAATGGTGTAGTTTAAAATTTGAGAAAAAATTATTTTTTGGAAATATATTTGTATGTCTAGAAACGGGGGGCTCTATACTTTTTTAAATCTTCTATAATTAGTGTTAATTTTTGACAAGTTTTATGACAATATTTAATAAATGATATGTAGAGATTGACCTCGCTAAAATTCACATCGATTGTCATTCCCCGGCCGTCTTTCACGTTGTTTTTTTATCATACTGTATTAATAAACATAAATAGCATCAATATAATCGTCGTAATATATAAAGTACGTATAACAGATTACAGATAGATTAATTGCAATACGTGATGATAGAATTATTTACTGGAAATTTTATTTTGAAACAGATATAGGTACTCAAAATCAAAAATATCTCAAATGGGGTTTATAAATATGTATTGCAATTTATTTTCAATTTCAATTTAAAAAAATATATATTTATTTTTGTTATTTCATGTTTTCCAAATTGAAACCGATAAATTCTAAAGCCAGTTTTGATTTTCAATTCATCGGAAGGTCTATTTGTGGCATATTTAGCACGTTCCCAATCACTTGATAATCAATAAATATTTTTCATCATTGTAATATATCTGCAACTCCGTACTCTGTTAATTTAAAAAAACCAGTGACTTCCAAATAGTTTTATTAAAAATCTGCTATATCAACTTTGATTAACAGACGATATAATATAATATGTACATTTTTAATTAAAAATTGATAATGATTGGAAAAACTGAAAATCGTCCTTTCTTCACAACATCCTTTTTTGAGGTTGAAATTACAAATCTAAACTTTTTTGGCGGTCTCTTAACCGCTTTCAGATATTATTTATTAATCACCGCGACATTATAGATCCATTATCCTTCAGTTATAACTCATCATACAGTCCCAGAGCTTTGACAAACGCCAGTATCAGAGACGGTTTTACAGAGGCTAGAGGTTAGATTATTTGCTTTTTTATTACCTTCTATCCCTGGGTGGGACGGCACCCAGAAGGAAGACTTTATTTTCTTTGCCTAATTTGTTCAGCTTCTTTAGGCATTCATTGACTAACCTTGAATTGATGGATACTGAATTGATCGCTTTTAACGCTGCTTAACTCAGATAAGATGGATATTTTTTTCCCATGGTTCCTATAACTAGTAACAAAAAATTAGCGTATATAGACTAAATAATAAAAAACATCAAAATTAATTAAAATTTCGAAATATTTCTCAATTATACCGAAAAATAATTTATGGAAAATGTAATCTTTATGTTATTTTTAGTTAATATAAATCAGGTATACTAATTATACATTTGCCTTAAGCTTAAATTAATTATATCACCATTTCAATAACAGATAGGCTCATTATACAAATACGAATATAATATTTCAAATCAGTTGTACGTAACTTATTTTAAATAATGATTATAAATTCCCTATTTTCATATTTAGTCATGCTATTAAAATTGTTAAAAATAATATTTCCAAATTACTGTTTATACTTCATTTTTCCTTAACGGTAACCAATAAACTTTAAAAGCCTTCTCGATTTTAAATTCATAGCAAACACCATTAACTGTCAAACACGCTTCATTCATCTCATAGTCAATGGATATTTTTTGCAGGAGTTATGATTTCACAGTCTTTTGTTATGTTAATATAAAGCCTAATTGACTTTTCAATATTTTTTTAAAGTTCAACACTATTAACGGGTAAAAAGTGAATGAGAATAATAAATGTGTTTTCGAATAACAGATGTACGTGTAAAAAAATAAATTGCGATATATATCAAAGGGATAAAACCAGTAAAAGACATTAATTCTCATTTGTTTG
Organism: Sitophilus oryzae; assembly: GCF_002938485.1. Classification (NCBI taxonomy): domain Eukaryota; kingdom Metazoa; phylum Arthropoda; class Insecta; order Coleoptera; family Curculionidae; genus Sitophilus; species Sitophilus oryzae. The sequence goes on from NW_022146479.1 coordinate 7,799,093, forward strand.
CAAATGACTTCGGTAATGTAAACAAAAATTTGGAAAAAATTAACACTTTTTATCAACAGTAAAAATCCTTCATCCAAAAATCCATCAAAAAATATGGAAATAATATAAATTTCTTTCAATTTCACGCAAATTTCTGGCATTTTTTTTAACTGACAGAAAATGGTAACTAGTTGTTAAAGTTGAACCAATTTGACAAATATGTTGAAGTAGCGCCAAGATTTTTTTTTAAATCATAAGAATGTAAAATTGTATTTACTTCCAACTATCTTCTTTGAAGTTAAATTAACGATTTCTAAAGTTTATAACAATTCTTCTGTGACTGATCTCATTCATTGGCTATGGTTGTTTTTCTCTTATTATATCTTATATTTTATATATTTTAGATTATCAAAAAATAATATATTTTTTGATAATCTGGATGAATAAGTTAATAGTCTGTTCATAGTAACCTTCCATATCATACAGCGGGGTAGTATATTTCACTTTTCTAGTTAACATTTAAAGGTTTCATTATTAATTTATTTCTATAGATTCTAGAAAAGTTTTTTTTTCTAAGAAAACAAAAGTCAGCCATTTAATTTTGATAGAAATAATAATTACTAGAGTAAAAGACAAATGTTAGCAACCTATCATTTATTTGAAATAAATAAGTTTAAAGTTCGTTGTAACAAAGCAGTTTTTAAAATGACATCGCAATATATATAAAAGTCTGACACAACAGTTTAGCCAATTAAAAACATACCAATACCGTCGACTAAATGAAATACGACCTCTCCTACACAATAATTTCATTATTTTAGACAATGGGCAATATTTCTTAGAGTAGAAAACATAAAGCATACCTTATTCTTTACTCGTAGCAAAGAAATGGTGCTTTTGATATAATTATTGTATTTTGTTCTACAGGATGGTCCGAATTGTATTCGGGAAATATCGAGAGCATATTCTGCTGAATATTAAAATAAGTAAAAAAATCTTATAAATTTATGTCCTAAATGCTACATTTCGGAGGTACAGGGTGTAAGTTTCATTTTTATTTCGAATTTTCCAAGTAATTTATGACTTTGTCAATATTTAGATGAAAATTGGTACCTGAGTATTTTTGACATGGTAAATGGTGATTTAAATGTTAATATGACTCCTACTTGTAGAGGACACCACCTACATTAGGTTTAAACTGGTTTGAAGAATAATAACTTTTCGTCGGTTCTACCTAAAAAAAGTATCTTGGTAAAAATCACAACGAGTAACCGTTCTCAAGATATTTGAAATGTAAATCATCACATGTCATCATTAGCAAAAAATAAACATGCTCATGCTCACTTCATAGTTATTTGACTGAAATGATAAACTTAGGAACTTTTTATTTCTTTTAATTAATTAATCATAAATTATTCTAGAAAAAAATATGACAAAACAGTTTTTTTAACAGATCTTTTTTACGTATACAATGGCGGAAATGTATATTTTTACACTCAGTAGATTTATACAGGTACGTACGAAAAGTTCTTAATCTTCAAATTAGTTAAAAATAATTAAGTGGCGCCCCCCAAGTCGGAGTTATATTGATATCGAAATGAAATTTTTCATACCAAAAAAATCATAGACACCAATTTTCATCCAAATACGACAGAAAAAATAAAAATAAAACTTCTACACCCTGTATGTCCGAAACGAAGCATTTTAGGACATGAATTTATACGAACTTATTTACTCATTTTTATTAGCAGAATATGCTGCCAAAGTTTCAAAAATACAATTCGGACTACCCTGTATAATCATGATGTTTCAAGATTTTATAATGGATAGCTTAAATAACAAAGCACTTATTTGATTTCATAAATTATTGTTAACACATTTGTCAGATAACTAAATATTTAAGTTTGAAATTACAATATAACTAGCAAGGGATCAGCAAGTCAAATTAAAATATTTGAAATATGAAATTATTACATAATTACATTAAAGTAAAGACAAAATAGAGCAAAGTTAATTAATTAACGACAATATACATAATAAAAAATTGCTGCACTTCATCAATATCTTTTTTAACACCCTCATATTATATTATTACAGAAAAACTATATTATAAAGTAAACCTTTTAACCCTACCCATAAATCTCATTTCGCTGTAAAAACGCCTTTAATAACTATTTTTTAATTGAACCTTTAATATAAAAGATTGGTTAAGCCCTTCTCCTAGATAAGATCTGGCTTATTTCAACATTGATTGGTCCGTGTTCGTTCAGTTTTAATTTAGTAGAAACCAGCTAGAAAAAATGAAACTGCTTCAGAAAGCATTTCTTAGTTCGATTGAAATAATTTAGACCATTTCGAGTAATATTCTTTTCTCCAATAATTTTAAGTTTTCTTACACTTGTCCTTTACGCTTTAAGTAACGACGAGAAAGCCAATGTCAAAATTTAGCACGATTCTAAAATTACATATAACTATTTAAAAACTGTTTAGCCGAATTTAGTGTCTAATATACAGGGTGTCTCAATATTCCGTGGACATAGAACGCATTTTATACGTTCTATACTACGTATTTTTAAAGTCAAAATAAGTTCATTGGAGACAATTTACCTCGGGACGAAAGTGTTCCGTTTGTCCGTTACAGGTCACCAAACTTTAACAAAAATTAAAAAAAACACATGGGAAGGGTGAAACTTACCCCCACCTCTACATACATTTTAGTAGAAATGTTTTACAACTCCACCGACGACTAAATGTTTTTCGTAAAATTGTTCTAGTATTTACTACATTTTTTGTCTGTTGTGAAAAACGCTATCGCGCATACTTTTTGAAGAATAAAAATATTTTCTTCCGAAGCTAATTTACAAAAAATATTTCTTGTCACATCAACCTATGCAGGCGCATAAAATCTAGTATGTGCTAATAAACCAGTTGACGAAAATATGGAATTTTATTGTAGTATTACAAATGAGCTTTGACAGTACAAGCTTCATAAGTTTTAAATTAATTAACGTTCGCGCTTATTTTTCATTGTTTGGTTTGGTTTGTGTCCAATGAACTTATTTTAATTCAAAAAATACGTACTATGTCTCCGAAATATTGAGACACCCTGTATAATATTTCATTCCTAAAAAAAATATGAATGCATTTGGAACAAGGTGTGATATCAGACACCAACGTTAAAAGACTAATAATCCTAATGTAATGGAAATAAAAGAGCCCTATTTATAGGATGCAATTCCCAATAATCATTAAACTTGTTGATTAAGTTGATTGAAAATTGCAAATATATATTCACCATAAATTTTGGAGAAAGAAGTTTACTTTTAAAAAACAAAATGCTACATTTGTGAAGTTCAATAAGTTAGCATTGTATGAAAATAATGCTTTGATAGAAATAGATCTAACTGCACAGTTTAAAAATATCTCTTTTAATTTAAGTGCTAGGACATTCACGATTCTAATTAAAACGATTAAAACTAAATCAGATATATCTTGATGAATGCGGCAATGTACGACCGTTATACAATGTATTTGTAACAAAAACTGTGGAATATCTAATTCCATTCCAGTTAATAATTGCAGATAGGGTTACAGGGACACATAAACTTCTGATCGCGAAGCCAATAGCCGTAATTTTACGATCTCTGGTTCAACGTAAATTCAAATACATGCCCCATCAATCAGAATTCTAATATTCCATTTATTAAGTATGCAACAACGTTGCAGTTTTCCAATAAAATGGAGTTTTTTTAAAATAGAAAATATGAGTCTGACATTTGACTGACTGCATATTATGCTCTTCCGGTAACAACATAAAGAAAATTGATAAAAAGTAGATTAAACACCGATAGTAAGTATACCGAAATCCTTTCTAACACTGTCCGCACATGGGTCGTCTGGCTTTCGAAGCGGAAGCTTCTCGAACTCCAAGCCAATCTCCCTCCACTCTATCTTCGTATGTAAAAAATAGTATCAATCACATCGACTCCGAGTCGACCGCAAAACGACCCGTTTGTGTACCTACTATTATTTACGTAGGAAGTAGAGTTCGAGACGCTTCCGCTTATGAGAATTTGAGACGACCCGTGTGTGCACGGTCTTGGTGAACTAGTTAACGACCTTTTCGGCAACTATATGAAGAAAATACATTAAGTAGATATTTGTAGATGTAGATGTTGATTGTATGGGAGGGGGGAATTCAATTTCAATGTATATTTTTAAATCTATTTTATTTTGAAATAGTTCCAATGACTTCCTATTTTTAAAAAACGTCTTTTAGAAAAAAAAAATCTATTGCCCTCGTGGATTTACAGCTTGGAATAGCTGATCTCTATTTTCCCAGTTCATCTTCTTTGTATGCTAAAACGCCAACGCAAAGTAAAATTTTATAAAGCCAAAATATCATATGAAACGAAAACCTTAAACAAGCAATCTAGATCGGTGCACTGAAGTTTGAGTATCCTAGATTACGTTGTGGCCGTATAAGAGTTTATCTCGTCACCATAAACCAATTCCGGCTTTTTATTTTCCTCCGAGATTTTAGCGAATTGATCGAGATTTAACTCGTTTCTACATTGAGTTATTAAGATTTTTTACATTAAATCTGTTTTTTTTACTAAAAAATCGTTTATTATTTCTCAAAGCAAAAAAAGCTCATTCTCATTCACCTAAAAAAAATACTTCTAAACACTGGACGTGCTTTCTAACCATGTTAGCATCATCAGCAGATCATTAAAACTAAACTAATATCTACAAATTCACGTTTTATATAGCTGCTCTATTGGAAGGAATTGGGTTTTTATCTCTGTACATTTTATCTTTACATTCTTTTGACCCTATCATATGCATCTAACTGTGTGTAATTGGATACTTGTTTAATTAATTTTAAATTATTAATATACAAAGTGGTCCGAACTGTATTCCGGAAACTTCGGCAGCATATTCTGCAGATAAAAAATACGTCAAAAAGTTCATATAAATGTATGTCCTAAAATTCTTAGTTTCGGAGATACGGGGTGTAGAAGTTTCATTTTTCTTTTGATTTTTTCCAAATAATTTCTGAAGTAACGTACATATTTAGATGAAAATTGGTATCCGGGAGTTTTTTGACATGAGAAATTTGATTTTTATGTCAATATGACTCCTATTTGTAGGGGCGCCACCTACATGTGTTTTAACTGTTTTGAAGAGTAATAACTTGTTGTCCGTCCCTGAATAAAACTACTGAGTGAAAAAACATACATTTCCGTGATTTTCTACGTAAAAAACGTCTCTTGGTAAAAATCGATACGAGCAACCGTTCTCAAGATATTTAAAATAGAATTAGTCAATACATGTCATTATTGACTAAAAATAAACATGTTGAGAAGATAGTTATTTGACTGAAACCATAAATTTGGGAACTTTTTTATTTTTCTTCGAAAAAATGATAATAAAACAGTTTCTGTTGAACTTTTGGCACAAAAAACATTTCAAATTTATGATATCAGTCTAATAAGTATTTAGTCAACATGTTTAATTTATGTCAATTATGACAGGTATTGATTATTTCGATTATGAATATCTCTAGAGCCATTACTCGTAGCGATTTTTCCAACAGCCTTTTTTACGTAAAAAAGATGGTAAATTTATATTTTTTTACTTGGTAGTTTTATACAAGTACGGACAAAAAGTTATTACTCTTCAAACCAGTTAAAAAATATATAGATGGCGCCCTCTACAAGTAGGAGTCATATTGATACCAAAATCAAATTTTGCATGTCAAAAAACTCCTAGAAATAATTTTTTATCTAAATATTGACCTTACTTCAGAAATTATTTGGAAAAAATCGAAATAAAAAGAAAACTTCTACACCCTGTATCTCCAAAACTAAGCATTTTAGGACATACATTTATACGAACTTTTTTACTTACTTTTATCTGCAGAATATGTTGCCGAAGTTTCCGGAATACAGTTCGGATCACCCTGTATATGCAATGAACTTTTTTTCCAATATGTTGAGCAAAGCAAAATTTATCCGGTTTACCATGTCTTATCTGAGCCATATGTTGTTTAAATCTAGTTAATCTTCTAGTTTGCCGGACATATTTCTGATTACAATCTTTATTTAATAATTATCTCATTTTTTTTATAAAAATACATTTTAATTCGTTGCTTTGCTGACCGTGTTTGCTTTTATAGTTTCATCACACAGATTTTATTATTATTCTTTTTAAACTCATTAAACAAACTGTGTTTTGTTCACTTCTGTTCCACTCAATATTATCGTATCCATATTGATTGAAATAAAAATTATGTTATCTTTTAATATCAAAATCTCTGCGCAATTGAATGTTGATTTGAACTATCAGAAATTATGAATGAGTCAGCCAGGTTGGACACTTGCCCCACGTTGGCCCACCGTGCCTGCGCCCATGGCCGTAAGTTCTAATTTTCTCAATTGGATTTAAGTAAATAACTAACACACCTTTACGTGTAGAAACCAATAAGAACGCAGCTTAATTCAGAACAGAGGATGAAGCTCTTTACAATTGCAGATTGGTTGCAACTAATTAAATGTAATTATCAAAGCTTCTGCGAATCGAGAGTATTTAACGTTACAAGGGATTTAAATTATTATACATCGTACATATGCTGTACGTTTCCTTGATCCAATTAAGCACAGTTAAATTCTTAAGGATACTATTTACAAAAAGTTTATACAGGGTTGTTCACCACATACGACACGGGGTATTGTAGCTAAACGATTAGATTTTTACAAATTGTAAGTTTTAGATTCGTTGAAGGACTATTAGAGCTGCAATTTAAAATATTTTTATAAGATACCTACAGAGTGTCCCAAATAAATAACAAATATCAAAGTTCTATTTTTTTAAATGGAACACCCTGTATATTATTACATTTTTAGTTTCTACGATTAAAATAAAGGTAAATTTGCTTAAGGTTTATTACACTTAAACCTTGCCGTTTTTGAAATATTTACAATTTTGTGAAACTGCAGCAAACATTTTAAGGCTTTATTTCTCCAACGGTATCAAAGTTTTTAATACTAAATATTTACTGCAGTTTATTTATTGATCAGTTATTGTGTTGCAATAATAAAAATAATACTACCTCATACAGAGTGTCTAAAAATTTATTTCAAATAATTTCTAGTTTTAAACGGCAATGATTTGTTAAATTTAAATAGAAAGCCCTGTATATTTTAAGAGAATTAGATGCACAATTTAATTGTCTATCAAATTGTATAGTACCATTTTTACCTATCCCTTCAAGTTTACCAAGAAAATGCATTTTCTTATAATTTAGACCTCATTTATCAATATACCCATGGAATATTGACATTTTAGATTGTTTTTAATGTACAAAATGTACAGTCTAGTAATATTGTACATTTTGATAAAAACGTATGTAAAAAGAAAACTATTTAAATTTTTATAAAAGAGTATACCATTAATTAAGTATACCACCCATTATTTCCGCCCAAATACTAATTAATTACATACTTAATTGTGTTCGTTAATAAATTATTCTAAATAAATGTGGATTTGAATCAGAAATAAATATAATAATGTTGTTATAAATAAGCATTTATCAAAAAATGAAATATCATTTTTAAGGTGTTACTTTTTACCACACTGTCTAATACACATACAAAATTCAGTTATTTAGTATCTGGAGCAATTATTATTAACCAACGCAAACAGTCAATTAATGTAGTTTGAATACAGGAATCATATTAATTGGTCCTCTTTAACAAATATTTAAACAGTTTTTTTATTTTTTTTTAATGAAATAAACGAACTATATCGACAATATTAGTATCTGTACTCTTTAAAAATTTGGTACATGTTTAAAAATAATCTAAAATGTCAGTATTCCATGGGTATATTGATAAATGAGTTCTAAATTACAAGAAAATGCATTTTCTACGGAAACTTGAAGAGATAAGTAAAAAATTGTATAATACAATTTTGTAGACAATTATATTGTACATCTGATTCTCGTAAAATATACAGGGTGTTCTATTTAAATTAAACAAGTTATTGTAGTTAAAATCTAGTAATTATTTAAAATAAATTTTTAGACACTCTGTATATGGTAGTATAATTTTTATTATAATTATAGAAATACTTCAGTACAATATTTGGTTTTAAAAACTTAAATAGGCTTAGAGAAATGAAGTATTAAAATTATTACTGCATTTTGACAAAAACCTAAATATTTCACAAACGGTAAGGTTTAAGTGAGATAAACCTTAATCAAATTTAAAATGTGTTCCATTTAAAAAAATGTGTTCCATTTAAAAAAATACAACTTTGATATTTTTTATTTATTTGGAACACTCTGTGTCTTGCAAAAATATTTTTAAATTGTAGCTCTAATAGTCCTTCAACGAACCCAAAACTTACAATTTGTAAAAATCTGATCGTTTAGCTACAATACTCCGTGTCGTATGTCGTGAACAACTCTGTATATTTTACTTCTACATAAACGTAACAAATAGAAAATTGAATTAATTGTTTTATAAACCCGCTAATTTTTTATATGTGGAATTATTTAAGGAAACTGAACAATAATTAATAGAAATCGGTATATAATGCGGTCCTGATATTCATCAACTTTATTTCGAAATTCAGGATTTAACGAGCATTTTTACGTGAAAGCTTATTCATCGACATGACTCGAATATATGTGTATAATTAGTGAGCAAATTAATGCTAAAATTCTGATAAAGTCAGTTGATTTTAATCACAGCCGAACACACATAGGCGATTGGACTGCTGGATCGTATTCCACATTTTTTTATGATAGTAAGTAAAACATATTATACATTTGTATATATTTTTTATTTTGACCTTAATTTTGTCTTAAACATATTAGGGTTTTTAGTAGCAGTGTAAAAGTACATGTATACTTTAATCGGCTGCATATTCATCTTTAAATTCAATTATATATTATACAGGATAATTACAAATTTGACCCAAACCATTGGGACCTCGAAAACTATAGGAGATAGGAAGATGGTTAAATTAGGGTAAAGTTGTACACAGCAAGAGAAATGCCTTGGACGGCAAAACTCCGATCCATGTATTGGTGGGTTGGTAATAATTCTCAGTTAAAAAACGAAAACCAGGTGTTGTGACAAACCAAGCCAGTTTACATACGGAATAGAGCTCTGGAGAACAGCAAGTAATAGCAACATAGAAATCCTGGAAAGGTTTTAGACTAAAAATATTAAATCTGTGTTTAACATTCCAAAATACATCTGTAACAAATATATTCTGATGCTCAACATTGTAAAACAAGAAATCGCTGCCCGAAGACTAAAGACCAAACCAAACAAATTTACAATACATGTGTTAAGGCTCTGGCTGCCAAATTAACGGGTTCTGGAAGTACCATTGACTCAAGACTGAGAAGGAACAGCGTTTCAAATCTGAATAAAAGATTAACTATACCTTCTTACAGTGCCATACTCTATATAGAGCGTCGGCTACCTCTCGCATGTACTTGTGATATGTGTCATCAGTGTTTCACAAGTACATGGGACCTACAGTTTATTGCCGAATCCGAACGGCACTATTTGAGAGGCTGTACAAGGCAAATATACTCAAGGTGGTTTGCCATTGCCTTTCTTGAGGTGGCGGCTCGTTGGTCGCTCTATTTAGATAAATAAATAAAGCAACCGTACTGGCTGGGCATCGAACCCAGTACCTTCCGCTCCGTAGATCGACACACTAACGCTGGAGCTACGGCCGGCCACACTAACTATACCTACTTTCTATAAACCGTTCAAACCTTTAAAAAGATAACCTGTATATTAAACTTTATTGCAGATTTATAAAACAAATTAATCAAATATCGCCATTTCCCACGATTGAATATCACTTTGATAAATAATGCAAAAAAACTTTCTGACGAAAAGTTGTGATTTTTAATTTTACAATTATTATGTTTACCAATTAATAATTTTACATTATTATCAAGACTGTTAAAGTAGAATTACTGTATATATAACAGCGACAGTACAAGAGTATCTATATAAACAGTACTAAAAGAGAAACAAAACAGAATATTTATCAAACATGTATTCTTTTCAGTATATCACGGAATAAATCAAGGCTAATGCCACTAGCTGGAAGATAAATTATTCTTTGAAAAATCCACCTAAATACGGAACATGACTTTCTCTACATTGCGTGTTTTAGGATTGACTTCGGTATTTCGCTGTAGCTTGGTCCTTAAAGGGTTTGACTAAGAGGAATGATTTTTTTCTTCGGGATTCCATTACAGCACAAGAAGACTTGGTTTTGTATAAGTTATAAAAACTATTTATGATATTAATAACTATTGAAAATAAAGTTATACGTAAATGAAATAAGGAAACTATCAGTTTGTACTAAACCATTGTATGTCTAAATAACAGAATGTTCTAAAAAGTGAATTATAAAGTTGGCCACCGAACTATATAACGCGGCCAAGTGCTGTACAACAAACAAGACCAAACACACACAGAAACTACCGAAAATTATGTATGCCACTGACTCAAACAAAATTATTCTCTCTAGTTTGCGACATAGCTAAGTTGTCTGTTTCTAACACAGATATTTCGAAAAATCTAAACCCGTTCTAGCCAGCTTTAACAATCGATTCCGGAAAAACATACTGTCTCGCATATATACAAAGAAGCAAAGTTGGAGTAAAGCTTAGTAAAGTACTTCCAAATCCTGCTTATTTTTCATTTTATTTCATTCCAAAACAAAGTTAAAAAGCTAAATCATGATCTCAAATACAGTCTATCCTACTTGTTTAGAAAATATTTTAGTTTAAGGTTAAGTATGTCCTTCTCAACAAAAATATTATTCTTTGAGTGGTTTTATTTTATAGGCTTGATGCATTTGAATCGATTTTTAAAATTTGGACAGTAGCGTTCGGTACGGCAATTAATTGGGCTAGAGGTGGGAATTCTAGTTCCTTGGGAGGAACTAGTTCCTTGGGAGGAACTAGTTCCTTAGTTCTAGTTCGTCCAGAGGAAAAGTTTCTTGAACTAGGTCCTCAGTTCACAATAGTTCCCGACTAACATTGACATCCCCGTTGCTTGCTAATGGATTTCGTTTTCAGTCAGAACAATTCACCCCCCAGTTTACTATTCAAAATTATACAGATCATTATAATTTTTATAATGTACGAAATATAAGAAGACTAATTGCATATGTTAAAAACATATAGGTAAGTTTTATAGCAGATAAAAAAATTAAAGAAACTCAAATCAGAGTTTAAAAACTATATCACAAATCAATTGGAGGAAATAATACGAAAAATTTACGAAAAAATTTATTTTTCCTCACTTCAAGCTTTTTGTTTTTGTCTAAAAATTCGGAATATCTACTTCGTTTTATAAGATATTTCTTAATTTTAGGGACCTAAAGTGAAACATTCCCATAAAATATTTAAAAAACAAAGTAAAAATCAAAAACAGTATCCACGACAATCTGGACAATTCTGTGGCAATAGACAAGGCCGAATCCATCGTCGTCGCCTTGTATTTTATCTCGGATCTGCCGACTGAATAGGTTCCCGTGAACTAGTCTTTTAATAGTTCCTCTATGTCCGGATCCGATAACATACAGCTGGCACTCCTCACGCCTGCCTAGCATTAATCGCGCTGGCTGATCCATACGTAAACTAATCTTTTATTTAGTTCCTCTAGTTCCTTTAGGTCCGGATCCGATAACATACGGCATACGGCTGGCACTCCCCACTCCTGCCTACCATCGGGCTACGCGCGCTAGCCGATCCGTCGCCGTCGCATATAATTCTATATCGGTCACAGTCTCGATCCCGCAACAGGTCCTGAGGAGTCCGGGTTCTTTGAGAAACCAGGAACTAGTTCCTTTCATTCTGGGGTCGGAATAGTTCATTGGAACTAGTTCGTTCACGAACTACACACCTCTAAATTGGGCATATACTATGAGAATAAAATATAAAATAATCAATATTAATAGTCTACTTCTTTTTAATCAACTAGTGCTTAATTTTTTTATGGACGTGTTCTAAAATTATAATCACTTAAAAAAGTCGTTACACACCAGATAACCCCAGTTATATCCCAACTAGCAAAATCGGTGCATAAAAATATGATAGCTAACGTAGTTCAAGCACCCCCTCTGAAAAGTTTTATTAGCTTGAGTAATAAATTATAATACACGTTAGATCTTCTGAAGATATCAAAAGATTTACAATTTTAATTTTTTTTAGAATTTTCACAAATTGCACTTACTAATACTTTTCAAATAATATTATAACAAATTTTTCTGTACTCGCTATTTAACCCCTGTATTTGTTTTGTCGGCTGTTTACGGTATTTTTTGGTGGTGGTCAAATAATTAAACTGTCTGAAAACATGTTTGATTCATTCATATCTAAAAAAATGCAAATTTAGATATATAAAACTGGTCAATTCATTTTTAACAAAGTACAAAGTTTAAAAAAAGAGCTTTTATTAATGGCTCTTTTTAGGTATAATTTAACTGAGCCAGAGCACTCGGAACAAAATGAAAAGTAACAAAAATGCCTCTAGAAACTGAATAAAAAGTAAGGGATCGTGGCCAAATATATTTTTTGTGTTTTGTTTACATTAAAAATTATAAGCCTACGAGTTTTATAATCATAACACTATAATGGCCAATTTGCTTTTTATTTAGTCTGCTTCTTATTTAGTCTGCATTTTGATTATTATGTTTTTATGAGCGAAGCAAAAAATATGTATTAAAAGTAAATAACATACATATATGTATGTATTTTAAAATGCCTATCTAAAATTTGAAAAAAGTAAATTGGTATGTACATCTTTAAATTGTATATCACTTAAAGATGTATACAATATTTATACAAATTTTCATCTTTTCGATATGTTATAATAGAACCTAGACACGAGAGTAGTCGAAAAATGCAACAATGTCAAATTTGCCCTGTACTTCAGGAACTAAGAGGGCTAAGACCAATTTGTGTGCAGCATCTTTAGTATCATAAAAAGTAGCATAGTGATGTGAAAACCGCATTTTTGTACTTCTTCCCATACTTAAGCTAGAAACCCTGTACAACATATGAAGATGGGACACCCTATAAATAAACAAAAAGCGTAATTATACAGGTTGTCCTAGAAATAAGTGCAAGTATTTTAATGGGCGGTAGATTTCGATAAAAGAAACATATTTTCTCTTTATCGTTTTTCAAATAATTCCAAAATAACGGAGTTACTTTACTTTGAAATTTTTCTGATTTTTCTTTGAAAATGTTTTTTTGCTAAAATTTTGAATTTTCAATTTTTTTTTTTCACGAAAAAAACCTCATAGGCGTATTTCTGGGGTTGAACTATACTACCAGTTAAAATACTTGCACTTATTTCTGGGACACCCTGTATAATAACTGGGTCAATTTTTATATTACTTTTTTTGGAAGAATTGAGATTCCTGTTAGGAAATAGATTCGTGTTATCGATGTGATGTGACAAGTATAGTATATTTTTTTTTTGGAAAAATATATTCGTCAAAAGAAATTCTTAAGAAACGAGATCCTATTCTGACCCTTATATATTTTTCCTTCTTTAGCAGTAATATTTCATATTTTTTCTATAATATCATTGTAGATCTTAAAAAAATATTATTGATATACATATATTGTGATGACCAATAAAATATATTGGTTATATTTGGGAATATTTTTTTGAAAGAAAGATTAAATCCCTAAGTACCTAAGTGAGTAAAACTGGGAAATTTAATAAACCTCTAAATGGAATAAATGATAATATTATTTATGTTATAAGTTGTTTGAATGACAAACGTAGACTAATGTCAGATAATTTATCGTTAAAAGTAATTGTTTGGAAATGCCTCTCTGTCACCGATAATATCTATATCAAAGTTTCTCTAAACGATAGATGAGTCCCAACGGACCTTATTTGGTGGTCATTAAAGCCTTCAGACCCTTTTCTATAGAATTATTTACCGACTGGGAGAGCGAATAAAAACAATAAAATTGTTATAAATTGAGTAAATTCTTATTTCTTCGACGAACACAAAAACTGCAAATAAGGTTCTTTTGTCGTTCATTCCATTTAGTACTAAACTAATCGCAAAGCAAGTTTGTAAGTTTGAAGATGGTAAAATGTTTTAGGATGTGCACAAACTACTTGACTAAGTTGAGCTCTAACGTATGGCATACGTTACATTCAAACATATAAGTTGGTCCAAGTTAAGGCTGAAACACACCTGGAAGACTTACATAATATATTTCTATGTTTGCAATTAAGCTCCTCCCAATTTGCACGTCATTCATTCCATTTTCGAGCGTATGCAAGATTTCCACAATTAAGATGCTATTTAGATGTTGTGTTTATATTACTTCGCATCCCTTACTTTACTTGCTACATGAAAGTTGTTTAAAAACAATTTACATAAGAAAGACATCTCATCTTATTAGAAAAAGTCTTAAGTAGAACTACTAGGTAAAATACGAGCTAAAAAATAGCAATAAAAAATAATAGTTAATCTTCAAAAGAGAGTTAAAATACATGTAGATTGTGCGACGCCATGCATACACCAGTTTTAATTCAATTATCGACGATAGTTCAGAAAATATTTGGAAAAAATCGAAATAAAAATGAAACCTCTACACCCTGTATCTCCGAAACGAAGCATTTTAGCACATACATTGATACGAACTTTTTTACTTATTTTTATCTGTAGAATATGCTGCCGAAGTTTCGTGAATACAATTCAACCAGGTTTAATAGTCAAATAAATTTCTAATCTTAAAATGATAAAATATGTATTACTTGTTGCAAATTAATCGTGTTTTAAAATAATGACATGCACTGGGCCAAGTTGGAAGGAAACAAGGACAAAATCACTGACAAAATAAACATAGAACATTATTAATCTAATTAGAGTTTTAAAAATAATGGATTTCAAAAAGCGTATTCCATTATATGAAACTGTTTTCTAATCTGATGCATTACAGCACATGTTTATGCAATTTTGCCATTACTTTTGCTTCCATGTCAACGAGCAATATGGCCTGGATATAGGTAATCTTGCGTAATTTTTTATTGTTCGCTGAGCGTACATTGCGTTATTACTGTTTTGCTTGCAAATGAGTTTTCAGGCGAAAACGTAATATTTACACGAAAATGACCATTTTTGGCAATTTTTTACACATTTTTAAAGGCCTTAGAAACATAGTAAACATAGACATACAATTATGAAAATATCAGAATTTGTAGGAAATTTTATGTAGATTCAGAATATACACGTTGAGCACTTGGATACCTTGAATTTTTGAGAAAATTAATTTTTAGAGTGCTTGTTTTTGAGCTATTTTTGATGATGGTTAAAACGTCGCCTAGATCAATTACCGCTCTCGAAAAACCACAATACGCATATATTTTTAATTAGTAAATAGCAGCAGAACAAAATCGGTGATATGACAAAAATCGCCAATTTTCGTGACTGCATGAAAAAAAATCGGAAAAATGCCCATTTTTGGATAATTTTTAGACAATTTCAAAGGCCTTAGAAATATAGTAAACATAGTATGACTATATAAATTATAAAAGTCTCAGTATTTATAGAAAATTTTATATAGATTCAGAATAGATACAACTTTGGAGGCTTATTAGATACCTTAGATACCCAAAATTTCAGCATTTATAGCAAATTTTATCTAGGTTCAGTTGTGGGAAAATTAAGTTTTTGGACCCTTGTCTTTTTACCTATTTTTGATGATAGTTTAATGAGAAGTCGAAAAAATGTCCATTCGTTTAATTTTCAAACATTTCTCTATTTCCTACTGAATCGATTGGCTATTTTGTGTGTATAACTTTCTCGTTTTATTTAAGCCTTCAACCCCTAACTTTGCTTTGTCCCCCTTTACATTGCGTACTATTTTCGTAAACAAATCGCCTTTTTTATTCACGTCACGTATTTAATTTTTTAAAAACACCTCCGGAGATATATTGTGCCCATACCTACCCGTTTTATTTAAAACCAATTCAAAAAAAATCGATCAAAGAGAGGGTATATCCTCAATCGGGGATTTAACCTCCCACGAAAATGTTTTTCGTAGTATAAAAATCTAACTTAACATAATCTTGCGGCAAACGAATTACCACATTAGCGGTGCTCTTATCTTTTTTCCTTTAGAATCTTCATCATCTTATAATAAAATTGGAAACACAAATATTTTCTTAAAGGCGGAATTTAGACTTCGCAATTTGAAATATTTCAAAACCACTCAAGGGGTTAGAAATAAAAGCAAACAACGAAACGGTTTTAAAATGTCTGAATCGGAGATAATAACTCTAACAAGAATACTAACTGAAAGAACGAGAAGGTACTTAAAAACTTTTATTACTATTTAAGAAAACTAATTTTTCTTTTTAGTCTTTTTTAAACATTTTATTATCAGCAGAATGTTAGTTTCATGAAATGGCAAATGGTTTTTGTTATTTTAAATCTAGATAACTTTTAAACAAAATAAAAAATTAAAATCAGCATTTTAAGAGATCGACTTTTAATTTAGAAACTAGGACGGTGTTCATAAATTGTAGAAAATTAATTTCGTGTCTTTTGCACAAATAATCTGTACAAAATGGTACAGACTATAAGGTCAGAAGAGTGAGAGTAATAAATTTGAAGGGGTTTTATATGAAAAACCTTTGAAAATTGATTTATGCCTCAATGTTCAACGCAGATTGCCAATTCATTTTACGTAGATATTTCTCTAATAAGAAAATAAAATAGTTTAAACTGAATATTTTCCACCGAATAATATAAATTATATGTTTATTTGTTTTCAATTTTTGTTTTATTGATAATATTTGTGCAATTCTGTCGAAACAATTACGAGAAGAATAACTTTAGCAATAACTCATCGAAAATAACAATATACAAATATCTTTGAACGTCATTTTCAATTTAAAACTTAGTAAATAAAAATATTATTCATATAAATAATATCTATACCTTTCTGGAGTATTTTTGGAGTAATTCCTTCAGAAAGGGTTTCTCGGTTTTTCACCATTAGAAGAAAATCTACAAAACGAAATAATTTACGAACATCCTGCAAAACACAAAATACACTTAGACCTATTTTAACCCGTACTAAGCTAAGGGTCACTGAACAACAAACAATTATTATTCACATTGGTGAAACATCTCGACCGTTAAATGTTTGAATTAAAGAACTTAAAAATGATTGAAAAAGGCAGATTTCTGCATATCTAAGATTTGACAGCATTCATGGGACACAGGGCACAGAGCAGATTTTAATAATGCAAAAATTATTATGAAAGAATCGATAGCCTCTAAACGAAAAAAAAAGTTTGTATTGTCAGTCTGTTCCTACATTAGTAATGTATGGATATCGCTTCTTTCATTTTAATAAACATAACATATATAAACATTAAAAACAAAATCTAATCATATACAGAAAGATTGAAGTTTTTTTTTTCTTTTTCTTCATTAAGTAATTGTTATCAGGTAGTAGTTTTTAATTTTGAAATTTGACGTCATATAATGTCATTTTAACAGAAAGTCAACAGTTTATAATAAACGTATCTGCTAAGAAACGCTCTTGAATAATTGTATTTAGATATTTTATATATTTTTTTTTCATTTTTTTGCTTCCGACGACGACGGGGGGAGATGTACATCTTGAAACGTTAAGCATGTTTTGCTTGTTAGGCAAATTTGTTTTATTAGTAAAATACGGCTGATAAATTATTGGTCTTCGTTGGATCAATGCAGCGGTGTATACAAAAGTGGATTTTCTTCTAGTGGTCAAATTACCGGAAATATTTTTAAGCGATCTTTTAGTTCGGACAATTTCCTAAAATAATAAGATTTTTTTGGTATTTTTACTAAATCAATTTCTATAATTTGAGCAAACCAAAATACGTATCTCCGGTATTATTTTACAAAAATAGAGGATACGCTGTATTTCTCTAAAGTGTATATTTCTAAAAGCTTGTTTATGTTTGGCTGTGGAAAAGAGTCAACCCACTGCGTACACACTATTCCTTCCAGGAAATTGCCCAGCAAGATCAAATGTTTAAAGGAAGCTAAATTACGTAAAAATCAATAAAGTCTTATAGCTGAAAAGACAAGAGTCGCGCGTGTTCGTTTTTAAAATGTTATTTTTCGAGATAAATCAAGCAATTATAAATAGAAACTTAAACGAAAGCTGAGGGTGTTTTATAAATAACTTGTTAAAATGCGTCTCTCGGATTTGTTTGGTTTGGTTTGGCATATTTTGCTAATACCCAAGTGTTTTAGTTAAAATTTGGATAAACTTCTGAAGTGCAACGAAATTATAGTCTTTATTTACCGAACAGAGACGGTGAGGGTGCTTAAATTTCATTTGCTGATTTTCAAACATCCCTTTTATGCCATAACCGAGCCACATTATTTACATTCGCTCTTAAACTAGAAAAATATAAATTTCTAGATCCCGGGCTCGACATTTATGCATCAGATTTAACTAGAAAACTTATAATTTATTTGGTTAAAGCTGTGTGCGGATTTTAGATACTAAATTATTTCAATCCAGATTTCAGAACTTTTTTGTTTACTTGTTTGCATATACATATTTAAATAACCTCCAACAGTTTAGTTGTATCCGCATTGTAATAGTGAAACTTTAATCTCTTTCAATTAAATTTTAATCTGCTATAAAAGCTATTTTTGAGTTTTATTTGAGTTTTTGCTGAGACTACATAAAGTGTTGATCATATTCAGGATTGTACACGCTTTTCGACACGGAGTATTGTAGCCAAATAATTAGACTTTTAGAAACTGTGAGTCATGGGATACTTGGAGTACTGGAGCTACAATTCAAAGTTATTTTTAAAGGTACAGAGTGTCCCAAATGAATAAAAAAATAACACAGTTTTTTAAGTATCACTTTTTGAAAATAATTTTAAATTGTAGGTCTAGTAGTCTTCCAGCGATCATACCACACACAATTTCTAAAAATCTAATCATTTAGCTACAGTTAATACTCCGTGTCGAATATGGTGAACAACTGTGTATAGCTGGATTTAAAGAACTATATACAGATTCTATGTAAAAATTTATATTATACAGTGTGGAATGTGCAATTAGATTTTCGATTTTCTAAAAAGCAGAATGTAAAATGAGTGAGAGGGGTTTAATTACCGCAACCTTAAGGATTTATTGTGTCCACTTTTCTTGAGTTATAACTCATCGTATCCTCTATAACTCATCATACATAGGGATTTTCCTGTTGGAGGGTGGCAGAAGGTATTTCCCATCCTCCTCTGCTAACAGATTTCTTCCTCCGAGGAGTGGTCATCTACCTCCTACGAGGGTATACACCCTTTTACGGTTGGGGTTTGGCCCTCCGTGCCCTTGACAGTCGAAGAGCTTGTATCTGTCTATTTCGGTTTCCGAGATACCAATGCTCGTACCCCGAATTTGTAGCACCCTGTATATTTCTAAACTAATTAAATCCGTACCTGCTTGCAAGTAACACTGTAAAAAGGGTTTTAAACTAAAAGGTTACTTTTAATACACAAAATTTAGAGGTGGAGGACTAAATAAGCTATAACTAGGAACAGCTAAATATTTAATTTAAAAAATTAACTAATTTAATTTTTTAAATTATTCTATAAAATTCTACAGAGTTTAGAAAACCAACAAAAACAAGAAAGAAAGCACAGAAGAACTATATAAAACGACTAAATCTAACAACGACAGAAACACTTTGTAAATACACAAAAAATACTTTGATTCAATTGTTGATTCTTAAATTAAGGTGTTTAGTTAAATAAAATGAGCAGATTATCGACTTTTGCAGCCTATTCAAAAGAAATCCTTGTCCCCAAAAAGAGCCACAATCAAAACGTGTCATAATGAAAGACATTTTTCTTACGTTGGGTCCTACATACTTGAGTTAGGCAGCTAAATCTCCGGGGACGTACAACCCTTAGCTCTTACATAACAAACTTCCTAATTTTTCAGCTTATTCTATTTTATTCTCTCGCTACTTTCCACTTTGGGATTTGCGTTAATATTAATTTAGTTATTTTTCTTTTTGCTGAAGTTTTTCTGGACTTACTTTCACAATCAAGATATATATCTCACTTAGATCATCGTGAACATACAGAGTTCCTTATAAATAATATAATATAATTTATTACTGCTGAAAAAATACAGTTATGAATTTTATTACAGATTTTTTTATTCTTTGTTAATCACAATTCGTCGAAAATTTTTGATAATCAAAATAAATTTAATTTTAATTAATTAGTTCTGCTTTGTATATGTTATATTAACTGCAACAAAGTCCCTTTAACGATGAGATAGATATTCTATATAATTTTGGATGGTAAAATTTGTCTTTGTAACACATCCACCTATTACCCGGATATTACTGCATCAAAGCTGACATGTTATCGCTTGTTATACATTGGCGTAATTGAATATCCATGTAAAAGGAGGATAAAAATCCAAATACCGAGGCTTATTATTCACTAATTTAATTGAACATCATGCATGCTGTTGATATTAAACATTCATGGACAGTTATTTAAGTATACTCTAATATTTTGCATAGAGGGAGAAAAAAATACGGTAGATGACTCTTAAACACTATTGTTATTCGAAGTATTCTCCGCGAAGAGAAATACATTTTTGCATCCGTTGCAACCAAGTCTGAAAGCAGATATTCCATTCGCTTCGTTGGTAACTTCAAAATTGCGTTCTTGTGCTTCTATAGGCAAAATAGAAAAGACAATCCTAGTAATGATCTGGAAAAAACGTTTATACAGAATACTAACAATAATTTAAATGCACAGTAACCAAATATTAAAATCTTATGAAAATAGATATAAAAAATACATTATTTTAAATTATGAGAAAAATATTTAAAAAACAGCAGGATGATAAACAAAGATATTTTTTGTACACATAATAGTGATTGATTCGATTCACAGGCCATAAACGCCTACGACATAAACGTGTTTAGAGCTTCCACTACATTTATTCAGGATTTTTCTATACATATTTTTTTCCATTTTTTTGGCCACCTACTTTTACAGATTTCAGTCATAGACTAAGTACAGGGTGTGACATTTTTGTGTGTTTTACATGGTTTCTCACTTATGAGTAGAAATAGAAAAATACGGTTTTCACATCACTCCTTCTCCTTTCTTAGTAACTAAGATGCTACACAGATTTGTCCCAGCCTTTTTAGTTCCTGAAATACAGGGCGAATTTCAAAATTTTGCATGTATCTCGATTATCGTATGACTTATAGAACATGTGAAAACTGAGTAGTTTCGTTGCGTCTTTCACGTAGAATCCAGTGGCGTAACTAATTTTTTACTGGGAGCTGTCATTTTCGAAATATGAGCCAAACTTATGTTTTTTTTAAATGCTACAATGTACATTATTTTTTTATTTAATTTTTTCTTGGTATGGGTTTTCTAAAAATATATTATTATTTTCATAAATAAGGTAATAAATGCATTATTTAACTTTATAACATAAATCAACCTAGGTTTTAAGAATATTGTTATTTTATTTCATTTAATTTAACCAGATACGTTTGTTTTCCATCGTGTTATCTTAGCAAACTGCACTAAAAATGAACTTGTGCAGGTTTTAGAGAATAGACTATCAAACAGAGTTATTGATATTTTTGATACACACAATAATAATTCTACACACAGAAACTAGCGGCGAATGGCCAATATCTAAAATTTGACGTCAAATAAATTATTTGATTTTTTTTATATACCTACTTTAAACCGTCAGCCCTATGTTAAAAAATTAAATAATGCATATTTCACCTCGTTTATAAACATAAGTATAGAGTATCTTTAGTTTCATAAAAAGTAGCAGAGTGATGTGAAAACCGCTTTGAAAACCGAAAAAAAATCTTTGTATCTCTTCTCATAAACGAGAAACCCGGTAAAACACACAAAAATGGGACACCCTACACAGCCCTTACAAAATATCCTTCCTTTATTTTCCTTACCTTGCTTTATTTTCTAAAATACAAAAGAACAAAATGTGTATCGTATCCTGTCAAGTTTTGCTAAAAGTTAAATAGATATAAGGAAAATTTCTCACTTCAAATTAAGTAATAAAATAATTCAAATTAAATACTAAAGTTAAATAGATATAAGGAAAATTTCACAGTATATAATTTTATATTTGACTTGATGAAGAAGAGTTTGCTTAAATTGTTAGCGTTTGTAATTGATAGAAGTCGCGTAAATGAAGTACATGTAAGCAAAAAAAATACGTTCTGATAAGTAATATATTTGTACAAATATATTGTCAGTGGAATGTGTTAAAATAATAACTCCATTATTCCTAATTTTACAGGAGAGAAAAGAAACTACAAAAAAAAGTACGCAGGTAGCAAGTATATTTATGCGTTAATATGATAAAGAATAACAATAATATTTGCTGGCGAACAATAAAACTCAATATTTCATTAAATATTTAACGTAAAAATTATGTATTAAACGTATTATTTAATTAAAGTCTAAAATGGAGTTACTAGGTTAACACGTTTCATTGGCGATATAATATTTAGATCAATTATCATATTTAATATATTATAAACTAGTAGATTGTGTTCGGATAAATCTCTCGTGTACTGTTTCAGGTGCGAGACATCTAAATTTTGTAAGCGTTCAAATAAAATGATTTGTTCAATTGGATGGTTCATATATTTTAAAACTACGTTAAATTTCCTACAATTCGTATTAAAAAAGGCAATGTTGTATAAGAAAAAGTGTAATAATTCCTATATTAGTTTTGCTTGGATATTGTAATGGACTGTAGCACGCGGAAATATGCTGAATTGCATTTTATTCGTGGAATCTGCCTTGGAAATGCAGCAGCTGCTGTTGAAGAATACCGATGATGCTCCATTCACATTGTTGGCATTCTAACTAGTTGCCGGGATGGTCACCTCGCTTACCACATGCACGTGCATTTTTTCGATTTTTAAATATTTTGTTTGTGTGATAAAATGTCCATTCGAAATAATATTTGAAAACAAATACTATATATTTTCTATAAATACACCCTAGATGTTTGTATAAAAATTACCCCAATATTATGCCGATAATATCAGCGTCAACTTAATAGAGCTACACTCGTCGGCACGAAAAACGGGCACCTTAAAATTTTTATGTATTTTAAAGTTTTACAAATTGTGTTCTAATAGACCGATTTTGATGATCTTTTAAGCAATTTGTGGCTAAATTATTTGACAGTCTAGTTTATCTGTCAATTATATGAGGGAACACAAAATGAAGTTATTTTAGTGAAAGTTTGGAACACCCTGTAATCAAGGAATTTGAATTTTATTTTATCATCTAGGTGCCTCTTTTCTTGATGATTTATTTTCCCCGTATAATTGACAGGTTGGAACTTTTATTTTTAATTTAGATAGAGATACTAAAAAATTAAATAATTTAGCTACATACAAAAATCATCAAAATAGGCCCACTAGAACAAAATATGTTAAACTTTAAAATACATAAGAATTTTAAGGTGCCCTTTTTCGTGCCTGTGAATGTATTAGAAAAAGTTCTCACAAACCTGTCAAAAAAGGCCATTTATGGCAAGATATCTGGCACGCTTGTTGTCTGGAAATAGATATGAATCAATTTTCAAGAAAATAGTGTGGTTTGCTAGAACGCGTATCCCAAGACGGTGAACACAAGTCCCGAAATCAGTTGGCGAAGGGAACAGTATTTTACGCTATGTGTTTCGGTAAATAAAACTGTCTGAGCTTTTGTTTTATGTCTTGTGTGTCAGATAATAAACTCTCTGTTTGTTAAAGTGAATTAGAGTTCTTTTATCGCGTTTTTCTTTATATAAAACGCAAACATTTGTTTTAAATGCCTCACACACGTAACAATTTATCGTTTTACATGTTGTCGGAACAAGTCGTTCTAAACATTTTCTTTTCAGGAGATGGTCAAATATCATGCTGCATTAACCATGTTCTATTTTAAAATAATAATTTTCAAAAGTCTGAATCATTTTAAGTATTGTATATGTATTAATTATTTTCTTTATTCGTATATTAGAACGGCAAAAGCTTAATTAACATATACGTGTTAAGAACTTGGATATTTTTTTCTAAATAGTTTAGATTATAATTTTAGATGGCTGTCGGTTTGTTCCACTTCGACCTTTTCAGATCTATTGTGGTACTCTTCTGATCTCTAAGTTACATTCCTCAACCATATCATTTTCAAAAAGTCTAAAAGTTGGGGACTGAACCCTCCACATAACTTTTTATGTCCAACGTCAATGGCCTGTCATTGCGTAATAAAAAGGACCACACTTTTGTCAGGCTATCACACTGGCATAAAATGTGTCCTGTCGTTTCTTCTTCAGATTGACAAAATCTGCATAGGGCTTGTTTAAGCTTAATGTGGTTAGTAGACCCACTAGAGCTTTGGCAATCTTTCTGTTTTTGTTTATCAGCGAATATTCTATGAACATTTTTTCAAATAGTTTAATTTCGCCAGTTGAAAAATCTTTATTCTTTTTTTTTTGCTTCTGACGAGGAGATATTTGTTTGCTAGTAAAAAAACTACTGAAAACCTGGTTTCCCTTTGAATTCTAACCCAGCAGCATTTTACAAAATATAACCTACAAAAAACTTAACCTTTACTAACTATTCGTTTGAAATTACTATTCCGAATTAAAAAATATATCTCTATAAAAAACTAGTTTGCAAAATAAATTCCTACTGGATTATTTGACGGAAACATCCAAATATCTATAATTTCACAAGGTGATTCAATCTATCTCGTTATCATAAATATGTTTAGAAAACCCGACATTTTCTAGGCTACCGCAAATGTGAAATAAAATAGAAGGAAGACGCCAGCGCATTTGGATAACGTAGAAAAGTTGCAGGGTGCAACAGTCAATGGAATGTCAAATTTCTTTTAAAAGTGCACTTCGACTTTATTTAGTCAAAGGATACACCAGGCCGGGTTTATACCGCTGACCTTATTTGCATGCGTTATATTTCTTCAGCAAGTTTTCCTCAAACTTTTCCGTCGGTGATCTTCTTTAACTTTAACAAAATTACCAAGCGAAACCCTAAAAAAATCTATTTGCTTTCGTTGCTGACATTTAGAACTGTATATAGGGGTGATTCATGGCGATCATCAATAGATCAATTTTTTTTGAAAATCTGGATTTTTTGGAAATGAATAAAGCATGTCTAAAACTGACAAAAACATGATCGTGAATGAGCATTGGTAAAATTATAAATAAAACATTTTTAAAGTTGAAATTTGTGTTATAAGTTAACCAAAGTGTATATATTCCATCTCTATAAATTAACCGATTGGATATTACACAGGGAGAGCAAAAACATTATTCATTTCCATTTATTATAAAATTGTTCAAATCTTTGTTATTTTAAATACAACCATATTATTTAAAAAATCAAAAGACTAATAAAATTCCTTTTCAACCATGTATCATGTTCCCATACCCAACTCTTCCGGTTTTTTAAGTAAAGCTATTTAAAAATGAATAATTATAATATTTATTTAAGTATCATTTCAGGTTCAAGTATCAATTTTGTTACCATGACAATTCTAGAAATTTAGCAAGTAAAGTCTAATTTATACTCATAAAGTTTCAATATTGTCATGGTAACGATTTTCGTTACAGAGAATAATTATAATACAATATTTTAAAATAACTTACTGATCAATAACATAATATATTATTAAAAAGGAATTTTAGTTGTGTTTCGATTTTTTAAATAATATACATAGACTTGAATTTACAATAACAATGGTTTGAACGATTTTATAACAAACGGAAATAAATATTTTTCTGATCTTCCTGTTTGATATCCAATCGGATGATTTAGATTTATGTCGACTTTCCTTTGCCCATAAACCAAATTTCAGCTTTCAATATGCCGAATTTATGATTTCAACAATGCATATTCAAGATCATGTTTTTGTCTATTTTACACGTTTTATCTTTAACTTTCCGTCTCACATTCGATTACATTATGGATTTTAATAATTTTTCTTTTAACATTTGATGAATTAATTAATACTGATAATATTACAGTGAAGGAAAAGCCTAGCGAACAATCTTCACCAAGAAATTTTCCGGATGGGAAAATGTTTAAAGTTTATCCCTAACTCACGATCAAATAAATGCTACAATACGATCGAACTCGATTATTTCTTCAAACTTCGAACTTCAACATCTAAAAGCTATATTTTCATTATATTATTAGAACATCAAAGTTTTCTTTTCAACTGTAACATACTTTCATTCAATTGCAAAGAAACGGCACTATATTCGACAATTTCAACGAAAAGTAAAATAGTTACAGAGTTAAACAATCGTCGTTATTGTAAAATCTCTTTTAAAAGTACAATTTTGAACTCGATTTCATCTGGCCTGACAAAAGCTGAAGTTCTTATTTTATTTTACGTGAATAATATCATTTTTAGCAAAAAACAACTCATTTTTACTATTAACGTATTTAATAGGTATATACTATTATAGTTATGAGTAAATGCAAGACCAAGTCTAGCTTGGTTCTGGTCTTGGTCTTGCAGTCTAATGGCTCGGAAATAAGAGATATCCATCGTATCCAACAGTCAAGCAGCATTAAAAGCGATCAACTCAGTAAGTTGGTCCAAAAATGCCTAGAGCTGAAAAAATTAGGCAAAGAAAATAAAGTCCTCCTACCCTGGAGCCCACCGAGGGATAGAAGGTAATGAAAAAGCAAACTATTTAGCTTGGCAAAAAGAGCAACTGGACACTGCCTCCTCAATGAAAACCTCAGCAGATTGAAGCTAAGAAACAACGACGAATGCAGATTCTGTGGGGAAAATGGGGAAACAACAGAACACCTCACCACTAAGTGCATCGAGACGATAAACATTAGCACCGTGAATTTTGGTAAGACTTATATCAGTGATGGAGCACTAACCTCTGTAAAACCTCTCAGATAATGGCTTTACCAAAACCCTGAGACTGCATGATGAGTCATAACTCAAGAAAGGGAGACACAAGAGATCTTTATGGTCGCGATAATTAACTCTCGCCCCATAAATTCTACATTGTAGAATATAATCACTCACTTAGAGAAAATGTAACTGTCGTTATAAATTTTAAAAAAATAATGGTTGTGATTTAGTTAACCAACGGAGGGCAGAGAGATTTTTTTTGTTAAGTAAATGGCAACATAGCGTCCCAAAAATACTAAAATAAAAATAATATATTACTGTATTGTTCTAATACATTTTTGATATTCTGGAAGATATAGCAAATGGATCAGACAGGCATTTCGACCTTATAAAACGAAACAGGAAACAATTTGGAAGCAGCCAAGTGTTTCATATTTTTTTCTGCTCAAGTTCTTTTTTGCATCTGTTGTGCGAGAGCCACAATATCAGGTATATAAATATAAAGATCGAATCAGTGTAGCACAAATTGTTGAGGTCCCCTTCTCAAACTAGATTCCGTAAAAGTCCAGAGTACGCATTTGAAATATAAAAGAATTCTGTTATATCTTGCGGATAGAAATATAATATTTCATATTTTTGAAAAGTAGAACTTTTATGTACCATAAGGTACCAAAAAAATCTTAACACAAAGAATGTATGTATATTAGTTTATTATTTTGCATCAAGCTATGTATGCATGTAAATTTATTCGATTGTGTACTCTTTGTTGAAATTTTAAATTCGTATTTTTGTCGTGTTTATAAAACCTTCAAAAACTTTTAATAAAGTCAGACCTTTATGGAAAAAGCAAACAATAATATAGTAGAAACTTTGAAGTGTTTTAGATGTTGAAAGTCGATAAAACTCCAAACAAAAACAAGTTATGTTACCATGATTTGTGGTTATCGGTATTGTAGTTTAAACAGGTATGCAAATAAAAAAGTCATACGGTAGAAATGACTGTTTTGCTGGACAGATTAATTTTATTAAAAAATAGGCTGTTTTTTAAAAACCTTTTATTTATACATTTAATCTGAGGGCACGGTGTTTGATCCCTTTGGAACTTCGTTGTGGATAAAGCAAGAATATTATATTTTTACGAATGAAGGGGAAATGCTATAGCTGGTTAGATTGCCAATATATCTAGTAATTATATCGCATATTTTATAAATTATTGCCTGTCAAGTTTCTTTAATTTGGACAGTGATTCACTGAGAGATTATCAAAATTTTAAGGTAGTTTCACGAACAGATTTTGAATTTTAGGTATCTTTAAGCTTATAACGGGAGGAAAAAATAAAAAATCTATAAATATTCTTATGTATTATTCTGTAATACTCCATAGCCACAACATCTAACTGACTATCCAGTGGACAAAAATTTAGAAAACTACAAGTAATCGATTTTGCTATAGTATGTATTTAACAACAATAATTCAAAGTGTTTATGAATTACTGCTAGTCAAACTTATTTTACTTCGACAGTGGCTCACTCACCGTCATCAAAATTCTAAGGTAAATTCTAAGCTTATAGTGGGAGGAAACAATGAAAATTATATGTCAAAAACACAGAAAGATAAGAAAGTAAGTAAAGTAAATAACTAAAAGTAATTAGTAAGTAAATCTAAAAAGAAATAAGTTTTATTTTTTTCAGATTTACTTAGTAATCGAAATTGTAGATTATTCCTTTATAATTATGGTGCCGTGCAGTTGACAAGCCATTATAATTATTACACAAATAAAGATGTCTAATATTAATACTAAGAATTTATAACAAAATTGTTGAATAGGTGCTTCCATAGAAACTAAATAAAATAAACTGATTTGGTTTTACATGAAATCTCACAACTTCTTGTAGTGCAAGAATTGCATAGCGAGACATGGAATTTTTTACGTTCACTGTTTTTCATGAGATATTATTTAGTTAAAATAATACCTCTCTGGTATTTCATTTTGAAAAACAAACTTCAGCTCACATACAGAATATTGGTATTAAATAAAAGAAAATTGATAATGATCACAAAAATATATTGAGATTAAATTTTTCACTGAATTCTTAAATTTTCCCAAATGAAACTTTTCAAGGGCGAACTCCAGGAATATGCACTAGGAATCGCTATACGCTATTTTCTCGTTTGATTAAAAAAATAAGTTAGCACCTTTACGCTTGCTAGAGCAGATGTGCCGGTACATAGAAAACTACTTAGTCTAAAGCAGCTTAAAAAATTGACGTGTTAAGGTCGATTCTTTAGTCCCGTGTGTACGTAATATGTACTATCAAAACTTCTCTTTTCGTCATATATCATCCCTAATTTTTCAAGCAAGTTTGTAACAAATGGAGGCCTCAGATCTCAACAGTTACTGCCATATGTAATATTATATATACTGGTATATAGCGGATTTATATATACAGTTTTACTTATATTGTAATATTATGCACATTATATACAGGGTGGCGCCTCTCATATACTTTATGTATGTTAATTTAAAGCATTTTTTAACAATATACCGAATTAAACAGGGTGTCTCCAAGAAAAAGTAACGCATCAATTTTTTTTTATTTTTTTTTTGTAATGGAACACCCTATACATTATTTTTTTATTATTTATATAAGTTTTTGGATTCTAGAAGAAAATTAAAGCTGAGTTTAGAATGTAAGTTTTTTACCTAAAAATAAAGAACACATTTTAAATTTCAATAAAAACTAGCTAAATGGGAATTTACTCGGTATAGCCTTATATAATAATATAAATAGCAATTGTACTGTATACCAAATTAAAATGTGACCTGCAAAGTTATAAAGGGTGAAACTAAATTAATATTGAACATTTTCACTTTTAAAAGCAAGTTACTCTTTTATTTTAAATGGAACGCCCAGTATATTATTCCGATAATCAACGGAGAATTCATGTCTTTTCAAACTACTGTTAAAGTTGTCTACACTTCAAATAAAGATTGTCCTAGATAATTTCATTTTTACGATTTACTGTCAATAAATTTTTTATTATTTTTAAAATCTAGGCGACTGTGATATGCATGACTGTCAAAATAGTTCAACTTTAACAAATAGTTATCATTTCGTGTGTTTGGTTTGGTTTGGTTTGGTTTAGGTAAAAAGAAAAAAATATTCAGAAATTTCCAAAAAATGGAAACTACAGTAGAGAGAATTGATATGATTTTATTAATTTGTAAATGCTGTGTGTATTCACTAATTAATGATTTATTAGGATATGGTAAATACAGTGTCTACAAAACTCGGCCATTTACTGTCGACAACATTAGAGAAAGGTATGTTGCTGTTTTTTGTAGTTTAACTCGTAATGTGACCATATATTTTGATCAGGAATATTAGAAATAATATTTACATTCTTTTGAAAAAGAATCACTTTATACAGTATTTTACTCTAATTTTTTTAATTTTTTAATTTTTCTAATTTTGTTAGATTAACGATAGGCATATCACAGCCGCTTAGATTTTATAAAAAATAAGGATCTACACTAAGTCATAAAAATGAAAATATCTCATCAAATTTGCCCTGTATTTCAGGAACTAAAAGTGCTAGGACAAATCTGTGTAAAGCATCTTAAATTTCATCAAAAAGTGGCATACAGATGTGAAAACCGCATCTTTGTATCTCTACTCATAAAAGAGAAACTGTAAAACACACGAAAATTGGATACCCTGTACAGTTTTATTTCCATTTCGAGAAATTTAACGTACCAACAGGTAGGAAACGAAACAATCTTGACAAGATTTAATAAAAACAAGGGAAATCGGCTCAATTTACTGCTATCGGCGAAGTTTCAAAGGTGTTGTTGTAATCGCATTACTTAAGTAGCATAATTAACGTTTATCCTATCAGTGAGTTTACGAGTGGCCTAACTGGGATCTTCTATCAGAGCTCTTAAAACTTTGTCGAAAACTACGCCGAGTCTGTCTAGAGGTTATTTTGAAATGACTCTGACTAGTAGAAACTTTTCAAACTAGAGTATTGTGTTGGGTTGTTTATTTGTCGGTGATGGGCTCACCGTATGCTGTTTATTTGTTTGCCTCAACTGGTTCCAATAACAGACTTTAAATTTATATTAAATTACCGAATGTTTTGCTGAATTGATATTAGATATTTTAGAATTTATCATTCAATTTCAATTAATGATTTTAAATTCAATAATGTATAAAGAAATAATATTAGTCTTCAAAATATATACCTATCCCATCAAACACATAGAATGTAAAACATTACCTAGTCTCACAACACAATTCTTCCTCTACAAAAAGTAGTGGTTAGGTTAGATTGCAGTTTATTTTATTAAATTTTTATTTATTTTATTCAATTTATTATTTATTTTTTTATTTCAAATTTTTCCTGTTGAAGCACTTATTCAACAGTTTTGTTATAAATCGTTAATAACAATATTAGACATCTTTATTCCTGTATAATGATTTGGCAATTTTACGGTTTAGATTTACTTAGTAATCGAAATGTGGTAGATTATTCTTTTATAATTATGATGCCATGCAATTTCCAAGTCATTAAATTATTACAGAAATAAAGATGTCTAATATTGATACTAACAATTTATAACAAAATCTTTTTGTGGGTCATCCTTCTATTCTTTTTTTTCGGGTAATATATCTTTGAAAATATTGATAAAAAAGTCTGACTAGCAATAATTCATAAACTTTCAATTATTGTTGTTACATTGATATAATAAACAAAATCAGACAATAACAAATCAATTAATTCTAGTTTTCTAATATTTTATCAACTGGAAAGTCAGTTACAGGTAGCGGCTAAATACTTAACTTTTAATCCATAAGGATATTTAGAGAGTTTCAATTTTTTCCATCCATTATAAGCTTAAAGCTACCTAAAACTCAAAATTTAAAGATTGTGACACTTCTACAAGTACTTTAGAATTTTGATGATATGTCAGTGGGTCACTGTCAAAATTAAAGAATATGACAAGCGATAATTAATTCATAATCTTTGATTTATTGTTGTTAAAAATAATATATAACAAAAATAGATTCATATTCAGATAAACACAAAATAACAATGTAATAAACAAAAATACCTGAATTGTTTATACACATGATTTGCTGCAAATACATATTTTATTTAAAATTTAAATATTTCACCCAGTAACAGCTCTAATTAATTTAGGTCACTCCAAGTTGCATAATTCAGTGCAACTTAAAAAACCATGCCTGCGCTAGCTAAAGTGTTACTTTTAACTAAAGTATTACAGTTAAAAAGTCATTAGGCGTCGCTTATGTAAACTACTAAGACCCTGTTGTTTAAACCAGCGTGTTGGCAAGTATCCACTAAAGCCTTTTGCTTATTAAATCTGTTTGTAATAATCTTTTAATCTTCTCAGCCACTGAAACTGGCCAATCCTAAAACGCATATATTACTCTCAGAATGCATAAACCCAATTTACGACTGAAATGTTTGTTATAAGGGTTCAAAAAACGTTATTATACAGAACACATCTATTTAAGAACTAATTTGCTACATCTCATTAAAATTTGAAAGTTAAAATGAAACATTATAATAGTCTTTTAAACCAATTGCAAAATTAAAAATTTCACTCTTTAGTATCAAACTCAGATTTGATCACAACAATGAACAGTTGTTGTGAATGAATGAACAATAGGAACAGAGAACTGGAAGGAATTGGACCATTATCTTTGTTCATATTATCTTTACATTTATTTATTTTTACACTCTCATATGCATCTAATTTCCTGTAATTTTAGAAATGTTTGATTAATTTTAAATTACGTTTGAATCTAGTTAAAATTGTATGGTTCTTCTAGTTTCCCTAACATATTTTTGATTTTTTATATAAAATTTCATAGATATCCGACTATCCCAGGTTTTAAGGTTATATATTTATTATGTTTGAAGGTGTTTTATCTTTAGGATTAACTAATAGTTAATTTATTATTACCTCTAAACACAAATTTATAATTGACACTCTTGAAAATTCTTTTCAAACCACGGGATAACAATTTTCTATCAAACGGCATTGAAAGATAGTTTAATGTATCTTTTTCTCCCCCTGAAAAGTCG
This sequence comes from Sitophilus oryzae, assembly GCF_002938485.1. Lineage (NCBI taxonomy): Eukaryota > Metazoa > Arthropoda > Insecta > Coleoptera > Curculionidae > Sitophilus > Sitophilus oryzae. The sequence goes on from NW_022146479.1 coordinate 7,832,212, forward strand.
CTAACGGAAGCCAGAATTCGCAGAAATCGCTAACTTATACCATCGTTTTCTAATTATTTTGTCAAGTAAATAAGGATGTTATAGATATACAGATTTATCGCTAATATAATCCAGGAAAGTAACTCGATATTCATTATCTGATTAAAAAGTTCAAACAAGATTATGAATATCATAACTCCAGTAAGAAAGTTGGCTGCAGATCAGCTGAAGAAAATCTTCTCGATATTAACCGAAAAAGTAATTTATTTAAATATCTCTTTAAATGTTACAAAGCGAAAGACATTAAAAGAATTAATTAAATTTTAAGCATAAATCATCTGAGCTCGACAGAAAGCTATACGAAATTATAATTTATTTACTTCCAGATGGTGTATACACACCGATTCTCATTTCTTCAGCAGCTGAAGAATTCTAAAATATGTTTAGTCTTTTTTATATTCACGTCTCAAGTACATGTTTGATTTTATTAGACACTTTACTTATATAAATATTACATATCATATGGACATTTAAAAATTTTGATACAGTTATTTGTTAAAATAATTATAAAATTAAAATAAACACTTTCGAAGTAGCACAATATTTCAAACTCTGATACACTTTTTTTCATAGCTATTAAATTTTGCATGATTTTGAAATATTATTTTTTCCCTAATTGGAAATGTCAAATGTTGATATATGTCATGTCTTTCTACTCTGAATGCAATTTTCTAAAATGTAAAAAATAGCGAAAATAATTGAATACGTCAATCAATCCTGATTTATATACAGACATAGGTACATATACTGACATGCGAAATCCTGTTTTTTTATTTGAAAAATTAAAAAGTTATAGGGGTGAGCCACTTTTGAAAAACACCCGGTATACAATATTTAATTATAATCAAAATAACAGATTCTTGTCACATACACATATAAAAACAGAGTTTTTAAAGAAACCTATATAGAAATGATCCATTTCGAGCCAGATAAATGGAGATTCCATGTAAGAATGAAAGAAAAAGGAAAATTAATTAACTATATATAGGCGGTTGATGAAAATGTTACGAAGAATTAAACGTACCTCAAAAGGAAAAAAAGAGGAAGACACTTTAAGTTTTGTGGGTACTTTGTGGCTCGTGATACGCGACGAAAGGGTCCAGAAGGTGTCCATTTAGGCTCCTAAATGACCATTTTGAAAGATATTTGCGGCTGCTGACCACCAGAAAAGAAGTCTAGATTTTTTTTGATATATAAGGTTTTGTAAAACTGTTGACAATTTTTTTTTCTTATAACGAACTTGTATAAGTAAAACGTTAATAATTTTTTTTTTAATTTATTAAGTTGGGTAGTACAGTTCAACCTCTTTAATAGGAACAGCTAATTTTAACGATCTATTATGATTAGCAAATATACACCATATAAGATGTAGCAGTATGTTAAATGTTATATGCATTTTAAAAAAATATTTAAATATCTATCAAAAAATATTTATTAAAAATAAAATCTTATCTTATACAAATAATGGAAATAAAAACAAAATACTTACCTTTTGTACAGAAAAACTGGCACATCATCATGACTATTGATTTCACCTACATTGGTTTTGAACTGTTCTTTTATTGACCAACTTTAAAAAAATCTTGTTTTTCTCTGCCGTTTATATTTTTTGAAATGCAGCTTGCCTACAAAGATACAAGGTATCAAAATATATAGTTATACAGATATCAAAAGCTGATTTAAGTTTTCTATGTTGAATCATTTGCCAGAGACAGTCTGATAAATATTAAACGGCGGGTTCAAAAAATATACAACTAGCATTTTTTTTTAAGAAATGTACCCACCACAATATTTAGCCATTATCTTTCGATCTCTAGTATTTCACCAAACTGATGAAAATATTTTTATATTAAAAACAGAAACTTATTCGTAAAGATCGAACATATAGCAAAGTCAGCTAAATATAAATATAAATTAATAAATACTTAGAAGGCATTAAAGCTAAATAATTCCAGCCTGTTAAAATAATAATTCTTTTGAAAGCTTGTTGACAAAAGTATTATCTTTCATCTTGTTGCGACAAAGTACAGAAGTTTCAGTTTATTCTCTTTTTTAATTTTAGTAACTAACTAATTACAGACAAATTTAAGCATTTTTTACTTTAAAAATCTTTCATATTTAAATATTCTCTAGATTCACTAAATATACTGATTTTATTAGATTTAGTATTTAAAAAATATAGAACTAATGGATGTAATAAATCATGAAATCAGATATTCACACTGACAAAAATGGAAATCTGAATTAGCATATAAATGAACTGAACAACAAACTGTCCCAATCCCATGGACATTTGTAAGTAATCTGTATACTTTAGTTAATCTGACAACGTCAAGTAACTCGAAATTTAAACAAGAAATCTCTAAAATTTGGTTGTTATTCTTATCGACTTCTAAAGTAAACTCAAAGAGTATAAACAATCAAATAAGTTTAAAAGATTTTGGTAGATGTTTTTTAAATATCTGATGATTTAGAGGCAGACACTTGATGTTTAATTTAGATATTTTACTTTAAGGCTGAGTATTCCAGAGTACCAGAATGATAAAGCAGAAGTATATATCATAAAGTTGCTTTTAGAAATGCATCTGTAGAAAGATTTAAAAGAAGAAATATACTTTTATCAGACGGCTTGGGGCTAAAACGACTTTTTATGGACTAAAACCATTCTCAGGCGTCAACGAGAGCATTTACTACAAAAAATTTAGATGGAAATGCTAACTTACCTAAACAACTGTTTGACGTTATATAAACTGAGAATATTATTCCGCATTTCAGCTTTTACAAGGAAATGTAAATTTTAAATAAGCAACATTTTTAAAGTTTTAAAATTCAGTTATAAAATCTATTTATCTTTTTAATTGGTAAAATACCATTTGAAAATTTGTTCCTATGTTAGAGTCTGGATAACTTTATGTTAAACTATAATGAATTATGATACTGCTATCTAATAATTTTTCAAAGTATTTCGTTTTATTATCTCAAAACTTATTTGCTTCTTTTGTTACGACATAGTGACATTCCGACTTCGACAATATATCTCTGCCATAATAAAAAGTAAGGTAGAGTCATGGTAAAGTCTAGTCAGTTTTACACAACGTCTAAAACATTTATTGGTTTTACGTTATTCAAAAAATGTCAAATGTTCTAGTCATGCTTTCTTCAAGGAATGCAAATTTCTCCTGTCTGAGACTTAATTTTGAAAGATACAAATATGTTCGGTTATTGATCAGGACTTCGCACTGATTTATTTTAGCTAACAAAAATGTTTTATTAATATTTTATTTCAAAATCATGCCCTTTAGTATTGTCTTATTTTTTTTGGTAAAGTTTAAATTACACAAAACTATTTTCACGTTTGATATATTTAAAAAACGCAAAAAAACTATTTAAAAAAATCATCCCGATCCACTCAAACTTTTTTGGGTCGCCCTGTAGAAGTTAAAATATTCTCCTGAAATACATCCGTGCATATTTTAGGTTTGCAAAATTCCCAAGTGTTTTATCCTAGGAGCCACAGATGACCGACTAATCACGTCGTATAGTTTGTATTTTTGACAACAATTTGTCAATATTTTTATTAACTCTCATTATTTTTTTTTAATTTATCATAATAAATATGTCTTAAATAAAAACAATTAATTTCTATATTGTGAAATAATAGAGGCTACAATGGGCTTGTATAACTCACGTGTCACCATAAATTTTCTTGACAGACAATCCCTTCAAACAGAGATTATTAATCACTAGGCAATTCTTCATTTTGTCATTAATCAATGATAAATTAACACTTAAGAGAATGAGAATTTTTGGGGAGTTGAGTGAAAGTTTGAAAGACAACGTAAATAATAATGGAATACTGATAAAACTTTAGTTTTCTAGTATATCCTGTAATAGTAGAAAAAAATATAAAACAACTTAATTGGTATGAAGGCAGTATCATACTGCAAAGTCCAACAATTATACAAAGTTCGATCCCTCAAGTTATGTTTAATGGTGCCATAGTTAAATATTCAGAAAACTTCGAAACTAATTAATGCCGAAGACTGCTTGAATGACAACAACAAAACTAAATTTTATCAAGTGCTAAAAACCAGGAACTTCTCGAAACTCACTTATCGACAATTGGTAATTCAATTTTCCTTCAACTGTATTGGCAGTTTTTGTCTTCCTATATATTGAGTTACTATTTAAATTTTAAATTTTACTAAGACTAATAAATTACCTATGAAATTATATATTTAATCCTATGCAGTGGTTTGGCAGTCTTATAATTTTATATTAGTATATACGTCAAACACATATTATGGTTCAATATACCGACATCTGCATTTTTTGTGTCACATACTAACCGATATGGAAAAAATTTGACACAAATTTGAGTTAAAAATAAAATAAATTATTAAATAAAAGTCAACTTTATCTCGATTAAGAAATATCTTCTTAGGCTGACATTGGTCTTTTTTTAATGCCTTTTTAATAATTAGATATTATCTGTCCCGTTTTATTTCTCTTTGCAACTAAAAGGGCATGCTTGTTAGCTGTTTAGACTTTTTGAAGTGAAACATCTTTACGCGCGATGGGAGTAAATGTTCAAGGCCGTGACACACCACGGCCTTGACATGACATGACCTTAACCATCAGGGGCGGATACAGAAATTTATTTTAGGGGGGGGCCAAATAAAAAATAATGCCAAATATGCCTTTTAGGGCGCCATTTTTAACCCAAAAGCCTAATATTTAACCTAATTTACAGATTTTAGGGGGGGGGCCGGGCCCCATGCCCCCCCCCTGTACCCGCCACTGTTAACCATGCTTTTACTATGGAGTGTAGAGGTTGTAGAGTGTAGAGGAATGATTTTCTTGCTTTAAATTTCAGTTAGCTTAGATTCAGTTAGCGCGATTGTCACATGTTGTAAAATATAAGAATAAATAAGGATAACTTGAATAAGAGGCAATAGAAGGATAACATTAAATTGGGCTTAACGTTGGCAACAGTGACAGGCATCTGGCGTAAATTCGCTTTGTTTTTTCGTGGTTATGTATAATTGTCTACAACCTAGCCTAACCTCTACACTCCATAGCTTTTACGCACGAGCCAGCGAGAAAAAAAGTAGTAAGGATCGCCTAAACACCAAGAAACGTTTGATTTAAAGCTAAGAAAAGCATTATAATAAACTGAATACTGTACCTGGGTTGCAATATCTTCTGGTTGTGTGCTAGGATGTAAATTTTCATGTAAATTTTCATAGATAGGTTTGTAGCTTGACACACCACGGGCTTGACACGACATGACCTTAACCCATGCTAATTGTCTACAACCTAACCTAACCTCTACACTCCATAGCATTGACGCAGGAGCTAGTGAGAAAAAAAGTGGTAAACTGGATACTGTACCTGGGTTCCAATATCCTCTGGTTGTGTGCTAGGAAGTACATTTTCATATAGATTTTCATCGATTGGTTTGTAGCTTCTGAATAACGGTCTAGGCACAGACAACTATAATAAATATATAACAAATATATAAGTTAGTTTGTGGACTAGGTAAAGCATTTAGCTCATTTGCTACCTTAGAATTAGAATTATTATTAGAGTTAAGCAACTCGCATTTTCATTGGAGGACATCGTCATATATATTTCAAACCAATAATCAACGAGAATATTCGTATAATTTAACAAAATTACTGTAAACCACTATAAATACGAATTGTTGGTTAGGTTCAAAATTCTTTCTCTTCTTAAATACATTTAAGCGTTATCATTATTAGGCATTTGCTTAAAAGTGTGTATTTTGTGTGGTATTCTACCTGTGGCTATTGAGGAAACAGAAAATGTACAGATTACAGAAAGAAATTATAAACATTTATATTAAAACAGCATTATATGTCACTTTTCGAACCTGTCCTTCCAATCCTCCAATTTAATAGCTGTTAGTAAGAAGTTTCACTTCAGATATGTGCACACACAATAGTGCACACACAATTTTTTATTTAATTTTAGCTCGTATCATCACCGACTTTAAAGCTAAAAAAGTTTTTTTTAAAACATTATTTGAAGTAAAACATAAAATATATTATCCAATGTGCATTCAAATGAACCGAGTGCAATAGATCGAATCAAATTTATTGAATGGGATTGAGGCCACACATTATGAATTTCATCGTTCAATTTTTGTTCAGTTTTTGTTATTAGTCATAGATTCGAATTTGAATTTTAGCTTTAGTTTGAAATAACGTAGGCCATTTAACACAAAACTTTTGGTTACATTGATAAATCTCCAAATCAATATCATTGTTCCTTCGTAAAAATAGAGGTAAATATCAAGGAAATTAAATTATGATATATGATCTATCATTACTGTGGTGTAATAAAATCAGGAAAATATACCACTTCGATCTTAATGGCTCTAAAATTAATATTTTACAAAATTTAATTTTAAAATTCTCAAGAGTTTAAGGCTATTTAGAAAAGTGAAATATACTCGTAATCCGACGATATGAGCTGCTCTACGCTTGAGGCATCATCAGTAGCTGACAGCACTATAATCATTATTTTTAATCAAAATTTTATTTGTTTTAATTAAATTCTAGGAAAACTAGCAGACCAGTACATGCACAAAATTTTTTGTTGGTTTTTTATATTTTGCATGGTAAATGCATACGATGAACAATTTCCGAAACTTTTTTGTTCAATTAAAAATACGCCTTAATTTATTCCGACGTGTAAGAATCAAGGTTTGGTCCTAAGCATAACTCAGGCCTAAGTTTTAGACAATATTAGTATATCTTACTAAAATATGTCCATATAACCGCCACAGCCACATTCTAGATTTATTTTGGGGTCTTGAGAACCTATTATACCCAAAATGTGGCTGTTTCGGATAGGGACAAGATTAAAGCACATTTGTGTACTAAAATGTATCCATTTGACTTCAATTTGCATTAAACATACATTATACAAAGTTTAAATCATTTAATTATAATAGATTTTTAAAATAGAACATTATACAAACTGTAATAAACTGATAATTTATATATTAAAAAATGTTTATACCTCTGTGGCGGATGTCAGAGGTTTGAGAAGCAAGGCGGATGAGACTGTTTAGAGAGGTTAGTTCTCCATCTCCGATATCAGCAGTACCGAGGTTTTTGGCGCGAGTGGTTGTCGTCTCGGCGCTGCGCCGGCGCTTACTTAATAATGGGTTGTTTTGGTTTTTCCCCATTTTCCCTACAGAATAATCATTCGTGGTTGTTTCTTAGCTTCAATCTACTGAGGTGTTCATTGAGGAGACAGTCAGTGGGATTCTGTAATTTCCTGTCTAGCCTATGCTATTTGTATACGACTGATGAGTCACTAGACAGGAAATATGTTTACAGAATCGCTAGCAGTGTCTTGTTAAAAACCCCGAGACAATCTGAAGATTGTTCTTACTTATATCAAGGTCATGAAAGTCTGGGTAAAGTATATATTGAAAAACATTTCAATTTCATACATTGCCTGAAATTGTTGGTAATTTTATAGAACACCTAAGTTTTAAACAAAATGACTTGTGATGAGTATGTGTGTATATTGGCTTTAAAAAACTGAACTGTTTCGAAAAATTTAATTATAATGACTATAATATTATTTTTGTAAGTCGTTCGGTATTCTAAAGCTAGTAAAATGTGAAAGTAAATAGACACCAACTTAATTGAAATTTAAAATTAATTTTCCTAGACCGCGAACGTCGTCCACTTTTCTCTTACTTTTTTTAATTAATAAATTTGTCTCCCTAAGTTACGGCGGTAGAAAACCCCTTTTATTGCATCAGCTACTTCTGAATAAAATAGTGTTTCTTCCGCACCGCAAATAAAACGATCTTATAATTTAATCTTAATCCCAGACAGTAATGCACATTTCAAGGCATTCCCTAAACCCAATCTGACCAACTATTCCAGCTTAAAACGAACACAAAACATTCTATTAAATAATTTCTCGACGCGAAAATAAACAGGTATAAATTGATTCTGAGACTAAAAAATTGTGGTGGAAATCTGGAGAAGTAAATTAAATTACATAATTTTAAACACGAAAACCACAAAAAAAAATAGCATTAACAGTAAACGCAAGAGAATTATCAAGAGGTAAATAATTTGTATAGAACAATTTGGAGAAATTTAAGTATTCTTAAGGCTAGATAGCATATAAAGCACGAAAAAAAATTAAAATGGTTAGATAGAAAGGAAGACGAATATAACAAGGAGTAGATATATCCATTTTCGATTAACAGGACAGTGTCTCCTCAATGAACACCTCAGTAGATTGAAATTAAGAGGAAACGGCGAATGCAGATTCTGTGGGGAAAATGGGGAAACACCAGTACACCTCATCACTGAGTGCGCCGAGACGACAACCATTCGTGCCATGAACTTTGGTTCGACTGATATTGAAGATGGAGAACTACCCTCTATAAAACCGTCCCAGATACTGGCTTTTGTCAAAGCCCTGGGACTGTATGATGAGTTATAACTCAAGAAAAGGGGACACAATAGATCGGTAAGGTCGCAGTGATTAACTCCCCTCCCACTCATTCTAAATTCTAAAAATCCATTTTCGATATGATATTTAAATTATATTTTAGACAGAAAGGCAGATGAAATGAGCAAACCATGCAATATCACAATGTCATTTTTTTTCGAACCAATAAGCTAAAAATACACATAAAATTAGTAGTGGGGAATAAAATGGTGATAGACCACAAAACAGTGAGTAGCCAACAAATTCTTAGAATGGTGGAGAAATTCACCAGGACCGAGATAGGTAAAACAGTTTATAGCAGATTTGATAAGCAAAGACAGGAAGACTGTGAAAGTTGTACTGGGTCTAATAACATAGCGTTGTAAGCTTAATATGCATTTAAAGCTGATGGGATTGACGAATGAAGTCATGTACAGAATCTGTCAATCTGAAGAAGAAATGACAGGACAAATTTTATGTCGGACAGAGCAGATCTGATAAGCAAAGATAGGAAGACTGTGAAACTGTACTGGGTCTAATAACATAGCATTATAAGCTTAATATGCATTTAAAGCTAATGGGATTGACGAATGAAGTCATGTACATAGTCTGTCAATCTGAAGAAGAAATGACAGGACAAATTTTATGTCGGACAGAGCAGATCTGATAAGCAAAGATAGGAAGACTGTGAAACTGTACTGGGTCTAATAACATAGCATTGTAAGCTTAATATGCATTTAAAGCTAATGGGATTGACGAATGAAGTCATGTACAGAGTCTGTCAATCTGAAGAAGAAATGACAGGACAAATTTTATGTCGGACAGAGCAGATCTGATAAGCAAAGATAGGAAGACTGTGAAACTGTACTGGGTCTAATAACATAGCATTGTAAGCTTAATATGCATTTAAAGCTGATAGGATTGACGAATGAAGTCATGTACAGAGTCTGTCAATCGGAAGAAGAAATGACAGGACAAATTTTATGTCGGACAGAGCAGATCTGATAAGCAAAGATAGGAAAACTGTGAAACTGTACTGGGTCTAATAACATAGCATTGTAAGCTTAATATGCATTTAAAGCTGATGGGATTGACAAACAAAGTCATTTACAGAGTCTGTCAATCTGAAGAAGAAATGACAGGACAAATTTTATGTCGGACAGAGCAGATCTGATAAGCAAAGATAGGAAGACTGTGAAACTGTACTGGGTCTAATAACATAGCATTGTAAGCTTAATATGCATTTAAAGCTGATGGGATTGACGAACGAAGTCATTTACAGAGTCTGTCAATCTGAAGAAGAAATGACAGGACAAATTTTATGTCGGACAGAGCAGATCTGATAAGCAAAGATAGGAAGATTGTGAAACTGTACTGGGTCTAATAACATAGCATTGTAAGCTTAATATGCATTTAAAGCTGATGGGATTGACGAACGAAGTCATGTACAGGTAAATCTGAAGAAGGAACGACAGGACAAATTTTATGTCGGACAGCCTGGCAAGTGTGCGGTTCTTTGTAACAGGCAATGATAAGCCATTAACAAAGAACTATATAGATGGTCCAGTCATCAAGCTGTTAGACTTTTTGAAAAGGACTGGAGAATGTAACTCACAGATCAGAAAAGGACCACAATAAATCTGAAAATATCGCAAATGGATCTAATTTCCAATAAAATTTATAACACGTTTTAGAGTTTATAATAATTAATTTATCAACAAGTCCGAACAATGCAGAAATAAAGAAAACTTCTAAATGCACAGTAATTATTTCATCGAGCGTTAAATTCCTACACATAAAGCCTTCTAAATATCTAGTTTGACTGGAACTGAGGTGTAGTTTATGTAATAATAATTAACAGAAAATCAGTGTTTGTTAAACTAAACTGACCACGTACCGATAAAGTTACCATCAATTTTATTATCTGTGCGTTTACATAAAGTTTCGAACTGACAGCTACATTATGGGTATTAAAACTACAACTTAAAAACCACCAAAACATTAACCGCATTATAGGTACTTCAAAGATAAAATAGACGTTAAAGCTTTAGTTAGTGTTCTCGTTTGACTTCATTCTTACACCTCCCATGATATTCATATCGTACTGGTTAAACAACCGCCGGCGGTATTTTTAGTGTATACAAAAAAATACCGTTATCCGGCGGCATGATATTTTTATATCTCTAAATTCCAGAAAAAAATTGAATTAATTTTATTTTGCCAGCGGTATGCTTAACGTGGCAGATAAATGCCGTATTTTAAACCTCAAATGCCGCCAAAATCATAACCTTGCTTTTGCATATTCTTTGCTTGAACCAAGCATGTCATTCAATGACTAAAGAATCCAAGGACAAATAACACCCGAGAGCAAATTGTTACCATGTCACCAAACAGTGCCGTGGCACATATTTTTCTTAACTTAGCTGTTTGAAGAGATATTTATATTTGTTGATAAATGTTTTGACCACGCCTATGGTGTATACGGTGGTATCATACTAATTAATTACGAAAAAAACGTATTAAAATGTTAACAAAAGGTAAAAAACTAGTATCGACGTATAGCACACATGAAGTACATATAATACCGGAAAAATAATTATTGAATTCAATAAGAAAACTAAAAAAATGCTAAAAAGGTGGAGTGGACTGTTTATTTAACTATGAAACGTAACTCCTGGCTCTTTCTTATCGCTACGGCTTTTACACTTGAAAGCTGAACAACTAATCACCATTGTAATAAAGTTTATACAAAGTTCACTACACACAAACTATTAAAAATCGCTAAAATAAGGTCACAAATTCTGCTGCAGCCCATATATGGGCGTTACTTGTCCTTGTATTCTTTAGTCATTGGTGTCGTTGATCTTTGATATTGTAAAAAATTTTAAAACATCGATCAAAATAGTCAAAGCAATCAGATGCGCATTAATCAAACAGAGAAAAGCGAAAAAAAAAGAGACCAAATCCACATCAAAACACTATTTTACACTAGATATTAACCTACCTTTAAGATCCACTTGCCGCCAAATCTTTATTGTTTTGAATGTCTCCATTATGACGAACTCATTTCGAAATGATAACGTAACCTTTATTTTTGGTCTTCAAAAAAATCCTATGGGTATTTCGCCACTTGCATTGTAAGAAAATCTACAAAATAAAATAATTATTTTTTGTAAACACCTTTAAAAAAAATGTTGTAATATTCTGTGCTTAAAGCTTTAGCACAGGATATTACAACAGGAAAACAAGCTGTAAGTATGCTGTGCTGTATGCTTTAGTTAACACTAGTGAAATAATGAGAAAACATTTACTTTACCTTTAATACACTCTTTTGTCACAATAACTAAACTTATAAAAACACCAGTGCATTAAACACCAAAATAACATCAGTGCGTCTCGAACGGTAATCAAAAACTATTACCTAATTCCTGTCATCTGTGTTCATCATCTTACCTAACTCCTATCATCTGTGTCTGATTTCCCTCCCAAAGTATGCAAATAATATTTTAAAAATCAATAATTATGTATGTATATGTATACAGAGTGTCTTAAAAACGAAACGAATAAATATTGGATTTCAATTGTCATCTCAATACCTTAGTGAAAACAATAGCACATAAAATTTAGTAAAATCATGCCGGAATTTTTGTTCTTTTACAAAGTATTTTTTAAAAGACACCAAAGGTTTTTCCCAACTGTAATCTGCGATATACATATATATTTTTTATTATATTTGCAGTGTTAAATGAAATACGAAATATGATTTTAACTATTTTGTTAAAATATTAATGATATTAAATGTATAACCTCACAAAAATGGTTCAATTTATCTGTTAGTAATTAAGATCAAATCAAAGTTTAATGAACTGAACGTGCCAATAAAGTTATAAACAATTTTATCTCAATGCTTATGCAAACTTCGAACTGCAATATGTATATATTTACAGTACAGCCTGAAACACCAACAACATGAAACGATTTATTATTAGAGTTTGCTTAAAGCTTCTGAAATTAGTGTTGATACAATTTCTAATAAATTCGGGTTTTAAAATATTTAACTTTAATAATAATTTCAGATTTAGTAAGCAAATATTCATAAAAAATGAGAATATATTATAATAATGCAGATCCAATGCAAATATATGTAATTTTTGAAATATATTCGTTATAAAATAAAATAAGTATTTTCATAAAACCTTTAACGATATTTACGACCCACACTTAAAATCACGACCGCCAAAGCAAGGTAGATTAAATTTACCGATTAGTAATTAACAGGAAATTAAACAGTTTAGTAAACCAAACTCAAACGTGCCGATAAAGTTATAAATAATTATCAGAATGTTTACGCAAACTTCAAAATGCAAGCTGCAATATGCATATTTACAATTCAGCATGGACCACCAACAACATGAAACAATATATTATCACAAGTTGAGAGAAAACTTCTAAAATTAATATCGATCCATTTTATAATTAAATTCGTTTTAAAAATAAAGTCTTAAATAGGCATTTTGTTTCTACAAACAGTAATTTTGTCAAACAGAATTATTACATCTATTCATAAATATTCAAATGCATAAACATAAAATCCTTTAATCGTATATAGTTTGATAGTGTATAAGCGTGATTTAGTTCATTTAATAGTAATTAACCCAAAATCAAAGTTTGGTAAACTAAACTCTACTTAAAACGGCAATAAAGTTATAAACAATTTTGTTTCACTGTTTGCTCAAACTTTTAACTACAATATGCGTTTTACACTACATGAAACACCAACAACGTTTTAAACGCTATACGTATTACAGAGATTTGATTATTTTTAGTTTAGAAATTAGTTATAACTGACTTTTATAATACTTATAAAAATTAGTCAAATGCATGTAATATTTAAGTTTACCGAGTGTTTCTCAAAAGTCGTATTTTAGTATATGACAGAAGTTAGGATTGATAGATCTATTTAATTGTTTTTGATCGCTTCCTGTTTCACCGGAAATGGCTACAACTTTTGATTTTTAAATGGCCCCCTCGGTATTTTTTTACTTTATTCGACAGAAAATGACACTAAATATAAATATAATACCATATCATATGTCAACTTTTGACATTCTCGCTTAAAAGGTAATAATAAATCGTATTTTAAATACGTGTATTTTAAATAGAGTGCCAGGGCAGTGTTAAAAACCTTAACTTTTAATCTAGGAGCCCTTGGAAAAATAGATTTGATCGTCTAATGTTTTTCATGTCTTGTCCTGGGCGGTTAATAGTTGCCCAAATCTTCTTTTAAATCATAACTCATTTTTTTTAAATAGAACGAAGAATAATTAATATGTTGACTTTGAAAGAGTAAGGCCGTGTTTTGTTGGAGTTGTGATAAACTATTAAACGCAAATATATACAAGTGTACTAGCGGAGCAACCAAATAAAATGCATTTCAATGCAATTCAAAAATGGAAAAACGGAAAATGAAAAAGAAAATGGAAAAAGTGGAGCTGTGAGTACATTGGTACTTTTTTGTAGCTTATTGATAAAAGCAGTGAAAAACGATTATTGTGGTGTGTCAGATAGTCAGATTTCTGCTGACTATTCAAGAAGGTTTTTTATCGCTCTTTCTAAAAAACGGTCACTACACTACTCGCGAAATAGGCCGAAGTACCGAAGTACGTCAAAGTCAATTAGCAAAAAGGGGTATTTCGTATTTATTCATTTAAACAAGGCACACACCACATAGTTTTCGAATTACCAATTACTAACAATTCTGTATTTAAAATGCAAATATTTTGTAATAAAATGAAACATAATTTCTCATTTCTCAAGTTCTAATATTCATAATGGATATACAGCTTAAAATAGCTTCATACGTGATTTGACAGATTGATTAAGGACATCATTTACATAAATTGCCGAGTTTAGGAAATTGCAGACATAATATCTTATGCATATGCATGTGTTATAGTTTAATAACCCTGATTAAGCATTTACTATAGTTTGGGTAATACATTTTCCACCTATATATTTTTCATTTTAATATGTTTAAATAGCTGAATTGAATAAGATTACAATAACTAATATTTGTGTAGTACAGTATGATCGAAAAAAACGCCATCAAAGACGGCTGGGAATGACAATCGATATGCATTTTTGCGAGATTAATCTCTAGACGTCATTTACTAAAAGTTGACATAATTGGTCAAAAATTAACACTAATAGAATAGAAATATTAAAGAAGGAAAGAAACAATACCAGAAAAACAAATCTATTTCCAGAAAATAAATCTTCTTGAATTTTAAACTACACTATTTAAAAATCATTTTTACTCAATATTAAGAGAAAATACAACCTTTTAGCGCCATTTAAAAATAAAAACGAGTACCGGGCGAGTTAATAATATCTAGGGCTTGAACTCGCCAAAATTATCATCGATTGTCATTCCCCAGCCATCTTTGACGCCGTTTTTTTTCGATCGTATGGTATAAGATGCCTACCTAAAATACATATAAAGACAAACACAAAATAATACAAAAATGTAATAGAAAAACAAAAATTAAATTATTAAATGTAATTAAAAAATTAAATATAACACAAAAATTATCGAAAAAAAATACACAATTTCAGTTCTTACTAAAATAAAAATTCATGTTCAATTATAAGAAATTAACCAAAACTATAAAACAATTTGTTTATACAGTCTCTGTTCACCATACAGCAGAGTTAACGAATTGTATTTGCTCGGTAGACAGAGAACAGGCTACCTAATGAGGTAAAACCAAAATATCCAGTTGTTTATATGAATTTAACTCGTGCGTTTGACTTTTCAATTAATTAATCAATAAGCTATACATTGCACAATTAGCATTGTACTATTCGTTTCCTTTTCAAGCTAATTGTTAATTTAATTGTTTGGTAATAAAACGACATCACAGCAACCGTAGAGTTATCATTTTAATTCGAGATTTACTCTATGTCTATTTTTGTTGAAAAAATGATGAAATGATTGAAACGAAAATTGGTCGGACAAATTTTATTTTTTTTAAGTTAAATACACATATGCTGCATTAAACGAAATATCAAAGAACATTTAAATGATTTGTCTGGAACCTTGTAATTACAACAAAATAAATAGATTTCGGGCTACATCAGCCTTGTCCTTTATGACCCTTAACTCCCTTGTAACACTAAAAATACATACGTAGGGTATCCCTGTTAAGTGAAATCTGATTTGCTTTTACATTTTCGTGAAAATGCGAAACCTTTCGGTATAATGCAGTAGCTTTTTGAAGTATATGTTAAAAGCAATTATGTTTACCTAATATGATAAGCTTTAACTTTCGAAGACCTACAAAAACGCTTTTTTAAAGCACATGATCTTATTAAGATAGATTAAACTAAAATACTAAAGGGCATAATAGTTAATCAAATTAAGCGATAAAACGAGTAATAGAAAAGAAGATTAAGTAAGTTTACTTCGTAGAATATTTTCTCAATGTCACTGCAATATTACACTGTATGACCGATAAATGATGGCTGACAGACGAAGATAGACGTTATTTACTAAAAATCGACATAAAACGTATCAAAAATTATTAAATTATAGGAAGATCAATGCAGAAACTTTTCCAGAAACAAACAAATCTATTTCAAAAAAATATGTTTCTCGAATTTTAAACTACACAGTTTAAAAATCATTTTTACTCAATATAAAAACAAAATCCAACATCTTAAAACTGGCTCATTGATAGATATGCCAATGCGATGATTATTGACGGAAACAGTGTACTAGGAGAATTGCCAGCTCAGAAGCTTGAGAAACCCTCAAAAGGAAAATGCCACTCCTTCAACTCTCAGTGGATGACATACCATTAATGTAGAACTTTGAGGAACACCTCACTGTAGTAATGAGCAACAAAAAGAAGTTGAAGAGAGAAACGTTGGCTCAGTAGTTAAAAGATGGTGTACATTACGTAGTATACTGATGCTTCCAAAACTACAGCAGGAACAGAGATAGGAGTATTTGTTTTTCCGCACAAATACTCCTATCTCTGTTCTCCGCACAAATACTCCTATCTAAATTCTCCGAACCAAATCAAACCTACCCCAGCATACTTCAGGCAGAAATCCACGCTACCGAAAGATGCGTACAACTTATCTTAGATAGGAAGTATCATATAGCAACCTTAAGAGCAACATTTTGATTTAGAATGACATCTAGGGCTTGACCTCGCCAAAATTCTCAATTGTCGTTACCCCCAGTCTTTGACGCAGTTTTTTTTGAGTGTATGATACTTTTAATAAAGGAAGTTAAAAAATACAGTATCTATATAATGTTCATAGGTGTGAAAAAAAACATATTTTTAATGTAAAGAGAAAAATACAGTGGATTGACATAAAATGATAAATTTTTAGTTAATTAGTACTGCAATTTTTCATTTATATCAATATTGTCTTTTAATTTATTTTATTCTTTTTCCGGCATTCTGTGATAAGAGTGGGGCTTTCTCGAAGAGTAATGATGCTTCCTTAACAAAATGAAAGCTAGCATTTTTTCCTGTTAGCAAATATCATTAAGCAGCGTTTGTATTTGACAAATAAATAAAATTATACTCAGGATGGTCCGCCTGATAGGTTTATAAAGTTATATAAACAAGACTTACGAAATAATATTTGTTCCCAACACGGTACAAATGTATATATAAATAAGAAAGGTTTATGAAATTTAACATACTTGATATTTTGTGAAACTGCTATTAATATTTTAGAATTATTTTTTATAAAAGGAAATTTTAAAAAATTCCACTCGATAAAAAATGTTTAAATGAAAGAAAGTTGACCAATTGTATTTAAACCAACCCTTTCAAAGTATTTTTATACCTAAAATGTTTTTGCATTTTAATGGACATTTCCGCTGGTTAAAGAAGGCAAAAAACAATATTTATTTAAACCCAAAAGTGTGTGTTTATTTTGGTACAAAAAAAAATGGTATTTACAAAACATTTCTAGAGTAATACTGCATTTTCTGTAATTAGGGATTACATTACTGGTTTATCGATTTACCGGATAAAATGTTTTAAAAGCGCGATATTACCGGTAACTCGTTTTTTACAGGTAATTTCGGAAATCTTTAAAAAAATAAATATACACTAGGCTTGAATTCAGAAACCAAATTAGTCCAAACTCAGAGAGTATTAGGCTGAGGCCAAAGATTTCCCAGTACTGCTGCCACATTTATTAAGATGGTAGTAGGTCTATAAATATTTATAATATTTATTACTGGTTGGGAAGATATTAGAGGAAATACTTGAAAAAAAATATATACATATATAGTATTCGAGTATTATTGTAGAGTCAACAAAAAATTTTTCTTCGTCAGGATCAAATAGGTCCTAGTTCTATGATTGCTTACCCATGTTTTGTTCTCTCAGAGATTATCTATTGAACAAAAGATATGAATAGATTATATTTTCCTAAGCTAAATTAATTAAAAGCACCTAATATGTTAATTATCTTCGTTAAAATTGAATGTTATATTTGTATTACTATACTATGAACATGTATTCTTATAGGTTTATACAATGTGTTCTATTACATATTCCTACAATACAATTAGAAGTACGTTTTGAATAATTTAAGATTTAGTATGTTTATTTATTTTATTTGATTTTTATTTTTTTATATTCATTTTTTATTCCATTCTACATTAAATTACCCACGGCCAGTCGGTAAGTTTGTGTCTGTAAGTTTATCTGTAATTTACAATAAAAATAATTAAAATTATTTTTTATTTATTAGTAGAAAAAAAAAATAACTCCATAGTTAATTATGAAACCCTCTATTTTTAGATTGAAGTAATATATAACTTTGAAATTTAGTACAACCGTTCATAATTAGGTAATCCACGTATTTCTAATTTCACACTCAATTCATTTTTAGTAGAACAAGTAAATATTAATTATACAATGCGGATTAATTATTACGTGCGCTGTAATGAAATTTTAGTTATAGCCTCAAAATGCATTTTAGTAAACGTAATGTATGTTGTAGCTGGAGGCACACAATGAATAATCAATAATAAAACCATATTTTACACTATAAGCTACATATCTTAACCGCCTACTATTATTTGATAAACGGTTAATATCATAAAACCTTCCTGGGAATGCATCGCTAAACATTACCTACATAATAACGTTCATAAACTTTAAAAAGATTAATTAATGCTTCGTTAAAATAAAATACATGAGTAAATAAGCAAATAAGCAAATAAAACAAATATATATATATATATATATATATATATATATATATATATATATATATATATATATATATTTACAAATATTCTTAGGCTGGAAATGGTATCTAAGCTTAAACATTAATCTGGATTATATAACACCTGTCTAAATTTAGGGTGAATGATAATCTTAATAATAAGACAACACATGTTTCTCTACAAATGGTATCTGAAGATTAACACAGTTCAAGATTGCAGAAATGAAGTGGTCCTAAATAAATTAAAAATAAAATAAAATTTATTGATTAAAACCACACATATCAAGTAAATTTAAAATGACGAAGACGTTCGATTAGTTTGAAATATTAGTGCTATGCCCTTTGGATCTAATATGACAGATGGATATAAAAAAGAAATCTACTTCCTTCTGAATACTACATTACCTTTATCATTTTGCTTTGAAAAGTTAAAATCCCTTTAGCAGCATTATCTACCCTATCACGCCGCATATTATGACAAATGGAAATGTAATAAAGATGAACTGCCTCCCAGTATTCTTAACTCGCCTTGCATTCAAAACCGAAAAATATAAAAAAAATGCGAATAGACGGAAAAAAAGTATAAATCTCTCTTTGCAGTCGGTGTTTTTATTGTGCTTACTTTAAACTCAATAACCGGAATTTATCGGTAGTTAGAATGTACTTCAAATACCTATTTTGACCATTATTTTTGCTCTAAAATATTTAACAAAGTCTTTTATAACGTTGTAAAATGTGAACTTTATCTCGCATAAAGAAGAATAAAATCGTTAATAGGTTGTTACTTTTCGTTTTAGCGAGTTAAAATGAAGGAGTATTTTGTCGCAACGATTCCCCCCGTTATTATATTATTAAAGATCATCCGGACTGTCAACTCAGTACCGTATTTAACTGTCACATAGTTTACAAGGGATAGCCGCAAGCGACAAAAGCTAAGATATGGCTCCTCTTAAGTATTGTCGAGTAAGCAAGATCTATCTAAATTTCCGAAACATAAATGTCTTTAGAAGACAGAAATATGTATTTATCTTATTACGTATTTTGGAATTTTACCTAGATATACAGAGTGGTCCGAATTGTGAAACTTCGGTAGCATATTCTGCTGATAAAAATAACTAAAAATGTTCTTATAAATGTTTGTACCAAAATGGTTTCGGAGATGCCGGGTGTAGAAATTTAATTTTTATTTCTATTTTTTCTAAATCATTTTTGAACCAACGTCGATATTTGGATGAAAATTGGTATCTGGTGTTTTTTGACATTAGCAATTCGATTTCGATATCAGTATGACTCCTGCTTGTAGGAGGCACCACCTACATGTTTTTTAAGGCAGGGCGCCCACCGAAATAACGTGGTTTATAACATGGCGTATGATCTAGCAAGTGGAATGCATCTGGCATGCTACATCAAACTGAACCAACGTAAACAAATAAACAGGAACCCACCAAATGACCAAGCGAGCAACGCGCATGTCGTGACACGTGGCATGTCATGCGACTGCATTAAAAATAGAACATGTTCTAATTCTTGTCACGTCAGAAGGCTGCAAAGTTGATTTCATCCTATAGAAAGACTGAAATTTGTCTGGATATTGATGCAAATCTTTAAATACATTAAATCCGCTATATGACTGCCTGTATTTCCAATACGGATGTATCCAATGCCTACGTTTAGTCCGTTTTTTATTAATATTAATTAAATTTACTATGGCTAAGGCATTTTCATCTGAGGACGACATTATTTACTCATAATGGCGAGAAACTATACAAATGTATCAAATGCCAATTGCTGGTTTTTGACTTTGCTTCTGCTAACTTTTGCCATTTAAGTGGGCGTCTACTGAACCACGCTACTTACATCGTGGTCATGCTGCACGCGCCATATCATATGCTATGCATCACGACACTTTGGTGGGCGCCCTGCCTAACTGTTTTGAATACTAATAACTTTTCGTCCGTACTTGTATTATTATAAGTAAGAAAAAAATACACAAAATCAACAAAAATTAAACCTGTTGAGTAGGTAGTTATTAGACTGAAATAATAATTTTGGAAATGTTTCTGTGTCAAAAGTTCACAGAAATCTGTTTTATCATAGTTTTTTTTTTCTAGAAAAATTTATAATAAATTTAAAAGAAAATAAAAATGTCCCAAATTTACTATCTAGTCAACATGATGTTTATTTTTGGATAATTTTGACATGAATTCGTAATTTCTATTCCTAATATATACGGACGAAAAGTTATTAGTCCTCAAAAATGTTAAGGAACATTTAGGTGGCGCCCCTACAAGTAGGAGTCACACTGACATTAGAATTTAATTTCTTATATCAAAAAACACTCAGATGTAAATGTTATCCAAATATCGATGTTAGTTCCGAAATAATTTAGAAAAAAATCGACATAAAAATGTTCTACGCCCTGTATCTCACAAACGATACATTTTAGGATACAAATTTATAGGAACTTTTTTACTTATTTTTATCTACAGAAAATGCTACCTAAATTTCCGGAATACATTTCGAATCACACTGTATATTCTATTTTCAAGATTAATTGTTAATTAATTAATTTATTATGATTTTCTTTAAAAAGATAAATAAATTCATGATTCTTCACTGTGAAAAAAGCATCAAGTTAAAACAAGATTTGTTTAAATATCTTAAAATAAATCGCTATGAAAACCCGCACTAATTAGTATTTCGTAGCGTTATAATTTAAGGTAAATAAGGAATCTCGCTCCATTTAAGTTTCAAAGAACATTTATTTTCCGGAAAAAAATAAAAATCAAATTCTGAAAAGCGGTAATCTACTAAATATAGTCTAGACAAGGAATGGATAAATATTTCTTAGTTTGAAATGATTCGAAATTGTTTACTATTTATCTTTCATTACATATCTAAAAATCATTCATTCTTTAAGCTATAGCAATTTTAATTAAAATTTACGTTCTCTTATGTGATTTTCTTGACAAATATATTATTCTTCAATTTAAAAACAAAATCACTATTGGATTTTGTATGTCAAATAATAGCCCTAGAAAAAGAAATAAATGCATTTGAAATTTTATATATACATATGTAAACAAACAATTTTCATTTTTGCTTCATGATACTCAGAAAAATAGTCTTCAAATATATAAACCAATATTATTAGCGCGAAATGTTGCAGGAATAACGAAAATAAGTATATTGCGTATATAGAAAATTCAGAACTTATTGACAATCAATTTTATTGAAGCGTTTTGCAACGGTAGAAACTATCATCAATGAATGCAATTTCAATTTCAAATGTTTGCGTTCGAATTTCTCTCAACAAGGCACAAAAAGTAACCGTGTGCTTCTATTCACTTTACATTTTGTTTGGAACCGGTGCAGGTACACCAACCGCGGTTTCAATAAATAATTTATCAATACGGGCAAATTCGGAACTAAAAGTTTAGTAGAAACCTATTTCTTCGGATCTGTCTAAAAGGGTTTCAAGTACAGTAATTGAAAAGTTTCCCGATATTCAAAAGCATATGTATGTATACATAACTTTTTCGTGCTTATCAACAATATTTTTTAAATTAATGCAGCTAGTTGTGGATATTAACATGCAAGTGCATTATTTTTATGCGCCATTAAAAAAACAGAAAACGCTTGCTTTTGCTGGTTAAGCGATAATATTCTCTTTGGATTATATGTTACAAAAAATATACTAAGAATATACAAGTATTATTAAAATAAAAATGAATTAAAATAAATTAACACAATAAACAGATTGGCTTATGACGTTTGATTATCACACAGGCTAAACAACCGCCGCGCCGGCTGTATTGTATTTATACCGCCGAACGGCTGTTTTCTTTATATATTTTGCAACAACCGCCATACTTGAAAAAATTACCTCATTGTTCGGCGGTATTCATGTAATAAATATGTAAAACCGCCTAAAGGTGGTCTTCTTTTGTTAAATGTCTATACCGCCGGCGGCAGTACTCACCCACTTTATTTGATAATACAAAATGTTATCACCGCGATCTTACATGTCTATTTTGTCCTCCTTTCTTGAGTTATAACTCATCATACAGTTTCAGGGCTTTGACAACAACGAGTATCTGAGATGGCTTTAGAGAGGTTAGTTCTCCATCTCCAATATCAGTTGTACCAAAGTCCATGGCAAGAATGGTTGTCGTTTCGGCGAACGCAGTGATGAGGTCTTCTGGTGTTTTCCCATTTTCCCAACAAAATCTGCATTTACCGTTGTTTCTTAGCATCAGTCTACTAAGGCGTTCTTTGAGGAGCCAGTGTCTTGTTAAAAACCCGGAGATAATCCGAAAATTAATCTTACGTAAATCAAGAAAAATCTTTTTGATGAATGAAATTGAAATTTGAATTTTCTCGGTTGTAAGGAAGATTCCCATTTTAAGTTCTTAAGTTTTAAGTCTTCCAGGTTTTTCAGTTCTGGTTTTAGTTGATTTCCACTTGGGAAGCAGAACAGTTCTGATTCAGTTAGTGGACTGTTCGCTCCTTTTCTAGCTACATCATAATAATAATGATAATATGGTATTCGGAACTAAGCGTCAGTTATTGGTAAAAGCTAAAAAACATTGTTGCCGAGATATAAAATAAAACCCAAATGCCACTGTTTTATATGAGAACCTTCTTTAATATAAAAATATACGTACCAACAGATATGGCTGTGCAAATAATCCAGCGCAAAACAGTTTACAACGCTTTATACGTGTATTTGCATAGTTTTTCGGAACAATCTATTTGATTACTCCGAAGGTGAAAAACACAGCACTACAATGCTTACGGAAATCTAACTTTGTCCAACTCAATTAAAACCTTAAAGGGGTTTTAATTGTAGATAGCGCCCATGAGAGTTTATTTGGTTTGAGCAGCGCTAAACATTTTAGTTTCAAAAGCAATTAAATCGCGCCCAAATGGTTTTGTAAGACTAAATTTGACCAATCCCAAAAGAATATCGTCTGCTAACAATACACTAACTCTCCAAAATGAAACTATTCTTTGTTTAGTTGTTCTTTCCACTAATACTGATATACAGAAAAGAATTGTGATTTATCAAAAGAATCACTTACTTATTTTATTGGAGAAAAATCTTAATTAAAATTGGAAAAGTTGTAATTTTATGTTTGCCAATAATTTTATTAAGCTGGTATATTCCGAGTAAAGCACTCAAAATGAAAAGTGAAAAGTACCATCTCCTGATATAACAATAAGAAAGAAAAAAAAAAAAAAAATGAGTTTACAATGTTTATATGGAAAACTTCCGTTACAACAAGTTTTTGTGTTAATGTAAAATTATCTGCTTTAACTATTTCCGGTACAAAACATTTTGCTTTGACTGAAAAGAGTCTTCTCCAGCAACTAAATTCTAATTTACTGACTCATATATATTTCGACCGAGCATTTAATTCCGGTACTCTGTTTATGAGAGTTTGCCTTAATTTTAGCTACATAGTTGGATTATGAAGAGGTATTGAAGTATTCAGTAAAACTATTCAGAAGAAACTTTGGTTTTAGCGGGCTTTTGATTAACTGAAATTTTAGTAATATTTGGCTGTTATAAGTTAAATAATTTCATAATATTTACATAAATCGTTATATGAAAATATTAATACAATCAGACAATAACATTTATTAAAATCCTTATTCCATAAACTTCCTTTGTTTATTTTCTGCAATTAGAAGTATAAAACTACGGAAAAATGAGGAAATAGTCTGAAAAACTTTTCCTATTTTAGTAGTTTACTGCTTTCGGCTGCAGACAGGATAGGCAAGTTAGTTCTGAACTTTTTGCAATAAGCCCGAAGAAAGTTTTGTTTGCATAGAATTATTTATATTTTACATATACTTGCTTATATTTCGTACAAGAATTTAATTAAATCAGAAAAGCGTATAGCGGCATCTAAATGTTTCAACCAATAGAACTGTTCAGACATCGGTTTATAATTGATACCATTAAAATCCAGTTAATCGAGTTTCACTCAGTTGTTAACCCCAAATTAGACCACCATTAAGTTTTCGTATAGTAATGGAACAGATGATATTCTACAGGATGGTCCGAATTATATGCGGAAAACTTCGGCAGCATATTCTGCAGATAATCATAAATCAAAAAGTTTGTATAAATATGCTTCTTTGGGAGATACAGAGTATAGAGTTTTTATTTAGCTTTTTTTGCAAATAATTTCACTAAACTAATATCGATATTTGGAATAAAATTGGTGTCTGTTCATGTCAATATGATTCCTACTACAAATAATTGTGATCAAATAGTTTGCGTTGAAATAATTCTAGGAAAAATAATAATTAATTGAAGAAAATAAAAAAATCTCAAATTTATCATTTGAGTCAAACATGTTGTTAAAAAATAAACATGTTTCAGTCAACATGTTTATTTTTTGTCAACGATGACATGTAGATATTGATAATATATATCAAAAATATCTTGAGAACGGTTAACACTGCCTGCCAATATGTTGACATCGAAATCAAATTTCTTATATAACAATTTTCATCGAAATATACAGGGTGTCCCAGAAATAAGTGCAAGTATTTTAACTAGTAGTATAGTTCAACTCCAGAAACACGCCTATGAGGTTTTTTCGCGAATTTTTTTTTCAAAATTCGAAATTTTTTGAAAATTTTTTTGAATTTTTTTTTTAGTTTTTAGTTAAAAACATAATTTCTTGATAATATGACAACATCGGTATTAGATTAAATTTACAAGAAAGAAAATCCAGAAAAGATCCATTGGTCTCAAAATGTTCGCAAAAAATCATTTTTTTGTAAATATTCAAAGTAAAATAACTCGGTTATTTTGGAGTTATTTGAAAAACAATAAGAAGAAAGTATGTTTCTTTTATCGAGATCTACTACCCCTTAAAATACTTGCACTTATTTCTGAGACACCCTGTAGAGAATAAAAAAATAGTTTATAAATTATTTGGAAAAGATCGAAATAAAAATGAAAATTCTACACCCTGTATCTAACAAACGAAACAGTTTATACATAAATTTATACAAACTTTGTTATTTATATACAGGGTGGTCCGAATTGTATTCCGGAAACTTCGGCAGTATATTCTGCTGATAAAAATAAGTAAAAAAGTTCGTATAAATGTATGTCCTAAAATGCCTTTGTCCTTTATTTCGATTTTTAACAAATAATTTCTGAAGTAACGTCAATATTTGGATGAAAATTGCTGTCTGGGAGTTTTTTGACATGAGTAATTTGATTTTGATGTCAATATGAGTCCTGCTAGTAGAGGGCGCCACCTACATATTTTTTAACTGGTTTGAAGAGTAATAACTTTTTGTCCGTACCTGTATAAAACTACTGAGTAAAAAATATACAATTACGACGTTTTTTACGTGACAAAGGTCTCTTGGTAAAAATCGCTACGAGTAATGGTTTTCGAGATATTTGGAATCGAACTTATCAATACCTGTCATCATTGACATAAATTAAACATGTTGACTAAATAGTTGTTAGATTGAAATCATAAATTTGAAATGTTTTTGTGTCAAAAGTTCAACAGAAACTGTTTTATCATCATTTTTTGCAGAAAAAATTATGATTAATTTAAAAATAATAAAAACTTCCCAAATTTATTATTTCAGTGAAATAACTATCTTCTCAACGTGTTTATTTTTCGTCAATAATGACATGCATAACTATTTCCATTCTAAATATCTTAAGAACGGTTGCTGGTAGCGATTTTTATAAAGAGATATTTTTTACGTAAAAAATGTTGGAAATGTAGATTTTTTCGCTCGGTATTTTTATACAGGTACGGACAAAAAGTTATTACGCTTCAAAACAGTTACACATGTAGAACAAAAAAACACATGTAGGTGGCGCCTTCTACTAGTAGGAGTCATATTGACATCAAAATCAAATTTCTCATGTCAAAAAACACCCAGATACCAATTTTCATCCAAATATTGACGTTACTTCAGAAATTATTTAGAAAAAATCGAAATAAAAATGAAACTTCTACACCCTGTATCTCTGAAACTAAGCATTTAGGACATACATTTATACAAACTTTTTTACTTATTTTTATCTGCAGAATATGCTGCCGAAGTTTCCGGAATACAGTTCGGACCACCCTGTATATCTGCAGAATATGTTTTGCCGAAATTTCTCAAATACAATTCGGACCACTCTGTATAGCAAGGATGAGATATTGTGTGGAAACTTATTTAAAAATAAAGAAATTTATTTCGTATTTTGCCTGGAATTTTTAGATCCTAGTGAATTAATTCTAGTAATCGTCTTAACGACATTACTACATTTGCTAATGACCCTTTTTGTTAGTTATCTATAGTATATTCTGCTGCTTAATGGCGCATTTTAATTTGTTTTTTTTTAACACCATTAAGTTTTCATTAGAGTAATCTTGTTTTAATATTACCGCAATTTTATGCC
Source organism: Sitophilus oryzae (assembly GCF_002938485.1). Taxonomy (NCBI): domain Eukaryota; kingdom Metazoa; phylum Arthropoda; class Insecta; order Coleoptera; family Curculionidae; genus Sitophilus; species Sitophilus oryzae. The sequence continues at coordinate 7,859,453 of NW_022146479.1, forward strand.
CGCATTTACTTAAGAGAACTCTAACACAATCATAATTATGCACTATTCCAAAATGTGTTGTTATAATAGCAGTGTTCTGACAAACTATTGTAATTTAGTGATTTTAGACTGAAATGCGAGTCTTCGTTCTTCATTTAGAATGACAAATACATTTTATTGACAATGATAATAGAGGGAGATCTTGAAAACTGTAGGAGATACGAGGATGGAAAATTAGGGCAAAAGGAAAACCGAAAATTAAAGATTTCGATTTTATTTTTTGACGAGGTTTTTTATCGCAAAATTAAATTCACATTTTTATTAACTAATTACTCGGTATGATAAAAGTTTTCAAATCGCATATTAATGCCCAACTTTACCCTAATTTAACCATCCTCGTATCATATAGTTTTCGAGATCCTAATAGTTATATAAAAATATATTTTCTATTGATTTCTTGCTATTGAAATACATTTTAAAAATCACCCACCTATTTTTAAACCCCTATAACATTAAAATATAGAATTCTTAATGAGTTTGGGGTGTTTTAACTTTAAAAAAACATCGAACAAATTCAGACCGTAGGCAAAAATGCTTTTAAAAAGTTTTAAATTGACAATCTCAATATCTCGGAATAGGAACAGGTATGAAAAGCATGAAGGTTTCTATTCGACATAAATTTACTTTTAATATCCTTTTCCTTTTTTCGGTGCGATATGTCCAGAGGATTTTAAGCGATTTAAAATGACTATAATGGCAAATACCGTTGTAAACATTCAAACACGATTTTGAAAATAGCTCGTGCATTCACGTAAGTTTTATATGGCGTTATGCATACTGAATTTTTAAATATCTGTATAACGTACTTACATTCTATATACATTGAAGATCAGAAAATTAATCGAATACATAATTTAGATACATATTTTATCAAGTTTTATTAGGATTGACATTTATCAGTACAGCTTAAATTAATGAAAGTGGATAAATTAACAAAAAATCTAATTGAAGGAATATCTCAAAAAATTAATTACACTCTGTATATGTATATATTATAGAGTATTGCTTAGTTTTATTTTTAACTCTAAAATACTGATTTGGCATAATATTGATTGCTTCTTTAACCCCATACATCTATTCTACGAAAATACTTTTTCGTCAATATGTCAATTCATCCTGATTTATGTCCTATACTAAAATATCAAATTTCGTTTTTATCTATAGAGATAAAAAAGTTATAGGGGTAGGCCACTTTTGAAAAACACCCGGTATACCAGTTGAATAATTGTGATCTAGTAAAACTAATGACCAACACTTTTCAGCAGTTATTCATTCTTATTTTCAGCAGAAAAATGTGCAAAGAAGAAAGATTCAAGAGAATAGTGATAAAAAACAGATATATCCACTTTAGTACAGATTCAGCGATAGGAATCTTAATATTTTTTTTATCGAAAATATTATCTATTGTGTGTTTTTTGATTGGCTACCATAACTAGAGCTATAAAAATAAAATATTATGATGATAAACATTCTTTAGGATCAATATAACAGTTTGAAAGTGTTGATGGGTTTTAAAAATCAGGTTGTGTAAAATATTGAACTGCTATGCTTGAGGCAGAATTTTCTTGACTTACATTTCACAAGATATTCTTTAGTATTATCCCAGAATATACGAGTTTAAAATTTTACTACCGTGTTATAAAAACCTAAAGGTTGACAGTTGGCATATTGATGTTGTATTAGAATATATACGATTTATGTTCTGTAGAGTTTGTCATCGAGTCCAGGGCCGGAGAGGAAGGGAAATAACCAAGAATATTTAAGCTATTTTAATAATGCATTTTCACTTGGAGATACTTCAAATGTAATAGTGTTTTTTTTAATTACAACAAACATAATAATAATAGCTCCCGTATATAGCGTTTAACGCCTTGGGAGTAGCAAGATGCAGCTTGCTATACTAGAGCCGTTCGGTATACAAGGAAGGTACCGAAAATTACTTACAACAAACATACCTACAAAATATTCAGGGAGTTCCATGATTTCGTGGATATAGAACCACTATATGTTTTTGAATCAAACTAAGTTAATTGCACACTATTTAACTCTAGGCACCCCAAATCTCATTCAAATCGGACTAACCCTTCTTAAAATATCTTAAAAATGTGTTTATTTCTTCAAGTTTCATGCCCTCTAACGGGCAAACGAAGCAGTTTTTTATAAAGGTAAATTGTGCCCAATGAACTTAATGTGATTCCAAAAATACGTCGTAGTTCTATGTCCACAGAATATTGGAACGCCCTGATTTTCTTTAGGTGTTGTGGTAATTGCAAATATTTTGAGGTGGAAATTGACAGTAACGACTAAAAAAGCACCCCTTATATTCGGCTCTCCAGATCGTGTCTAAAAATATAATTTTCTCATACGTACCCATAACTTAGTTATTAATATTTAACTTCTTATCTTAACACGGGGCTAAAACTTAAAACTTTAAGGATGGACTTTAAAACAATTTGTATTAAAAACAGATAAAATTTTCTTAGAAAGTTAGCAAGGAATCCGAGTCCTTAATTAAATCTAAAGGTCCGTGATTCGATGGGAATCGAGAACATTTGGATTTACAGACGTTCACTTGTCTGTAACCAATAATCCTCAAGTTCGAATCAAGTTTTCCACTTCAAACTTCCCTATCTATCTAAGTATAATTATATGCTGGAAAATTAAAACTAAGACATGCTCTTGTGCTGTTCTAACTACTCACTCAGAAAAGGCATTCACGTTCATTATATTTCTAATATTCCACATTTCCTCGGTTTAAAGTCGGCTAAATTTAGGGTTTCCATGCAAGTTTTTGGAAATTCAGCACAAGTGAGCTCTGGAATCCGGACAAAATTCGGACTTTGTTGAAAAATAAACTATGAGTTTATTTCGGTTTCTAAAGTTTTTGATTTTGGTTTGTAAAGAACACTGTTAACATCCCTTAGCTAAACTTTCTTCTATGTATCGGTGAATTGTATCACCAAGTAAGTTGTACGACTGATATCAGAGACGGAGAACTAACCTCTGTAAAATCGTCTAAGATACTGGCTTTTGCCAAAGCCCTGGAACTCTATGATTGGTTATACCTCAAGAAAGGGGGACACAACAAATCTCTAAGGTCGCGGTGATTAACCCCGTGTCTCTCCCATAACTCATAACTAAATACTCCAAAACAATGGGTCCCAAATACTCCAAACCCCAGCATCCTTTAAGCAGAAATATACGCTTTCGAAAAATTCGTACAGCTTATCTTAGCTTAGAACTAGCCTATGTAAAGACGTCTCAGATACTGGCTTTTATCAAGGCTCAAAAACTGTATGATGCATTATAACTCAAGAAAGGGGGACACAATAGATATGTAAGGTCGTGGTGATGAACCTCCCTTTCAAACATTTTACATTCTACTATCACAAATTTAAGTCGATAAAAGTACCAAAATTTTTATCAAATTTATTATTAATAGGTGACTTTACTGAAGGTCATAAGTGGTTCACAAATATATAAATGCAACCAATCTAAACTGTGCCTCTGTGCGTTAGGTAAATCTCATTTCTGATTGGAACACAAAATCTTTAGGGATTACTAATGTATCCAATGTACTCCAATTAGTATCGATTTGAAACAGTGGTTGAACCGAAAGATGCAAACTGAACTTCAACAATGCTTTAGTTAGACCTGTAGTATCTATATTCGTTATAAAAATTATTCGGAAAATTAATTAAAAATATCGATGTCTGCTTTGGAAATGTAATGGAGGAAAGTAAGAAAATTATTGAAAAATCAAATTAAAAAAAATACTTTTTTATCAGATTAAACACATAAAAATGCATACGCCTCTTATTTTTCTTTACGATAATGAATTAAAAATTAGAATTAAAAAAAAATGACTAAACAAACTAACTCAAGAACATTTTAATTTCAAAGCTGAATTAAAAACGTCTCTTTATTTTTCCCTTTCGAGTTCTATTCTTTATTACTTTTGTATTATTCCAATTCTGCCAGCACTCATGGGACTTAAGACATAAAATTGGAATTATTCTGAAGTAATACGAAGGAACCGATAGCTAGAAACAGATATTTTTATTCCAATCAAATACAGATAAATGTATTGCAAGCCTCTGTAGATTTTTTTAATTTTTTAGCATTTTTATCGATGTTCTGTATATTTTGGTATTCAAAAAATAATGACACGAAGAAAAATTGTTAGTCAAATAGTGGCTTTAAAAAAATAGAAATATTTCCACTATGACATAGAAATTGCAACATTTAGTACACGCTTAGCTATTGTTACGTTTTTCGTCGGTTCCGTGTGGATAGAAAGTCACAATTTATTTAAACCCTATTTATTTAACACTAATTAACAAAAACAATAACGATAAAAGACTTATAAAACTATTTACAAACGATTTATAACTAAAAATTTATTTTGAATTTTAGCGCGTCAACTGTATATTTATAACTGCCCTCTCTAGGCCACAGCCGCCGGCTTTTATACCTACAGTTAAAGTTTACTAGGATAGTCCATAGATCGTTAGGTGCATAGAGAAGATTTTTGGTGACCTAGCCTCTGTGAAGTCGTCTCAGGGCTTTTGTCAAGCCCTGAGATGAGATCTGTATGGTAGCGGTGATTAACCCTCCTCCCAAATATTCTACATTTTACACTTTTTAGCAATAATTCCTGTAGGAAGACCGTGTATCGTCAATTAAGTGAATTTGAACGAGTGTATGTTCTATTGGGAAATTAAAAATAGGATTGGCCGGAATGCTCCAACAGTGATGCGATGTTGAACAGAGTAGTCTGTATATAGTCTTGGACGTCGTATGGGCTGGGACTTTAAGAAGATCAAGTGATCTCGAAGAAAGGCTCCTAAGACTTAGTACCTTTAGAAACCTCTTCAGCACTAGCAGCTCAATCGCATATGAATGGAGGCCTGGACAGACTTATCGTATATTGAACATGTCTGAAATGTGAAAAGTATAACGCTGAGTGTCGGTTGCCACATCTTATACAGAATGTACAACTTCTACATCACGAGGTAATATTAGCATGGAGAAACATAATAGAGGAACATATTGCAACATGCTACGAAGAGTTACAGAATCTCAAAACATACGTAAAGGTGCAACACACTATTGTTTGAAAACGTCATCGATTATCATTCATATTTATCCCAACTACTTCCCAAAGTGTTAATAAAATACTTTTGCGTTTACTGGGTGTTGCAGTGTTACACCAGTTTATGTATAAAATTTATATTGACAAAGATAAGACTTTTGTTTTCGGTTTGTCTATTCAATTTAATGAAATAGTTACGTTTTATGCGACTAGAAAATTAAAGATGAAGAAAAGGTATGTGAGTTTTGAAAACCTCCATATTTCTGTTTACAGCGTAACATAAAATTGCGAACGGTATATCTCTACAATGTTTCATAAAGAATAAACATACAAAATAAAGTATCAATCATCAAATACCTAAGTTATTTTTTAGATAACACATAATTATGGCAAAAATTATAATATAAAAAGTACATATAAGTACATATTAACATAAATAAAAATGATAGTGTTTTAAAATTCCATTTTTATTCTAACAATAATTGGATTAGAAATTGGAACAAGGAAATTCAATCTTTCTTCTTTGGTTATATCGATGTTATGACAAGCATATGCATCTTATTCGACACTAAGTTTTGAATGTGGAAAAGTTTGATGCGATACGTTTCGGAAAGTTATATGTTTCTGTTTATGATAATATATAAATCCATAATAATATCCTTTGACTCATGAAGAAGAGGAATTCAAAAAATTATTTTTTTATAAAATTAAGATATCTAAGCCTTCCAAGGTGTATAAATTCCCAATCTGCATAAAATTTCCTACAAATGCTGCTATTTTCATAATTTTATGTCTATCTATGTTCATTAGCTTTTTAAGTCCTTTGAAAATGTGTAAAAAAGCCAAAAATGGTCATATTTTCCACTTTTTATGATACTAATAAAATAACGATTTTTGTCATGTAACCGATTTTGCTAAAACTGCTGCTATTTACTAATTAAAAGTGGTAGAATAAGAAAATATAGTCTATTATAGTCTTACGAGAACAGTAATGTATATAGGAGACCTTTAAAAATAGCTCAATACAAGGGTCCAAAAAATAATTTTCCAAAAATCCAGGTATCGACGCTTATAAAGTTGTATATATTATGAATTTAAGTAAAGCCCTAATTAAAAAAAGTTTCTACAAATGCTGAGATTTTCATAATATCATGACTATGTTTATTAGCTTTCGAAGAACTTTGAAAATGCATTAAAAATAGGCAAAAATTGAGCATTTTTCGACATTTTTCCATACAATCATTGGAATCATGAAAATCGGTGATTTTTGCCTTGTCACCGATTTTATTAAAACTGTTGCTATTTGCATATTAAGAGGCGTAAAATACGAAAATATAGTCAATTGTGATTTTATTATATTAAAGACAATATTGGATTTTGAAATTAAATTTGGAATAAGCTTTTTTAGAACACAATATTAATAAAAATTTTGTGATATAAATACGAGTAAATGTCAAAAATCGTAATTCAAAGGTCCTCGCATATAAAAACTGTTTTTTATAGTGCTTCTGTTACACCCTTATAAAACTTTATTACAAAAATATATCCGTATGTCCTGCTATTTTTATTAATGGTTTTTATTTATTTTCAAAGTATACTCTATAGAAAAAGATAAATAAATCTGTCCTGCAAAGCTTTAAATGAGAAAAAGCACATGAATTATAAAATCTGTCGTTATTCTTTTCACAGAACTTTATAAATGTATAAATGGTGGGTTACACATAATTTCTTTTTGTCTTATGAAGTATATTACTAGACGTTTACAATTTACAAAATTAATAATACAACACTTTGTGTAAAATGAAATACACAATATATTTTATACAACAAATTGTGCATTTTGCAAATTGTTTATTATAATATAAAGTAATTAATTTCCATTTGTATATAATTTTATATTAATAAAAGAAATAAATCAACCTTAAATGTGCACTACAATATATAACTAAAATTGAAAATATGCTTTAAAAAACTTATTATTAAAGGATTATATATTTTGTAAATGATTCCTTTATAATAGGGAATTCAGAGCAATGTATTCATATTGATGTATATACTACTTGCTAAAACCTTATCGATTAGTGATGCGAATAATTAGAAAAGCACTAATTGAGGTTAATTTGATTATCACATGTGCTTAATGCGTATGCATCTAACAGTGGCTGACTGAACTACTAGTCGATAAATTGACAATATGAGGAAATAACTAGGTAACAATTTACCTAATTTTATACCTCTTGTGCTGCTTAATACGTAGTCTATTATATCAGTATATACAGGTGCCGATTTTCGTGTGTACGAAGAGTACAGAAGAATAAAGAAATTCCAAGTGCAGTGCAATTTTTCCACTTCAATATTTGAAGTTTGTGGAACTTCTAGAAGTACCTTAAGAATGTTGATGACGGTAACATTGACATATAAATAAAATCAGACAATATCAAATCGATTAAGGCACGATTCTCACTATAACATACCGCCACCGTCACCACGGTAAATATTCTTAAATGGCCAACAATGAACATATTCACACTACCCATAACGTCGCCGTCGTGTCATGGCAACGTTCATGTCCCATTCGCTTCGTGTTTTCTATCGAGACGGCGTCGGCGCGGCGCGGCGGCTCAACGTGACGGTGACGTATAGTGAGGATCGCGTCTAATTCTAGTTACTACCTTTTTTCTACCTTTCTTTCGAATTGAAAATCAGTTACCAAGAGCGGCTAGACACCTAACTTTTAACTCATCAGGATATTTTGAGATTTATTATTTTTTCCTTCATTCACTATAAGTAAGTACCTGAGAATAATTTATTAACGTAGTATATAATTACTTGAAAACAAAAACAATGTCACATATATGTATATCTTGCAAGCAATTAAAAGACTGAAAAAACTTTCGATTATGACTCTGAAGAAGATTATTTATATTTTACTGAATGCGAAAATCGACACTGTCTGAGAAGATATACCCAATTAGTCTATAGGCAGTTCTATATTGTTCCGTCCCTCTAATGACATCTTCGGATTTAGAAATTCAGATGCTGGTATAACAAGATCAATACGTAAGTTGGTCAGATCGAGAGAGCAAGTTTATTGAGAAATAAACCGCTTTAAAGAGACAAACAATTAATTTTACGATGCTGTAAATACTCGTTTGCCTTTAATTGAAAAGAAAGACTTCAATTAAAAAATCGGAAGCTCGCGGATCTTTTACGAAGCTGAATTACGAGGATTAAATATAGAGGAAATTATTGACATAACACTTTTATTTCAAACAAAACATTGTCCACAACCATTATTGAATATAAAAAAAATGTTTATATATTATTGAAAATTTACATACAAACTAACACCAATATACTCATTAAATTTATCTAATTATTTACACACGTTATTATAAACTTCAAGTAGTACATGACCATTACATCAACATTCCCATTGCAGTAAATTAATATTTAAACTTTAACAAGCATTGATCCAAAACTTTTAACCACTTAACTCCATAATTCAAAAAAAAATAAATGCCGAAAACGGAAAACCAAAGATGTTACACGTCTCTCCAACTTTCAAAAATTTATCTGAATGTTTAAATTCAAACTGGACCCTTCAGGTGCCGCATCTCAACTTAACCTCAACTAAAACTAATATCGATACAGTCATAGATTCAATTAAAAATTCGTTTCCAATATTTGATTCTTATAGTGATACCTATGGCGCTCACAGTGATACTTTATTCATGATATGGAATATCGTATTATCTGTCTTAGTAATATATCTCTTATGTAATCGTAATAGACTAGCAGTTGCAACGTCATTAATTCAAATGGTTCACGGTCAAGGTGCGAAACTTGATCACGACACGTCTCATGACATACTTTTTGGGCTAGTTTGCACTTTTTTCATTGTTTTCTTTTTATGTTTAGTTATTTACTGTATTTGGCATTACTTTATAAAGTTAAAAAGGCAAAATAATAGGCGTTTAAAAAATTTAAATAGATGTAATTTTAACAATGAAAATAAAAATATTAAACTCTCTTGCGTATCTAGCGAAAATCGAACATTTCATTATAATTTAGAGCCAAATGATAATCAGAACCTCCTATCTCTATCTCCTGGGGATAAAATAAATGCAACTATTGAATGCATACAAATAGAATAAGTATTGTGTATACGTGTATTGGAAAGGCAACTCTGTATGCCCAAGTTAGTCTTCTTCAAAATAAAATCAAGATGGAATATTGAAATAATTGGAAAAAAGATATGTTTTTCTTAACATAAAATATTAATGATGTCTTTATTAATGACATGTATTATTGGAGCTCCCCTAGTGTGTAGGTTTTAAATTGATATTTAACCCTAACTGCGCGCAAACTCTAGGACAAATATCAATTTGAAACGAAAAGTATTGAACCACTAGAGTTAATTATTTAGCGCTTAATATAAAAAATAAAAGAAATAAAGTAAATTATTATAAACCCAAATGTAGGTAGGAGATAGAGGGCATACAAATTAGGTAGGAGTGTTCATAAATCCTACAAATTTGCAACGAAAATATAAGTTTATTGTTTGTTTTACGCCCAATCATATAAAATTTTTATATTCTCCCTTGCCGTCAAGAACAAAAAAAAATGATATTCTGAACTAAGTTGAAAAATGAAATTAAACAAACAAACTTAAAATAGGATTAAGTTTGATATACTTTAAGAACTAGTTTATAAGACATAATAATTTAATACAATAAGCTGTAAGTAAGAGCACATATTTACTCTTTGTTCTCTTTTTTCATGTAATTACTGGTCAAAACTGCCAATACCAAGCAACAAGTCAAGGAACACCACTGAGAAGAATCGACGTATGGACTCAACCCCGAAGGAGAAAGAAGAATGTAGTACCACACCATCATGCCTATACGATGCAAACTGCCTACCCTTGTTTATGAAGCTTTGTGAACAGTACACTATGGTAATGCAGTCCGAAGCAAGTAGTCCAATTCAAAAATGGGTTCAGAACGTGCTGTCAAATTTGGTTTGGCGATATAAGCAGCTACAGGAAGAGTTATTGTCTTGTCTAAAAACTGGTCTCTTCTTCGAAAGATGAATTCGACGCCAATCCAGATGACAAACAAAATCATACTGGAATTTTGTTTCCATTGTCAGCCTACACCGATATCAAGAAACAACTCCCTAAGGACGCAAGTATTGAGAAACAGCTTACCAAAACAAAGAGCTTTTCAAAGTGCAGGGAACGGGAGGCATGTGTGCATTCGTTAGGTTTATGATGTGAAGGTGGATACTACAATCAAAACTTCAGTTTTCAGCCTCCGTGAGCAGCCGACGAGATTTGTGGGTGGGTGTTTTATGAACGAAGTCAGTGCAAAGTATTGAAACTTAAAAACTATATAGGTATTGTGCAGTTCACGTTAGTGCCAGTATTAAAAGACATTTTTTTTTGTCTATATGTAAACGGCTAATCGCCATCCTTAAACTTATAGAGAAGCTTTTTTTTATATTTTTTTTTAGTTAGTAATTTCTTTAAAAACATTTTTTTTAATTTTTTTTTAATATTGTATACTTAAAACATTTTTTTATTATGAAACGTTAAGCACAATTTATTGCAATGTATAATAATTATTGTTAAAAAGTATAATTTCATAAATCTTGAATTATCGCTGGGGTCCAGCTTTAGAGGTGCGGGGGAAGTGTCAAGGATGGAATTATTCGATATATAAAATAACATATTTAATATTAATATATTTCGTAAATTAATAATTCGATTGAAAGGAAGTATAAAATAATTAAAGTTCATTGGCATTTACGCAACAAAAGTAAAGTTTTAAAAATCAAAGTTATAAGCATAATTGGCAATTGCGAAATATTTCCTTTCAATACTACGAACTTTGTAAAATCATCAAATCAGCACTAACGCGGTCATCGCACCGGTCATCGCACCGATAGACCAATAATGCTGATTCGATGATTCGACGTAACGAACCAATAAATACAAAAAAAATGTCACCTGTTGGGGGACAGTCGACAGTCGACAGTCCACAGTCGATAGTCGATAGTAAGTTCGATAAGGTCGCGGTCGAGATTCCGGCATTGGCGTTACACTACCCTGACACTACCCCAGAGCCAGTGATGATGTTCGTCTCATTAAATTTATCTAATTATTTACACACGTTATTATAAACTTCAAGTAGTACATGACCATTACATCAACATTCCCATTGCAGTAAATTAATATTTAAACTTTAACAAGCATTGATCCAAAACTTTTAACCACTTAACTCCATAATTCAAAAAATAAATAAATGCCGAAAACTATTATATGATATAATAATATATTCTAAATTTTTAAAATATTGTAAACCTAAAAATATACTAAGTGGCTGTTATAAACGTTTTAACAAAAATATATTTCCTTAACAACAATCTTTAGAAGATTTATATCTGATAAAAGGAAAACTCAACAATAAATACTGCATATATTGCACAGTTATTGATGTACAATAAATAAAAAATGCATCTGTAAAATATATAAAATGTTGAAGCTATAAATATAGGTATCTTGTTATAAAAATAAACAGGCATTTCTATGTGTTGCCAATAAAATATGATTGGCAAAATAAAATCATAGAAAAATCAAACTAAAATCGTATCTTGTAAAGGGGAGAGTAGTTTAAACAACACTATATAAACGAACTTTAGCATACATAGTTTCATATTAAAATAAAATAAACCAAATTAATTATAATTGTATTTCTACAGCTGGCGAAATAATTTTAAGTTCTTATCAGGCTTTCTTCAAATAAAATTTGTGGAGCATTCAGCATTCGTATATGGCGAGCACCAAAAGAACGACTCAGTTCCCAAGTTAAATGAGCTGCACATTGTTGCACCAACTTTAAACACGCATTCTTTAAAATAAACCTTCAGTTAAATAAGCATGCCAGGAATAATGAGTGAGCTTAAGCTTTTGTTTATTAACTAGCGGATAGTTTTCATCTATTTAACTTTGGTTCCCTTATAAACCAACCAATTTTTGCTGATTAGGCAAATTTGTCTTTAAAATTGATTAATGTCAATCTAAGTTTAATTATTTTTTTGTTAGTTTATTTATTTTTTTTAATTGTTAAAAAAATAAATATACACTAGGCTAGAAGCCTGAAGTCAAAAAAGCTTGAGCTCAGAAAATGTTAAGCCGAGGTCGAAAATTACCAGCACTCAGGCCCGTTCCTGGGGTATCTATCTCAAAAATTTAAAGAATTTATATTCTGCGACAAACGAGCAATATGTAATTGGAAATGTAAAAATACTATTCTAATTAAAGTATAAAAACATTTATTAAATAAAGAAAACAAACAAAACCACAAAAATATTTAGCGACAAAAATAGTACCCTAAAGAAAAAATTGACCCATTTTATATGAAATACATAAAAACAATAAACTAAAGATCGAAAAAAATATACATGTACTGATTTCTTTCGAAAATCGACAACTATGAAACTATGATCCCGTCCCTGACACAAACGGTACATTGTGAGACAGGAAATTGTAGAGAGAAACAAGTCCTATAACATAAGATACAACATTTTAATAAACAGTGCTTTCTATAAAAGCAATAAAATGAAAAATATACGAAATAATATACATGTACTGATTTCTTTCGAAAATCGACAACAATGAAAATATGATCCCGTCCCCGACACAAACGGTATATTGTGAGACAGAAAATTGTAGAGAGAAACAAGTCCTATAACATAGGATACAACATTTTAATGAACAGTGCTTTCCATAAAATCAATAAAATGAAAAATATACGAAATAATATACATGTACTGATTTCTGTCGAAAATCGACAACTATGAAACTATGATCCCTTCCCCGACACAAACGGTACATTGTGAGACAGAAAATTGTAGAGAGAAACAAGCCCTATAACATAGGATACAACATTTTAATGAACAGTGCTTTCCATAAAATCAATAAAATGAAAAATATACGAAATAATATACATGTACTGATTTCTGTCGAAAATCGACAACTATGAAACTATGATCCCTTCCCCGACACAAACGGTACATTGTGAGACAGAAAATTGTAGAGAGAAATAAGCCCTATAACATAGGATACAACATTTTAATGAACAGTGCTTTCCATAAAATCAATAAAATGAAAAATATACGAAATAATATACATGTACTGATTTCTTTCGAAAATCGATAACTATGAAACTATGATCCCGTCCCCGACACAAACGGTACATTGTGAGATAGGAAATTGTAGAGCGAAACAAGCCCTATAACATAGGATAGAACATTTTAATGAACAGTGCTTTCCATAAAATCAATAAAATGAAAAATATACGAAATAATATACAAGTACTGATTTCTCTCGAAAATCGACAACTATGAAACTATGATCCCTTCCCCGACACAAACGGTACATTGTGAGACAGGAAATTGTAGAGAGAAACAAGTCCTATAATATAGGATACAACATTTTAATGAACAGTGCTTTCCATAAAATGATAAAATGAATAAAATGAAAAATAAATAGATGAGATCAATGTGTTGCCGACAGATTGCCCTAGACTTGTTTATTCGGTGCGGCCAACGCAAAAAAGGCGCTAAGCAAACTTTATTCTATGATGTATGTTTAAGTATTTGTTTATTAACTAGAAAGCGTATCGGTTTTTTGTTACAAAATACTGACTGACACTTTGATTTTGCGCCCCCAAAATGTTGCGCCTACGTGCGTGCACGCACTGCACGCTTGCCAGGAACGGCCTTGCCAGCACTGCTGCCATCTTTAGTACAATGGTAATAGATCTATTACAATTTTTTTTTCTATAACGCTATTAAAATATTCATATTAAAATGTATTGCTGTTTTCAGGAATCCTATAAAAAATATTATTTAGGGTTCAATCGCGCCTATATTTTCATATATGATATAGTTTTGAATTGCAGCATTGCAACCAATAAAAATTACTGTAGCAGTCCAAGAAATACCAAACGATCGAAAAATAACGGCGTCAAAGATGGAATGACAATTAATGATCATTTTAGCGAGGTCAAGTTGGTAATTTAAAGAGCCCGTAAGTTTTCAATCTCTAACTTCAGGTATATTAAATGAAGATAAAAGTACTGACTTATCTTAAATAATAAATAGAGGTAGGCATTGTACACTTTTCAGGGTTTTAAAGTTTTGAATACTAATGGAAATATAAGCTAAAATCTACGAAGGACTAAATTTTAATGATGAGCTTAAGTCAGACGAATTACACTGGCAGGCCATGTTTAACAGCGGAAAAAGAATTTTAAATATTTAACTCAGACGAATACGCTAACATTTACTAATGAATAATGAAAATCCCAATATGCCGAAAACACCAAGGACATAAGATTAAACAAAAAGTTAATTGCTTTTCCTACAAAATCATTATTTTTTGTTATCTATGTTTTTAATAAAACCTACATACAAAAATCGATGTTATGCATATTATAGTTAGCTCCTTTTTACTAGAATTTTCTATTTTTTCATGAAGGAATAAAAGCTTCTAATCAGGAAGGATTACACACTTTCTTAAAGCAGAACAGTCTCGGTGAAAAATTGAAGCATTTGTAGAAGTAATAGAATAGTTAACTGTAGACATATTTCACAAGTTAGCGGAAGTAAATATGGGATGAAAACAGATGAAGATCTAAGAGAAAGTAACTTTGTCTAACTCAGCGAAAAACGCCGTTTATTTAAAATATAAAATCCATTACAACCATAAATTAATTACGTTAATACTATAAATACTAAATAATATTAAAAACATTCCGGGATTTTCTGTAAAAAAAGTAATTCTAATATTTCTATACTTTCTGATTTGTGATATCCACTCTGCTGTTATAATATAAATTTGATATGATATATTTTCATGTACGATTGTACGATTGAAAGGGCATTAAAAAATAATTAACTATATTTATAACAATAAAATGTTAATGGTTTTTTCATTTTTTTTAGTAGTAAAACATAAAAAATATTTTATTTTCCAGTTAACAAAAAGAGAATAGAATAGAATATTAACAAAAATAGAATATTGAATAAATTCCAAATATTTAATATCCAAAATGATGTCGTCATAATAAAATTAAAAAAGGCGCTTCATCGGAACTGCATATATACCTTGGGACTTAGATAACAATCAATCATCTTTCACAATTCAATGCATAAAGAATTTATGATATTAATGCAATGGCTCACGTTAAATAGAAAAATAGTTTCCAGACAGATCGGCACGGATATACAGGGTGGTCCGAATTATAATCGAGAAACTTCGACAACATACCCTGCAGATAAAAATAAATAAAACAGTTCGTGTAAAATCAGGTCCTAACATGCATAGTTTTGGAGATACAGGATGTAGAAATTTTATTTTACTTCATTTTTTACTAAATAATACCTGAACTAACGTTTATATTTGGATTAGAATTATGTCTGTGTAAAACTTGGAAAATAAGTTGGTTATAATCTTGTTATAATAATGGTTTTATAATTCGGAAACTCTGTATTTATTTATCTAGCAATGCTAGAACACTATTAATTTGAAAGTCGATTAGAGAAAGTAGTATGATTCATTGGTAAACGATGTAAATATTTGTGAGCAGGTAAAAATGTGATGTGAGGAGGCTTAGCTTGCCGACGCGCAGGAGGTCAGTCAGTAGTAGACGGGACAGCCAGCTGTGTAGTAGTGTTGTGTTGTGTTTTGTTTCAGAGCTGACATTTGCTAGTTGTTGAAGATTATGACTAAGGTTAGGTATAAAGGATTAGATGGAATATATACTATAGGATATATTGACTATTAGTATACGAGTCTTGGCTAGGGGGGATACGGGTGTTATTGACTATTTGGATACGAATTCTTATCCAGATCATTAGGATATACGAGTGTTATTTTCTATTAGGATACGAGTCTTATTGACTATTAGGATACTAGTGTTATTGATTGAATTTGGATACGAGACTTATTGACTAAGTGGATATACGAGTCTTATTGACTATTAGGATGCGAGTGTTTTTGATTATTTGATACTTAAATTATTGACCATTTGGATACCAGTCTTATTGACTAATTGGATACGAGTCTTATTGACTATTAGAGTAATAAATTTTCGTGAGTCCCTGTACAAAACTACTGAATAAGAAAAAATAAAATTTCCATAAAATATTGACTATTAGGGATGCGAGAAATCTGTTTAGCTGCAACGATTTGCGTCCGGGAAGGCCCCTATACTTGTTTCAGGTGACACCGCTAGTTGTTGAAGATTAACTAATATATCCGAATAATATTTGAATTAGATGGAAGATATGGAATGGGATATGTTGAATAGAATACCAGTGGCTAGGGGGCGGAGTACCCCCGGGGGAGTTTTACTATTTAACTATCAATTTTATCCAGATCAGTAAATGTTTGTTTTGTTATTTTCATATACAATGAGAGCCTGCTTGCCAATGACCAACTAAATGGATATTTGAGGTGAATTTGCATTGTGAGACCCGGTTGAGTAAGTCCCAGATATAAGCGATTTTACATCTGAGTGTTTTTGACATGAGAAACTTAAATAAAAGTCAATATGACTCCAACTGGTAGGGGGCAACACCTACAGTAGCACCATCGTGAGTCCCTGTACAAAACTACTGAATAAAAAAATATAATTTCCGCCAAATATCGACTATAGTTCAGTTATAATATTTATTACCACCTTATAATATAAAAATAATATTCAGAATATGCTGCCGAAGTTGCCCGAATACACTTCGGACAACCCTGTAGATGTCTCTAAGAATCATCAATGTATTGTATTATTTTGATGTTAGAAAAAATCTATTGACACACACTGCTCATCCACGCCGGTTCGAGGATGAGATCGGATATCTCGTGAGTAAGAGGCGATTTACACACTTGCCAAGTCGGTAGGCCATTGACCATGACATGGCCGAGGAGCGCGGTTCAGAATCCGCGTAAACAAAGTAGGCCCCGTCCAGATTAGCCCTGGCACCAAAGAGGAGACGTTAACTGAAATCTTTACTTTACTTTACTTTTTCTTTATAAAAAGACCTGTATAGAGAACGCACATACTTAATCATATCAGACGTTTATTAGCATCATATGAGAGCATATTGCGGTAATAAATTTTAATGTATTAAATTACACAGTAATAGTGACTCAAATAGAGCACTTTGTTATTTCATTGCCAACGAAGTTACCATCATATATCACTTTTTTCTTATATTGTTTTCTGTCTCTGACACATATTGGGATAAGGTTAGTTTTGTTACACGACGTTTTTTTATAGCATTAACTCTTTCATTATTTCAATTCATCCAAAAAAACTACTTTAACATTTAAGGAATTTCGATGTTCAAAGAAAAAAAATTAAATAAATTAATAGGTTCATTTCAGATAGAAAATACAGTTTCAAATAAAACCTGTTTGTTAATTTAATATGATTATAAATCTAATTTCGTTGGCAGCTACATTTGCAAATATATTTCAGTAGATATCGAAAATGATGTATTCAGTACTGCGACTTATATAAGCCCATTGAAGGAAAGAAATTACTTTCAACTTGACTCCATATCTCAGCGTCCCAGACTAAAATAGTTCATATTACGTAAAAATCAAACTATGTTTACCTCATCGAAAAGATCAATGACTGGTTGTGGCAAATTTATTTATAAGTTCTTCGGAACATCGATAAATCTAATGTTACGTTTTTCAATTTATTTCTGTTATGTAATATAACAAGATACGTATACCTATATAGTGTTATATAAGATGTCTTTGGGCAAAGCTTGCATTAATAAAGTAAAAAATGAGATTTCCACTAGACAAAATGATGTGTACACTACCAGACAAAATGATGTGTAACAAAATGCATGTAACATTGTTCTAATCTGCTTGATGAAATATGAATTATACGAGGGTTGTCTATTAAATTTTGCATATAAGGGTAGAAAAACACACCCAAGCAGCATTTGGACGTCGGGACAACGTTGTGTCACGCGACCAAACGTCGGGGCGCAACGTCGGCACAACCTCGTGCCAACCCTAGTCTGCACTAGTTTGGAGAATAATTTTTGGGTCGAAACGACGTTGGATACCGACGTTGGCTAGAAGCCTAATTTAGTACAATCTGCAACGTTGTTTAGAAAAGTAAAATAGTCGTTAAAGATTTCGGTCGGGACTGTATGGAGGTTAGTCCTTGCTTTAAAAACTTAAATACAAAACTAATATGGCGTCTAAGTCGCGTTTTATCCTAAATTGGGATAATTATAGTAAAAATATTATATTTATAATTTAGTTAGAGACATATGTCAGATGGCAGTGAAGGAAAACAAAACAAAAGTATTTAAGTGTGGAGGATGTTTGAAGATCATAATTATTGAAACACTTTAACCGACTCTGTAACTCGTTACCCAAGGTAAAAAGTTAAACGCAAACAACTTTATTGATAAATGTATTGTTTCTACTTTAAAAAATACTAATGGGCCTTGAAATTAAAGAAGTTTTAAAAATTTTCTTGAATTTTTTTTTTAGTAAAATGAGAATAATTTATTCGCATTCGAAAAAATTGTTTCCGCGTATTTTTTAGGGTCAAATATTTCAAGTTAATGTATTCAAAAAGCAGGAATTGCTATTTTAAGAACGAAACATTTTCTTATTTAACAACATGGCGGCTTTAACTTTGTTGTTTTGGAGATTAAGATGGAGTAGTTCGAGTAGTCGCATACTGGACTAATAAAGTCGCAGTTCGGCCTTAACAGGTAGTATACTAGTCGCAAGATTGCCTAATTTAGTCATTCTAGAGTCTAGCTTGTGCCGCCCTCTATAATCTAAATAAACGAGGAAGTGTCGGTAATATATGTCGATGTATATTTAAATTTAGTTTTATATGTACCTTTCTTATGTCCCATTTTAATTAAGTTTTTTTTTTATAAAAACAAAAACAGCACTGAACTGTCTGACTGAACAGAACAATGAATTGAAAATTTAAGATTTAAGGTTATGGTTCAATACAGTTGCAAAAAGGTAGTGACTCTACGTCCTACCAACGTAAGAATAAGGAAATCTAAACAACGTTGGAATTAGTAAAACAGACGACGTTTGCATAACGTTGGAATAGGTCCTGAAACTGACGTCGGAAAACTCTATATTATCCAACGTTGTAACTACGTTGTCCAAATCACCTAAAGATCACTTAAGCAAAAAAGGTTACAAGACAACGTTTATTCGACGTCGCAGAAGCTTCTACTTTGCTGTAGTACAAGTCCAACGTCGGCACAACGTTATAAAAACGTTTAAATTTATTTTAATACCTAAGGTAGGGAGCTAACTATTTTTTGTAACTAATCCAACGTTGTGTTTAGTAAACATGTGGTCGCAAGTCGTGAAAATGCTACTTGGGCAGTTGATAACTTTTAAACACTATTGTTTTTCGAAGTATTCTCCACGAAAGGAAATGAATTTTTGCATCGGTTGGAACCAATTCTGAAACCAGTTATTCCACTCGCTGCTGGTACCTTCAAAATTGCGTTTTTGAGGCGCCTAACCTAACCTAACCAGATCATCTTAATTTTTAGAAAAGTAAAATAGTCGTTAAGATTTCGGTCGGGACTGTATGGAGGTTAGTCCTTGCTTTAAAAACTTAAAGTGTTAAAAGAATTATTGGGCGAAAAATGTCTCGGCTTAATTCCATTTTTTGACTGATTGGTCAATTTCTTAAACGAAGAGGTTTTGGCGTTAAGCTAACTAAAGATGACAGTTAATTTTAACATTTGCTATATACCGACGGGCACCTACTATATTTCTGTATGCAAAATATAAAAGACTACCCTCGTATTGATGATTTTTTTAGAACTTAAACATTGATAGACCTTTCGTTAGACACACTTATTAAAAAAGAAAGCGTTAATGGCCATCAGCACTGGGGAATAAACTACCATTTATATTTCGTTCTGTTCTTAGAGCATTGTTATTTTTTAATATATTTTTTCAAAGAACAGCCAACAGCAACTCGAAATTACGCCAATATGTTTTTAAAAACGTTTTTGAAACATTTCTTTCACTCTTAGATTTTATATACATTTCCATCAATATCGGTCTGGCTTACAAAAGAGTCTCCGGGATTTTTTTTGTAAAGTATTTTCTCCCATGGCCCTTCCTAAATTTTCTATTCGTTTCTTTATTGTTTTGCCATTATTGAAAGCTTTTTGTTTTTTTTTATTTCGATTTATTCCATTTCTGGATTCTCAAAAGAGTTATCTCCGATATATGGTCCAGCTACTTTACCTCTATCACCCACGCGATAACCAAATATACTACCAACGATTGAAAAAAAACAGCGTCAAAAACGGCTGAGGATTGACAATTGATGATAATTTTGACGAGATCAATCCCTATACGGCATTTATTTCGCACGTATTCTTCTTTATTTTTTAATGGCGCTTATTGTTAGTTTGCCTCAAGCAGATTATAATATATTTTTATATTGAATAAAATTCATTTTTAATTGGCGTAGTTTAAAATTCGAGAGAAAAATATTTTTCTCTTTTTGGAAATAGATTTCTGTGTCTGGAAATGTTCTATCGTTTTTAGTCTTTCTATACATTTTTTGAATTTTTTAAAGTTTATGTCAATTTTTACTAAATGACGTCTAGAGATTTATCTCGCCAAAATTATCATTGATTGTCAATCCCCAGTCGTCCTTGACGCCGATTTTTTTCGATGATACTTTATATACTATACATGGTGAGTCTGAAATTAGTGCAAGTATTTTTAGGGCTGGTAGAACACTATAGAAGAAACATATTTTCTCTTTCTTATTTTTTCAAATAAGTCCAAAATAACTGAGATATTTTACTATAAAAATAAAAAAAATATATTTTTGGTTTGAATTTTAAGAACCGCTGGATCTTTTTTGTTTTTTTTTTCTTGTAAATTTAATCTACTAGCCATATTGCCAGATTATGAAGGTATTATGTTTTTTAACTAAAAATTAAAACTTCCAAATTTTCAAAAAAAAATTTTCGCGAAAAAAACCTGCATAATAATTAAACATAAACTAATAAGGTTGCATAGTATTTTTACAGTTTTTAATTAAAACAGATGTTCGCTGAAAAAGTTCGTTATAAAAGCGGAGCAAAGTTCTTTTGAAAGTTCAATTTTGGTGCGATAAAAAAATTTCAATAAATGAACATCCAGTTCTAAATATCACTTAAAATATGGCAACGTTATTTTTGAACAAACACCACGTGGAATTCAGAGGGTGTTAAAGTATAATTTTAAACACCCTTAGTTCTCATGAATATACATAAAATGTTCTAATAACACTTCATGTTAGAGCAAAACGCGTTTAAAGTGTTTTAAAGTAATAATGTTGAAAGTTTCGCCCATTTATTTTTAATTTTAGAAGTGTCTTTTGAGAGACAGCTTTTAGTATATAATATCATATTTTAACTGGCTACTAAAGAACTCTATACATTTTTTAATATTTCTCCGATAAAACAATAATAAAGTTTAAAAAAGTAACGCAAAAACATAAAATCTTCCTTTATTAAAAATAAACATCTATTAACTAAGCAAGTGCATTGATTCAAATTTTAACAATAAAAGTTGATTCGAATAGCTGGTAAATTGCCTTATTTTCGTAATTAAACTGTTATTATTACCAAGAAACAAGAAATGCGCAACTGAATGGATTAGCAAGTATGTACGGAAATTTTTAGAAGAAAACAACATAACAATCTTATTGAAGTATACAATTAATATAAAAATACATTTATAATTGCCATACATTGATTGATACACATTGGCGTAACTAGAGGAGTGCCCGAGGGTGCCGGGTCCCCCTAGGTTCTGCTGGGCACCTCCCAAAGAAATCTTGAGATCTGAACGATGACCCTTGGCTAAATATTAATTTTTATTAAAATTGTTTGTGATAAAAATAATTTTTTCCATTTTTATTTAGATAATATTTTTCTGTGTTCAAAAAAGTGTGTTAGTTTTTATTTTTTTACAAAATTTGTAGGTATTTAAGTAATCCGCGGGAACAAGAGTTGATATAATCAAGTCTATCAAATTTATTGATAGAGAAATTCATGTAAACGTTATATACAAAAAATGTATTTATTTTGAATGATATTATTCTCCATTTTTTAAAAAACCAAATCCCTACGACCCCCTAGGCTCAACCCTAATCCCCCCAGATGAATTGCTTGCTACGCTAATGTTGATTTATATTCATTATATTATACACTAAAACAGAATTTTTTTAACATTTTTTATTTTTTTGTGTACACTAAAAATACCGCCGGCGCGGCTGCGTCGGTTATTTAGCCAGTATGGTATAAATCATACCAAATATCTTTACTCTGAAAAGTGTCTTTGTCAAGTGTCAAAATGGTAATATCAGAAAAATAAAAAGTATCAGAATTTGTTAAAAATATATCAGAAAAAAATCATATAAAAAAATATAAAAATATATATATTTTTTTTAAATGATGAAGATATACCTTAGAATTAAAGATCAGTCGTTAAATAATTATTACCACTACCCTAACCTCACCCTTGACATTATTTTAAGTATACCCTTTTAACGATCAGCTACTAAACCCCGAATAAAATGTCATTCGCAGTTCAGGCGCTTTTTGTCGGGCATAAAGGACAGAATACTTTATTCCAAAACTAATCCGGTCCCGACTATTGTTTGCCACGTCACTTTCACTAACATTAACTTAAAGAACGTAGAGAGAGACACTGGCTTAAATAACTTTTAAAAGTACGCGTCAAATGCTATCATTTATTTTAGTTTACCAGATGAATTAATACGCGGTTCCAAACTTAAATTCGGAAATTTGTGAAAGGAGACTTTTTCAAAGTGTATTCGTTATAAAGAACCTTTTTACTTGATAAAACATCTATTCAAATTCATTTCCAATTCAACGTATTTATTCTAGTAACTTTGATTCTCCAAAACCTCGAACCTCATTTGGTGAAACACCTACACCATTAAATTTATTTTATTTTTTCACTCATTTGTTATAAGAAGCTTTATAAAGAGTGAGTCTTAAATAAGTGCAAATATTTTTGGGGTGGTGTATTTCGATCGCAGAAAAACGCCTACGAGGTTTATTCGCAAAAAATAATAAAAGATTTTTCATTTAAAGATTCATTTAAAAAAATAGTATTTTAAATTTCAAACTAGAGTGCAATGGCTATTTTCATAACGATAATTTGCCTCGAAATACCAACTATATAGCACCTAATTATTCGTTAAAATATGTTCTTTCGGATATTCTAATGAGACATCCTCAATCTATTTGAAGAAAATTAAATTATGAAAAAATTACTTCCAAATCAAAGTGTTTAAACCAAGAATTTAATGCCTCAAAACCTCCAACCTTAATTGGTAAAACATCTAGATCTAGACGAATAAATTTAGCATTAAATTTGCTGTGTTCTTTTCGTAGTCAACTTACAATTTATGCAAAATGTGCAAAATTAAAGGAGCTGAAAATTTAATCTACATACTAACGTGCATAATGTTAGAAATTCTTGCTGTATCAAGGCAAGTTTCCCGTTACAACGCTGTTTTACTCTCGTTAAATAACCATAAGAAAACGTAATATCACACAAATAGAAATCTGAACAACTTTTTTACTTATAATAGTTAATACCTACTTTATAAATTTGGAAATATGTATACAGGAAATACCGGGTTTCCTTTGAAATTTCTCTTTATTGTGCGATACTTATTTATATGTAGCCCACGCGTCCTTTTAAAATATCATAAAAATTACGAGATACGAGGAAGTAATAATAATCGGGAAGAGATGAAAATACGAACTGTATAACCTACGAAAAACAAAGTAAATATGAAGATAATCAAACACGTTCGTACTAGATATGCCTTACATTATTGCAGTATTTCTGAAACGCATAGAGGAAAAAGAATTTAAAATCCTAGCTTGGCTGTTTTCACATAATAATCAGTGCAGAGAGATAGACGTTATGCACTGGTGTATGAATATTTCAAGGAAAACTAAAACTTCAGATGAAATTCTATTAAATATTAGCAAATAACATAAGCAGAGTTATATCTTATCTATTATTTAAGACAACATGTAGTTGCCTTCTCTATGTTAGTAATAAAATTAGTTTGGATAAAGTTCCATTAAAATGCGAATAATACTGCTTGTAATTTTGTTCACTCGAAATAGTCAACTCAAAATGTATGCAAATTATGCAAAATTAAAGGAGCTGAAAATTTAATCTACATACTAACGTAGGTAATGGTGTAATTCGGGCTACATCAAAGCAATTATCTAGTCAAACAAAAATCATGTTCTACTGTAAATATACATAAAAAATAGGAATGAAGAAACAGTTTAGAAATTTTATTAAGTTTTTTATTATGATTAAATTAAACATAATTTTTAATTCTTTATGACTCTTTGGTATATGATTTGCCATTTTTAATATATCCTAAAATTATACCAGAATTCTAAGTAATTAAAGTTTATATTATTTAAAATACGCAGTTTTTAATTTTAATAAAAATTACAAAATTTGGAAACCTTAATAACATTTTTATTGCCAATAAATTAAAAATAATTTTTAATTCGTCATCACTCCCTAATATATGATTCCCCACTTTTAAGATATTCTTAAATCGACCAATAAAATATGTACGTAGAAATAACATTATTTGAAAAGAAATAAAAATAAAAATTGCATAAACAAAAAAAGCAGAATAAACTTAAAGAGAATCAGACACGCATTCGTATTCTAGTTGAGCCGTGCAAAACATTGCGATTTTCTTGAAAAGCATTGACAGAGCGGAATTTTAAACAATAGCCTCGTGTTTTAATTGAACCGCCATGCCAGTCTAGCGAGAAAGAATACCTCCAAGACACTTTCTGTTCATTACTCAACACCACCTGAGTATAAATGTTTTGCAGTTAATTAAACTATAAATAAATTAAATAATTAAAATATAAATTTGTTTCGAATATTAAGGTATTATGAAACCAACATTAGAATAGTTTAATTATTATTCAATGAAGTTATTATATATGTCAGATTTAGCTTTTTATAATTTATAGATATGACACTAGATATTATGTAACGGGAATGATGAGAGGTTGGGAGAAACACTACGCTAGATATAGTAGCTTTGTTCGGGTTCTTTTTATTACCGATTCTGAACCGTCCTAGAACTCTGCAGCGCATGAGCAAATGAAATAATGTCTTCATATTTCCTTCTGCGCATACGCACCCGAAGTAAGCTAGTTAGTTAAGGGCAGGTTATTACGACGGAATATAGGAGTTATATGAAGGAAATCCAGTGTTTTATTTGAAAAGTACGTACTACATTCTTACTTCAGTACTGAAATCGACCTGCTAAAAGTACCAGAAAAGTTTTAAAAAATGCCAATAAGCCATGTTGCGTGAGAATCTGGAGGTGTTGGAAAAGAAGATAAAATTATAAAGCAACAAGTCCAGCAGAGTTAGTGAAAAAGAAGGATAGTACCTAAAAGAAAATTTGGCAATTTATTACGACGTAAAAATCAATGGAGAGAAAATATCACACATTTTACTTCAAAAAAATTCAGGGCTGTTACAAAGTGCAGGACGCAAACTAAAAGTCATATTTGCTAAAATAGATCTGTAGAGTGGTAATGTTCATATAAAAACTAAAACACTGAAAAAGTAAAACTTCGGAGGGTACATTTGAATTAGATAGTACACAGATATCGATTAAGTTAGGAATATAAAAGTTGTAGTTGTTTGCTTGTGATTTTAAAGGCATAATTGAAATTAACATTCCAGTAAATTAAAATTGTAGAATAATCAAATAAAAATGAAGGGTTCATATTAATTAATGAAAATGATATCATTACAGGACAGCCTTTGTAATGAGAAAAAAGGTTATAACTGAAATTAAAAATAAAAATCTTTTGCAAAATCTCACATATACAATAATAATTTGAATTGTATTACTTCTAAATGATATCCTATCAAAACTTATTTGTTGCTTAAAAATAATCACAAACTCTTATTGTTCTTTAGAACGGTATAATAAACTATTTATAAGTTATATTATTACACGCTTCCTGGACTCCTTAAAGTATTCTTTTATGTAATTTGAAATTAAAATTTAATGTTAGAAATGGCTCAAAGAAATTTAAATTTACTTCTTTTCCTGTTGCTTTCCGTTCTATTGTACCGTACCATTCAAGAAGTAGAAAATTCTAAAGTTAGCACTAAATTTATGCCCAAGGAAGAATACTAAAATGCTAAACAAATTAACTTTATATCATTTAAATCACATAATTTTAAATTTGAGAACAGATTGCAGAACTTCATTAAAAAATGAAATAATGAATTCCTTATTCCTAAAATAAATATTATAGAATTAAAACTGCTGTTATAACAAAATGTAAATGTCTGAAGTATATAAAACGGCGTAATCAAACTATTTTTGCCGTATGTTCATTACATCTTTTTAAATCCCTTTCTTGTCTATGTCGCCCAATAATTGTGTTAAAAACCAAATGCCTCAAAACTGTTTCCAATTCGGAAACAACGCAAATCCATATGTTTGTCGCTGTTAACTACATTAAAGCTACAGCATTGTTTAACTTTAATAATATTGCCGTGAAAACATAACCGCGCTGCTTTTTTTCGGAACTACGGATTTGCAACAATGTGATAAAAAAATTTAAAAATCCCTTACTGTGTAAAATCCCAAATTTACGCGAAAAATAAAGTGCGCGACATTTTTGCTTGTTAAGCTTAGTTTTTGTTGAAAGAATTGCGAAATATTAAAGCTACTTTATTGTTAGTTTCAGTCAAAGGTAATTGAAAATTCAACGATGCCAAAGTAAAAATAAACAGTGCCCGTGAAACATTTTCTATAACAAGCATCTGAAATTTAATATTCGTCATTGAAACTTTGTTTTAATAAAAACCGTAATAAGAGATATAAAATTACGACTCCCCACTTTGCTATTTATAAAACGAAAATAAACGCTCCTTAAATTCTTATCACAACAGCCGTATAAATTTCAATATTGCCAGGCAAAATTATTTCATTATTTTTTAAGTTTGAATTAATAAATTTATCAATAACTAGAAATTTAGTCCGGTAATTATGTGTGGCAATTTCGAGGATTTTTAGACCCCCTAGATGATATACTGTGAGATTTGTCTCGACCCCCTTACCCCTTCTCTAATCTCACGGCTTTATAATTGTTACTAAGACTAGTAAAGACTATTATTGGAGACAATTTTATTCTACAAATACTAAATAACTATACATATATTCACGGGTTTTAATATATAGAAGAATTGTGCCAAATATCGGAAAATTTTAATCTGGAAACATGTTTTACTTTCAAATAATCTGATTTTCTCACATTTTTACACTATTTTTTAGCCCGAAAAAAATTACGCGATTTTCGCCGAAACCCTCTATCTCCCCACGTGAAATTTAGTGAGATTTGATTTGACTCTCCCCTCTCTCATGATCCCCTTATGTAATTAATTGCCCCAAAAAAAGTAATAAATTTATTAATAACTAGATATTTTAAGTAAAAAATGAAAATTTAAATCTAAGAATGTAAGAATAAAAATGACAATCTAAAATATTTGTAGAAATTTATATAAATCGAGGGTCTTTAGAGATATACATACGTACATTTTTTTCAACCCCAAACTTGACAAATCTATATTAATTACAACACATTCATCTTTCTAAATATGAGTTTGAAATGATTCAGGGCCAGCTTTGACCTACTTTTATTTAATTCCATGGTTTAAATTCACTGTTAAAACTGACACAAGTTGTCTCTTGGACATAATAAACTCTCCAGAAGGGCAATTATTTAAAATCTCTCCATATATACGCTCCTGCATTTTCCTCACATACCACAGATATTGTTATTTTTTAGTAAGAGTTTGTTTGTTAAATTCACTAGAAATTAGATTTTAGTCTTAACTTATTCAAAACTTAGAGTTAATTTATACAAAATATTTTTATATAACTGTATATGTCAATATACATAACAAATATTTATAACTGAATATAGTTCCGCTTGCGGTATAAATAATTGACGGAAGAAAGAACGCCGTTAGACGGTGTTGCATATTTACTATGAATACCGTCGAACAACGAGATACATTTTTCAAACTCGGCGGTTGTTGCTAATATATAAAGAAATCCGCCGTTTGGCGGTATACTTTTTTAAAACACAGAAATACTGCCCTTATTTTACCTTACTTTATGTGTTTACGCGATTAGGTTAACAAAATAAAACTACATTTCATTGCATACAAAAATTAACATTTTTGACATTGATATTTAAATTGCAGTATACCACCGTTGGATGGCATTTATATACCAGGTTAAGCAACCGCCGTCAATATAAAGAAATTAATTCAATTTTCCACTGGCATTTACAGATATAGAACTGTCATGCCGCCGGATGACGGTATATTCTTGTATACTTT
The DNA here is from genome assembly GCF_002938485.1 of Sitophilus oryzae. Lineage (NCBI taxonomy): Eukaryota > Metazoa > Arthropoda > Insecta > Coleoptera > Curculionidae > Sitophilus > Sitophilus oryzae. Next base: position 7,888,153 of record NW_022146479.1, read on the forward strand.
AACAATACCGGCCGTCGGTTGTTTAGCCAGTGTGTGTTTTTAAACCTGCAAACAAAGAATTTTGTACGAATATTTTATTCTTACTGAAAAGAGGTGAATATTTCACACGCAGTAGAAAATATATTTATATCTCTTTATTATCTCAATTTAGCAGCATTTGCATAACTCAAATGTTGCGAGAATCAACGTAACGAAGTTACAGTCCCCTAGAGCTTAAGCCGCCACATATTAAAACTGGACAGTTTCATAAACGAATAAACAAAAAATAAAATATATATTTTAAAAGGTGTAAAAACTTCTGCAAATAAAATATGAATTAAAATTTTAGTGCATTAAAAATAATTGTTTTGCTTCAAATGCCAACAAATCAAGCTTAATGTTAATTGATTTTCTTGGAAAGTACAATGCCTGTAGAAAGAAAAATGTTTGGATCAACTTATATATAACAATATTACTAATATAATTTATATGTTATAAATTAAAATAAGCATAAAAGATAATTATTTTCTACTTACAATTCTACTAACGCAAGTTCTAGAAACATTCAAATATTAAACAGGAAAGATATAATTTTTGATGTAATGTTACATTATATAAAAATACTATACCGCGATTCTGTTTTATTACTGCTGTTGATTTATATGTTGTTACGTTGAAAATGTTCAATTACATTTAATATTTCATAGTTCCCGTCTACGACACAGTATATATTTTCATAAATTCTTTTAATAAAATTCCTTGACGAAGAATTGTAATTTTTGAACTACTTTAAAGAAAAATCTTACAAAGGGTTTTAAAAGGTTTTACGGAAAATCTCTAAATTTTCTTTGAAATCTTAGTACAAAAGCCAACTGTCTTATTTCTGCTGGTAAGAATGAAATTGCTTTTAAATTGTTGGAGAATCGACAATAAACCGTTAAAGACATGTGAAGTGTGGGATGTTTTGAGATCGCAAACGCACCTGATTCAATGGGATTTGCCAATCCCAAGCGCGCAGGTTAATCTCTTAATCTATTAAAGCTAATATCCTGGATAGACCAGTTAGCCTTTTCTTCCTTTTTTCCCAGCTGAGATTATGCTTCGCCGTGATACCCAATTTTATTTTTAACAACCTTTTATGTATATAGTCTGAATATTTTCTTAAAATTGTCAAATAACTTGATTATCTCAAAAAGCGCTCATTTACTCAAAAATACGTTGTTTTTCAATTACCTCCAGAATTCTTTTTCACAGTTACCATAACCTTGTAACTTTGTAAATTGACTCGTCAATTTAGTGTATCTAATAATTAATCGATTTATAAAAATAAGTTTTGCATGGGTTAAGCTGAAATTAACACAGAGGGAGAAATATTAGAAATGTTATCACGATAATTGGAATGTAACGATTACAATGAAGGCCTTCAAAGAACTGCTTTATTAAAATTACTTTCGAAACAAACAAATAAATATATCTAGTTTTAAATAAAACAAAGCAAATTTTGTTTTACATTTAAAAACAAATATTTTTTATAATTTTTTTAATACGATTTACGTGTTTTAAATAAAAGCTGAAAATAGTTTGAACATCAGCAAATTTGTTTGATTTAAATTATATTACCCTGATTTCATTGAACTAGAATGAAATTTATTTTGTATTGCCTTTTTAAGAATGGAGAGAGCTATACATAAAACCAAACAGATTATTGCCTTTTTGAATGTTTATTTTGTTGTAGTATTTCCAGGAAAAATATTTGAATAATGCTTTTTTAAAATTTATTTTTTTTCTGATGCAGGTACCTTAAAAACTTCAAAATTAATACTAATTATAGAAATATTAAAAAAGAGTAGAACATTTTCACACACACAAAACTCTTTACAAAAAAATATTTTTATCTCCAATTTTAAACTACGCCATTTAAAAATCATCTTTACTCCATTATAACAATAAATTACAACTTTCTTAAGGCCAACTGACATTAAGCGCTATTTGGTTGAGTATAAAAAAATACACTCAGATTTACCAACAACATTTTTTACAACCTTTCTTATAAACTTATTTTTTATTATTTAATATCCTCTTCTAATCATTACATAAAAGCCCCAAAAAATCAGTTTCTATCTATGTATTTAACAAGGCCATAAAGACATAATGCATGGACAAAATTCACGTAAACCGAATTTGAGTTGATGATTGGATCTGCCAATCGATAAAAAATAGAATTTCGAATAACAATGCGATTCGGAGTTAAAGTTTGGTTATCCACATGATCCCTAACCATTCTATATGGAAATGAACTTATTGTAGGAGCCCAAAATTGTGCGTCGATAGGAACAAATGTGTGTACGGTAATATTCTTGCGAAAGAAAACTTAGAGGTATAGTCATAGTCAGAGCTGCAGCAAGTCAGTTTTTAGAAGACTTAAGTTAATTATATCAAAAATCAAAATGGTTTAAATCTCGCAACATAGGCAATTTCAACCAAAAAGTTTAAATGATTGAAATATTAAGTATTTGTCTTAAATCGTTTTCTTTCAAGTGTTTTTAAGACTTAAGTTTATATTTTTGGTTGAAATCATGATGATGTGCGAGATAAGTCGACAAAATGACTTAAATAAAAATAATTTCCGTCAAGACATTCAAAATTCAATTTAAGTACCTATTTTTAGCCAACCATACCGACAGGCTATTAAGATCGGCAAGAGAAAAGTTTTTTTAATTTCACTCAAAATAAGTTATTTGGGTCATAAATGACCTAAATACAAAATATTTTCATGGTGTCTGTCTGTCTGTCTGTCTGTATACGTGCCTCCCGGCGCCAATTTTTTATTGTTAATATAAACTTTCTTGTATTACCCATTAGCCGATTTCATTATTACGTATCTACATAATTAATTTATTTTTTATTTATATAATTTCTTGCGTTGTTCTTTCGGGCTATATAACGGAGTGGGTGTTTGATTTGTTACAAAGACAAACCAAACCAAACCCGTGCACGGAGCCTTCTATAACATAATGACACAACAGCAGCTTTCTGAGAGACTATCGTTTGCTTTCCTGAGGTCGAGCGGCTTAAGATCTGAGACAGAGGGATTTATACTTGCATGCCAGGACGGTGTCTATGGCTCTTTGGTGTATCGTAGCCGTATTATGGGCCAACAAATCGAAGATATAAGATGTAGAGCATGCCATCAAGCTCCGGAGACCCTGTGGCACATACTATCAGCCTGCCCTACTTATGCGGCTTCAACTTATACCCAGCGCCATAACGCCGCATTGAGGGTGATATACTATCACCTTCGTCATATGCATGGATTTGATGAAACGCCAGTGCTACCACAAAGACCGAAAGAAATCCTTGGTGGAAAACGAAACAACCAAAATTTACTGGAACTATCCATTCCAGGCCTTCGGACAAATACGGGCGAACAGACCAGACATAGTTCTCCAGGATATAGCGAAGAAAATAATTTATGTCATAGAATTCTCGGCGCCATCAGAGAAGAACATAATCAGTAAAGAAGAGGAAAAGAGGGAGAAGTACCAGGAAATCCTGGAGCAAATGCGCAGAATGTACGCTGATCATTCTGTAAGGTTGGTGGTACTAGTGATAGGAAGTTTAGGAGGAGTTAAAGACACCCTGCTCCAGCAATTGAAACTGATACCAGCGTGTTATAATGTAGCGGAACGACTTGCTGCAAGCATGCAGAAGGCTGTGATTTTGGGCTCTCTCAAAATACTCAGGGCACACGAACACTGAAAGAGGACACCGGCAAGTTTCCTTCAAGTGTCGGAGCTGAAGGAAGCAAACCGGATTTGTAAAAAAAAAAAGGATTCTTACCACTTAACTGCTAATATAGAAATTTAATTCTACGCTGTGTTTGTCATAATCCATTTTGTGGATCTCCCAAGCTCACCTGATGATGGAGTAGGGCTCCGAAACCGGTAGTGAGAGCAGGTTGTTCCGCATTATGACAAACACAGCGTAGAATTAAATTTCTATATTAGCAGTTAAGTGGCAAGAATCCTTATATAATTTTATTATATACCTCTACTGCAAGAAATTTGTTTTCTATTTTTATAATTTGGCTTGCCTGAAAAAAAAGCCTTTTACCATCCTTTTACTATCGATAGTTGCGCCTCGGTGGTACGAAAGTACTACCATTGCACGCAGGCCGCTATCTCCCGTTCGGGACTTAATATCTAACCGATACTTTCCGACAAGTCGGAATTAACTATCTCTGCGCTGTGGTTGTCATTTTGTGGATCTCCCAAGCTCACCTGATGATGGAGTAGGCTCCGAAACCGGTAGTGAGAGCAGGTTGATCCGCATTATGACAAACACAGCGTAGAATCAAATTCTATATTAGCAGTTAAGTGGCAAGAATCCTTATATAATTTTATTATATACCTCTACTGCAAGAAATTTGTTTTCTATTTTTATATATATATATATATATATATATATATATATATATATATATATATATATATATATATATATATATATATATATATATATATATATATATATATATATATATATATATATATATCTTTATTCCAAAATAGAAAAATAGTAAAGTCATTAAAAAGTTTTAAGTCTTTTTATTAAAAAAATATATATATTTTTATGATCAATTTTTAATATCAGCATTTCTTTTAAACTGTTCGGCGGCAGTCAGGCCAGCTGATAAAAAATACTCAATACCGCTAGCAAATAAAAGGTTGATTTTTCGAACTGGTTTTGATTATTATATATATATATATATATATATATATATATATATATATATATATATATATATATATATATATATAGATAAATACTCATATACCGCTAGCAAACAAAGGTATATATATATATATATTTTGATATATATATATATATATATATATATATATATATATATATATATATATATATATATATATATATATATATATATATATATATATATATATATCAAAACCAGTTCAAAACCAATCAAAACCAGTTCGAAAAATCAACCTTTTTATTTGCTAGCGGTATTGAGTATATATATATATATATATATATATATATATATATATATATATATATATATATATATATATATATATATATATATATATATATATATATATATATATATATATATATATATATATATATATATATATATATATAATAATCAAAACCAGTTCGAAAAATCAACCTTTTATTTGCTAGCGGTATTGAGTATTTTTTATCAGCTGGGGGGGCCTGACTGCCGCCGAACAGTTTAAAAGAAATGCTGATATTAAAAATTGATCATAGATCATATTTAAATTACAAATAATTTAAGTCTTAAATCGGCTTTTGAAAATTAATAGAATTAAGTTAATAAATTAATTTGAATTCAATTTCCAACGTTATAACATTTTCAAAAAATCATAATAATAAATTTTCCCGCTGATGTGCATGCATATAGTATGCGTAATGGAAAAGTAAATCTAAATAAAATTAGGTATTCCTAGGAGTAAGGCGGCAACGGTAAATTTTCTGTAGCTGTGTGGCGGCGTTCCAAATAATAGAGCATGAAAAGAGTTCCGATATCCGAAAAAACTACAGCCATAATTTGCAAGCGAACGCCTGCACCTGATATCTGCAGGAAAGCAAGGAACCTGGAAGAAGATATTCTACACTATCTACCTCAGATTTTACAGCCACAATTTACTTTCTTGTAATTTAAGAGACAAACAGGAAATCATATAAAATTAAAATATGAACGAATAATGAGAAAATATTAGAATAATGACTATACAGAAGTCAAGTTCGAACCATGCCATTGGGATCTAACTATCCTTGTATCTCCTATAGTGTATATACGAGGATACATATTAGGGCGAAGTTGAGAATTAATGTAAACAATAATATGATAAAAAGGCGAAGTGCTGGATGACAGATCTGAAAACACTATTATGTGGCTGGAAAAAAGTTGCAATTTTTCTTCCAAATTTAAAAAAATCGCGAAAAAACTTAATATCGTGTTTCTGGGTTCGAAATAGACTACCCCAAAAATATTTGCACTTATTTAAGACTCGCCTTGTATATAGAAACAAATATTTTATCTGTGTTACTCACACCTTTTGCACAAAATCTAGCAGACGGTTAGCAGCAATGCGATAAAAGGCATCACATCACCCTAACATCAGCCAGACCTACGTAAATTTGTTTCAAAGTTAAACCTCCTTTTTAGTATTCAGGATGTGGCACACAATGAAAAAGCACAACAAGTGATAGGGGAAAGGCGCTTAAGCTGACATACTTAATTTCTCATCCAGAGAAGTGGAAACGATATAAATCCACATTAAATTACATGGCTAGTAGCATGTTAAGAGAAGCAACAAAATCTTAATTTTTGTCGTCAAATTTTGAACTAAATTAAGAATTGAACATAATTTGAGACAATAATTTATTTAAAACTATACCTAATGTCTCAAACAAACTGTCCTTATACAGTGTCGCCTGTAAGTAAATTACAAAAAAACTTGAAAAAAAATTAAGAAACACATTACTAATAATTGTATTAATCAATAATAAATATGTAAAAATATGTAAAAATTAAAAAAAAAACTATTAAAAAAAGTCGCCTTGGCTAGGATTCGAACCTACCTTACTACGGCTTCAATATCATAGCAGCGTAAAGTCCTAACACTTTAACCACGCGGCTACCGAGGACTTCAACATAGATACATTATCTATGAAAATTTCAACTGTCTAGCTATAACAGTTCATAAGATAGACCTTTGTGACAGACGGACGGACTGACGCACAGACGGACAGAGAAGTCTTTATATTATATTTATTACCATAGGGTTCTCGTTTTTACCCTTCGGGTACGGAATCCTAAAAAGACCTGATAAGTAACGAAAGAGTCGAAAGTCCTCCTTGCCTTGAAAAAGAAGCAAGATGTTTTTGGAAAAAACCCTAGACCATGTTTTCATCTATTAACTTAGACAGCCTTTTGCAATCTGTTTTAAAACGATGTGAAGACAACGTTTTACTCTGGATTTGACCTCATTTCAAGACTGCGAAGTTCGAAATGCTGTTATAAAAAAGGAATATGTATTTTACAAGTTATAAACGTTACTACAAGTTATACTCTCACTCAGCAATAATAGACAACTATGGGCCAAATTACAGGAAGATTATCTAAATAGGTATGGGTGGCCTACACCATAATTGGCAATGGTTGAATAACCTGGAAATAATGATAATGGTACATACAAAAATGGTGAAACTTTATAAAAATTTAAACTTATATTCTATTGTATGGCAATATAACTGATTGTGATTTTTTCAATATTTGCCAGGTTTACGTAAATTATTTTTCTTTTATTTAGGTTGAGTATTAAATATTTTTAATTTTCTATATTAATTTTTATTTTATTATATTTACATATATCAAATATAGATATTGAGATGACTCGCTTATTTAAAAATAAACATATTTCTCTAAATCCAAAATATTCAATCTAAGACATTCTGTATACATAAATAAGATTATTGATTTTCAAAATATTAATCACAAACTAGAGAGAGAGAAGTCGGACAACGAGCAGAAACCATAAATGTTAGGTAATAGTTTTTAGACTACCGTTCAAGACGCATCGAAGTTATTTTGGTTTGTACGTTTTGGTTATTCTGACAAAGAATATTGTTAGAGGTAAAGTAAATGTTTCCTTATTATTTAGATAGTGTTAACGAAAGCATACATATATTTTATTTCCCTGTTGTAATATTCTGTGCTAAAGTTTTTCCTTATTTATTTAATTTGAGACCTATATCAATATATACAGTTCTCGTGTTACAGTTTTGGTTATCATACTCCTCCAAAACGATTGACCGATTTTGATGAAATTTTATATGCATATACCGAGTGCGTCTCAAAAGTGGCTCAGCCCTATACCTTTTTTATTTTTGTAGTTAAATAAACCAATTTGGTATGTTACTATATGACATAAATTAGGCATATTCATTTGTTTTCAATTTTTTTTATTCAATTGACGTATTCAATTGTTTTCGGTCACTTCCTGATAGCCAATCGGTATTTTTTTACTTTATTCGATAGATAATAGCACTATGAATAGAATGACTATCATATGTCAACTTTTGACATTTTCACATATGGTTTATTTGAAATTATAACAGGCGGTTCATAACGAAAATTTGACTAGAAATACCAAGTGTGTGGTATTAACTTATTCGTAAAAAATGCTTTTTTCAAATATGCTTATGAGCCACCCTCGTTCCATTTGAAGAAATTGAGATGTAATTAAAATACGATTTGGACAACTTCAAACAGGCCAGGACAAGACACTAAAAACATTAGACGATCAAATCTATTTTTCCAGGCTCATTGATTATAAGTTAGTGTTTTTAACATAGCCATGGCATTCTAGATTGAAATTTAAAATACGATTTTTTATTAAGTGAGAATGTCAAAAGTTGACATGTGATATGTTATTCTATTCAGAATGTCATTTTCTATAGAATAAAGTAAAAAAATAACAAGAGTGCTAATTAAAAACCAAAAGTTGTAGTCATTTCCGGTGAAACAGGAAGTCGCCGAAAAGAATTGAATACGTCAATCAATCCTAATTTATGTCATATACTAACATATGTACCAAAATCTCTTTTTTTGTCTTAAAAAATAAAAAGTTATATCGGTGAGCCACTTTTGAGACGCACCCGGTATATATATATATATATATATATATATATATATATATATATATATATATATATATATATTCAGTAGGTCTGGAATAGGTTGTTATCTATATTTTATACCTCTAAGTGATAGTGGTAAGAGTGGTCCACCCCATTTTTTTTTATGATATGGCATCAAAAAATACATACAACCCTACATTTTCACCCTTATACCATCAACCCCTATTTTTTAATAGCGATATTAGTAATTCATTAATTTTCAACCCCGGTCGATAACTGACCAATTGCCACTTGATCAGTTATCCCCGCCAGGCGTCTACCGTTGTCACGTGTGACCCAGTCAACAGCACGGAGTAAGGATGAGATATCTCTCACGCAGTAAGTCGTTTCTCACTCTCTACAGTTTTCGGCCATTATTATTATTATTTGTTGATCATTCGTAACAGTGACGTTTACAATGCTAATTTGGCAATGAAAATGTACTTTTAGTTTCGGGATGCTTTAATCAAATAACGTCAGAAAAAAATAAAATCGAAATCTTCAATTTTTTTTTCTAATATCTACGGAACTACCCGGAATTTTGAATATTTATAAACGGCATATTATTAGGCATATTAATGCACAACTTCACCCTAATTTAATCATCCTCATATCTTTTATAGTATTCAAGTTCCCAATGGTTCCAATGATCCCAATGGAAGTCGAAATTGAATTACTCTGTATAATATAAAACTCAAAGAGATTACTCGTAGTAAGACTCTTGTCTGCTCGAATTTTTCCTAACGATAGGTGTAGTTAACGTACTCCTCGAACAAAATTCATTTCGAGTTTGCCTCGCCATCTGGCTGGTAAGCACGTCCTAGCCCTACATTTAACATCTGGATTGGTATAATTTATTTGTCTATGTTCTTTTTAATAGCAGAAATTCCAGAAAAAGTTTGCAAGGGTTATGCTCTCCAGTTTCCGTTTCAGCCAAGAATTCCTTAAAGATTTTTAAATAAAAAAATCAAACGAGCTTAACGTCTTCAAATTATACTTTATAATCTATACAGTATGTCCTCGAAGGATTGTTTTTACAAAGGGAAAAACTTTTTTATTATTGACATTTGCTTGTTCTAAAATGGTTAATCCCGTTTAATTCTTTTCCAAATATCCATATCGTCATAAGTCCTAAAAATTAAAGGGCGTTTCTATGGTAATGTAATTTTGATTCCATTCTTTGAGAAATCGTTATAATTAATTTTGATTAAAGTCATATTTTTTGATGTTGTTAAAGTATCACATTTTCCGATAACTATTATCACCCTTTCCGTGGCATTGAACTAAATAAATGTTGTGCTTTTTACCATTTTAAATCAGGAAAAAATATGACGTTAATTAAAATTCGATAAAAAAGAATGAAAAGGAAATTATATTATCATACAAATGCGTCTTGATTTCTAGGACTAGGAAAAAATTCAACTACATTTTCATGTTTTTTTTTTTAATTTTTTCTAAAACGGTATGGAAATTTGGAGTACAAACGGCATTAACCATATCAGAACAAGCAAAAATGTTTTTATGAAAAATGCATTTTTCACAAAATATCAGTAATAAAAAAGTTTTTTCTCTTGTAAAGACAATCCGGGGACATACTGTATATCTAAGGTTTTTTTTAGATAATCAGGAATAATAATAATCGTTATTTCTTTAAAACATACTCGTATTAGCTTTGTTAATGGTCCATTATATTTTACTTTTACGATTTCCGGGTTTATTTTGGACGTATTTCATCTAAAAATGTAAGTTTTAATCATACATTTTCTAAACCGTCGGAGTTTCGTATTGAAAATGTCGATTTTTTTCTATTTAGAGTTTCGAATTGAAAACGAAAGAAAAATGGCAGATGATACTTAAAATAGAAAAAACTGTACGGGATATTCTTTAGTAATGAAGCTTTTTATTCTGCGAACTATAAAATTATTCGAGTTGAAGCCAAACTTCTGTTTTTTTTTATGTGGTTGATTATAATATTGTATTATTTTATTTAAAAAACTTTAATAGACAATAAATGAAATAAACTGTCTTATAAAACCAAGTCAGGTTATCTCATTTATTGTCTATTAAAACATCTATTCAAGAATTTTGTTATAAATTGTTAGTAGCAATATCAGACATCTTTATTTCTGTAATAATTTAATAACTTGGTAATTGCACGACACCACAATTATAAAAGAATAATCTACCATTTCGTTTACTAAGTAAGAATATCGAACAGTTCGAGCTACCTAAAATTCAAAGTTTGAAGTTTGTGACATTTCCAGAAGTACCTTAGAATTTTGATGATTCAGTGAGTCAGTGTCGAAATTAAAGAAATTTGATAAGCGATAATTCATAAACTATTTCGTCATGATTACTAAAAAAAAAGTCAAAAGTGCCGTTAGTTGCTTTAAGAAAAGGATGCTTTATATATTTGAAAAATACTCTGTATTACGTTACATAACCTTAGAATAGAGAAGCAATTACTGTTTGTACTTGAATACTTCAATAAACGCCAAAAATTAATATCATGAACTAACAGAACATAAAGTCGATTTTTGCGACATAGAAAAGGTCATTATGTAGACAACGTAGACCTAAGTAATTATTAGGTTAATAAAGAGTGGGGAGAATATAATTCATATGTAAAAGCGCGGGACCTATTATGACAGTTAACAAGGGAGCTTTTAGCATATAGTTGTCGAGACATATACGATTTTTAAGTGGGGCCAACTTGTTATCTTCTGCAAACCAACTATTACAAATACCATAATTTAATCACTATTATTTTACGACGATATACTTAAGCACAAATGGTCATATTAATAATAAAATATTCAGGATTAACGACATCTAATGTAGTTTAAAAGCTGAAAATGTTTTAGAAATAGAGTCCTACTTAATAACACATTAAAAGTTCAGTCAACTTGAGTTAAGTAAATTCTGAAATGTTTTATAAGTTTATGTCAACCAGCCATTTCTCAAGAAGTATTTTAAGTATTCAAGGAGTATACCGTATGATCGAACAAAACGGCGTCAAAGACGGCTGGGGAATAACAGTCGGTGATAGTTTTAGTGAAGTCAAACTTTAGACCTCATATATCAAAAGTTGGCATAAAACTTGTCAAAAATTAACTTTTATCTATTTAAGACACTAATTATAGAAAGATTCAAAAAGGATAGAACGTTTCCAGGCACATAAATATATTTCCAAAAAAAATATTTATTCGTGAATTTTAATCTACATTATTTAAAATTCATTTTTACCAAGTATAAAAATAAATTATAACCTTCTTAAGGCAGTCCGTGCCATTAAAAATTATAAAGCCAAAAACACTAAATAAAATTCATTATATAAAATATTAAATTTTGATCAATAAAGATGCACCTAGCCTGATGACAATATATATCCAAAGTATTTAAAACACTGTTGGATGACACTATAATTAGTACATTGTAGTGTCATGCTAGTGTCATGTATATTATTTATCTATTGAAACTAATGAAGAACTGCATTAAAGTAATATTTGCCTCAGTATTTCCTACATTTATAAATATTTCGCAGAGCATGTATAATTTTTTACTTTTAAAACTCTAATATACTCCATAAAATGTATAACAATTCGGATGTTATTACTCAGAAAATAGAGCAGTAAAATTTAACATTGTCTCTATCGTATTAATAGTAATTTATGTAATAAAATACCATAAATGAAAGTAACCTAAACGCAGCTTATAGCCATAAAATTTTAGAACTAAAATAGGGGTTGATAATGCATTAAAACTACAATCAACTGGGATTAATAAAATTACCATTAGGTCCTTAAAACTTACGTGTGTTAAACACTAATAAACCAAAACATATTTTTAGCATTAGAGAGTTACCGAAATACCTATAATACTAACCGATACGTATACAATTATAGTGGATAAAGACTTGTAGCATTAAAATCGCATTGTTACGCAAAATTATCATTAAATAAACCTGAACAAACGTTTAAAAATTAAATAAAAATATACTTAGTTCTAAATATTCACTTTAGTAGTAAACTCGAATCGTAGCCTCTTTAATTATGTTCATATCAAGTTTAAATCGTATATTGTATTCTTCATGTTTGACACTAAAAATAGCTAAATTAATAAAATATTTTGTTTCATTTTAGGTTACATGTCATTCAGATTTAACGGGTCTTCGCATGATGACCGAATACCAGATGAAATATTAACTGTCACATATGAAGATGGTAAATGGTCAAAACCCTACTACGACTGCGGAGGGGGAAATATTTGGATGCTCACCTACACAGTTCCTTTTTTTGGATTCACAAATAATACGTACTTTTTTAAGTAAGTAGTTTTAATCATAACTTTTTACATATTACTTGACATCATCTCTCGTCCAAGGTATAATCATAATATACTATTGTCTACATATTTCGAAAAAACAATTGATATCATGTAAATAAAAATAAAAAGCGAATTATTTCTTCTGTTTGTTGTACTAAATCGCATACTTCGATATATACGAAATGTGTATAGTTATTTATAAATTATTCCTCTCTATAATAAAATAATAGTATTCAATTTATAATTAAATTTAATTTCTCGACTGCCCGTAGGCCGATGTGTCAATAAAAATATTTTTAAATTATAAAACAAATACTATTTATATTAAATCCAATAAAATTATTAAACATATTAAATAATTCTATATTTAGGCCACTGATTGGAAAATTTAAACACATTTAATATGCCTGATAAACCCAATCGATTTCAAGTGGCGTACAAAAAAAATATTTGTATTTAATTAAACTTTACTCTATTTTTACAGAAAAATTACTAGTTTAAACAAACAGTATACATAATTAGTTATTATATACCTCATACTTTAATATAACCATTAGAAAAAATGTATGTGCTGGGGAAGCACATGTAGGTTTTATAGCCATGATTGATGGTATTATACTTCAGACCAAAAATTTTTTTACACGAAATGAGACACTTCAAATAAGTAAGTGCAAATTATATTCACGTAATCAAGAAGTTAAATAATACTTTCAGTGAATAGCAACAATATGCGATTGTATTTGGTATGTCTCAGAGGCAGAAAAATTTCTATAGCAAGTTCGGTTCTATTTTCATAGAAATTTATTATTTCAAACACTCGTACAATTTTTGTGTATTGTCAAACAAAAGTATGACGAATAAAAAGGGAGTAATGCCTTTGTCGTTCACGAAATGAGCTTTATTACATTTTATAAAAAGGCCAGTCTTGTTTAAATAACTTTATAGAAAAAGGCTCAACAATATTATTGCCTCTCTTCGTATAAATTTACTGGAAGATAAATTTAAAGAAAAATGTAACTTGAAAATAATTGCAGTCGGGTCTACTGACTGGAAAATAAAAATAGACAACATAACATAAATGCAACAATTTATCTATAAATTATATTTTTATTATTTAAACATGGTACCGGATGGGCCACTAAGAATAGCTCTCGGCTGTATTTCGAAAAGAATTAGCAGTAGAGCCTTCGATAAAATATATTTATGACTAAAGAGATCATGAGAAATAGCTGGAAATTATTTTCAAGCTCGTAGAACAGCCGCTAGAGTGCGCAATTGCTATGGCAATTAAGAAAATGAAATTTTGCTGAGATAAGGGATTATAGCAACCCTTATCGCTTCTGAGATTATCAAAATGTTGATCTAATAACACTTCGAAGTTTAAACTTTTACTTCAAAAATCACTATTTTCCCAAGCTTACCATGACTTCACTGAGGCTTCGTGTATTGTTTACTATCATCTAACATAATGATATTCTGGTATATTATCGATATTAGAAGAAATTAATTGTTTCTATTTTATGTTTTATTAGATTGGTCATAATCAAAAGGGCTACTGATACCGTGTTATAAAAAGTAAGGTAGTTAAGGTTTTCTCATTTATTATATTTGTGCTAATATCTTCGGTTTCAAAAAAGATATCAAGATGGGGTTTTCGCTGACTTAAGCTTTTATTTTTCTTTACTCTATTTAATATAATTTCTTTTGAAAAAATCACGCACTATTTGCTAAATTGTAGAACAGCACCTACTATCGTCTACTATCAAATGCATATTATTATTGTTCATATGGTAGGTACAATATAGAGTGCAGAATGCTCTTTTCCCACCACTTCATTTTAGCAGATATGACAAAATGATTTAAAAAATTGAAATATCCTGAAAATTATGACAGAATTATTTATAGTAGACACATTCTATAGAGATTCATGTAGAATATGACATTCTACATTCTACATTTATAGTACCCCTTATCTAGGCAAAATTTTATAAAAATATAATTTTTTTATTTGCCGTAGCAGCTGCGCCCTCTATCGGCCGTTCTAAAACCTTGAAAATAAGTTCCACCAGTTTCTCATAGTCCCTTTAGTCATAAATAATTTTTCCGCATGCTCTACTGCTAATACTTTCCGAGATACAGCCGAGAGCTCTTCTTAGTGTAAGACCCTGTACATAAGGGACTAATTTTAATCCTATATCTTAAACGAAAAATGTAAGAGGGGCTATATCAAAAAACTTTATTTGCAACATAAAAAAGTGTTTTAAAGTAAAAAATTACGAGGAAAAATAAGAGCAGTTAAGATTGCATTCTTAATACTTTTTAATTACGGAATCCTTGAAAGTTTAAAAACATACGAAAAGTGAGCTAATGGATTATGAGATAAATATCGACTTCTAACTGAACAAAGTTGTTTACACGAGGAGGGCAACATATCGGTTAACGGCAGTAAGAAATTCAAACTTATGTAAGATCTTATAATCTCGCCGTCGAGTTTTAAGCTTGGGTGAGCCATAATAACACCAGATTGTATTTCTAAGTCAACTTGATGACGCTTATTTTCTATATATCGTACGTACTTGTTTCTATAAATAAATGGAGATAAAAAATGAGGATGTGTAAATAAGATAAAATGATTTAAATACTAAATTAAGAATTCGAAAGATGAGTCATTGTATTTTGAATCTTTTCCAAAACTGTATTTCAAAAATTTGTGATATACGATGCTACACCTAGGTGGCCAAGGTCCACTCAAACTGTTTTTTTTTTTCTAAATATTAAAGGACCATTCTGTGCCGGAAACACTGCAAATTATAATGCCTATTGCGTGTGTGTTTGTCCTCTTTCTATATCTATACCCACTCTCCTATCCCTGTACCTTGTACCAACTTGAGCAGGTCCTTGATAGGATGGAAGCATAGTTCTTCCGGTACTATGCTTTTCCAAATAGAAATTGTTACTTATGATCCAGAGCCCCGTAGTAACATATTATGTGTTTCGTTGTTTTAGGATCTTAAAATTAGGTCTTTGGATGAAGGTCTTGCTATGCCTGTGCCCCCCTCATTCTCCAGCGTATGGTTTATTTTTTTCCGACTCAGAGTTTTACTGCACTGATAATAATAAATAATAACTACGGGATATACATTTCGATATTCGCAATGCTGGCTCTGGACCAAGACCTGGATGACCAGCTGGTTGAATGATAGATCTAACAGGTGTTGAGTAATTTGGTAAAATATGCAAAACAACAGATCTTGACTTATATTTTAGCTGAAGTTATAAATAGATATAATTCAATTTATTTTTATTAACACCAAAAAATACCTAATGCCCGATTCTGTAAACATATTTCCTGTCTAGTGACTCATCAATCTTATACAAATAGCGTAGACTAGACAGGAAATTTCTTGCTACGGAGCTTACAGAATCCCACTGCTGGTTACTCACACATTCACAACTTCAAACAACGTAAAAGACGAAAATAAAAGAATCCTGATAAACTAGAGCAAACTTCCACACTTTTTTCAAATTGAAAATTAATTTTCTTCCATACAAAGAAATGCCTGAACAAAAACTTGTTTCCATATAATTTCAATGAAATATACAAAAGAATAAAATTGTATCTAAAAATACCGGTGTTTTATTACAAAGCAGCCATACACAAAAGTTGATTTTACAGCCTAATATTTCTTTATATCTAGCCAAAGAAAATTACTTCATATATATTTCACAGCAATTTAGGTAGCTAAAAATCCTCGCGATTTAGAGTCGCACTTTATCCATTGAGCGAACATTGAAGCGTTCAGAGTTAATAAATCTGATAAAAATGAAATTAAGACCTCATAAAGCAGCAACCTTGTGGAAATGGAGCCAACTCAGAATTTATGAGGGCTTAGTCTAAGTGTAATCTCTAGGACATTACCCACTATGTTCTAAAATCGTTGATACGCTAAGATATATCGTATGTGTTAAATAATCTAGCTCTTTACAAATGCTTTATAGTTCCTTTAAATTACTTTTGTTTTATGGATAATAAAATTTAGAGTTCATGAACAGTTTCAATATATAAAGTATCCTTTAGAATTATGTATTAATAGGAGTCTATTTATAACCATTAAAATTTTATAGTTATATAAGACCACTATGTAAACGATATATTTAGAGTAATACATTAATTGATTTTAGTAAAACAAATGCTTGCAATTCGAACATTAATGGCATCATTACAAATAACAATTAATTTACGCAGTTTACCTAATTACCAAGCCACCATAAATAAACAGTAACTGAAAATAAAACGCCACAAGATAAACCCACCACAATTAATTTCAAATAGTATTTATATACCAATATACTATTTAGTTAGAGCTTAATATATTAAATATTTTTAAATTCAGTGTACGTATCAATACACACATCAATAGCATTCTGAACATTTTTAACTTTCACTTTGCAAATCGTAAACTTCGTCCAATAAAAAACTAGGTCTCATACACTGTATTTGCATATCATGCCGCTGGCTAGATCCGGAAAACGGCACCACGTAATATATTACAAAACGAAAAAATAACAAGAAATGTTTATATGGATATGCTTTATGTGCAGATAAATTTCAAGTCTAATATAAAAGTATAAATGTAAACTGATTTAGACTACGTTTCAATAAATCTAAGGTTTATCTTAGAATTATTTTTTTTTTCGCAGCAGTTTCAAGTTTTAAATACCTATACAGGGTGAGTCTTAAATAAGTGCAAATATTTTCTCGATAAAAGACACATATTTTCTCTTTACCGTTTATCAAATAAGTCCAAAATAACCGAGTTAATTTCCAAAAAAAAAATATTTTGCTTAAATTTTGAGAACCAATGGATCTCTTCTTGGTTTTATTTCTTGTAAATTTAATCTACTGCCTATGTTGCCGTATATCAAGATTATATTTTTTAACTAAAAAAAATTAAAAAAAATAAAATTTTCCCTAAATATACTACCCCTATAAATATTTGCATTTATTTAAGACTCACCCGGTACTTACTTCTTTATAAGAGATTATTTCTCCATAAGCAAATAAAACATCAGAAACTATAGACAAAGAAGCCTACTACTTATTATAAAAAAAGGAATGTCGAACGTTTCCAGACACACAAATCTATTTCCAAAAAAAAACATTTCTCCAATTTTAAACTACACCATATAAAAATCATTTTTGCGCAATAAAAAAAATCAAGTACAATCTTTTTAAGGCCGACTTATTAAGTAAGGTAAGAGCCTTTAAAAGACAAGGAAGAGTATGAGCCAAATGAAGAACATCTAGGGCTTGACCTCGCTAAAATTATCATCGATTGTCATTCCCCAGCCTTCTTTGACGCCGTTTATTTTTCGATTGTGTGGTACATTTATTTCTATAAGACGAATCAGAAAAATTATATTTATTTTTGGTGTTGAAACTATCTGACCTCTTATAAGGTTGCAATTATTAAACTATATTTCCTGGTAACTCACAGACAGTTTCTAAAAAACTAAACGAATGTTACAAAACCTACGTAATTAAACCCATAGCATCTATTGTGTCCTAACAAAGAACTCTCTGGAATTTGCGCTCTAAAGCTGTAAAGGAAGTATTTAATCCTAAAAGTCCAAATTTTACCACTTAACCCCACTACGCTGGCATATATTGAAGCTGTTAAAATATTTAAGTTAGTTTTAACGTATATTCGTGGACTATTACTCTCAACCACAGATAAATTGGGCAAATATACTTTAGGATCAGACAAGCTAAAGGCATACGTCGAACTCTGAATAGTAAAGAACTTTTTTATTTTATTTTTGGGAAAACTTTATTTCTTTATTTATATTTTCAGAAGATCTGAACGTTAATAGAATTAATTCAGTTAAATATCTTTGCAAAGAAACATTAATATTTATTAATATATATAATAAACTAATTCTGAATAAATCAAAGGGATTATTCTGTAACAGCCGTTAAGGTTTTTGCCGAAATTAGATGCAAATGCATTGAGATTGTAATTACGGAAGGCTATTGAGATGCCCAAGTCACGTATTGAGCATGGACGTCAGTTGACGTCCTAAATACTAACTGTTTATGTGGCCATAGATAAATTTACTAAGAGGTCAAATAAAATATTTGTGTTACTCTAACAAACATATTTGTAATAGTAAAATATCATTAAATCAGAAATATTATGAATAATCTGAGGTAATTATTTACAAAACGATTGTTGAGAGTTTTTTGGAACAGATATGTTCTGTTGTTTGTAAGGAATATGATCAATCTAAGTATATACAAGATTTTAAATTCGTTTGATATTCAGAGAATTAATTTTCGAAGCGTCACCAAAACTTGTAACATAAAACACTTAATCCGATTAATGCTTTTTATTACTACACGATTTAGTTATAATTGTTTTGGGTTACAGAAATTAGAGTATTATCTCACACATACTAACGCTCTATTTACAATTACATTCATTTCGTTAATGTAAACTAACAATAACAATGGGTCAAGCAGACATTAGCAAGTTTGCTTATTGCTTCCTATAATTGATAATATAATTATTTAAAATAATATAAGACGTATAAAAAGTAAATCGTACAGCATTTGGTGAATAACCGTAAAAATGAAATTTCTGATATTTAAGAAAATTGGTAGATGGCAAAAATGTGATGGCAATCTAACAACTTTATTCCTCTGGAGCATAACTTCATGAGCAGGTAGTAAAACCTGCAAGTGCATAGTTCTGGAATGGAATTTTTTATCACTTAATTTTAAAAATTTCATCCATACTTTTAATGTGTTTCCTTATTTCTTTGTAATTATTCAGAACTGAATACTATTTTATAGCCTATAAACTTTTGATTCAATAAAGCCATACTAAATTACTAGTCATAAACAGAACTACTTACAATAAATACTTATTATCATCATTAAATAAAAAATTGGCTTTAACCATAAAGCACTTCACATTTTAATATTATAGCTCTATAAATCTTTATTACATTAGTTTTAAAAAAGAAAAATAATAAAATTTGCATTGATATACGTGTTTCTAAAAGTAATTTGGCTTGAAATAAACTTTTTTCCAGCGAAACCTACATCTTACTTCCTTTTTAGACCAACTAGCGAAAACATGGTTACTATTTAAAGAAAACAGCTTCACATAATGTAATTAGTTGAAAAAGGCCCAGAAAACTTTAGAAAGGAACTTTGTTGATGCGATTAAACAGAAAAATTAAGTTTTTTGTCAACTTGTTCATTAAAACTAATTAATTTCATTTTACTTTTGTCTGGGCTTAGAAATAAACCAAAGCAATTTATTTAAACATATTATTTGTTTGATTTGTTCAGAATATTTTTATTTATATTTAAAATAACTAAGGTCGAAAATATAATCAAATAAACTAAAATATTTTATCAAAGAAAGAAGCAAAAAAGTATTTAAGTTTTTATGTTTAGAATTGAAGCAATACGATAAAATTATGTTTTTTTTATACAGGGTGGTTCGAATTTTATTCGAAAAACTTTGACAGCATATTCTGCAGATAAAAATAAGTACAATGTCTACACACTGTATCGCCGAAACGAAGCCTTTGGGGACATACATATGTAATATGCTGACGATGTTTCCCGAATACAATTCGGTCCACCCTGTATATTAAGGTATAAATTATATATAAAAAATAGCAGGTTTAGTTGTGACTGACCAAGTTAAGAAAAAACTATTAAATTTAGTGATGATGCAGTCAATAATTACCACATAGGCTAATAAAACTACTTATCAATTTGTCAAGCTTTCGAGAAATTTATTCCCATCACCAGGACAGTTTCTAAAATATATAAAAAAGGCATTAAAATATTGCACTTGTATAAAAAACAAAGTTACGATGAGTTAATTAAAATATATAATAAAATATATATAATTTATACACCCTTCTTAGCTGTATCGTTTAGAAAGACAAACATTCGCCGTTCTTTATATTTGACTGCTAACGAAAATTTATATGAAACTTAACTGTAAATCTGGAGCAATTAACAGCACCGTACGAAATCAAGATTTAAGGGCAAAAGAAGACAGAAAAGTTTCATATTTTGTTCAGAACTGTATCGAGTTTTGTTTCGTGCATGCACTTTCGAAACATCCTCGTTTTAAAGACTGAAAATGTGTTAGAAATTTTGTTTCGTAAAATTTACGGTTGCATTTACCGTAAAAAAACTACAGCGAAATGTTTAGCGGACTGAAGTTATAGTTTTACATCGAGAAAGGATGATAAATAGTGCCATTCCTTGTTTTTTAGTACCTGAAACTTTTTTATGCCAACATAAATGGTTTATCTTTACAAACTACTATTTATTTTCATCTAAATTCATTTTATCTAAAGTTTCCAGTCTTTGATTCCTCTTAATTTAAAATACAAAGGCTTATCAACACTGTCTCATTAAACCAATATTATTCAAAGGGATATTATAGATATCAAATTTGCCTACAGCGGCTTCCCCATAATATCAAATATTCGAGTTTATTCGCTTATAGATCAAAATGCAAGGAGAGATTACTTCCGAATCAATGCCAACCAGAATAACCTTATAGGTATTGTTAATACAAGGCAGCTGGAAATAATTTCTATGCCTTTCTGACAGGTTCATTACCTATAATATTTTGGATATATCGCCATTGAAACAGAATACATCTAAAAACTCATTTTTTTTATATAAAATGACACTGTTGGTATTAAAATTTCTTAATAGCTTTTTATTGAAACAAGTAGGAATTAAGTAATCGGTAATTTAAAACATGGAATTACCGGTTACCTTTTTCTTTTACCGTTTTTTACCCATTATCTAGGGTTTTGGGGCAAAAATACTTACCGGTAATATTTTGGCGTGTTTTTAGGACATTTAACCGGTAAACCAGTAATGAAATCCTAAGAAACAAGAAAAAGTTAAATTAAATGACTCAACAGAAACGATAGCACCTTAACATATTATATTTAATCTACTGACAGTACCACATAAACTAGATTAATAAATATAGCACAAATTAAATAGAAATTATTTCAAATTCTTTATTACTAATTTCCCCTTCGTTCTAACTTCAAAGAAAACATCTTTAGATATTAAAAATCTCAAGTACTAAGAAAAACATATTTTATAAAATGTGCTGATGCATTTAGAACAAAAAACTTTGCCGAGAGCCCTTAGAACGCGACGTTATTGTTTCCAGGCTGGAAACCAAGGAAAATGCTTCCATTTATCGTGTTACATTATTTTTGACTGTATGAACTGAACTTTTTCCACTTTTAAAACGTTATCTTTGTTATTTTAATTCAACAGCTTCGGTCTACTTGCCTATCTTTCAGCTCAATTTATTTTTATTCTGCAGGTCAGAAGTTTTGCAGTCGAATGTTTGTTGACTTTATTATAGTGGAAAATAAAGGTTAAATATCAATTCTGTACATTATATTATATTTTCGGCTTAAAATTATCAGCTGTAAAGTTGTCTCTTTCTCATATTACATATATCTTGGAGAATAAAATTGAGTTATTACAATAATTGATTTAAATTCAATAATTTGTTAATTGAATTAATAATAATTAAAACTATACATAAATTAATTCCATCTTTCAGAACAGAAAACAAACTGGTTAAATTCTAAATAAGATATCTTATTAAGGGTGATATTCTATTAAGAAAATATTTTATAAAAATATTAAGACGAGGCAGCGAAATGTCAAAGAACACCACAGAAGAATATTTGTTTTTCATTATGTCGTCAGTCTGCTCCTAAATTATTTTGAATAAAAAAACTGAATAGACTAAAATATGTTTGCCTTTGCGACTAACGTTCAAGAAGATATACATGCTTATTTTGCCTAAACTCAATTTAAATTGAAATTAAATTTATAGTGTGCCGTTTCATCTTTGAGTCTGTAGGCTACAGATAAGAAAAAAATCAAAGGAAAATAAATTAAAACCAAGCAAGTAAAAAACAACAAAGCATTATAACACGTACTTTTTTGATACTAAACACAAAGTAATACTAAACATAAAAGATATATTTTGATAAGCTGTCACCAACATTTAGCCTTAAAATACGCACATTTAACAGCAGTTTTAATATTTTACGAAGCCTTTTCATAAAATTCTGTAAAGGGATACGCGTGTCTATATTTTAATTGGACGGACCATCAGGGTATCCATTATACTCGTTTTTCTCAGAAAACAAAATCTCTCTATATGCAAATAATCCGAATATCATTCCTCATGAATAATTTGGTGTATGGGCGTTTTTAATCGAAAGCGATTTTTATTAATTATTAACAAATTAAAATATTTCTCATTTTATCCTTACTCAATTACAGAACTTCACTATGCCTAAGTGAGTTAAAAAAGCAGAGTAGCCAGTAGTAAAACCACCTAGTATTACACTAGTGTTAGAGGTCCTATAGAATTGTGCATCTATTATCTTATAATAGATGGTTCCCTTAATATTAGGATGATTTAATCTGAGTCAGTTCACAAAAACTGCGTTACGTAAGAATACGAGATATATTCATTATTCAATAAGAAACCATTGTAGAGATTAGTCGTTGCTATAAAATACTTATTCTCCTCTAAAGAGCATTATTATTTGAGAGATTCCTAATATCAGAAGTGGGACATTTTTTGTGTGAATTTATCCGCAGTGAATACTTGTACTTTTGATTAAAAATTAGTGCCATAATTGGCATCAGGAAGACCGACATACAGAATGGTCGAGTGTTGTTGTGATGTACTATAGAATTGTGCATCTATTATCTTATAGTCGAAGGTTTCCTTAACATTAGGATGATCTAATTTGAGTTAGTCTATAAACACTTATGAGATATATTCATTATTCAATATGAAATTGTGGTAGAGGTGTCAGAGTTGTCACTATAACTTTTTTATTTTCTACTAAACAACATTATTATTTGAGAGATCCCTAACACTAGTTAACTCGAAAAGAGGAAATAAATCTATATTTGAATTGAACTACGGGAATTATGTTTTCATTTTAATTCTGGTATGAATAACGAACTACATCTGCATACGAATAATTTAAGCAATCCTTCGTATTATTTCGCATACATCAAATAATTATCTACGTACTATAAACGCCAAAAATACATTCTGTCATCAAATAAAGCTAAATAATTTAGTTTCCAAATCAAATAAGATATTAATTAATTCGCCTACTCTTGTTAAATAATAAAATTAAATTGAAAATAACTGTTAAAATCAATAATAGCAGTCACATATTTTAAATAATCTTTATAATAGCCCAAATATGTGTTTAGCAGTGGCGAATGGTCCTAAAGGACACAGTGGCACGTTCACAGCGAACCACCAAAATGAAATAAAAATATAAGAATAAAGAGAAAATTAAGTGCATTTTAAATTGATTGCACGATGATATGTTAACCTGGTACTTCTAGACGATTAAATAATCTTGACAGGACATGTGGCTGTCAAGAGCTACCTGAACAAGCCCAACCTGTATCAAGGAAGTCTCTACTGCAGACTCTGCGATAAAGATCCTGAAAGAGCGGAGCACATAATATGTCACTGGGGGGCTCTGGATTGCAAGTGACACGTACTATTTGAGAGAACAAGGCTAGAACCTGAGAATAACTATGCTCCCGTTCTATTAAGGACATGCACAAGTTGGTGCAGGGTACAGGGTACAGGAGAGCGAGCATAGAAAGAGGACAAAGGCAATAGGCATTACAGCTCGCAGTGTTTTCAAAACAAGACGGCCCCTTATTATTAAAAAAAAGCATGAAAACGATAGGTTTAATGAACTAAAAATTGTAGATACGTTTTTTACTCGTGAAGGCTGCGCACACACTCCTTTAGAACTCCCAAGCCGCCTCTGATTGAATACAATTTTTTATAGTTGTTAGCTAAAATTAGATTAAATTTATCTGTTATAGTCACAGGGAGTATAAACACTCCACTAAGCTTTAGAGAGAAAGCTAAATCTAAATTTGAATTGGACGGTTCACACTTTCCATTGTATTCCGTTTTCTCTTGAATGAAAGGCAAAATATCTCGGCATGCAACTAATCGGAATAAAGCACAAACATGTACAATGGACGTTACAAATCACAACTAGCATTCAACCTAAAATATGTAGATAGTTAAATTAAATTGGAGAAAATTAGTTATTTTAATCAAACCTACATTTTGTAATGGTTTAATCTCGGGTTTAATTTAAATATATCAAAATTAATGTATTACTTATACAGGATGCGCTAGAGTTTGCAATAAGTGAGAAATATTTAATATTATTGAAGTTATAATTTACAGAATTACTCCATCATGCCCAAAACAAAAAAAATACATATTATATGTCGTCCATAGACTGTCGTGGCTTTTTAGGAACTTTCTTTTTCATATAGTTAAAGGGTGGTGACTAAATAGAAAAAGGAAGATAAAAGTTGTTCAGAATACGATTTTAATTCTCTATAATATTGATTATCATAAATGTGCAAAAACTTTCAAAAATTACCATTTTTTTATATTTTCCGACAGATTTTCAAAAGAAATGTATATTGTTCGCTATAATTACATTGAAACAACAGAAATTCATTTACAACTAGCAGAAAATAAGCAATAAAACAAACTTATTAGAGAAAAAAATGAATACATATCCACAGTCTGGATATCGAAAAATATTTTATGCTCCTACATGTAATCAAGATAAACTAATACTATTTCGTATGCATTATATAATCACGTACTAGGAACGTTACAAAGCATACTGTCATTATACCAAAATAGGTCATCTAGGGTCCAATTCGAAATGACTAAACATTAATTAAACCAATAAGGGCAAAATCACAGAGGCCTGCATTTCATTATAAACATTTATTAATTTTTTTATGCAAGCATTTCCCAAACATTGTATGCAAATTACTTAACTGGTATCATTATTCTCAAATTAGGTCAAATTTATCGTTTACGTAGAAAATTTTAGGGCTACTTTTAGGCTGTTTTAGAAGGTTTATTAGCTGTCATAAAACTGTATAAACCTTATAACCTTTTTTACTAAAATAAATACCATATGATCGAAAAAAACGGCATTGTAGATTGACTTGGTTGGGGCATGACAATCATTAATTATTTTGGCAAGGTCAATCCCTAGACGTCATTTACTAAAAATTTACATAAAACTTTTCCGAAATTATGGAAAGATTAAAAAAGGATAAAACATTTCCAGACACAGTCTATTTTCAAAAAAATATTATCTCGAATTTTAAACTACACCATTTGAAATAATTTTTACTCAATATAATAATACTTACAACCTCCTTAATGCCAACTGGCAGTAAGGTCCATTGAATATAAAGAATAGTCAAGTTATCATCTCCAAAGTTATCAGTAGTTATTTCTAGCCGTCTTTGACGCCTTTTTTTATCATATGGTATTATTTTGAATAACCATATTTTGCAGTAACACATTTTATTTTAACAATTCAATTTTACCAGCTGCCATATTTATTTGATATTAAAACTGTTATAGTTTTAACACAGCTCTAATTGAAATTCGCATTTACTGAAATTTCTCTTGATTCAAAGTATATTTTAAGCACTTGTTAAAAGACCAAACAAGTTAAATTACAAATTTCAAAGTCTAGAGGCAAATTCATTAAGTTTAATTATATAGTTAATAGGTTTTCTTATAAACTCTACCAAAAGACACCTTGGCTAATAGATTTCAAGTAAATTAAGTGATAAAGGTGATTAATTATTCAGTTTGTAGTGCGATAGCATTAAAAACGAGCTATAACCAAGAAAAATACTACTGAATAAAGATTACGGCGTGTAAATCGACATTGATGGGACAAAAAATAAAATAAGAATTATATCATTAATCTTTATTTTTTATATTTAAGTAATCTAAATTACAACAGTATAATATGTCACATGCACATACAGTTCAACTGTGTTTGTCAAAAACAAGCCTACTGTTGGCACTTCAGTTAACAGATGCACTGATGTTAATAGCCAGTAATATGAACAGAACTGTTAACTGAGCATCCATTCAATTAATGTCATAATCGATTCATTATGAACTAAGCATGGAAAAATTTGTGCCTAATAGTTTCAATCAGTTTTAGCTAAATTGTATTTTAAATTTAGTTGATGAATGTTACACACAGTGTACAGAAAATACTAATTAAGTTATATTAGTTTAAATAAATTAAAAACGACATACTTATCTCAGATCGAGTTTGTATACTTCCTATGTTTGCTGTTCTCACATTCCAGGACTACTAATAAAACTGATCGTTTATTTTGAATAGTAAATAATGCACTGTGAAAAACTATGGCCATATTCTTACCAGCATCGGGGCATGCATTGAAAATTTGCGAGAATATGGAGATTCAAATCGGCGCCACCCGATGCATTCTGGCTTCCCCGAGGACCAATTTCAAACCATTTCAAATTTAAACATGTCCCTACGGGCATGTCCTGCGTCTTGGCAAAAGAACCTTTTTTTAACACCGATAAGTTTTAAATTAAGTAAGACTTAAACATAATGAAAATAAAATAATTTTCGAGTGTTTAAGTTTGGAAAGATACCGCATGAAAAATATACTATAAAAATAGATTTATTATCGCCTTGTGTATACAGATTTGTGTATACAGATGTTTTATATCGATATTCAGAACACATTATAATATAATTATTAATACCTATACTTTTCTGTTTGATTTGCTTATTCAAAAAAGTCTTCTGGGTATTTTGCAAGTGTAAGAAAATCTACAAAATAAAACAGTTATTTTTTGTAAACACTGCTGCGGTGTTCTAACGGAAACCAAATTGTCAGCGGTATTTTACTATAATAAAACAAATTTACTTAACTGACACAAAATGCTTTCACTACGTCGGAATAAAAAAAACACAAAGAACAAAGAAAAAAAACTATTTAAAATTTATCTAACTACAAATTTTATGTGTTATTTGGTTTTTAATAGACGGATTAGTTAAAAAAACTGAATAGAGTTCTTGAATAGTTGTAGTTCCATATTTTAAATAGTTTTTTTTGTTTTCTGTGTTTTTTTGCTTTCGAAGCATTTTTTGTCCGTTAGACAAATTTATTTTTTTAGTAAAATACCAAGTTGGTCTTCGTTGGATCAACGTAGCGGTATTTAAAAAAAATATTTTATTTTGTAAATTTTGAAGACATTATAGTATATTAATAGATTGATAGAAAGCCATCATTATATGATGTTTTATAATTCTAACATATATTTTTGTATACGTAACGAAGAAATATTTTTTAGGGGAACCAGCGGCATCGACATTGATCTACGTCATGTGGATATTGACCAGTGTCCAACTCCAGCGGGCGAAAAGAAATTAAACATATTCGCAGGCTCGGCAAAATGTAAACCAACAACCAAGGTGAGTTAGCATTTTATAAATAAAACCCTATTTAGATCCCCTAACACGAGGGCACGCTGTTACCTATTATTCATAATATCGAAGTATACGATTCAACACTTCTTTTCTTTTAATTTTGAGTAGAGGTCTGTAAAAACATTCTTTATTTCAAAGAATTCGTTAAACATTATTAAAATTAAAACTATTAAATATATACGTATGTTTGAATACACATACATATATCTAAAATTATTGTATATCGATAAATAGAGCATCTAAAAATACAATTAGAATTAAATATTCATTACGTAGGTATTGTTCACATGTTTTGAACAAACTATAACAAAATATAAAATAACATAAGGAATATTTATTTATATTTTATTATGCTGTGCGTATTAGTAGTATTTTAGCTCTTCTCTGTATTCTGATCACGCCATTATCGTATAAAACTGCCACAAGATGTTATTTGCTTCAACGTCTTTTAATTTTACCAAACAATCATATGTAATAATTTTGGACATATGTGTAGTAAAAACCACAATGTATAAAACTATTTCTATGGCCAGAACTCATAGGAAATAAGCCATAAAGCCCTTTCTAGTTCATTTAATAGGATTTCTTCAAAGAAGAGACTAATTTGTCTGTTACTGATAGATCGAAACTCGTTCATTTTTATCCAGTAAAAAAAGATAAAGGATTAAGAAAGGAAAATATTTAACCCAGTGAAAAATAGAGGGAAAATAAAAGTCTTATCTTCCTACAGGCAATGCCATTTATTTTTTCCGTTAAATATAAAAATAAATGATATTTATCTAGATACTGTGCGATAAATCTTAATGCATAATGAATAACATTTTGAACGAAATTACCTAAAAAAATGATTGTACACAAGAGCGCAAACAGTTCTAAAGAGTGTCATTACTAAAATGGATTATACGACATAAAGAACACGTTGAGCTATAAATATTATATTCGTTATAAAAATAATTGGGTGCCGCATACTTGGTATTTTGTATTTTTTATTAAAATACTTTCTATAAAAGATAAAATCAATATGCTATATATGTTAATTTGTGGAATATACTGGGGAAAAGAATACATTAATAATATATATATATCTTAAAAAGTTATATTTTAAATCAATCTAAAATTTTCCGTATGTGTGTATAAAGCAAGTTAAGAATTTATTGTTCGCTATGTGTTTTCTGGGAATAAAATATTTGTTCTCTAAGCCTGGAATATAAGCTGGTCAAATACGCTTGACTCGTGTTATTAATCATTAGTACGGAACATTCCTGTTTTCATTGTGGTATGAAAACCTGAATTGGTTAGTACAACCGAGATGGTCCTAAAATATTTATTTTATAATGTACTAACCCGTTGTTCTAATAATATTAATTTTATTTTATTATAATATATCGTGTGGTGCATCGGAAAACGGGACATAGGAAATCTCATCTCTCCATATGATTTTATGCAAAAGTTGTATTAGACATTTTGTAGTTCGTATTATAATTTTACTAATTTGTAGCTAGATTATTGCAAATAATCTTTATTCCAAATACTCTAGGCATAATTAAAACTTTAAAAAAGTGTAATAAAAATTTTGCATAGAATTGTCTGCGGAGATAATATTTGGCCATTTTAAAATTTACATGAAATTTCCTATTTTCCGTGTTTCAATTCACCATACGGTATAATAGATTACTTGTCTATTATATAATCAAAACTTAAAGTCAAAATAATTTGACACGATAATGCCGCATACGCCAGATTGAATTTGTGCATCTCTTGTAAATAACAAGGCCCCATATTGCAGTGACAACAGGTTGACATGGCAGACTGAAATTATGTCCCGCAGAGACCACAATCTGACTACTATCTGTCTGTTTATGCCGCATTTCTCAGTATTTTACGGACTATGATTCAGATTTTCTTTTACAAAGTATATAATTTTCATATATATATTTCTTAAGTATTCTCAAACAAAAATAAATATTTTTTGTAATATTTTATTTATAAAATATACAAAAATTAATTTTATTTAAAAAAAAAATATTGCATAGACCCAGTTAATATACAAAGTTCAAAATCTAATTTTTACATATATATTTCAGAAATATTAACTAGTAAATAAAATAAATTTTTGGCCTTTTTTAAGACAAAATATTAAAAATACAAGAAATGTTCAAAAATCAAAACTATATAAAGTAATTACTTACTTACTTTAGTGGGTCTGTACTTACTTTCCTATAAATATCTTAATCTTAAGCCATACAGTGTGTTCAAAATTCTATGCCAAACTTTCTAAAATATAACATGCTCTTTCTTGTTTTTTTTTTTAAATGGATTGGTGAAAAAATTTTAAATTTCTAGGGGCCAATTTTTTTTATTTTAAAATTCTTTAAATACAAATCAATTTTAATTAAAAAACGTTCATTTTTTAATTTTCCATCTAACAAAGAGATAGTATACGGGGTTCCATTTAAAGAACGAAGAAAAATCATTTCATATTTTAAAAAAGTTGGCATGGTATTTTGAACACCCTGTATGGTTTAAGATTACGATATTTATAGGAAAATATGTACAGACCAACTATAGTAAATACTTAGTAACATATTTAATAATATCTTAGAATTATGTAAAGTGAGACAGGAAGCCAAAAATGTAATAATATACCGGGTGTTCCATTTAAAGAAATAATACCTATCCAGTCACACTTTTTGAGCCAGCTTGTAGAAGTTAAAATAGTTTCCTGATGTTAAAATACATTCTAATAAATACTTTATGTGTATTGGCACTAATACAAAATTCCAAGTTTTAAATTGTATAGAAGCTACAGATGCCGACTTTGAACCTTGAGAACCCCTATTTGAGGTCACTTTTTAATTGACACCCTGTTAAAAGTGTATACCCCTATTCATAAATATATATAAAAAATAGTAAAATAGAATGCAACATAAATAATTATATGTAAAAATTTTGATTAACTATATGATGAACATACTAATCCTGCAGCCTGATCCTGTACTAATATTAATATGAAGCTATATGTTCTATTTTCTTCTTTATCAAATACTGTTGCTATAAAATTTAGAAGAGAATTCATTTACCCTCAGTGGAAAGTAAGAAATTATGTGTTGTTGCCCAGTTAACTTGCATATTTAATTTAATTAAATCCTTAGCTATCCTTAATTTGAAACATTTACAAAACGTGTCTAAAATTTATTCATTATTTTAGCACAATAATGAATTGTTAAAACTGTTTTACATTTTTAAATAATTATACATACTTATCAGTTATTACAGCCTTTACTGTACAAAAAAATAATAATCATTGAACATTGTTAACAAAAACGTGCAAAATTTTTGAATGATTTTAAATGGCAAATTAAATACACTTTATATAAATTATATTTATCAAATACCATTAATTTTGCTGTGAGTTTATTAAAATTGATTTTAATTTGTTTCCAAATCTACTGTCGCCGGACATTATTAATAGTCATTTAGTTTCTTATTTTCATTCCAAACAAACTCGTTGATTTAAGACTGTCGACAAGAGCGAAATTTAATTGGGACCATTTATAAATTGTAATTAAAAAGTGCAAGTCTAACTAGTGAAAACTCTTGAAAACTTCAAATAAAAATGCGATTTTGAAATAAGTTTCTATAAAAAGAGGCAGATGTGTTAAAAACAGCAAACGCTCAAGGGCATCAGTTTTGCAACTTAGGTTAAAAGCGGATTTCTTAAAGTTGCAAGAGTTTTTTGTGATAATTTTCAATTTATTTTAAGCTTGGACTTTTATTTTACTTATTACTTTAACTTAATTACACTCACCGGCACGAAAAAAAATGTTCTAGAGGACCGATGATTTTTAGTACCTTTTTCTAAATTAATGAAAGTTCTTATCTTTCAATATTATAACACTTGTTGGAACACTAAATGTTGATATTTTGGTGACAGTTTGGAACACCCTGTGGAATATGTTAATCACCACGAATATTTTTTTTAGAATTTAGAATGAGTGGGAGGGGGGTTAATCACTGCGACCTTACAGATCTATTGTGTCCCCCTTTCTTGAGTTATAACTCATCATACAGTCCCAGGGCTTTGACAAAAGCCAGTATCTGGGACGGTTTTAGAGAGGGTAGTTCTACATCTCCAATATTAGTCGTACCAAAGTTCATGGCACGAATGGTTGTCGTCTCGGCGCACTCACTGATTAGATGTTCTGGTGTTTCCCCATTTTCCCCACAGAATCTGCATTCGCCGTTTCTTCTTAGTTTCAATCTACTGAGGTGTTCATTGAGGAGATAGTGTCCTGTTAAAAACC
Source organism: Sitophilus oryzae (assembly GCF_002938485.1). Taxonomy (NCBI): domain Eukaryota; kingdom Metazoa; phylum Arthropoda; class Insecta; order Coleoptera; family Curculionidae; genus Sitophilus; species Sitophilus oryzae. The sequence continues at coordinate 7,920,960 of NW_022146479.1, forward strand.
CCATGACAATCCAAAGATTGTTCTTACTTAAATCCAGGAAGATATTTGATGTTTCTTGGTCGTAAGCCCTCAGGAATTTTTTCGAGTGTCTTAGACTGTAGCAAGATTTCCATTCCAGGTTGCGGATGGAGTCTTCCAAGTTCTTGAGTTCCGCTTTTAGTTGGTTACCACTTGGGTGGAATATGTTAACAAAGCAAAGGAATTTGAAAAACATTTTATCATCTAGGAACATCTTTTCTCGATAGTTTATTTTATAGTTCATCTCAATAGCTTTATTTCTTTTTGAAATATTGGCTTTTGCAGAAAACTAACATTTTTTCATAATTTTTACATTAAAAACATTGCTTTTGGTCCTAGTTAAGTCCTTGCTATCTTAACATATTCCACAGGGTGTTTCATACTTTCCCCAAAATATCAACATTTTGTTTTCCTTCGTATAATTGACAGATGGAAACTTTCATTTTTAATTTAGAAAGCGATACTAAAAAGTCAAATAATTTAGCTACATATTGCTTAAAAAATCATCAAAATCGACCCACTACGGTGAAATATATTAAACTTTAAAATATAGTTTATTTTATAGTTCATCTCAATAGCTTTATTTCTTTTTGAAATATTGGCTTTTGCAGAAAACTAACATTTTTTCGTAATTTTTACATTAAAAACATTGCTTTTGGTCCCAGTTAAGTGCTTGCTATCTTAACATATTCCACAGGGTGTTTCATACTTTCCCCAAAATATCAACATTTTGTTTTCCTTCATATAATTGACAGATGGAAACTTTCATTTTTAATTTAAAAAGCGATACTAAAAAGTCAAATAATTTAGCTACATATTGCTTAAAAAATCATCAAAATCGACCCACTACGGTGAAATATATTAAACTTTAAAATACATCAAAATTTTAAGTTGTCCGTTTTTCGTGCCGGTGAGTGTTTTTGTTAAAAATTTGAACTTACAATTAAACAAGTTCATTGATATTTTTTTAGATTACTTTCTAAAACTGAGTTAGATACAATTCTCAATCTTGGTTAAGCTTGCATGACAGTTACTTTAGATTTAAAACGCTCGTTTTAGTAAGATTATTCTCAGAAGATTGATAAAATGAGATTTACTATCGGGTATGAGGAAAATTCTTTATTTTTCATCCGTACTTTGCATAAAATATTGAACTCACCTATTTAATTCGACAAAAGATTTATTTCTAAGACCGAATTTTTACCTCTTTCTCTCTCTATGTAAATACTTTTGCCAGTCTTTCGTTAGTTTGGCACTCTATCCCAATTACCTAATAAATCTTATCTTTAAATGATTCCTTTTACAATACTTATCCTGAAATACAGTAAAAATTTATTCAACTTAATTATTACTCAAAAAAATAACAAAAAAGAAATAGTCAGATTATCTGTTAATGTAAACAAAACTTTGTATGATCTAGAAAATAATAGGATAGCTTAATATATTTTGATCAAAGTCGTCTATATTGTCAAATACGTTTTAACTAAACCAAAAATAAAACTTTTCCATATATATTGCAGTTTTGGAATAAAATATTTGTCTTCAAATAACAATACGAACGAAATTTTATTAAGCTTCAAGGGAAATATATCATAGACAATACTTTTGCAGACATGCCAATATATCATTGTTTTAAAATAACATTTTCGTCGGGCATATATTTACGTCAACGATTCGAAAGAAAAATATCTGATTTGAGGTTTTAAAATGACGATTATACAGGGTAGTCCCATTGTCAATGCACCAGCTTTGAGAATATCGCTTTTCATTAGCTAACACAATGGACGCAATTTGTCGTCAATTCCATACTTTAAGAAGGTTTTTTCTTTAAATGGAAGTAACGTCTAATGCATTTTCGTCATTTTATGACTACGATATAAAAAGCGCAATAAAATTTCGCTAACATCTGGCAGTCAAGCAAGCCCTATAAATTTAACCATTAAAAGTTCAAATATTAATTAAATAGGAAGTATAACAAAACCACGTGCCGTAAATTAGAGCTCAAAAATAAATGAAGAAATTAGATTATTTTTTACTTGTCTAATTTTACATTCGTATTATGAAATGAATACGGGTAATCGGTAATTTAAAAGATGGAATTACCGGTATTTACCGTTTTTTATCAGAACTAGCAGAAAAAAATATAAAAGCCACCTTTTATCAAATTAAAGCAGCATTTTTAAATATTTCCACTAATTCCTTGTTGCTGAAAATATTGCATTTCTGTTTTCTAGCTTTGGGCAATAAACATAGATGTTTACAGCCTTGTTGTTAAGCTTGGTTGGCTTCTGTTTTTTTTCTCACTGAATGTAACAGATTTGCCTTAATCGACAACAGAGTTTCTGCCAGTGTTGAAGAAACCGGAATATTAGCGCAATTCAACTTTGACCTTTCTGGAGACTCAGTTAGAATTAACGAATTCGTCAATATCAATAGCGTTCGCGTCCGCTTTTTTTATTTTGAACTTTAAGATGCTAGTTATAGTTTTTCCGAAGTCAATTGGAAATAGGATGGAACACTTAATTTAGGCACTGTCTTTGTTAAGAGTACCAGTATTTCCAATTGTTTCCAGTTTCCACCAGTATTCCACTTTTGAAATAAATAACGTTAAAAGTTGATGTCCGATCTTAATCGGGGTGGGACGGACAGACAGACGGATTTCTTTTAATAATTACCGAAATTACCGGTAGTAGTAATATATTCTATTAATTTTAACTGTATTTTTTAGACATTGTGAATGGGTAAGGTCGTAAATTCTTAAGTAAAAAGTATAATTGAAGCAACTTATTTATACACTAATTTTGAGGTTCTGAATGAAGCTTTAGACATATTTAAAGTAATCATATGTAAAATATTTTCATCTATATATAAACGATGAAATGCAGAGGTAGAATTGTCGTTACCAACTCGGAAATAGTGCATTACTGGTATTAATTCTAAGTTGATACCCGCGCGCTTAGAGCCTTAGTTGTATGTCATTATCCAATTATTCAATTACCTGCATTCTCTCGCATCGTACGATAATTCTCTCCAGCAAAGTACCCATCTTAATTTCGCTTTTTGATTTGACTCACCGTATTTTAGTTAATTAAAATTTATTTCAGTTAGGATCACACTTCCTAAGCACAATCCATATAGATTCTTAAAAATCATTTGCGTTAAACAATTTAAGAAACTTTCTTTTATAAAAGAAAAGCCGTTAAATTTAACATTCATTATTTTATTATTTTAATAAATTATTATTTCATGTTACTTCGTTTGGAAATAAAACTTAAAAAAGAAATGAGCTGCCGTTGTAAAAAATACAAATTTAAAACTCTAAATGAGCGTTAAAATGAAGATAAAAGTTAAACTTTAACTCAAAAACTTTTAAATCTCTTTGTAAAAAAAAGGAGGTACATAAAGTATAATTCCCTCTATAATATTTTAAAACTTTGCGAAATAATAAAGAAAATAAAATTGAATTTCCTTTGCAAGAGTTAGATTTCCACCATCACCATTAGGCAAAGATTTTACTAAGATTAAGATCAAGTAGCGCAATAACTGATCAACTAAATTTCAGTATTCTACAATTAAAAATTCAAACCAAACTTGTATTATGTACTAAATTACTTGGCTGAATTACTAACTATGTTTAGATCAACATATATGGCTTGGTTTACAGGTGTCCAGCAATTTAGTTAAGTAGTGGCATATATATAATTATCAAACGGATTCATAGACTACTTTTTGTCTGGTTTAGAATACAAGTTTTTTCACAATTATTTGTAAGATTTTTAAAAACTTTCATTTCATTATTATTTCAGATTGCGGTTTATAATTATTATACATTCTATACATTCTTCGTTTCTAGTTTTAGATACTAAACTAATAGTTACATATGAACATTTTGCTGTTAACCAACTGATTAGTATTAACAAAATGTTTTTCTATTAAATTACTTTACCATACTAAATTACTAAACACATGTAAACCGGGCATTATGTAGAACAATCGGGTTCTCTAAAAGGTCCTAAACTAATTCTACTCACTTAAAACAGTGTCCCAAATTTATTTTAATAGTTACATATTAAATTATAAAAGCAAGTATGTTTTTGAGTTTAAAATTCACATATATGAGCAACGCATCAGCAAAAAAGAAACATTTTGTTCAGCAAGCTATTCTGTTTTTATGAAAAAACATTTCCTTTAACGGAAGAAAAATATAAATGCGCTTTTATGTTTCAGCACGACAGTTTAAAAAGCTTTTAGATGTTAAAAAAATAGTACTGCATATAAACATATGTTTAACTAAACGTTTTAACTATCTAGTTCATGAATAATGTTCCGGAAAATTAGTATTATTCATGACTAGCTATTAACAAGAAAATCTTAGTTAAATTTTTAATGAATGAAAAGCCAAAGAACAAACATATTTTAAATAGATTCAAAGCGACTTTTCCGAAAGTCTTTCCATTATTAAAGTTGACGAAGTTCGAAAGTTGAGCAATATTTAAGCAGCGTTAGACTAGATTCTGTATTATTGAGGTGAAAGGTGTTGCAGTTTCATTTAATGGAGTGAGAAATGTACGTTTCTCTTATCTGAGCTAGACATCATTATCTGACTTGAGACGTGGCATTTTATTTTGGTTGGAAAATTGATACGTAGTGTAATCCTCGTTCGAAATGTACAAGTATATTTATTTTCGTGATATTTAACAAAACGTTCATAGTAATCACCACGAAAATTTACTTTATTTGCATAATAAAGTCTAGTGATTCCTATTGTATTTTAACTGCTTATTTACGATTTATTATTAGAGGCAATTTATTAATCAGCAATAGAAATTTATTTTAATAACATTTTACTCTCGATTTTTATTATTTTCGTGTTTAGGATCAAGTAATATAAATATGATACATTTCTTAGCTACAACTATTGAAATACAAAAGTTGTTCCCATTAATATAATATTGAAATCGTGGCTTTGTCAAATATTTTAGTTTTTTGCTAGTGCAGTTATTGAAACTATAAAACACCCAGGTACGAGGTTTGTGTGATGTAACGCAGTTTCGTGTAGTAAAAATTAAGTGAAAAAGAACTCGAACTGGGCGCCGCATTGTGTTCTGGCAATATCCAATGTTAATAAAATTGTTGAAAACATGTTAACGCGTAAAGGAGGGCGTTATTACGTGGTTGTTGGGTGCAATAACATTCAATAACTCAACTTTCCCGAATATTTGAATCTCTCGAATCAACATTTTATGGCTTCACAGCTTCTCAAACTAATTTGATCAAAAGCAAAAATGGATTCAAGCAATTCGACGAGACAATTAAGTGAGTAAACAAAATTTTTAAAAAAATTCAAAAAAAAGCCCATTTTATAATCAAAAAAATTAAATAGACATATACAGTCTGACAAACGGAACTAAAACAGCAAGAGGAATTCGGGCAAAAAAAGTCGACGTTGTCACTCGTTGTTTAATAATAGAAAAGCAAAGTTGCTCAATATTACCTATAAATTGAATAGATTTTAGTTCATTTCACAAAATTGCGATCCCCTTACCGTTGCTCCGTTGTTTCAGATCCGTTTGTCAGACTGTACAATAAGAGGATAAAATATAATTTGCAATATTAATGGTATACTCTTTTAATTTTTAACCAATTAGTAGTTGAACTCGTCTAAAAAGTTTTTTTAGCTTCAATAATAAATTATAATACAAGTTATACCTTCTGAAGGTGTCAAAATATTTACTTTTTTATTTTTAACACTTTTAGAATAATTATATAAACTTTTTTTCGTATACTCGCTTTTTAAACTCGTGTATTTGTATATACTGACTGTTTATGATGTTCTTCGATGGTGGCAGCACCGGCGGAGAATGAACCAAACCTAGTGATGTTGGTAGCGAATATTTCCATTCGAATTTTGCAGGAAATTTCAGAAATTTCCGAAATATTCGGTCCCAAAATCGCGAATATTCGCCAAAAACCGAATTTTTCAAGATATTTCTTTTCAAAATTCAAGACATTGAGCAAAAATTTAACGAAAGTGTATCAAGTATGCCTATTCTTAAATCAGAGGAAAGAGAATGCTTCTCAGCATTACGAAATAGAAAACGTATGGCCCTTAAACCAATGCATTTTACCGCGAATCTCTTGGACCCCTCTGTTTCCTGGGAGAGCAACTTAACAATGGCTAACACATAGCCGCTATGGAATTTATCAACAATATCACCAACAAGCATCCTCAGTTTGTCAATAATAAAGAAGCCATTTTTACAGATGTAACAAATTATTGCGCCAAATCGGGTTTATGGGCTCTCGACTACGTTTGGATATCAGTTAAAAATGTAGACTGTCTAAGTTGGTGGCAAGCAATGTGTAAAAATACTCAGTTGAAATATTTAGTTGTTGCTCTGCTGTCTTTACCAACGTCATCTGCAGCCACTGAGAGAAGTTTACTTACAGTTTTATCCATACTAAAAAAAGGAATCGATTAACTGCACAAAGAGCCGGCAAAATAATGTTCGTAGCTCATAACAATAAATTATTACTACAAAAACAAAAAGTGGATATGGAGCACGATATTCAACAACCTTTCTTCTGAATCAAAACCAGATGATACATCAAATATATCTGATTTGGATATAGAGACTGACGAAGACAGTACTACTACTACTATAATACCCTATGAAGATGGGACCAGCTCGGCGCCTGAAAGTATTCCGGAATAGAATAATTCAGTTATTTGTGTTTTACGTTTTTTAAATTTATATTTCGTGCTTTTTTATTTTTTTTTAAGTTCATAGTCATAGTTCATGGTTTATGTACAAAGTACAAACGTTTCCAAATGATTTTTGTTATGTGTTATGTTTATGACTTTTATGAGTTATGTATTGTTTATTAAAAATATAACAACTAATATTTTGTTTATTTTTTTTCACTTACATGTTGGTATCAAATGTCTATCTAATTTATTCCTTTATTGTATCATCAAAAAATATGTAAAATTGTAAAATTTACTAAAATTTCATAAATTTCCGAAAGTTTCCGAAAGTTTCTGCAACAATCAAAAATTTCTGAAATATTAACATCACTAACAAAACATATATGCAATATAATTTTATTCACAGTTCTGTGATTCGAGGATAAAATAATTTCATTTTTCTCTATATTACTCGTAAGATATAACGATAATAATTTCTCATGTTCTTTTCAGTGCATACCTATTGCCGGTTTAGGATTTCGCCGTGGAAGTTATACATGCAACTGTGAAACAGGGTTTTACTTCCCCAACACTACCAACACTGAACAACTCTTCTACAATGGCACGGAAATTGAGGAAGAGTACGAGAAAAAAATATTGGTAAGTACAGCTTAACATTAAAAAGGACAAAAAATTTATTATATATTAATAAATACATCTACAACTTTTAATATCTAGCAGTACCCTGCTAACAAATTTAGTTAATATGAGTTTTTACTAGTAACGACTGTATAACATAGAAATTGCAACACCCAGTATATACTTAGCTATATTTCTAATATTTTAATTACTTACTATAAAGTAAGTAGTATACAATAACATTTTTATCCTAGTCTTTATGCGTTATGGTTTGAGGTGCTATAACAGATGGAAGCTGGTCACATCTAGTTTTTTTTTCCAAAAACATGAACTCTTAATACTAAATTAATAACAACCTGTCGCATTGGCCTACCTTCAACAAATGCAAGATTCCTACCACAGGAAGATATCGATCCATTCTGATTAGCATCATGCCACGAAAAACTACAGAATGTCAAAACTTACGTGGAGGTGCAAATTACTATCGAATTGTTAAGAATTCCTTTCAGTTTGTATGAAAATGTCTATTCTATAATTCTATACCACACAGTATATACTCGTATATCATTTGAGGTATCCCTTATAATGAAAAAAAATATATACTTGCTGATTAAACTACCTTATGTTTAAGCATAAAAAATATTAAAAGCGAATCTTTCGACTTTTAACCAAATTACTTTTTGCATAAAAAAAAGATAATTTAATTTGTCAATCCTTGTTTTCGTTATTATACTTCTCGAAAAGAGTAAACAAACTCTTTGATTTCGCTTTTCTCTGCCATCTTAACATTTTACTTTGTCATGTACTTAATTAAATTAATATCTTAAATACCATTAAAAGTTTCACTTTGTAATTTGATTACAAAATAAAATTTTTCCTGCTCTTTAAAATGCCCCTGCCTTTAACAGGTTGTAATATAGATTATGTTGTAAATATTTTAATAAACTTACCAGCACATTATTAATTGGTTGTTTTTAAAAGATCCATAAAATGTCATAACATCAAATGTCATAAAATATTTTCTTGTCCAAAAATCAAAACTTATGAACTTACATAATATAGAGAAACTAGCTGACGCGGAAAACGTTGTTTTGCCATATAATATTGTTTTTTTTTATGAGCTTGACCAATTTTGATGAAATTTTAGATGTCTGTATATTCAGTAGGTCTGAGAATAGATTGTTATCTATTTTTTATACCCTTAAGTGATAAATGTGGTCCACCCCAATTTTTTTTATTTCTTGGAGAATTTTTTTTATTTTTATAGATGTGGCATTAAAAAATACATTCAACCGTAAACTTGTACTCTTCTACAACAGTTTTAATTTAACAACAAATTGTTAGAACACCTTAAATTCGAAACGTACTCACGTTGATTGGGTATATACCGGGTATAATGGTATTTACCCAAATATCAATATACCGGGTACTTGCGCATCACTGACCTTAGCCACAGCAGCCACAACAACGCGTGGCCAGGTCTGCTAGTATACATATAAAATTTCATCAAAATCAGTCAAGCCGTCCCGGAGGAGTTAAGTAACTAAAACTGTGACACGAGAATTTTATATATTAGATTAAAAATTTTTATACATAAAAAAAAAGAAACCGACAGATTGGTTATTGTTAGTTATAAAATACACTGTATATAGATTGTGGTTCAAGGTAACGCAGTGTTTTTCTATTTGATTTGTCGTTGTTTCCTTTTGAAAAATCCGTTAGCAATGTGACGACAAAATCTCTTACTCTGCATATGTGAATTCTAGGCGAACACAAAGTCTTTATGTTTTTGCTTCGAATATGTGGAATATTTCTTTTTAAGTCTTACAATATGTGCAATACTCCTTTACGGGCTTGCCTTGCCATACAAAAATTCGCAATAGCACGAAAAATATCCGGTACGCTTCTTAATATTTAAACTAAGTTTTATTCACTTTTATAAAAAAATCAAGTAAGGGATAAACCGGTTCAGGAATAAATACCTAAGGGAATTCTGTCTAACTTTATTTATAGTTACTTTTTCTTGGGCCCCTTCATCTTTTAGTTGACAATATTTCTCCTGATATATTGCGAGCCATATCGGAGACTTGCTTTTCAAGAGTTCATATTTTTTCTCTCACTCACTTAACTTTCGATTTATTTTTGAGTTACTTTTCCTTACTGGCAACCTTGTTTTGAAAATAATTGTTTTTTTTTGTATTATTATAGAGGAACTGAGGCTAATTCGGAATACTATTGGTAATTTAAAACCTAGTTAAAGATGGTATAATCTACTAGTTCAGCTTGTATATAGCGAAGAACAAATTGTGTAGTTATTTTAATTTATTATACAGCGCAAACATATGTAAAAAATTAATTGTGACATAACAAAAACTTTTATAGTAGAAACTAAATCGAGAATCATTGCTCTGATTTTTTTTAAATTAACTCTCAGTGGATCTTCAGGTACAATGTATAATGTTTGGCAGATATTTAACTATATTGGACAGAAATGGTTATGTTTAACGTATCTTTCATTCGTAACAATAAGAAATAATTGAATTGAATGTTAATAAACTGGCTACAACATTGATGCACAACTACAAACAAAATAACACAATGGCCAAAATCATTCGATCGAAGGATATTAATAATTAATAAACTATAGCTTCTTTATATTTGGACGGCCATTTCACATCTCGAAAAGTAAATTTAAAACTAAAACGCCAAACTTTTATGTTCTTAAGTGAATTTTCCTCTACGTGCTTTCTTTCTCTGGCCTCTTATTACCACAAAGCTACTTTAACAAATTTATTAGATAATAAACCCATAATTCTTTCAATTTAGAGGTTTGAGCTTGAATCTCAGGCTTATTTTTCAAGCTGTTTATTGATTTTCTTTTTAGAAAATATCCAGTGTAACAATTAAGTGGAATTATTAAACAAAAAATTATTAATTTAAAGAACAACACTATATGTATTATTAAGTTCTTTTTGTCGGGTTGTCCATGAAACACTTTCGTGTATAGTCGCGTGATAAGGTCTCTAAATTATTAGTTCTGTTAAAATTTTGCATACAGCCAAATTTCTTTGGTTTAATAGAGTACAACAATAGTTCATTTTATATCAAATTGCCATTAATAACTGTTATCTGATTGGCAAGATCCATTTTGTATTTTTTTGTTTTACCATAGATTTCTGTTCATAGTAGAGTTAGGATTTTAAGAAAAAAATATTTATGTGCGTAAAAGTTAATTAAAAACAAGTTCTAAAATACACTTGGGGAGATTCTTCACGTAAAATTCTTTATTTTTTATATCAACATGGTTCGATTCTGCTTTGTTTCGTAGCTACAGGGGGTTAAAATGTTTTTTTTTCAATTTATTATAATTTTCTTCCAAGTGCTTTAGCTCAAACGCACTGACCACCAGGTCGCAGCGACCATTAATATATCAAATGATAACAGTAAATCAAACCAGTAATACAATCAAATTAAATGCTGGTCGCTGCGACCTGTTCGTCAGTGCATTTAAGCACTTAGTAATTCGAAAAAAAAATTAAGAATAAAAGTTACCTTAAGTGCGAAGTTGGCCATAGAATGCTTAGAAAAGCTGAATAAATTAGGCAACGATAATCCCCTACTCTGGGTAACAACTTATCAAGGTATATGATGCTTAGTTAAATAAATACTCATTGATTCATCAAACGAACAAAAAAATTACAATCATACAAAATTATGTTCATTTTAGACTTATTTTAAGGGCTACAAAAACGTTCAGAGTGATCAAACTATAGATTAGATGAACTGTATGGGCCTGAATTTAGCCATTTCAGCCATTGCGCGGAATTAACTGAAAAACAATTTATGCCAAGCGTATAGTAGATGCTAATAAATTATTAAGAGTATCTGATAGATAGGACTCACAAATTGCGAGACATAAATATAATGAAATGGCCCTAGTTTATTTATCGTTTATGTATTGTTTATCGTGTATGTATAATTTTTCAGGGAGTTAATAAAAATATATTTTTAATATTTCCATCAAAATCTAGACAATTTAACTTTTTTGACCGCACTGTTTTTACATTATAGCTTTAGTCGAATCCTTGAACTTGACAGTAAACCACAGCAAAAAAAATCATTATTGCCTTTTTTCGTCCAAAAGCAATTGAGGATTTGTTTAAATTGTTATTTCCTACCCTTGCCAATACGCTCTGGGGTTTGCGGCACAGAATTACTTTACCCTTGTGAAGGCATCAAAATTTGACATTTTACATTGCGGGGACAAAGATATCTAATTCGCCCTTTTATTTTTTCGTACAGAAAATCAGAAAAACTGTTTCTATAAAATAACAGTTTATTAAAAAAGAAAATAGAGTTACCCAATTTTTTAATTTTCCTTTAAAACTTTTTTTTGTTAAAAGTAATTTATTATACTGACAAATTAAATTTGAATGAAGAATTGTTTTTCTATTCGGTTTACAAGCTTCAAGATTGTATTAGATTATAGAAGTATTTAACGGAACTTTATCAAAGCTTCTCTGAAAATAAACGTTTGAATCCAACATAAAGTAAAACGGTCTGAATAGGAAACCGAGCAGTCTGTCTTTAAAAACTATTTTAAGTTTTTTTTTGCTGAAAATATATATAGTCCTTTTAAGGTCTTATCAAGAAAGACGGCAGTTAATGAGAAAGTTTAGTTGACAAATTAAATTCAGATAATCTAAACAAAATAAGGGCTTATAAAATAAAATGCCTCTGGCTCTCCATACTATTCTATTATTCCAATAAAAAATATTTACTCTTTAGTAATTATAGTTTCAATAGCACTCGAAATAGTAGATGAGTACATAATACTATATACGCAGGTCAGGATCTCGACTACCAGAAATCTACAGAGGAATTAAATTAGCATAAAGTACAATATCATCATATTCAAATCTAGAATACCAGTTTATCTACAATAAAAACATTCGATCAATGTGTACTACCATGGCCTATGCACGCAAAACTACACAACGCTCAATGGAACGAAATATGCTGGAAATAACAAAGAAAGACTGTAAAAGAAGAAAGTGGACACGACAAAGTTCCAGGTAATAGATTTTATTCACAAAATGGGGAAAATGCTTTAAGTTGCAATGGTCAGGACACCTGGCAAGAAGGACACAGGTAGGCCACAAAAATTACAGCATGGCTCATACGAGAAATTAGGAGACCATGCCTAGGAGACCAAGCCTAAGATATAGCAGGGATAATTTGAACCCGCGTAGCCTAAAATAGGCAACATTAGGCCCAATTACATATGCAATTGGGTCTAATATGTAAGGAAGACTACACCATAATTGGAAATGATTGAATAAACTGCAGATTATGATTATTACAAATTAAATTTAAAAAAATAAGTACAATAAGGAAGTCTTATAACAAAGCGATGTGTCCATTAAAATTGCCCAATAAAAGTATGGCAACAATCCTGGATATTTTCGAGAAATAATCAAGTCGAGGGAAAAACTAAACACGTGCCGTTTAGAACTGCTATTTACAGTTTTCTGCCTCTTTATCGATAAACTTTTTGCGATAAGGGAAAACGTGTGGTGTTTATTCTCGTGTTATAACTCGATTAAACTAAGACACTGAGTGCGACGGCTTTTATGGACGGATAAGTTTGCATTTAATATAAAGCGATTAGAGAAATTATGCTTTTATTTCGCAGATATAAAGCAATGCCACTTAGAGTTTGAAACAATTTTCACTTTTATTTTCAGCTGATATTTTTGAACTGAAACTTTTTTACGCGCGCTGGGAGTAAAAATTTAAGGCCGCGACACACAAGCTAGCGAGATACAGCCTACGGCTTGGAAATACGTAGTAACGCGATGTGTATTTGTGGGAAGTCCACGTGTTTATCAAAAATATTGATATTTTAATACATATTTTTTTGCTAATGAGATGTTTTTTTTGCTAAGGAGACACTGTCTTGTTAAAAACCCCATGACAATACAAGGATTGTTCTTACTTACAACCAAATTTCTGATAAATTTCTCTCTTTCGAGCGTCTTAGACCGTTGGAGGATTCCTATTCCAGGTTACAGATGGACTCTTCCAGATTCTTGCTTTAACTTGATTTGTACTTGGAAAGCAAAACTGTTCTGGTCCAGTTAGTGGTGTGTTCGCTCCGTTTCTAGCTAAATCGTTATCTATTTCATTATCTTCTATTCCTTGGTGGGCTAACACCCAGAGTAGGAGGACTATTTTTTTTGCCTAATTTGTTCAGGCTTCTCTAGGCATTCTTGATCCAACTTCGAATTGATGGTTACTTAGTTGGTCACTTTTAATGCCGCTTGACTCTCGGATAGGTATTTAAATTACAATAAGATTTTTTTAGGAAATAAAATATTATAAAAAAATAATATATTGTTCAGTGTTATCATATAGGGCGTAGGCACAGATCAGATTTATTTTTGCAAATAACCTAATGAAGAAGCAAGTTACTGGATGCCAATATTACCGAAAACGCCCTTAAAGGACGTGTCTCGGCTCGTCTTTCTGCTTCGAAGAATCAATCACGAAATATAATTATCTGATTTGCTCCGTTACCCTAATAAAAAAGCGTTTCTCCGGTATTTAAGAAAAATCGACGTCAATTAGTATCAAACAGCAGTAAACAGACCGAAAGGGCATTAATGTTGTCGTCATAAAATATCTTTATATATAAAATACATTAGAAAAATTGGTCATTATTAGTCTTTCTGTGCCATCAGTGTATTCTCTCTGCTCTTTACAGTGTTGTTCTTAATTCTAATATCAAATTATATAAATGTAGCAACTTTCAAGACTTTTGCTGACAGCTTGATGGTAAGCTTTATTCTAATATGGTTTTTAGTAGTAAATATGGTATCATTTAAAATGTGACAAACACTTAAAATTGTTCTATTTCTTATGTATATTCTAGTTCATCGTACTTATAATTTGTTAAGTTTCTTCAAGAAACAATATGATTCCATTGAACTTACTAAAAATATGTTTTGTTTTTTATAGAAATTCATTCATTCAAAATTTAAAAAAATGCTGTGTTTCGTAACTACCGGAAGTTACAATTATTGTGTTTTCGATTTATAATAATTTTCTTCCAAGTGCTTATAGTAATTCGAATGAAATTTTGAGAGTAAAAGTTATTATAATATAAGTTCATATTTTGTCAAAATAGCAAGAAACAGCTTTTAATCGGCATTAAACGGCCTGCCTAATTTTTGCTAACTTGAGAAAAAAGTCAGTGGCACACATGTTTTATTTACAAAATATTCTACTGATAACCTATATGGAGCTCCCTGGTGAATCTCAGCATTTTTTTAGGATTAAAATAGGATGCACTTATAGTAACTTTTACCCTCAAAATTTCATTCGAATTGCTAAGAGCACTTGAAGAAAATTATACTAAATCGAAAAAAATGAAGACTGTAACCCCCTGGCGCTATGAAACAAAACAGCATCGGACCTATCTATGTTGATATAACAATTAAATCTTATTTTTACGTGAGGAATTTCCCCACGAGAGATGACATATGTTTTTAGAAATACCCAGCATTGGAATTTATAAAATATCACAACTGATTAATAAATGCTGAGTTTTCCTTAGTAGTTAATATTATGTATTTTTTTAGTATATATAAGTAGTTATTTTTCTGATTCCTTTCAAGAAAATTAAAGCCATTAGTCAATACAATTAATTTATTATAATTACTACATTAATATATTAAATTAAAAACTATCTAACTTTATTGTTATTCAAGTTTACTAATCCTAAGTAAATTCACTCAAAGCAAAACCACTCACTAAATACCGTTCTAAAGGGTACATTGTTGGGTTTATGAGACTTTTAGAGTTTCCGTCAGTGACATTTCAAGAATGACAATGCAGTTTGCAGGGTTGAATATATCCGGAAATAAACAGAAACTCTTATTAGTGTCATTAACTATAATTATCTACCGGGTGGTGCATAGGCGTTGGAAACAAAATATCCCAATAGTTCAAACATTGGCTCCTCTGTTGATCTTACAACAAAGTCGTAAATAAGTTTTTTAAAGGTCTGCGTATGCTGAATACGCACAACAAATTTGAACAATTTTGCACAAGGCGTTTTTAGCTAATTTAAGAAAAACTGCATCTATTTTTATATTAAAACTGAACAAAGTAACAGAAAAACCAGACCAATATCATCGTACCTTAAGTTATCAAAAATACTTTAAGTTACTTAAATCAAGGAAAATTTTTGATTTTTCTCAGTCGCGTAAATTCTATGTATAGGATACACAAACTTTTTTATTGAACTTTAAATATTTAATAAAAAATTGATTATTTTTTGAAATTTAATGAACCAAAATAAATTGTTTGCATCGCATCCTTACATAAACTAAAATTTGATGAATAGTTTTTGCTTACAAACTATCCAAGCTCCAAGAGACTCGAACAAATTAAAAAACTCAAGTTCACTTCGGTGTCTTATTATGAAAGCCGCCCGTAAAGTCAAAAGAAATTAATGAAGCCGTCAGCAAATATCAAAATTACAGCGAGTTGTATACTGACACTCATGTCCAATGCAATAACCCAATTAGCTAACTTTTAACTCCGGCTATATTTTCAACTTCTTCTATCGAACTTTCCCGAGCGCAAACTGAAACGAACTCGATAAAAGAAATGGGAATGTTGACTGGAGGCTCTTTTTTCTAACGGCTTCGAAAACACTATCCATATTTTCATAGAAAGCGTCACAGTAAAAAGGTGTCTGCAAAAGCCATAAATTAAATAGATCTTTTTTCGCATTTTGATTTTCTATTCAAACGAGAAAAAAAAGAGCACAAGGAAGAACTTAAAAATAAATGGAAAATATATGGAAATCAACAGGATTATGAGTGCACGGCATTTTACAAAAGAAAATTAGGCATAGAAAGAAAAATTAACATAATTAATTAACGTTATTTTCTTAACCAACGATTTTCTCTTACTAGTTTAAATATTTAGAAACTCACATTTTGAATACCCAAAAATGATAAAAAGAGCCTAGTATTTTTAGTGTATAAAATTGGCGTGGTTTCTTAAAGTCTGGCAAAATAATGAAATTTTAGTTATACAGCATCAGTCATAAAAATAACGAGAGAATTTAAATTTTCAAGCTATTTTTCACAGTGTTTGTGAACAACTCCGTTCATAAGTGGTAAAAAGGAGGACCAGTCTTTTACGTTGCCTTGAATATTCCAAATTTAATAAATGGATTCTTGTAACCACAGAATTTTCGTTTAGCATAGTTGACAATCACGAGAGGACTGAAGAGAATTATGATGATAAAGATCTAAATAATTTACTTCACGTGGATGAAAATAAGAATATTAACATAAGAAGTATTGTAGAAACTGTAAAAGAACATCAATAGCACACACTAAGAAACATAAATTTCATTCATTTTAGTAACAAAATCATCAAGAAAGGCCAGTGAATGAAGAAGTAGTACGCTGTGTTTTTTATTATACTTAATAATTTGGTACCACACACTTCGGTATTTCGAGTCAATTTGTCGTTATGAATCGCATGTTGCAGTTTCAAATTTCAGAGGGTGCCATTTAAAAATCAAAAGGTGTAGAAGTGACCGAAAATAATTCAATACGCTAATCAATCTCTAATTTAAGTCATATACTAATATACCAAATCTCGATTTTTTATCTAAAAAAATAAAAAAGTTATAAGTGTGAGCCATTTTTGAAACGCACCCGATATATTCAGCTTGTTTGGATAGTTCAAAATTTGCATGGGATTTCCTATGTTTCCAACGGCGATGCACCACCTGGTTGGTATAACTGTTTTGCTCCCCCTACTACTCTTGCAAACATTAGATAAAAAGAGAATATTTCCGACTTTTAAGAGTGTAGATGTTATTTATTGATTGCTCTGAAGCAACATCTTTTACGGTATACCGTCTTTTCTCAGATTATCTTTCCATATTTTATTAAATAATGCAAATTTATATCTTCCACGTTCGCTTCATATTTAAAGCTTTCAATCAAGTTATTTTTTCACGTCGGTTCGATAACGAGCCCGCTGAAACACAACGAAAATAAAACCTTTAAAACAGTTGTCGGCGATTTCTGCTTGGTGGCGCTGGTATTGCAAACTTGCAAGGCCAAATTGAAATAAATCAGTGTGTCAGTGTCAACACAGATGGTGAAAAAATAGCTCGATATTTAATTTCAGAAAAGTTCAGCTGATCGTAACTAGGGATGGGTGATAATGGATTTTACCTATCGATAAGTTATTGAAATGCATCTATCGATATATTTTAGTTATCGATATCGTCGATAATTATCGATATTGTGATGAAGACCAAAGTCTGAATCGACATAAAATTTCCTATATATTCTGAAATTTTCATAATTTTATGACCTTTGAAATGAGTGAAAAATAGCCAAAAGTCATGAAAATTGGCGATTTTCGTTAAAACTGCTGCTATGTACTAATTTAAAAGGGTAGTATATGAAAATATTATATCGCTACCTCAATTCTACACGTAGATATATCGAAAATTGGTTGTTTTTAGTTAACTCTTACCAACCTTTGTTATTTTGGATTATATTTGTATTGAAACAACTAGGTAACTTAAAAATGACGTCATCCACTTTATATTTGAAGTGTGAAACGTAGATATTTCCCAAATAAATTTCCATGATATTACAACAACTAGACAGCTCAAGTTGTCAAAACTATGATGAGATATCTAGTTAAAGGTTTGAGGTAGCGATATAACAGTAATAGATGTAGGAAAAGGTCACTATATTCTGAACCCATCATATACTGAAAAAAATATCTATACCTACCCCTGTAGCGGATGCAGCTTTTTAAAAAAGTCCTATGGGTATATCGCCACTTGTACTGTAAAAAAATCTTCAAAATAAAATAGTTATTTTTTGTAAATCCAACAGAGACCAACGTGTCAGCAGTGATTTACTGATAACCAAAATTTGCCTAGCGTTTTTGTTCGCTAGGCAATGCTCAACGTTTCTGGAAGTATATCTCTTCCCATTCTCGGCAGCAAAAAAAACACAAAGAACAAAAAAAACTATTTAAAATATCTAAATACAACTATTCAAAAACACTAGTTTTTTTTTTTACAGATACATCTATAAAAACCGTTGACGTTCTGTTAAAATTACATTTTTTTAAATTAAACTTTAAAATTTTTAGAGTAATTGATATTCTAATCAAAAAAAATAAATATATATAAACCTACCTTTTATATACTCTTATATAACTTTACATGCTAGAGCTAAAATATTTTTATTTGGTATTATCCTAGAATTCGTCTATTATTATTCAGAGTGTGTGTTCCATAGTTTATTTCCTAGACGCTTCGTCACAAAGCCTTATTAAAATGTAATTCACCAATTTTATGGAAAAATACTCTGAATTCAGTAGGAGTCAAAATTCAGTATTAAATACGAAAGAGGAATCAAAAATTAATAAGAAGTGGCAGTAAAAACGGGGATATTTCCAAACAAGCAGTACCATTATACAAGGTAAACATCTTTTTTAGAAAGAAAAGTACACTAATGAGGCTATTGAGAATGTCAGTGGATAAAAAGGTTTCAAAATTAGAAAAAAATGTACAACGGTGCTCATTTGAAATATTTGAAGAAGTATTATTTACATAAGACATTTAAAAAAATGTTCAGACATGTATATTTATTCAAAATTAGTAAGAATACTAAATAATTTGTAAACAAAATATTCCTTATTCTTAAATAATTAAGTTATTATTTTCTAAAATAATTCGATATAATAGAAATAAATTCTCAATGTAACAATCAGCGTGAAAAAATATTACTTGGTTACATTGCCTCTAGTAATAAAAGCAGGATTGTCTAGAACTTCATCGATTACATTTTGCTCATTGTTAGCATTCTCTTTCCTAGCATAATTACCACAACTATTATGTACAACAGTTTCAGGAATTACGTAAATGTTACCCTTAGAAACGTTAAGATTTTATGTATATTGAGACATTCATATTTTATATAACTAAACATACATGTTATAATTTACATCAGCCAAACAGACTGTATACTGTGTGACTATAGAACTAACTTTAAATTTTCCATTAACAGATCAATTTCGCTGCTAATGACTCAAACTACTAATGCAATTACAGATTTTTTATATAGGATGATCAAAACTGGTTTGTACTGGCCAACCGATGTCATTAAACGTAGGTCGAACGAAGAATTAGGTTGCTTTTGATTGCTAGTACCAGAAATCAACAGAAGTATTAAGTTAGCATGGAGTACATATGGAAGAAACTCAATCATATTCAAATCTAGAATGCCATTTTATCTAAAAAGGAAACCATTCGACCAGTTTGTACTACCAGTCATGACCTATGTATGCGAAACCTGGACACTTAAAACGGCCATTACAAGGAAAGTATAGGTCGCACAATGTTCTATGGAACGAAATATGCTGAGAATAACAAGACAGACCGTAAAAAATAGAGTGGATACGACTAAAGACCCAGGTAATAGATGTCATCCATAGAAGAAAATCCCCCAAGTGGCAATGGGCAAGAAGGATGGACAACAGATGGACCGCAAAAATTACAGCATGGTACCCGTACAGGGAATTAAGAGACCTAGGAGAAGACCAGACCTGAGATGGGACCATGATATTAGGAAATTAGCAGGGATAACTTGGGCCCGCCATAGCCAATAATAGACGACAATGGACCCAATTCCAAAGATTTTATCTAAATATGTGAGGGATGGTGATAAGCTGATATAAATTGTTTAATTTTTATTAAAATACTAGCGTGTACCAGCGACTTCGTTCGCGTCGAATTAATCATTTATAATGGTGATGATAAAGCAAAGCAAGAATTTCCATTAACATACAAACTGGATAAAATTTTCTCACATTTATGTCAGCATGAGAAAAAACAATATGGCGATATTATTATATAACTTGGTAATATTTGAGGAGTAGTTTCATCTCGTTGAAATTTGACTTTTTGCCAAAAATAAGCTTTTTACCTCAAGCAGTTTAAGCAGAATCGCGGTTAAGAAATTACCCAACTTTTTGGAACACCCTGTATGATTTTTTCAAAAATATGTAAAAAAACCATATAAATTATGCTTGTCCAAGCGTTTTCGCGAAAGACTAACCGTTTTTTAAATAACAAATATTGTAATATTTTTAGGGGCGTTTTCACCCTCTTGGAATTTGAGATTCGAGAAACTCCTCCTTATCGAACCTCTACACCCCACAGTCAATCCGCTTGCCAAAAATCAGCTTTAAACGTCAAGCAGTTTAAGCAGAATCGTGATTACTCAATGGTCATATTTTATGAAACACCCTGTATGAATTTATAAAAAATCTTAAAATATGCAAAAACAACAAAATAAAATATACGTGTTTAAGAGTTTTTCCGAAGAACTCACCGGTTTTTAAATAAAAAATATTTTAATATTTGAGGGATAGTTTCACCTCGTTAGAATTCGAGTTTCGAAAAATCCCTTCTTATCATACCTCTACACCCTAAAGTCAATCTGTTTTCCAAAAATCAGCTTTTTACGTCAAGCGCTTTAAGCAGGATCGTGGTTAATAACGTGGATCGTGGTAATGACCAGATTTTTCGAAACATCCTGTATACATTTTTAAAAAATCTTAAAATATGTAAAAAAACAAAATAAAATATACGTGTTTAAGCGTTTTTTCGGAAATTGACCGTTTCTTACTTTCTTGACTTAAAAAATATTGTAATATTTGAGGGGTGGTTTCACCCTCTTGGAACTGGAATTTCGAAAAATCCCTTCTTATCGAACCTCTACACCCTAGAATCAACCTGTCTGCCAAAATTGAGCTTCTTACGTTGAGTGGTTTGAGCAGGATCGTGATTAATCAGTATGTCAGTCACTTAAGGATTTTATATATTAGTATAGATATGACTTCCAGATAGGCTATATAAGCTGCATCACCACATTCACCATTCATCACTAAACTAGCATTTAAAATGTACAAGTGAACTGACACTACTTAAATATAAATTAGACAATTAAAAAATTAGAAATTTAAAATAGGACCTTTTAAATAATTTAATTATTTTAATAATGACCCTCTGATAAGATTACAATTATCCAGAAAAGCATTTGCCCCCAATATACAAATTGAATAAATAACAAACCTGGATGGAATAACATTAACTGACGAAATTCCAATTTGTCAAAGCCCCAAGGCCTACTTTGTCTCGTAAAAAAGCCTCGGTTCCTATGAATATTTTTTACAGTGGGAGAAAGTTAATCATCGAGATAAATCGGCCAAATAAGCTGAACGGATGCAAATCCTTCAGTTATTTATCAAGGTCTCGATGAAAAGTATACACACATTTAAAAGGACGTGTAATGTTTTGATAAAGAAACGGATTTTTATCGATATTTATCAAGATGATGTAAAAAGACGAGGAGGAATGTTAAATATTTTATCTCGATCGATAAAAAAGCCCTCTTCAAATGTTTTTTACAGATTTAAAAAATATGTTTTATAATTTTTTTCATTTTATTGATTTTATGGAAAGCACTCCCCTCCATACACTTCACATAGTTTCATAGTTGTCGATTTTCGAAAGAAATCAGTACATGTATATTATTTCGTATATTTTTCATTTTATTGATTTTGTGGAAAGCACTGTTCATTAAAATGTTGTATCCTATGTTATAGGGCTTGTTTCTCTCTACAATTTCCTGTCTCACAATGTACCGTTTGTGTCCGGGAAGGGTTCATACTTTCATAGTTGTCGATTTTCGAAAGAAATCAGTACATGTATATTATTTCGTATATTTTTCATTTTATTGATTTTATGGAAAGCACTGTTCATTAAAATGTTGTATCCTCTGTTATAGGGCTTGTTTCTCTCTACAATTTCCTGTTTCACAATGTACCGTTTGTGTCCGGGAAGGGTTCATAGTTTCATAGTTGTCCATTATCAAAAGAAATCAGTACATGTATATTATTTCGTATATTTTTCATTTTATTGATTTTATGAAAAGCACTGTTCATTAAAATGTTGTATCCTATGTTATAGGGCTTGTTTCTCTCTACAATTTCCTGTTTCACAATGTACCGTTTGTGTCCGGGAAGGGATCATAGTTTCATAGCTGTCGATTTTCAAAAGAAATCAGTACATGTATATTATTTCGTATATTTTTCATTTTATTGATTTTATGAAAAGCACTGTTCATTAAAATGTTGTATCCTATGTTATAGGGCTTGTCTCTCTCTACAATTTCCTGTTTCACAATGTACCGTTTGTGTCCGGGAAGGGTTCATAGTTTCATAGTTGTCCATTTTCAAAAGAAATCAGTACATGTATATTATTTCGTATATTTTTCATTTTATTGATTTTATGAAAAGCACTGTTCATTAAAATGTTGTATTCTATATTATAGGGCTCTCTACAATTTCCTGTCTCACAATGTACCGTTTGTGTCCGGGAAGGGTTCATAGTTTCATAGTAGTAGATTTTCGAAAGAAATCAGTACATGTACAGGGTCCGGCAATAGTGCGTCGGGCATCTGTAGCTCCTAGAATAAAATACTTGGGAATTTTGTTTGAGTACAATCCTAAAGTATCTATTAGGATGTATTTCGAGAAAATATTTTAACCTCTACAGGGTGGCCCAAAAAAGTGTGAGTGGATCGGAATTATTTTTTTATAAATGGAACACCCTGTATATTATTGCATTTTTGACTTCCTTTCTGATCACTTTACATAATTCTCTAAGATATTTTTAAATATGTTGTGATAGTTTCAGAGATAATAACAAATAAATAAAAAAAATATTTTTTCAGCCTTTTTAAAAAAAAATATTTAAAATACAAGAACTGTCCTGAAATCAAAACTATATTAGATATTTATTTTAGATTTCTACTTACTTTGCTATAAATATCGCAATCTTAAATCATACAGGGTGTTCAAAATTCTACGCCAAACTTTCTAAAATATAAAATATTTTTTCTTGGTTTTTTTAAATGGAATACCATGTATATTATTTTTTTAATACATTCCGCTTACTTGTTAATAATACAGATATTTCCTCTGAGGAGTGGGCAGTGGAGTGATATCCTCTGAGGAGTGGGCATCTATACACCCTACGAGAGTATAAACCCTTCCACGGTTGCTAAATCCCAACCGTGGACCCCTCCGTACACCTCACAGTCGAGAAGCTTGTCTCCGGCTGAGGTGCCCGTGAGGTGGAGGCTGGAGGATCTGTCTCCATTTTTTCCATCTCTTTAACTTGGTCTCTCCTTAGACCTGATACCGTTGTTGTCCCTATCTATAATAGAGGATATATCCCTCTTTCTCCATTCCCTCCTTAGATTTGAGGTCAATTACACTGCAAGGGTTAGTCGGTCCACTTCTACAGAGCCCTGCAAGTGAAGAAGAGAATACAATGGGTTGCCCCCTGACGGAATAATGACCATACAGTATTACTATTAATCAGTTATTATCATTCAGTAATAGACTAATTGTTTTGCTAACATATTCAATTTGCACTGCCCTCAATATATACGTATGTAGCTTCTGCCGGTATGCAAATTGGTGGTATTATTAATGTTTATTAGACATGTATCAGTATCCTTATTATCTCTAATTGGAATAATCTGATATAAATTTAATTAATCTTTAAATTTAAACAAGAAAAAAATATATTTTCCAACTAAAAGTTATTTCATATCACATATAGAAATTATTATCAATTTATTACGAACAAATTTGTGTGTAAATCTTGACTTTATTTTGCGGTAAATTAAAAAGGCCGCCAAAAATCAATAATAAATTTGGGTAATTGACTTTCTAGGGAATTTAAAAATACTTCCTAGCTTCCGGTGGCCGAACTTTTGACAGAGAATATTGATGGATTCTGGTGCATTAGAATTTTAATCTACTCACATTTTTTATAACGTTTTTTTTCAATACGCCCACATAACTGCATTCCATATCAGCAGCAGAGTCCGCCTTTTTTTCTATCGGACATTATAAACTAAGAAAGGAATATAATGTAAGGCCCTTTTTATGATTCCCGTTTCTTTTGTTAGAAAACATTTCGGGTTAAAACCCCTCTCAATAAAAAACATTTCTTTTTATCAGAGGCATGTTTCTCTTCAAGGGTCCTTTTCTTTTTGTTATAAAGACTTCTGTCATCATCCACAAATTACTAAACAGATGCTTCAATGCTTCAAGTTTTGTTAAAGTATTAATTTTAGCAGTTGACAAACAGTTATTAAATAAAACATATATTTTTGTATATTTAATTATTTTACATATAAATACATTTACGTGGCTGATACCAATTATTAATTAAAACAAAATGTTTGCTATTTGTTATTGATGATGTAATGTATACATGTTCAATTTAATTTAAAATTTTATCAATTAAATAATTCAAAAGTAATGGAAGGAATTGTTGTTAATAATATATTGATAATATCTTGTTTGGCGGATAAATGTAACAATAAACGATAAACAGTATATCGCTCGTATAATTTAAATTAAAACGTGCCAACTTTCATGCCAGAGAAACCAGTAAGCCACCGATTAAATACGAGCAAGTCGTTAGTAATAATGCTAAATACGAAGATTATAATTTATTGCAAATGTATATTTAATTAAAATAATTGAAACTTATTTATGACCCAAAGAGATTACGTACTTTTTTGTGGTTAAAACTTTTATTAATGTCTTGCTACTTTTTGGTCATAAATGCTGATTTATTTTTGTGTAAAACTGTTATAATTTATATCTTTATTTTTAGAGTGTTTTAGAACAAAACCGATAGAATTATTAAAAGAGATAAATAATCTGGCCTGACGTTCTTCATAATACGTAAGTGTTAGTAGTTTAGTTATAAAGGCAAAGTGTTTTGATGTATTGTGGTGAATTACAGCGCTTTCAGATGGAGCGGACCGTCCGCGACTTCCAGCAAGTACCATGAGTTTGATTTTGTCCGACGGCTATCTTGAAAAAGCACGCGGACGACCAGCGCGAACGCTCCGCGACTTCGAGCAAGTACCATACGTTTATATGAACAATTTCACATGGGTCGCGTATGCTCCGTCCGGATGGTGACATCCGCGAAATCAAACTTATGGTACTAAACTCATGGTTGAAAAAACATCCACGCGGACGGTCCGCTCCATCTGAAAGTGCTGTTAGTGTTTTATTTTACTGTTGTAATACAAAAGATTCCTAAACCCAACTTTAATACCTTTGCCGGATATAAAACATGATAATTGTAGATTATTTAAAGAAAATGTTTGAGAAGAGGTGTTTTTAATATGATATATACCGTGTAACAAACTCACAATTCCGATTTTGATTTATACAAATCCAAACAGCGTTTGTGGCTCACACGATATTATTTTTTTTCAATTTAACCTTTAAAAAACGATAGCAAAACCACTCCCATCCATTTTTTTATTTACTAGAAGGAATGCAATATTATAGGCTTAGAATTGAGCGGAGGAAGCTGGCAATAGATCTAATAGCGCTCAAAGGAGCTCTGAAGCCTGACGAGATATATTTACTTTATATTAACCCCAAAACCAAAGTAATTACATCAACAGGTAACTTGTAATACTGTTCTATCTAACACGGAAGAACGTTTCTAATACAATTAAAGATCAGAAAGTTTCTCCAGAAATGCGCTCCTCAGCATTCCTGGGAACTATTAACTATTAAAGAAATGTGCGGTGCGGTGCAGATTTTTACGTTATTAACTAATAGACCGAGAGCTGGCTACATAAAAAACCTTATCATCGTTACATGGCTAATTTTTTGTGTGAAGTATCCTTTTGTGTAGCCATTGTGAAATAGTGATGTCTGCCAGCGCGATCCCGGGGCTTAAAGCGGAGGCGGCCAATTGAACGGGTGAAATTTTGGCACTAAAAATATTATAAGGTACACGAGTTATAAATGCCAAATAGCTTTTATTTATTATTAGGAAACGTGCAAAATTGTTGACAGACATTTTTCTCGTGTCTGAAATGCCGGCAGACAACGCGAAAGAGGCATAGAATGTTGACAAAAGAAAATCATCGCATCCATGCATGTCGGTTGGTGGAATGTCATGTTTATTGTTAATTAATTTAAAAAGCCATATGCAAAAGGGCAGACAAAAAAATCGTTATTGAAATAATAAAAAAATATATTTAAAATATAATCGTATATTATATGGTTTATCTATACTTAAATGGATGAGGCGGCCAGCGTTCCCTGAATAAAGCGCTAGAGTAATATCGCGCTTTTGATAACTGTCTGCAGCTGATTGAGCTACGATATTTTTGTCTGCCCTTTTGCATACGGCTTTCAAAATAAATAAATATGACATTTCACCAATCGGCATGCAAATATGCCATAATTTTTTTCATTCTTCAAATTTCATTTTTAAATAATTTTTAAAATTTAATGCCTCTTTCGCGTTGTCTGTCGGCATTTTAGCGACTAGAAAAATATCTGCCAACAATTTTCCACGTTTCTTAATAATAAATAAAAGCTATTTTAGCAATTATAACTCATGTATCTTATAATATTTTTAGTGTCAAAATTTCACCCTTTCGATTGGCCGCTCCCGCTTTAAGCACCGGGATCGCACTGGCCGACATGACTATTTCATAATGGCTACACAAAAGGATACTTCACACAAAAAATTAGCCATGTAACGATGATAAGGTTTTTTATGTAGCCAGCTCTTAGACTATAAGATATTCTCTAATGAACAAAATGAAGGAAATTAAATTTTTAGATAGGGGATTTTTTAACTCCCTCCCCAGCTAGTGAGCTATCATGAGATTTTTCTGGACTCTCTCCTCCTACTTTAATCTCACGTGGGATCTTTCAAATCTTAATAATTTTTAGAATATAGAATCAAATAACTTTAGCGTCTAAATCTATTTTTTAACATGCATATTAGTAGATTTATTTGTACGTTTTATTCCAATACATTTATTATCTAGCTAAAATCTACACAAAAGACAAACAGTATAGATTCATTGGAGCTAGGTAAACTAGAGAGCAAACGGTAATAATTCTTCGAGCAATATACTGGAAACAGTCAACTTGGACTAATCTGTTACTCGTGGCTGACCATGTAACAAGAATAGATAGTGAAATTGAAACATTGTATGCAATGTTCGCCTGAAGCTCTTGGAACGGCGCTTACCTTACTGTCCCAATTTTGCGACGCAAGCAAGCCCTGTGGCAGGTGCTGTTAATAAATAGTTCAGTTCTATGTCAATAATTAATTAATTACATGTAATATCATGTCTATTAACGAGTTCTTCGCGAAGGAGTTGTTTCTTTTAAAAGAAAAAAGCGTTCAGAAAAAAAAATCATACCAAAAGGACAGAAAATAATGTAGAATCATATTTTCTCTAAACACCCAGTGAAAACTGGTTTCCGTTGGATGATTGTGGGATTTTTCAAAGCATTAAAATACTCACAAAAAGTCAAATTAGCCAATGATTAGATTAATTAATAAAATAAATGAAAAAATATATTAATACAAAATAAATTTCCGAAAGAGTAAAATCTTTATATGCTACTGTTAGATAAAAGAAAATTTATTTGTTTCTCGTTTTCTTTTATCTTAAACTGAAGAGAATTTTCCACTGCCAGGCATTTTAATAAAACCTTTATAAAAGGCTTCAAAACTTTTGTAACTATGCGTGAATTTAAATTAGCAATCGGTGACAACTTTAACTCTTAAATATTTCCCTCATTAAATTTAATGCGAACTACAACAAAATTCTATTCTGAAGTGAGTATTATTTTTAAAGCTAGATTATTTTTATTTTTTAATACCCCATTAGTTTAAGTAATACATGGGTGTCCGAATATTCCGTGGACATATATTTTTATTAATACTGTAAACTGATTCTTATGTACTGTAACGTGCTTTTTAACTAAGCTTTAAGCTTTTATTTTGCGATCTAGAACATTCATTAAAAATAAAATATTTGGATTTTCAGTTAATTTTTGATACCTATTAGTCGTGCCCAAGTTAAAGAAATAATTTATATAAACACTTTTTATTCTAATTATAAGAGAGTTATCGAAAGAAATCCTTTGCTGATTCTGTTTATATTGGGAACAAATCGAAAACAAAACAATAAACAAAATTTAGTCATTTAAAGCGATTTTCTCAGTAAAATCGAACGTTTCCTACACGACACAGGGAATATATCGCCGAAAAGGATTTAAATGTGAAGCTAATATAGGGGAAAATTACTTTACGTCGAAAATATTACTGTTTAAATTCAATTTACGGTCACAATTCCAAGAGCTTTCATTGAAAATATCAAAACAATAGCCTGGCATAATAAATTTTAAATGTATCTAATTTATTTATTGTTTTTATACAGTTTTTAGCTTGCACTGATTTGTTTGTTAAAGCAACGAATTATAACTGAAGACAATGTCTGTCCTTCAATAAATATTTTATCCCCTATAACCCCCATCGTGGTTTTTGATGTTTAAGATGATAAAATAATAATAATTGTGCTCTTAATTTAGACTATAACCAAAACCATAGTTTTCAATTATTAAAACACTGAACATAATGTCAATCTATTTAATGGCATTATTCTAATCTCAACCTACTTATCATAACGTCTTATTTACTTACTGTCATTACTCGCTGACGAGTAATTGACACGCATCAGAAAATAGTTACGCTGGGTGTTTTCTTTCATGAGCTTTTCTATGACTGAAAAGCCCGATACGTGATGCCATCTGTCTTCCGCACTTCGGACATTCAAAAATCTCATTGCTTGGTTGCCTCTTTACTTTTAGGTTGTCGTTGTTAACTGAGTTTACAATTCTTCTTCATTGTGCTCTATTCTACGCTGCTTCCTCCCACTGATTCTGCATGCTTGTCCCTTTTAAGTTTTCGTGGAAAATATCTTTGTACCTTTTGTGTTGTCTACAAGCTCACCGTAAAGATGTCTGTCTTATTTACCAAACTATTGATTAACTTTAAAAAAAAATTACGGTTAAATTGATCGATCTAGACACTATAAAATTATATATCGCTTCTAAAATGCAAGTGGGTATTGAAAATTGCTTGAGTAAACCGCTTTATCTTATAAAGTAATTGAAAAATGTGTTTAATTTACTTATTCTGTAAAAATAAAATCCACCCAGGAAGACTTTTTGTTACTTTTTTTTCTTCGGTGTACTGGTTTAGCGAGTGTGCATGACAGATTAATTTTGAGCATCAAACCTAGAGTTTGTACGTTATGGAAAATTAAAATTGTCATCTCTACACGTTTTCCAGCACAAAGTTGTTATAAGGAAAACTTACCTTGTATATTAAGTTATATTTGCAAGCTCTTGTTTTTAATCTAACAATGAAATTTATGGCGGAAGATATACTATGATTTTTTATGTTTCTCTCCTTTTTTAAGCAATTAAATATTGGCAAAAATCAAAATTAAAGGCCCAGTAAAATATAATTAAAATATAGAAAAAAAATTGGAAAAATTCAGAAAAAAAATGTAAATTGCAAATTATACGGGAGCAACATTTAACCGTATTTTTTCGTAATTTTCTTTTAATTTTTAATTGAAAGTCTCTCCCTGTCCTTATTTATATTAAAATAGCCTTTGGATACCCTCCTAAGGAGCGCAGGGAAAGTGCCCCTCTAATACCCTTAAACATTATAATTATGTTTATTACGTGGCTAAATGCCATAGCGAAGGAGAAACAACCTAAAGAACGTATCTTCAGACCCAATTTATTCTTCAAAGATTTTTTAAATCAAGTAAATGTTCTCCATTTCAGAGTTTTATTTATTTTCAAATCTTGTTTTAAACATAATATCATTTTACCTATATTGTAAATATATTATATTTCGAAAATAATTAAGCAGATGTCTGAAGAAAAGCAGTAATACGAAATGAGAACGGAAAATACCCTTTTCAAAGTTTTAATGCCAGTTAAAGTATATCCATACCAGCATCATTTATCATTTGACGATAAGCTCATCACTGACTAACTTTTCCTCCTTTAAATATATTTTATTGTTATTTCCATTGTTATATTGTTATTTTTATACTAAATAAAAGATACTCATCTCCAAATCTTTTTATGGAAGACATCATTTTCTTTTAATTGCTTTGCGGCTTTCGTTTTTCTGATGTTCTTTTTTCACGCTCTTCTAAGCCTTCTTATTTTTCTTTTCGATTTAAGAATCTATTAAAATAGTTATTTGGAAAAGAGATACAATGATATTATTAAGGAAGAATATCAAATATATCAAAATTAAACCTTTTAAGGACACCACAGACGCTCAGTTTTATAGCTCAGACTACCTGTGCAAACCTGGCTTGTACAGGTATCACATCATCATCATCATCATTTAACTACATAGAGTCATGTCATGTTTACGGGATATAAACAATACAGATCATTGTGACTGGAATAAAAAATTGGCAGCTTATGAATACTTCATACAGTAGAAATATCAAAGAAGATTGATTCGGAAGTAAATAGGGAATCAATTGTTAAAATAATTAGTAATTTAAGAAGTTCTTCTAGAAAAAAAATAATTTAGCGTAAAACTGCACAGTTAAAAACTGCATAAACTGGCCTGCACAGTCCGCCAGAGGGTTCATACGTCGCGTCGGTTATGTTAACTCAATTTTTTCAAATTGTTTGAACTTGAAATTGTTGAATACATATATCTAACTTATTTTATTTTAATATTGCAAATATCGCACACTATTTTGATCATTGAGGATTTTTGTTATTTCAGCTAAAAAAATCTTAATGGAGTTTTTTTCCGGCTTCTCTCATCTAGACATTATTTAATAAATGACATACAAAAAGCGGGTAATAAAATAAATGGCATTGAGTTAATTCGCGCAAAGCTTTCACTTAAGGGCCGATTCTGTCTTTATATTCAAGCAGAAAGGTATACTTAATCTAACCCCGGATGGATAGATTAAGCAACATTTTTTGCCCTTATTCCTCCTATATACAGACATAAAAAATAATTATTTTTCAAATTAGTATTTTAGTCTGTATTACTTTTACTACAATAAAAAAATCTACAACTAATAAAATGACTTTCATAATTAATAAAATTATGAAAAAAAAGTATTAATAACAATTGTAAAAAATATAGAAACGCGAAATTTCGAAAAATGCAATCCCCAATTAAAATTTTAAATCGATAAGATTTTCTATTTTGTCTTTCTTTGCAATATTTTCGATATTTCAATTTTCCAGCAACAATACAATGCCAGACCATATATAACACTGCAGTTATTAGAAAATTTTCCATGGCCAGCAAGGTCACCAGACTTATGGCCTATTGAACTAGTCTGGGTATAATACTTAGCAAGCTGAGTCGGCTGCAATATCTTATACTGGGTGTACATCGTCCACGTGACGAGGCAAAGTTAGCCTGGGAGAAATTACCTCAGGAATATAATCGATCATCTGATTCGCAGCATGCCACGAAGAGTTACAGAATGTCAAAACTTACCTGGAAGTGCAACTAATTATTCAATTCTTAAGGATTCCTTTCATTAAATTTGTTTGAAATTGTTATCAATTATTATTCAGATTTATCCCAACTACTTTCAAAAATATTAATAAAATATATTTACATTTACTAGGTATTATTTGTCCCACTCGCAATAAATCAACTATAAATGTTCTCTACCTCTATACAGCGGTTTATAAATAAAAAACAGATAACGTTATAGTATGCTAAGCATTTACTGTAGAATTGAAAAGAGTGGTTTAGTTAAAAAAATGTTTATACAATGTAGTGTTTGGATAACACAAAAGTTTTAATATTCATTTCGATATCGATTGCATAAGAATTAAAAAATTTAAACAAAACCGATATATTTTTGTTTGGAAAGACTATTTACAGAAAAAATAATAAAAGTAAATAAGATGAATTAAAACGATAATAGTTTCCTCAATAATGCACATCAATTATCAACATGAAAAAATATGTTTCCTTGATAAATGTTTAATTTTTTTTATATATTTAAAATATATATCTTAAGCTGCAAAATTTTAAATTTATTGAGGATTATACTACTATGCCAAATCTACCAAAAGAAAAGAAAAAAAAGACATTTCGCGAGGATGTGGAGATTAATTAGAAAAAAAACCTTATTTAATGTGAGTTTTATGTGTAGCATAGCATAAAATAGTTGTTAAACTTTAAAGACGGTCTTTTTAACTGTAGGTGGATATAAAAACTTTTGATATATTAACTTCGTAGTTGTAGCGACAGGAATTACACTTGAAATATTAGATTTCTGTAACGATAAAATAAACGAAAGAAATATATTTTAAGAATCAAATAATATTGGTTTGCTAGTCAATTTAACAATGTATTCAGATCGGAAAGTCATCACATTTTTTTGTCTAAAAGAAAGTCCAATCTACTACATTTTAAAAATATTTCTTACGTTATTACACCTGTGTCTCAAACACTATAGACGGTTTATGATTTTGACGTAAGAGTGTAAATAGAAATCAAAAGCTTGTCAGCTATGTATCAAAAAAGGTAGGTTCTTATTTTAAAAAATAGGTAGTAGAAGTGGGCATTATTACCTTGTATGTAACGAATATATATAAACTTATTAATATATACCCCAAGCTAAATCATCATTATCTACTGTAAATCTGTTAGATAAATGTAAATCTATTGTTATATATATTTTAGTGCTCAATGTTTAGTAAAAAACTAGAATAAGAATATCACAGTTTTCTACATAAAACTTGAAATAATCTTGACGCCAAAGTCGTTTGCATGCAACTGATTCGTATTCGGACACAATATCCAAACTCGTGATGGAATTTCTTTTAACTATTACTATTACCATTGCAGATTGGACCTCTATTCCTGATACGTATTGTAATTTGTTGTTTACAAGCCGTGCTATCCTGCAATCTACGTTAATGTTATCCAAATCAAAAGCGGTATTAGGTCACGACCGTTTACATTATAAGCTAGTTACAATATGTGGGACGTTAACACTTGATACTGGATTAAAAACGTTAGCTTTACGCATGTTGCTGATTAAACGTTCCATTCAAGAGAACATATAGAGTCTCAATAATTAAGTGGTGATGAGAACACATTTCTCCTTAACTATTCGATGTAGGAAAATATCTAGAAAAAAAGTCCTAAAATTGATTTTTATACATGATTATTTTTATTTAAAAATTACTCAAAGGATTGAAAAATATAGTAAACTACGCACGTATAGAGCAGTTGATTATACTGTAGTTGATCACTCCGTACCGAAATAATGATTTTACCTAAAACGGGACTTAATTAGTGACAATATCTCACCAAATTCCAACTTTTTAGTGTTATAACCGTTTTTAAAAACTAATATTGCAAATGCTGTCTATATATCTTTGTGGCGGGTTCAATAACTAATTACCGAAACTAGAGCAATAGGAGGGGGAGAAAGAACTGGATGGAATTGAACCATCATTTCTGTTCATATTATCTTTACATTTATTTAATTTGACGCTCTCATATGCATTTAATTGCCTGTAATTTAAGACTTCTTTGATTAATTTTAAATCAGTAACATCTATACAATGATGTTTATTAAAAATATGTTGAGCACGGCAAGATTTATCCTCTCTATCATATCTTATCTGAGCCATATATTCCTTAAATTTAATTAATAATAATCTTCTAGGTTGCCCAACATATTTTTGATTACAATCTTTGCATGAAATTTCATAAATACCCGACCTTTCCGGTGGAGGTGTTTTATCTTTAAAATAAATTAATGCCTAAGCGTAATATTTGTAATTTATTATTAGCGCTATACGCAAGTTTATAATTGACATTCTTGAAAATTCTTGTTAAACCATGGAATCACTCTCTCTTAAACGGTATTGAAATATAGTTTGACGTATATTTTTTCTATATAGTTTAATATAAAAAAAATCATCATTTTAAGTTTAAGTATATTCTACATACTCGTAAGTCATTTACATACACTATAAAATTAACAATAAGCTGGAAAGTTCGATAGTATTGTTTTAAAAGTGGATTTTTATTTTAAAATGAGGAAACATTATGTTGGTATCGTAATCTGATTTAGAATAAGCCTTGCGTTCTATGTTAAAAACTTTAAACTTTAAAAAACACTTAACCTTGCAAACTATAATATTGACAAAGCTAATGTAAAATAAGGTTTGTAAGATATATTACACTTAGTAAGACACTATGAACTATCTTTTAATGACAACGGAAGTAAAACTTTTTACCAAATATTATTAAAACCGCAGAAAGTAAATTGTATTGCAAATTAGTGCAAAACTCCGATTACATTGATGTTGATTGCTCAAATTTCTAGTGCATAATAACAACTCTAAACCGCACCATTATATGAACAAAATAGCGAAAACCAAACAAATAATTTTTAATTTAACATTTTTTAATTTAAATTCAGACAAAAAGTCTCATTTGTCTTCATGTTCAAGCAAATTTTGAGAACTGCTACTATAAATAATTTTATAAATGAATTTTTCATTACCAAAGTTTATCTAAATTTATAAAACATATTTGTAACCATACATGCATTAAATAACATATATAAAAACTAATTTAGAAGCATAACATATAGATATCAAGACAAACAAAAATCAATTATCTTTATTTGATCGAATAAAAACAATGCTTTAATGGAATATCAAAAAAAAATCTTGTAATTATGGCCGCTGAATATCTATCATCACTTTATACCAATTTTGATACTTTGAATGTTTTATTTTTAAATCTTGAATAAACAATGCAGGGTGTTCCATTTTCTTATGTTTTATAGGGTAATGGATTGCCTTGTATATTATTTTTTATTTTATTTGTCTTGTTATGATCTTTCAATCAAACATCAAAAGATAGAATAATATATACTTATATTTATAAATATGGTAAAAAAATCGCCCTGTATTTTAGGAACCAAGAAAGCTATGACAAATCTGTCTGTAGTATCTTTAGTTTTATAACAAAAAAGTACTGCAGTGATGTGAAATCTCTACTCATAAACGAGAAACCCCATAAAACACACGAAAATGGGACACCCTGTACAAAACCAAATGTATTATAGAAATTGGTATATTTCTAACATCTTGTAATTTTTTTTTAATTTTAAAGTATTTTAATTCAAAAAAATTATGTTATAAAAAAATTAAATAAATATTTTTATTTCAATTTTCTTGATGAAAGAGACTTAGAACAAAAGGGAACGCCATTTTATATTAATTTTACTTTCTCATATTCTGACCTGACTCTTTTTTATTCTAAACCTGATATTTTTCCTCTGCGAAAAATATTAAAGTTCCCTCGCAAAAAAAGTGGAAAATGTGTTAAACGAGAATCCGCGCATTCATACAATTTTAATTAATTTGACGGAAATAGAGTTAAAATTTTACAAGCGTAAATAATTAGACACATATGTGTGCGTACCCGTATAAATAGTATTTTTGATATATTAATTTTACTGCAAACTTTTATATATAATTTCGCATTTATAGAAAATTATAAGTAAACAAAATTTTATTTGACCCTTGACTGGATTAAATATATTTTATTACTCCCAATAAACTGTACAGGGTTGTTCACCACATACGACACGGAGTATTTTAGCTAAACGATTAGATTTTTACAAATTGTAAGTTTTGGGTTCGCTAAAGGACTATTAGAGCTACAATTTAAAAATAGTTTTACAGAATACAGAGTGTCCCAAATAAAGGTAATTTATCACTAAACCCATGGAATATTGACATTTTAGCTTATTTTTAAAGATGTAACAAATTTTCAAAGGATATAGATACTAATATTGTCGACATAGTTCGCTTATTTAATTAAAAAATAAAAAAAACTTTTATTAAAAAATATTTAAGAGGACCAATTAATATGATCCCAGTATTCAAACTATATTAATTGACTGTTTATGTTGATTAATAATAATTACTCCAAATACTAAAAAAACTGAATTTTGTGTATGTATTAGACAGTGTGGTAAAAAGTAACGCCTTATAAATTTTATTTGATTTTTTGACGAATGCTTATTTGTAAAAACAGAGAGGTTTATTTTCATAACTTATTATTATATTGATTTCTGAGCCAAATCCACATTTATTTAGAATGCTTCATTAATTAAAACAATTTAAAAGTATATAATTGACTTATTTTTGGTATTTTGGTCGGAAATAATGGTGGTATATTTAATTGGTATACTCTTTCACAAAGATTTAAATAGTTTTTTTTTGTATGCCAAGTGGGGTTACAATATTTGCCACCTGTACATTTTGTACATATATGGTGCTAAAAAAATTTGAAATGTCAATATTCCATGGGTATAGTGATAAATGAGGTCTAAATTATAAGAAAATGCATTTTCTACGAAAACTTGAAGAGATGGGTAAAAAATGGTATAATACAATTTGATAGACAATTTAACATTGTGCATCTGATTCACGTAAAATATATAGGGTGTTCCATTTAAATTAAACAAGTTATTGCCGTTTAAAGCTAGTAATTATTTAATATAAATTTTTGGACACTCTGTATAAGGTAGTAAAATTTTTATTATTGCAACACAATATCTGATCAATAAATAATCTTCAGTAAATATTTAGTATTAAAAACTTTGACACCCTTGGAGAAATAAAGCCTTAAAATTTTTACTGCAATATCATAAAATTGAAAATATTTCAAAAATGGTAAGGTTTAACTGTAATAAACCTTAATCAAATTTACCTTTATTTCAATCGTAGAATCCAAAAATAGACTAATATACAGGGTGTTCCATTTAAAAAAATAGAATTATAATATTTTTTACTTATTTGGGACGCTCTGTATCTTGTAAAAATATTTTTAAATGGTAGCTCTAATAGTCCTTCAACGAACTTAAAACTTACAATTTGTAAAAATCTAATCGTTTAGCTGCAATACTCCGTGTCGTATGTGGTGAACAACCCTGTATATTATTCTCTTGTATATTTATTACTCCCAATAAACTATATATTCTTCTATGCATTTCTTCTTTTCTTTCATCTTTCTTTCTTCTTTTTCTTTTCTTATCTTACCTATTTTAATCGGTAGAATACGTTGTCGAAATTTTCCGAAAACAATTTGGGTCACTCTGTAGAGACACGATATTAGGTGAATCATTTAGTCATTTAAGAGGTTAATATAATCTTATTTGAATAATTTTTAATAAAAGTACAAAGCTAATAGTAATTTGTTATTATGACATGCTAATAGACAAAGATTTAAAGAAACGTTTTTTATTTAGGGCCAAACATACTTTAATAATTTCAACATTTTTCTAAAGCTGTAAAAATATAAGAGGATTTAGTCATTATTCGGTTCTTACAAGAACATACTCGCATTCTCTTACGAAGCTTTAGAATTTTAGTTTCAGTTTGAAAAGTGAGGTTTATTACAGGATAAAATGCTTTTGTTGTCCCAAGATTGTTTGCCATAAGAGACAATATTTTTAAAACAGGTTTCTTAAAATTGTTTATAATCCGCCTTTAAAAGCACGTAACGTATATTAAAGCGCCTCCCTTATTTCATGCGTGACTGAGAGCACAGAAAATAAAACAATTTTGTTTGTTTAAGAATTTTATTATCAGATATATCTTACATTAAAAACGCGATAAAATATTACCAGTAAATCGTTTTGAAATACCGGTAATATATGTATATGTTACGGTTAAGGTCCGATGTCATGTTAATGTTGACATTACCCGGTTAATCTTGAGAATAACACACAACAAAACAACCAAAAACATAACCTAACCCAAACATTAACATGTTAATGTCGACATTAGCCGGACATCGGATTTTAACCGTAACATATACAGGGTGGTCCGAACTGTATTCCGGAAACTTCGGTAGCATATTCTGCCGAAGAAAATAAGTAAAAAAGGTCGTATAAATTATGTCCTTAAATGCTTAGTTTCGAAGATACAGGATGTAGAAGTTTCATTTTTATTTCGATGTTTTCGTTCCACTATAACGAATACAATAGTATACAGTATTTCCGAAGACAATTGGAAATACTGGAACTTAATTCGTTTGTCCAGACGAACCCGACAATGGCTCTCACAAAGACTCAGTGGCGAAATTAAGAATTCCATCCTATTCCCAATTGACTTTGAAAAAACTATAACTAGTTCAGCGCCATCTCAAAGTTCAAGATAAAATATTCGAACACAAACGCTATTGATATTAATGAATTCGTTAATTCTAACTCATTCTCTAAAAACGACAAAGTTCAGTTAATACTCTGGTTCCTTCAACATTGACAAAAACTATCGTTGACTAAGAAAAAGCTGTTCGAGGAAATGTTTAAAAATATATTTTTTTTTATTTTTATAAAGGTAGCTTTGATATATTTTTTTTGCTAATTCTGATATGAAAATACCGGTAAATATCGGTTCACCGTTAATTCCATGTTTTGAAACCGGTAATAGATAACCGGTAAATTGAAAACCTACTGAGAATAATAATAGCTATAAAAAGGAATAAAATTAGAAATATTAGAAAACTTGGTAACCTTGTATTAAAAAACAAACTCAATGTATTGCCTCCTTATAGACTCGCTTGTAGATAACAGAAATGATAAATCAAATTTAAAAAAGTTTTACTAGCTCATTTTCACATTTAAGCGAAATTGGCCCAATGGCAAATTTCCTACCCGCGATAGGATCGAAGTTGCTTTTCCAAAAACAAAGTTATTTTTCCCATTCGGAAAATCTACGTTTCAATTAAAAAATCATTCGACCTACAAGTTTTTACAATTGTAAATTTCAATTGCGCTTTGTTGAATTTTGATGCCCGGCTTTGCAAACTCTAATGCCCTTCTCAGGCAATTAATTATTCAATGTTTGAATCTAGATTACAAAAGGTTTTATATGTTGGAAGTTGTTTTCAAGAGTTGATATTAAAATATTTTGAGCCATTTACTACCATTTCTGATTTCAACAATTAAAGAAGTAACTCAATATTCACCCTTTTTAGATATTCAATAGTAGACGTGAAGTACTGTATGATCGAAAAAAAATTGGCGCCGGGAGGCACGTATAGCCGACCATACTAAAATATGTAAATAAAAAGTTGGTAGGCAGTTCTTTTAGTTTCAAAGTATAGAAACTTTTCCAATTTTTTTTATCTCAAAAACTGCGACTTTGACTGATTTTGATGTTATTACAAATTTTGTTGCAAATATTATTCCTAATCTTAAATTGAAAACCGCGTTTCGCTAGCTACTGTAATTTTGGAGTCACGATTTTTTTAAATTTTTAACCCCCTCCCATACCCCCTTACCAACCACCCACCTCACCAAAAATTAATGGCCTGATTTTGTGGTGCCACAGTATTTCTGTGCCAAATTTGGTTAAAATCGGTTTAGCGGTTTTTGAGTTATCGTGTTACAGACGGACAGACGGACAGACAGACAGACACCATGAAAATATTTTGTATTTAGGTCATTTTTGACCCAAATAACTCATTTTGAGTGATCATTGATTGCCATTCACTGGGTTTTTAACGCTGTTTTTTTTTTCGATCGCATGGTATTAATTAGAAACAAATTCTGCAAACTTAAATGATGGGACAAAATTAATATTAACAATTGTCTAAAAACTTTAGGGAAGTATTGAAATATTAATAGACCATTTTTTTTAAAAGGAACATAAATTTATAATGTTGTATAAGAGAAAATGAAATAAATTCTAATTATACTTGGATCTTCTGACATTTTTGAGTTGGAGCAAAAATGCTTTATAACAGATTGTAGCTTTGTTGTTTACAAAACCACTAGGGGCCTTTGACAGCTTTACAGTCACCGTGAAATCAGATCAAAAAGGTTTAATACATGTTGCAGATAAATCGTCATTTGTTTGCTACGTTCCGAGAATTTCCAAAAAAAAATACTTCTATTAACTAACCAATCGATGCAATTTATTATTGCAATTAGTTTTATAAATACAAAAATATAAAAAAAATCAACTGCGAAGAGTGTTTTAATCAATTTTAAATTAGAAAAAGTAAAATTAAACTCTTGCTGAAAATGCTTGCTTGAAAAAGAAAAATAATCATTCAGTGTGATGGCCGCCAATATTGAAAAATACGAAATAGTCTGCCAAATTGATTCAAAAACTACGTGTTTGAACATACAAGTTTTTTGTATATATTTTCTTTCTTTTCAAGTTTAAAACCAAATATCCATCCGATACAGTTCTAACTCGACAAATAACTCATAGTATAATAAAAAAAACTTTACGATTTATATGTCATAAACATTTTAACTGGTTTTCATATACCCACTGCAAAATTGACAAACTAAATAAATGATCACTTTGTGGAATTCTATCAGCAAAAGTGAGTCGAAGAAAAAATCTTGCGTAATACTGTCATTTACAGTTATGAGGTTTTTTGGTTAAATTTATTTTATGCGGTATATATCTTCAAAACGTCAAAATAAACATATCACAAAATCCGAATAAATCTGAGATCAATATTTACTAGCTGAGCCGAAAAGACATATCGAATTCACTGGTTCTCCAAATAATAAAATGTCGAAAAGCATTTTAGAAGGTCGCGATTGACATGAAAAATGTTCTCGTTCCATTTAATAGTAACTTAATTATAAAATATTATTAAAAAATATGTCTTAGACATATAAAAAAATTTCATTCAAATATTTTTAAAGTGTATAGAATAAGAAAATAATGGAAGTTTTAACCATATTTTTAAATTATATATTAATATACAGTGTGAGTCTTCAATAAGTGCAAATATTTTCAGGGCTGGTAGATCTCGATAAAAGAGTTATATATTATCTTTCCTGCTTTTCAAATTAGTCCAAAGTAATTAAGTTATTCATGTTTGAAAGTTTACAATAAAATAGATTTATTTAAAAAAAATTGAGTTACCGAAAAGTTTTCTAAGATATACAGGAAAATCTAAAAGAAAATACAAAACTTTCAGCATATTATTTTGCGAAAAAGATCATAATTGTCGTGTTCCTGGGGTCGAAATATACCACCCCTAAAAATATTTGCACTTACTTAAGACTCACCCTGTACAATTAAAAAAGTAACAAAAATAAAAGGCTATAGTATATTTTCTTTGTGCTTGTTGTCACTTGTGTCGAATCTAATATTCTACAATCTAAAATATATTTGATCAGGTAATGTTAGGGTACTCCATATTGCACCACTGAGCTAATTGCTCTTTACATAAGGTCTCTAAGCGTTGTATGAATATTTATAGATGATATTGACAGATATTATGTAGTTTATTGGGATTGTAAACAGAATAGAGATGCCTATTGGAATAAAGCTTAATTTTAACTTTTGCCCTTAACCCAGAAATGTCTATTTTTATGGCTTTCCTATGCGTGCCCTTGCCCTCAAATTTGCGTGTATGCATGCAGATGTTTAAATTACCTCCGCTCAGAAGCAGTGTGCAATTTAATTATGCTATCGATAAATATATTGAAGCGTTTTACAGTGTGTCACATTTTTGTATGTTTTGCAGGGCTTCTTGTGTATGGGTAGAGCTACAAAGATGCGGATTTCACATCAGTATACTACTTTTTTTTAACATGCTACACATCTGGATTAGGTAGAACAAATCTGGATTTGTCTTAACCCTCTCAGTTCCTAAAGCACAGGGCGAAATTAAAAATGTTGCATTTTTCAGTTTATAACCCAATCCAACACCCTTCGTATCTCGGTTATCTTATAACTTATCGAGAAGGTAAAAACTGAGTCCCATAGCGTTTTTTACTTAGAATTCAGTGAAATAACTAGATTTTTCATTTTTAGTGGGATATTTAAAAACATTAATAACTCTGATTGACAGCGTGTTGTCTAAAAGCTGTACAAGTTTATTTTCATTGCAACGAAAACCCCCATAAACCACACGAAAATGGGCCACCCTGTACATATGATGTAAATAGTTTTGTTATTAATCTTTAATAGATTAATAGATTTAGGAAGTGGTTTCTTTAAGTACAGAGCACTATAATTCCTTTTTGTTTTTAGCATCAATTATTTAAAGAAAAAAATCATATTACAGGAATATCAAATAGTAAGCTATTTTCGAAAACACTTTGAACAAATATCTTTCTGGATTTTCATAATAACACCACTAGGTGACTAAAGTGTATCCAACAACTCAGAGAAAATTTCGACAGAACACATCCAAGGCATGGCACAATTTAATTGTGAATTAAAATGACATGTTTTTGTAATTTCTTCTTTTGGAAACTTAAGTCCTGTGTATTGTGAATAGAAAGTGTAGTCCTATTTGCTTCCAAAAATTATCTGTGTCGTATGATAAACGCTGCTTTGTAATACTGTAATTTAATATGTTTGTAATTATCTGTTTTCGAAATTTAAAACTGGTGTATTGAATTGCATTGAAAGTTTCTCTCAGCCCATTGGTTAAACTACTGTAGTTAATTGTCGCTTATCTAATAAAATTAATAATCCTCAACTGATTCCGGCTCATCCCAGCTTTCTAATAATTAATGATGCAGTCGAAAACAGATTTCGGTAAAGTTCTGAATGAAAAGGAAGCGAGTGCTTATCAAAATGGGTGTTGATTGGCAGATCAATACACATTCTTGTTGAAAAAAAAACAGACCAAAAGAATGCTCTTTGGTTTATAGAAAGGAAATTTCCTGTAATAGGCTGACAAAATAAATATTAAATTTATACCAAAAGAATTTAATTTTTAACAATTGACAATTGCGCATCATAAATCAAAAAGTTATGACAATAACAAACAAAGATAAATGTATTTCTTTAAGCTATTTTAGCTGCGCATTAAAGTATAAAATTATATTGAATAAATAAAATTTCAGGGTAATAAATAACTATTCATTATGGTGGGTAGTTATCAATTAACAGCAGCAAACAAGATAAAATGTGCAAGGAAGTAAAGTTCCATTTGCAGCTAAAACAGCTGAATTTAAGCCTTCTATAAGATAAACGACCATTGTCAGATGCTTAAAATAAAACTTGGAAATCGTATGTCGATAAAAGTGCTAAGTAATAATTGCCTGGAATAGAAAGATATATTCTTAATGAGTCTTATCATAGTGTTGAACATATGTAAGATGGCTAGTTTATTTTTTTTAGTTAGACTAAAAAGTTTTCCACATAACCAACGAAGGATATGAAATAGACAGAATTTATATTAGGGGAATGTAGCTGAGTGTAATGGTTTGATGTAAAATGTTAATTTTTATCTCATTTTTTTTGTTTGGCAATAAATAAATACCAATTTCGCGATTTATGATATGGCTATTACAAATACAATAATCACTTCCTTTTGAGAGTCCCTACTGCGGGGACCTGGTGATT
Source organism: Sitophilus oryzae (assembly GCF_002938485.1). NCBI lineage: Eukaryota > Metazoa > Arthropoda > Insecta > Coleoptera > Curculionidae > Sitophilus > Sitophilus oryzae. The sequence goes on from NW_022146479.1 coordinate 7,964,764, forward strand.
TTCCCACTGCGGGCACCATTCACTTGATTTTAATAAATGACAATATATCGATACAACAGACACTATTCAGTGGGGAAAAAAATAAAAGTAGGTAAATTCGTTTCACTTTTTATTTAATTTGTTCCATTTTAAAGCAAGCATTGATTGTTTTATTGCTTACATTAGGGCTCATAGTTCCGGATCTGCGTTTCATCACGTCAACGTTGCAATTGACGCAGTTTACATTCCTACTGCCAACTCGACCGTTGTATTTTTTTTGCTAGGGCTGATTTATTACAGAAATCGTTGGTAAATTTGTCAGATCCATACACTTGGTATTTGAATTGCAAAAACAAATTATTTTATTGCCAAATTGATTAACAAGTCAAAACAAAATTTTTATTGTCATGAAAATCTTCGATTCTTATGTAAAACCACATTTTTTCAGCATTATTTGTTATGATAATATTTACACGTTAGAGAGATAAAATATGACTTTTAAGTTAGTAGAATCTTCTCATCAGTTGATTTTTTTTTGGAAAATCTATATATTTTCCGGAAACCGCAAGCCCTTGATGAATTTTAATTTTTTTAAGTCTTTTTTATATTAGAGAAAAATTAAAGCAATTAACTTTAAGATGTTTATACACTGCTAAACTAAAAAGAAATCCTAACATAATAAAAATATACATTATCTTTATAATAAAAGTTTAATTTATATATACCCAATTAAATAAGCCTCTCTCCATTCCAATAGCATTATTAATCAGTAATGGGAATGAATACTATAATAACGTATATTACAGTAATATTCTATAATATTATACTTAACAAAATTAAAATTAATTGCACTGGATGCTATTCTAATAATTAATATTAATTATTAAAACACTCACATTTAAATTACATTAGCTAATTTTGAGTAAATTAAAAACAAATAGAAATGTGCAAAACTATTGAATAATAGCAAAAATCTTTCTAAAATATATCCTACTTTAATCATTTAACAGTTTTAAATTAAAGACTTAACTTTAAGTCTATAATATACAGAGTGTAAATTAAGTGCGAAAAAAATTCTAGAGATTATTTATTCAAAAAATAAATGGGAATTTTGACTACTATATCAGATACAAAATTGCTTATGCCGGGTGAGCCAAAATCACAATATGCATTCTAAAATGAATGAAGATTGCTTTTAGATTTTAAGTGTTTTTGAAACAGCAAGTCTCTATATAGATATTATTCTTATTTTTCTTTTCTTTTGTTTTTAGGGACAGGAAAATCTTTATGCGGATAACAACACGTTCAAGTGTCTGCCATGTTCGGAAGGGTGCGAGTCATGTACAGATGGTCGTCCTTGTGTTGTAACCTTAAACTGGATGATGAGAACTTCAATTCTGGCATTGTCCTGCGTAATTGCTTGCTGTTTACCCGTAATACTCTTTTTTACGTGGAAATGGCAACATATGAAGGTAACTATAATCACATTCTTTGTATAAAAAGTAGTATATCTACTAGTTACTTATTTACCGAAGTTTTTTTTAATATTAATCATCTATATTTACGCACAGCATTTTTCTTTTGTAAATGTCTTCTAATATGTTATAGCTTTGAAAGTATTAGATAAATTTCTTATAGAGAAAAAGAATTTATAGAAGATCGGAAATAGAAGAAGAAATAAACGGAATTATTGTTAACTTGTGTGAATTATATTTACAACTCGGTTTTGAAATATTACACCTTAGTACTTCTCAAAATAAATCAAGCAATTTAAAGAAATAGTAGTACTCGGGTTTTCTTTTAATAGTTTGTACACGGCAGGATCTAGATATTAAGAGCTGGGTTGTATAAAACCATAATTTGAACTTCGAGCTCTAGGTAACAGCCAATTTTCTTCCAACTTTCACATATTTATTGGACATCTGTGCAAGTTTTTTTCTTTATTACTCGTACCTCTCTTGTTTCTTAATGTTTCCTTGCAAATTTTCACGTAACACTTACGTTATTACTAAAAGAAGTTTGTTGTAGGCCTACAAAGTGTCGAATGTTTATATTTTGATTTACATATGAATATAAAATCTAAAAATATGTCATGAAGATAACTATATTTTTATTCTCAGTAGTTTGCTAATTATCGTTTTAAAAGTTAAGCAAAGCAGACATAAAAGTTTTTTTATATATTTAAGTAGGATGAACCTTAATACAGCAAAACTGTCCCAGAGTTTCACATTATAAATTAATGACAATTATGCAACTCCCCCTTAAATCTTACCTTTCAAATTTTACAAACTTCCCCTGCCTTATATTGAACATGTAAAGTTAATTCAAGTTAGTTAAATAGACGTGATTTTCAAACCTACGCTCACTCGAGACGCGAGACGTTAAAGTATCATTATCTTATTGCTTTCTTGGCGATATCTTCCGAAGTCTAAACAACTACTTGCAGTATTAAGATTTCCTATCACTACTAAGTGCCTTAGCACGTTTTATCGCAATATGTCAATCAGAGATGTAAGAAAACAGTCGTTAACACAGTACCATACATAAAGCCCGTATCAGTGATTTTGCTAATTAACATATATGATATATTTTATTAATTTTATCTCTTCATTTCTTGTTTTAATACATACATAATAACTTTTAGTGTTTTTTGTCTAATTACCAGATTTATTAAATTCAAAATTTATCTTAATAACTTATAATGTGACTTTCATATACAAATAGGTTATGTTTAAATTGAGATTCTTATAAAATTAAATCATTATGCTTCTGACGACATAATAAAATGTAACGCATCTGCTTAAGTAGAGTATTAATTAGTTTTGTATATAGTTTGATCAATTGCAGCCCTAAATCAAACTTTGTTTTAGCTCACAATTCTATAATGTATAATAGCTCGTTTTCGTTACTAACGAACCACCTGTATAACACAATTAACATAGTCTCTTATGTGCTTTACCTTCTTAATATAAATATTTAACAAGGCTAATTTCCATCAGACATTTTAGATTCAAAACGTTTTATGTTGCCTTGCATTCATCGGCTGCATTACTTTAACGCCCGTCATTAGGGCTTTTAATAATTTAAGTACCCATTGAAGCAAATTTGTATTATTGGTTTATGTAATTGCATAGTCAGTAACACCCTTGACTTTGACAAATCATACAGGGACCCAAAGGGATATTATTATGCATTTGGAAAATATAATATAATTTTAATATAATAAACTTGCAATAATGCATTAATACAAAAGCACTGGTTAAGAGAAATCTAAAAAATTAAATATAAAATTATTAATTAAAAAAAATTTTAGAAACAAGCTATTAATCCATCAGTTTATATATATATATATATATATATATATATATATATATATATATATATATATATATATATATATATATATATATATGTATTTTTCTATATAAATATAGAAAGAATTCAATTTAATAATAAAATATTTTTTTTTTCAGGTTGTGAAAGCTGCTAGTCCACTGCTGCTGGGTGTCATAGCTTTGGGGGCATTTTTTATGTACGGCACCGTGAGTATTAACTGTTACAATAAGGTAAAGGCATTAATCAGTCGCAACCCTTGTTTCACTGGCTTTTGTAAAATTAAATATGTTTTCACCTGCTTGCCACTAGGTTATATTTTACACGCAATATATATTGTTTGCATTTGTTTGAACAGAGATAGACAATTCGTGTCAAAAGCATTGTTTTACAAAAAAAGTGTGAGAGATGTTAATAATAAAAAATCTCTTAAGTAGCTATTTAATGTAGTTCTTGGCTCTCGAATATTCCTTCTAATTTACATTCCACATGGACAAATACATAAAAAGTCGAATCAAGTGTTGTGGTTTCATAAATTTTCTAACAAACTGAAATAATAAGCCATAAAAAGTCTCCTGGCACTCTCTATCTTTTACAGTTGGCAGCCCCATGCTATCTGTCTAAAATATTCAATGCTTAAATCCGAACCTGGCTATGAAAAAGCCAATCTCCATTTTTGTCGGTTTGGAGATATAAACATTCTCGAATTCCCTCAACGGAATATTAACTGCATTAAAGAAACTCTTCTTAAAACAAGAATTATTACTTTGTACATCATAAAAACACCTTAAGATTGTTTAAACATATTTATATTTTAGAAAACTTTTTTTTATAATTAGGTAAATATATAATACCTTCAAAAATTTTTATTTTTGTTGTTAACGTTTAAATTAAAATTAAATGTCTCTGATCTTTATAAATGAAGATGTTAAAAAACACGTGCTAATGGAAAAGTTTAATTAACTGTAGAAAAGTATACAGTTCATTTATTAGATTCGTTAAATAAATAAGAAGAAATGCTTTCAATTTAATAAACAACACTGGAATACAAAAGGCAGACGCTTTAATTACTCAGTTAGAGATAAAGTATTTTTTATATCTATATTTAATTCATATTCAATCATCCACCCAAACAATGCCGTGGGTTATCGCTACTTAACAACCTAATTATATCAAAATATATAAAAAAAAATATCGCAAATGGCTTAAAATTAATTAGATTAACCGTATTATTGAGAGAAATATATTAAAAAAGTATTCACCTTAGTTTTAGAGACCTAAAAACATTAATTAATTCTAAAATAAAATAAGTGCAACATAAAAAACTAATATAAATTCCAGTCGTCAAAAACAAGTCTAATCGGTTACAAAAAATAATCTTTTAATTATATGTCTCCAAAATTATAGAAAACTATATAAAATAAAGTAAATATCACACATTAAAAAGAAACTACCATCCCGTAATACTAAGTCTGGAAATAGAGTTTCAAATAAATATTTCCATGTTCCAAACTTTCTCCAATCAGTAATGATTTATCTAGAAGGAAGTAATTTCGCCAAGAATATAATTTATATAGATTCACGAATTAGTCTCCTGGTGTTAGATAGCATGGAATCTCAAAATATTCATGCAAATGAGTTCTAACCCTTTCAGTTACAATATACCTCCAAAGTTGGATCGATTAAACATCGGAGAGCAAATCGAGAACAATTATCGATTCAAATTTCTCAATGCATCAAATATATTTGCAAATACTTGTGAAGTTACGATTCTCATTTTGATAAATAGACAGTTCGTAAAATGATTTAATTTCAAGTTTGGTAAAAGGTCTTTTGGAAAACAGCTCAGAATTAGTATTTTGTTAATAATAGTATATTAATTCTGAGCTTATTAATAATGATTTATTGATTTATTAATACTTTATAATTATTTAGTATCTTAATACAATACAACTATTATTTTTTTAGAAATTACACTGACGAGTACTGATAACACAGCAGAGTAGCAAATTTTCATTTTCTATTAAATTAATATATACAGAATAAAATACATATCTTTAACTAAAATTTAAACAGCACCGCTTTTTTAGGAGTTACAATTACACATACATAATTTTAAAGAATAATCTTTTTTCTATATTTTCGTTGTAGAATGTAGAATGTCTGGGAGGAAGGTTAATCACCGCGAACTTACGGACCTATTGTGTCCCCTTTTCTTGAGTTATAACCAGTTATAACTCATCATACAGTCTCGGGGCTTTGACAAAAGCCAGTATTTGAGACGGTTTTACAGAGGTTAGTTCTCTATTTCCAATATCAGTAGTACCAAACTTCATGGCACGAATGATTGTCGTCTCGGCACACTCAGTCATGTGGTGTTTCCCCATTTTCCCCACAGAATCTGCATTCGCCGTTGTTTCTTAGGTTCAATCTACTGGTTGAGGAGACAGTATCCAGGTAAAAACCTCGTGACAAAACAAAGATTCTTCTTACTTAAATCAAGAAAAATCTTGATTTTTCTCGGTCGTAAGTTCTGAGAAATTTCTTTGAGTGTCTTGACCGTTGGAGGATTCCCATTCCAGGTTACGGATGGAGTCTTCCAGGTTCTTGAGTTCCGCTTTAAGTCGGTTTCCACTTGAGAAGCAGAACGGTTCTGGTCCAGTTAGTGGAGTGTTCGCTCCTTTTCTAGCTAGATCGTTTGCTTTTTCATTGCCTTCTATCCCTTCGTTGGCGGGCACCCAGAGCAGTAGGACTTTATTTTCTTTGCCTAATGTTTTCAGCTTCTCTAGGCATTCTTTAACCAACTTCAAATTGATGGTTACTGGATTTATCGGTAAAAAACAGTTAATAGGCATTGACGGTATCATGTATGTCAGTTTAATAATTATTTAATAGTTTGAAATTGGTTTAATTCTGTCATAATGCAAACGCTCTCCCCAACGTTAACTGAACCAGTTTTTTTATATTTAAGTTAAAGTGTGCTTTCATATTTATATGATTCCAAATAATAATGATTAAAGAATCAGAAATATCAGGAACTGAAAACAATATTTAATGTAACAGCGAGCAACAAGTGTGCAAAAAAGAAGAATTATTAGTGTCTAACTTGAAAGCTAAATTGTTGGGTGATCTATCAAAAAAGAATTTCAAACCATCCAGTATTTAACGCCAAATTAAAAATAAATTGCAAATAATTATATTGCCACGACCGAGTTGTTTTTTATGATTAATCTAAGTGTGCATTGGGATTTATTCGACTCTAGATTATATTGTTTTCAAAATCTCTTTCGCTCCTATTTGCATTTAATTTAATTCGGTAATTTGTTCAAACATTTAACGTATGTGAAATGGGCGTAATTCAATTAAGGATGAAAGATGTATGAGATCGCTCATATCGAGTGTTCTTGTTTTCTAATTATGAAAACGCTCCAGTGTGAACTGCCGGGAATTCGTGAAAATATATATATAGTTGTGTTGCTCGGCGATACGCAAGTACGTTGATAATTTTAATACGTAATCAGCGCTTGTATTATAAATAATTTCCTTCTTGACTAATACCATTACGCCAAAAGCAATGACTCAAAAAATATATTTTTTAGAAAAATTAAATATTTTTTTTTAAAAGACATGCAAAATTCATAATTATATTCCTATGTTTATATTTTACTGAGACAGATAAAAGAAACTCTTAAATATCGTCTATTTATCAACATTCTTGAAGTGAGACTTCTTTACGCGGGATGGGAGTAAAAATTGAAGACAGTGACACACGAAACGCGAGAGAAAAAGTAGTAACGATGGAACGTTACGACGGACGTTGTAACTGGGCCCCTATGTGAGCTAGGGGGCTGAAATTTGGAATGTAAAGAGACCTATCTTTTTATGATATTTTGACGACATTTCATGCACTACGAAACCCCATCATCGATGAGTCAAACCAAAAAATCGTCCGACTTAAATGAAATTTGATGTGTCTAGAATTACGTCTATACGTTCCTCTTTACGTTAAATATTTTAAATATCTCTGTTTCTGAGTATCTTTAAAAAAGGGCCGTTTTTTTTTTCGTTTCAATTTCTATGCTAATAAGAATCTTCGTTTTAAATCAAGAAAAGATATTCTAAATCCTTAAATAATGTCTAGTAACTTAAACTAGCGGTTTTAAATTTATTATGCCACAAATCTTAATATATTTCCGCATTTTTGCTTCTCCGTATTTTACAATACCCAACAGAATTCTAATTTACAAACACTAAATAGAACAAATAAATGTTTGTATTTGAAAATGTCTTTTAATACTTTATTTTTCAACATGTATTTTAAAATTAAGATGAATAATCTTTTGTTTTTTTATATTTTAGCATAAGTTGTTTTGCATTAAGGTGGATTGTATAAAAAACTGTTTCACTGGAATTTCAAATGACAATCCTTGATGATATGACAACCTCTGTCAGGCTAATATCTACAATATATCGTTTATTAAATATTGAGATAAAAAATTGTTAAAAATGAATATTTAATTTAAAAAAAAGTATAAATTGCTACTAGAAGCTTTTAACTAGTGACAACTAACTTGATTTGTGAAAAATGGCATACCCAATAAATGATATATTTATTATCGAAGCACTTTCAACGAATGGATTCTGTAATAGTCAATAATGGAGACTACAATAACACTTAAAATGATCAATAATAGTGAAAACAATAGGTTATTGCCGATTTGAAATCAAAATTAACAATGTTATTAATGGCGATACAACGTTTAGCGTGTTCAATACAAAGGCAAATTCAATACTGTCCGAGATAAATCAAAGGCCCCAATAACGACACAAAAAGAATATTCACTACGGCCCATTACTCTGAGTTTAGTTTTGGCATTCGACAAAAAGAAAGCCTCTAAAATGTCCTTCTACACCAAAAATCTATAAATAAACGCATTAAAGTGTCTCATAAACGGATCTGACGTTACTTTTATCGCTTCATTTTACGATTTGTGAAATAAAGGCGGCGTTAGACGGAATTCTCTCTAACTGTGTATCTGTCATTTTTTTCAGATGATCGTTACTTATTTCAATCCAACCATATATTTTTGTACCGCACGTATTTGGCTTCGAGAGATTGGCTTTGCTCTCACGTACGGTGCTCTGATGCTGAAAACATGGCGGTAAGTGTAATCTTGTTTTTATAATATACGATCAGTTTTTTTTTATTCTAATAGTTCCACTTATAAAATTATAAAACGTCGATAGGTATTAAGGCACTACCATTTTGACTGTAGAAATGTCCAGACATTAGTTGTTTTTTACTTTAAATGGTGATTGCATGAAAATGATTATACAGGGTATTTCAAAAAACATGTGCCATCTCCCGTGGGACGATTCCTCACGATTCCTAAAAATATGAAAAATTATTTTTTATGTAAACATAGATCCGATACTGAATTGTTTTGTAGCTACAGGTGGTCAAAATCTTCATTTTTTTCGACTTATAATTTTTCTTCTAAGTGCTTTTAACAATTCAATTGAAATTTTTAAGGTGGATATTTTTATGCTTAAAGATGTCAACAGATTCACCAAGGACGTGTATATGGGGTACCACTGGAATAATTTTATAAAAAAAAACATATGCACCACTGGCTTTTTTTTTGTTATCAATGCCAATTAAACATTTTCTGTTATTTTGCCGATTTCGGTTTTCTTTGTGACATAACCGCAATTTTATTAATTTGTCTTAATCCAAGTCGTAATGAACGTTTAATTTTTTTTTTAATGTCATTAACTAGCCAAAGTGTTAAATAAATAATCTGTAGCACTGCATACGCGTTTCAGTAATCATGTTAGCATCATCAACTGATGATCGAAAACTCAACATTATTTCTAAATTAAATAATAATTTTCCTTCCATTAAATTTGTCTATTTTAATTTCCTATAAATTGAGAGAAACGATAGTTTACCATTTTTAGATTTATTAGTTATTAGAAATACTAATAATTGCCTGGAATTTGATATCTATAGAAAAAAGATTGCTACACACAGATATATTCCTAATGATTATCATAGTGTTGAACATATAAGACTAGCTACTTTAAATTTCTTAGTTCATAGACTACTTAGTTTTCCACTTACCAACGAGAGATATGATATAGAAAGAAATTACACTAGGAATGTAGCTGAGTTTAATGGATATTCTCCTTCATCAGTTGATAAAATATTTAGAAAACATAAGTGTAAGTTTGCGATTTCTGCAAATTTGACTTTTCAAGTGGAGAAAGATACGTCAAACTATATTTCTGTACTATTTGATAGAGAGTTATCCCGCGATCTAAAATGAATTTTTAAGAATGTCAATTATAAACTTGTGTATAGCACTAATAATAAATTACAATAACTATTAGATCTATTAATCATTATAATGATAAAACACCTCCACTGGAAAGGTCGGGTATTTAGGAAATTTAGAAGATCAGTATTACGTAGATTTAATTTTAATCATCTGCTCATGATGCTAACATGGTTAGTGAAACGTGCGTTCAGTTTTAAATGTAAAGTGTTTTGGTGTATTGCGGTGAATGAGTGTTTTGAAAAGGTTCCAACCCCCAACTGTAATAACACATAAAATTAATTTGATTAATTTTTAAAGAAATTGTACAAAATTAATTACTATTAGAGAGATGTCAATGGTTATCGTAATTGTCAAGAAATGTTAAAATAGGAAATGGGAATCGTCCTATCACATATTAGGAAAAAAATCTAATAAAGCTACTAGGGAGGGCTCCTGACAATCTTGTTTCCCGAAAGCCCTATCCTAAAGCAACTTGGGAGATAGTATTTCAAAGCGACAGTAAAAATCAAAGTTGTGCAAGCCACAAATAACTACAACTGTACTAACAAGTCTGAACTTCTGAAATGCAGCTGGACATTTTATCCGTACAGGAACTCAGTAATGTGTCGTTTTAAGGAAGAATAATAGACATAATTCTCTGTAAGACAGGTTCACAAATTAAATGAAAACATCGCAGACAACACGAACGTTAAATTATCTTTATGAAAGTTTAGAAATTGAAATTTTGGATGACTAGTTATCATTATGAGTTTGCTTAGATAATTTATACACATACAGAAACAATGCATGGCACTCTAAATTTAAACACTATATTTTAATATTACTCCTACTTTTCGCAGGAAAAATCTACAGTATGTCCCCGGATTGTCTTTACAAGAGGAAAAACTTTTTTGTTCTTGACATTTTGAGAAAAATGCATTCTTCATAAAAAAGTGTGCTTATTTTCAAATGGTTAATCCACTTTATGCGATCCAAATTTCCAAACCGTTTTAAAGAAAATAAAAAATAACATGAAATTGGGGAGTTGAATTTTTTCTACCAATATGATTAGAATGTGATTTTATACCAAATACAGTAAAAATATTAGAAAAATTTATTTATTTAATATACCTAATATGTAATATTTATCTGAATAAAAATTAAAGATTAAAAAATAGAAATAATAGAATAAGATAAATATTTATAGAATAAAAAAGTTACAGGGGTGAGCCACTTTTGAAAAACACCCGAAATACAAACAAAAAATTTCATAACAGTTTCTAATTCTTATGTTTTTGGTACTAGAAACAATACAAACACATTTAAAAATCATCCATCAAGAGAAAGATAATAAAATTGACTGTTCAGTATTGGTACAATTAATTTTTAGGTGGATACATTAATCCAAAATTAAAAGTCACAACCGACGAAGCCAATATTTTGTTCGTTTTTAACAGCCACCATTAAAGCATTTGATTTATGACAAAAAGAACAGCAAGCTTAAAACGGTAGAAATCCGAAGCCAAATATGCTAAATATCGAAGAGAATAAATAAGCAGTTGAATTTTTAATCTAAAATTTAACAGATGGCGAAAAGTAGTTTTTACCAAACTAAAAACATCTATTATACCAAATCATTATATTTTTTTCTCCCCATCTGCCCCTAGTATTGAAATGTTAAAATAACCTCCATAAAAAAATACTAACATAAATTAATTAGTATATTTAACGTATGTGTTAATTGATTATTAGAAAATTATGCAATGTTATTTTAAAATAATTATATAATTATTGAGATGAAATAACTAATAAATAATTAATTGCATTTATAGTAATAATAATGGTGCTCTGTTAGTAACATCAAACGAAACAATAAATATTATGTAATATTTTTTAATGCTAATAAAAATCGAAATTATTTGGTATTTCTAATAGAAACAATTATTATTGTTATTTTTAGGACAGAAAATATACTAATTTATTATTGCAACATCTCTTAACAACATATTAGTTATATATAAAACCTCTTAACAGCACACATGTTTAAAGGGATTTTTCGATTCATATGTTACGTTCAAAATATTTTAAAAACTACCATCTCGCCATATCGCGCACCCGAAAATAGAAGATGCGGTTTAGACTTAAGACTTAAGCGGTTTTCTTTGAAACTGAAATAAACTTTTTTAAAAAACACATATATTTTGAAAACATATTGAGTTTTAAAGAATTACGAATATAAATTTGGCAGTTACTCTCTTTTATTTGGAAAAGTCAATACGACATACATATGTCTTTTTGTGAGTTCCACTACATTAAACATAAGTCCCTTCTAAGCATTGGCGAGCTTAATCCAAACTTTTTTTCTCAATTTTTTATGATTAATTTTCTGTAGATATCCAATCAAATTAGATCGTTATCAGTTCGTGGCGATAATGAGAACGAAATAATCAAATTGATCAATTGATAATCAAAATAGATATCAACATTATTTTGCTACTTTTCCCTCCAAATAATAAATTTTACTGCATTTATTATGAATATGTCAACAACAACACACTTATACATAATGAAATAAACTACAAAATTAATACATTATAGCCTTGGCCTTAAAATTAACTAAACTAAGTAATCTTTTGAACTCCTCACTTTAGTGAACGAAATTGAAAGTTGGAAATCAGTGCAGTGAAGTCAACTTCCCACCTATAAGGCAGACAAATTACTAATTTCTGGTACAAGTATAAGGTCGGCTATATTGGGCTATTTGTCGTTGCACGGTTTTATGTCCAGCTGTGGAAGAATAGCAGGTGGCTGTTGTTTCGCCACAGCTGCTGCAATGTCATAGTATGACGACAACAAGGCCCACGGAGCGGCGATTGTTTTCAGAAACCGCACAAACCTCTCTAATGAGACCTTGGGGACCGAAATGCATGAGAAACTTCTCAGAAACAATGAACATGGCAGAGATTTTGCCTATTGCGATGTAGAAACAGGAAATTATGGATGGGGATATCGCTAAGAAACATTCTCTAACTATATAAATATAAACTTTATAAATTATGAAGAGTAATAAATAGTTTTACTCACTTTTGTTTCATAATATAACGGATTATTAACTAGTAAGAGTATCGACGAATTGAAAAAAATGGAATTACTGTTATTATCTATTAAAATGGAGATTGACTTGAGCCGAGTACTGTAGGTAATAACGCTTGTTCGCTGCTCGCGAGTCGATACGCAAAAATCTCATTTCAAATGCTTGGCTGTCAATGCTCTATTATTTTTCTATCATATTTTTTGCGATATTGTTTGGTGAATAATAAAAGTTTGTCTTCAGACAACTCCATTTATTATAACGGGTGCGTATCAAAAGTGGCTCACCCCTATAACTTTTTTATTTTTTCAGATAAAAAAACGAGATTTGGTATGTCAGTATATGACATAAATTAGGATTGATTGACGTATTCAGTTATTTTTGGTCACTTCCTGTATCACAGAAAATGACTACAACTTTTGAAAATAGCACCCTGGGTATTTTTTTTTACTTTATTTGATAGAAAATGACATTCTGAATAGAATGACATATCATATGTCAACTTTTGACATTCTGGCTTAATGAAAAATCGTATTTTAAAATTCAATCTAGATTACCATGGCTATGTTAAAAACACTAATTCTTACTCAAGGAGCCTTGGAAAAATAGATTTGATCGTCTAATGTTTTTAGTGTCTTATCCTGACAAGTTAGAAAATGCTGAAATTGTATTTTTAATCATATCTCAATTTTTTCAAATGGAACGAGGGTGGCTCATTAGGATATTTGGAAAAAGCATTTTTTTACGAATAATTTGATACCACACACTTATTTCGAGTCAAATTTTCGTTACCAACCGCAAGTTATAATTTTAAATAAACCACATACGAAAATGTCAAAAGATGACATATGATATGTCATTCTATTCAGAGTGTTATTTTCTTTCGAATAAAGTAATAAAGTAATATATATATATATATATAATAAATAATAAGTTAAATATAAACTATGATACCAATCGTAACCAATCGGATGTAGAAAACTTAAAAAATGTTACATTATATCTACTATTTATCCTATCCTAGTAGTCTATTAAGTCACAATGTATTTCTTAAATATTAAATTATGCAGTTATTAAAAATAGCAGCTTTTATTTCCAAATTAGCCCCCATAATTTATTTATTGAGAGTCTGACGTTTTAATCTCCAAATTTACACCCTATTATTACCCCTAATTGGGCCGTGATTTATTTGAATTTTTAAATTTTACGGACTTGATTTGCTAGTTACAATGCGGAAAAAAAAACGTAAATCACTGTACATATCAGTGTTTTGACTAAAATACACAATATAAAAATAAATTACAATCTTCTTAAGGCTGGCAGTAAGTGCCATTAAAAAAATAAAAAAGACAACGTGCCAAGTAATGACGTCTAGTGCTTGACTTCGCAAAAATTATAATCGATTGTCATTCCCCAGTCGTTTTTAACGCCTTTTTTTCAGTCGTATAGTACTTTGGTTTAAAATATGAAAATTGAATAGATGAATTATTAACATGTGAAGTGTCTTGGAAATGTTAATTACTAAAGCATACTTGGGATATGGTTTGGTTGGATATTACGTATAAATAATTTCAAAATTGTGTGTACATTTTAACACACTATTTCATTTTTACTTAACTGGCCAAGCTTGTAGAACAATTAATAATGGGAAAAATAAAACAAAACTCCAATTTGTATCGTGGCGTTCGATTAGCTGACCAAACTGAGCAAACAAATTAGAGTTCATTTTCTAGAATGCAGTGTTAATAGTGTAACGCAGTAGAATAGAAGTTACGGATATTTAAAAGTTAAGAGGCATTGAAAGTATCTAAAATTTAAACTATTCATATAATAATTCTCCAACAAACTAAAAAGGAAATGTGAATCATAGTGTGGTATATTATAACAAGAATCTAATAAAACTACTTACAATAAACAGCAGTAATAACAGGCCACATAAGCTATATAATATTAATTGCATGAAATAAACTTCCCGTATTATTGTCAAAGCTTCATTAAAATTTCAGGAATAATCTTACTGAAGGCTTTATTGTGATAAAAAAGTTACAGATTCAGAATGAAACAATTTAGTATGCCAATCGGCGGTAAAAATCTAATTATAAGCGAATTTTGTCGTAAGAATCTGACAATTTAATCAAAAAATGTCCTCGTCTGCAAGACAATGCCAACGCTTCTCGTGGCATTTATTTCATTCTTCTTCTTATATGGCGGAGGCCTCAGAAATGTTTAATTAATGGAAGGAGAAGTACAATTCAAGTAATGAATTCTGCATATATTTCGTTTCCGTGCCGAACCGATTTAGTTTCTAGAAAGAATTGCTGGTTACTTTCATGCCCTTTGAATAGGGATTTTATACGTCCAGATTTACCTGGGCATGTCCAGATTTTTAAGGTGACCGAGATGGACATGGACAGGCCGGAATTAAAAAAAATGTCCGAGAAATCAAATTTTAAAAACTCAACTTTGTTGAATGTTTCAATCTTACGGTCTGGTCAATGTTTTCGTTCTCGGTGCACCTCTTTTACAATTCACTTTTTTGCATATGAATTGTAAATTCTTTTGAATAGACTTACCAGACTTTGCATAGAGCTGTAACAAATCATGTGGTTTAATGCGAAAAATCTTTATACTTCCAGAATATCCCTCATTTTCCGAGTCCGATCAGCCAAAAAAGTAAAAATCAGCGATATGGGCCTACTCAGAAGATTGGGTGTAATAGTGTTCATTTTTGCATCAATGCTGGTCGTACGTACAATTGTGGCACCACCTATAGTGACAGTTGGCAAAACTGAAGACGATTTGAAGGCCTACTTGTGCCGCACCGATCTTTGGGACAATTTTTTCAGTGTTGGTAAGTAAACAACAGTAGTTTTTTCTTTGCTAGAAACATTTTTAACCCGTGCATCCAATATATCATTAACTATCTAAATCAGCACCTCTAATCAACATAAATTTGGGACATTAACCATGAGCGTGAAGAGCCAGAGCGTTTTCAGGCTATAGCGTTTCCAGAGCTGCAAGCTCACAAAAAACTTGAGTGATTTTTCGAGAACTGACTTAAAACTTAAAATTATTTTTAAACTTACTTGTGATTTAAGTGCTTATTCCGAAATATTATATATAAACATCAGATAGATGTAAAAATTATGTTGTTGTAATAATTTTTTATATGGTGGGATATAAACAACTGTTTTTATACTCTTCACGTGCTTTAATTTTGAAATATTTATATATTATATTGACTCATAATTATAATAAACTTTATTTCCACTATAATGGTTTTAACCTAGATCGGTTTTATTTATATCTCTATTTCAAAATCACCCATTTCTGTTATTTCGACTTTTGATTTGAAAAGCAGCAGTAAACTTATCGAGAGTACTTCAGCTTTACAATAAAAATCGGATATAACTTAAAAAGGAGTTATACTACTTTTCCTTTAATGACCAAGAGTTTCCAGTTACATTTTATACAAAATTTAAGTTGGATCAGACGAAGATGCAATCATTTCAAAATAGTACGTTTTTATTTAACTAAATGTACTTGATACAATTAGCAAATTATAATATTACTTCTAAATCTAAAAGTATACCCTAAATCATATTTATAACAATATAGAAAGATTTTAAAAATTTCAATATAAAATTAAGAAGAAAAGTTTATTTTATATTGGTTAGAATGTATTTCAGTTTAATAAAATGTTGTATAAGCTGAACATAAGTAACCAGCAGTATTTTTTTTTAAGTTTGAGAGAAACTCATGTTTCTTAATATCATCTCTAAATATGCTAGCCTATAATGTAATGTGGTACACCAAATTTGATTATATTTCCAAAATTTCGAGTTCTGTCAAAATTAATCTTTGCAAATTTCAACATCCTCTATTTTTTAAAACATACTATTTTTGATCCCATACTGATTTGATTTGTCACTCTGAAAAAATCCTGGTATTTTATATATTTACCAATTATTAATATACTTAAAACTAAAATATCTTGGAAATGATTTTTTTTCCAAATATAGTATGCCCTTAAAATCTTAAAATAACTCTCAAAAATTTGGTTATCTTTCACATACCTACTAAAACGGTATCAGATGTTGACACCATATTCCAATAAACTTTTAAGTAGATGGAAAACATCTAGTAAAAGTTTGTTGGCACAAATACTTCATAAGTTTAAAAATGTTTTAATATATTTCGATTTGGGGTATTCTGCAAGTGTTTGAGAAATATATAAAATATCTCATTAATTTTACGTTGCAACTACAGTGTTTAAACGGATATAAAACAGACCCAGCCAGCTTTGGAATTGCATTTTAAATTCAAATTAATGCAATCTTAATTGTAGATTATTCAAAGAATACTATGAGACAATTAGCTGGACATTTTGTTTAAAACTAATCTCAATAATTACCCAAGTTTTTTTGTAATATTTTTTTTAATTTTACACTTGTCATCCTTCAATTACGATATAAAACTCAACAAGGAAAATATAAATTTATCAAATTGAGTTATTTAAATACACGAAAAATATAGTAAGAATAGTGTAGGATAATTTTGTTTCAAAATTTATAGAAATTTAAAAATTTAGGCTAGGAATGATATTGTTTTTAATAGTATTAGTGAATTATTTAAGTGATACTTATTTGATAACAAATTTTTAACACATATCTCTCTGAACATCACGTCATCAAGTAATACAGTAATGCAAAAATAAGTTCTCTCTATGTCTCTATCCTTTTAAAATGTTTATAAAAGCTAAAAATTCCTGGCGGTGACACTTCCAGAGATTTACGAAGGTTTACTTTGTTGTGTGGACATTTTAGTAAAAAGAATCTTTCCACAAGTATATGAAAAAAAGCTGTTCCCTTATTTTTCCAAATAGCAATTTTTACACAAAGTTCTAAAGTGATTTACATGGTTTTATGGCATATTTACTAGAAAAAAAGCTTCCAGCATGCTTTTATAATAAAAATAAAAACATATTTGGCACAAACTCAAGTTACACCTATATTATCCTTGGTGTTAGCAGGATCCAAAAAAGATCTATAAAACCTTGCAAAAAAGCATAGAATAGGGGAATAAAATCGTAACATATAAAGATGTCATAATAACCTATAAAAGGTTTATACCGTAAGAAATTGTCGATGGTTGAATTGATAGATGAATGCTGAAAAAAACCAGGCCATTTATATGATCTATTATCATTAACTAAATCGGGATTAATTTAATACGTATCATACTCCAAAATATATATTGTTCAATGGAGAAATATGCAGAGTGAGATATTTTGGATAACATTTTAAAATATTTTTTATAATTCTCTTTTGTGTAATAGTGTATTTTTAAACTAATGGAGAAGAGACCCGCAATGATTTACCTACATTTGAACATGAAATCGGCATCTCAAAATGAAATAAAAGAAGTAAATAATTTTCTAAACAAATCAGGATATCCAAATACTTTCTTCCAAGCAAGTAATGCAAAGAGTCTCAAATACGATTAAGAATGGCTAAATATAGGTATTTTTTCGACATTTTCCATACAATATAGTCATGAAAATTAGCGATTTTGGTAATGTTGCCTATTTTGATAAAAGTATTATTATTTCTTAAAGTATTATTATTTCTTAAAGTAATATTATTTCTTATTTTTGATGTAGGCAAATTCATTAAAAAAAAAAGATCATCAAAATTAGCTCACAAACTAGGGTTGAAAAAATACATTTTTTAATAATTTTCCTAATATTTTTATATGTGCTAAAAGCCCTTCCGCGTCGTAGGAGGAGCCATCCTGTACACAGAGAGGAAATTTGAATTGAGGACAAGCAAATGCGGATTTTCATTAAAGTAAATGCTGGTAAATTAGGGTTTACCACTACTTCTTAATTAGAGATAGTGTTTACTTGGTTCCCTTAAAAGTTAAGCCACTTTGATGAAGATGTCGTTGACGCACTTAATTCTCAATTTTTAATTTCCTTCGTCAAAGACAAGCTGTGTAGGCGAAGGCTAAGCTTAGTTTGGCTTAGTTTACTTCACTTCAGCTAAACGTGGCGAGTTAATTAACAGCACACTGATCCTGTAGGATCCTCGTACTAAATATCCCCCTTTTTTAATCATACCGCGATACTCCTATCGCATTCTGTATTAACCCTAAAATTAAAGAGTCTGATGAAGTCTTTGATTTGTCATGAAACGTTATTTGGGGAGGAGTATACAGGGTGTTATAGATAAAATTCCGACCGCAGCGCTTCAACAGAAAAAATTTGAAATTATCAATAGATAGTTCACGCCGTTTTTGCTATGTATTTCACACAGTCCCGGTTACAGTTCAAAAAAAGATCGCATTAAAATAATATTAAAATCGTGGTTTTGTCATAATATTTAAGTATTTTGGTTTTTTGCTAGTGCAGTATTGAAACTATAAATTCACACTCAGGTACGAGATTTGTGTGATGTAACGCTGTTTCGGGTAGTAAAAAATAAGTGAAAAAGAATTCGAACTAGCCGCCGTGTTATGTTATGACAATTTCTAATGTTAATAAAATTGCCGAAAAAAAAATGGTAACTCGTAAAGGAGAGCGTACTTAGGCCGTTGTTGGGTGCCTATAGGGAAGGTTGCAGATGAAGATGCACAGTTTAATTTTTTTTATTACAGAGTATTCGTGGTTTATATATTTAATTTTTTTTATGCAACACCTTATTTTTTATTTTATTATTAAACTCTGTGTGTGTTATTTACCTAAAATTAGTAGTTTTTGTAATATTTTAATTTGGAATTTTCCGGTATCCTGGTGGATTCATCAAACCCTGAGCGTTAACACAAAAAATAAATAAATATATCATTTGCATTAAAATATGTTTACAACTGTTAACTAAAACTGAATTTTCTCAATCAAGTAAATACAAATAAAGTCGTATCATTTAATTATCGTATCATTATATCGTATTTCGCAATTCAATTATAATTTTCCTTTGTGCAACAGTTAACCGTAAGTCTTCTAATCAGAGTAAAATAATTTAGTAAACTGTAAGCCAGGAAAGTAGTTACTGCAATCCCCCCAACTCTATATACAAATATTTGTAGCTATAAACTGTTACGTTAAATATTAATGTTTGAAAGTTTATAGTTTTATTGGTCGAAATAATTCAAAATAATACCTACATCTTGTGGAATAAATTAGTGTTTTATATATCTTCTGATGTTTATAATACTTTATTTAAGTTAAGTATTTAAGGTATTAATGTTCCAATTTAATATTGAAATCATTACATACTTTAACATAGGTAATAATAATTTATATTTCATTCAAAACAGTTTCATTAACCAAATATCAATTAATTTTTATCTATCAACGGCCCAGCTACGTCGAAACAGCGGTTCCTGGTAGAACACCGAAATTAAGCGACCTTAGTGAATGCACCTGGATGGACGGGTGACCATCTGGAGACTCTGTCGTTGCTGTTGTTTCGTGGCAAGAGTATAAAACCTATTGAGACACACTGCTCGTTCACGCCGGTTCGAGACCAGATGAGATCGGATATGTCATAAGACTCGTGAGTAAGTGTCGATTTAGATATTCGCCAGATCGGTAGGTCATTGACGATGATATAGCTGAGAATCGCGGTTCGGATTCCGCGTAAACAAAGTAGACCCCGTTCAGATTAGCCTTAACAGAAAAAGGGAGACTTTAACTCAAAATACTTTACATTAATTTTTATCTCAATCAAATAATAGTCTGTTGAATATATTGTTTATTAAAAATGACAGCTTCAGAAAATAAACTACCCTATTAGTGAGATGTAGAGAAAAATAAATTTCATCCGTCTGGCAATTTGTCAACTATAGAAAATTACTGTTCAGTAATCTTTAAACTTTAAATAACTCTGTTCCATACATGCGATCAATCTTAGTTTTACTCAGACTTTAACATAAATTTATGCAGTAAATTCTAAATGGATATTCAACCATATAATGGGATATTAATACTATTAACAAAACGTGATTATTTGTTAATTAAAATTTTTCTATTTTATATACCCTATTGTCCAAATTGTTTAAACAGCTGGTCATTAAAATTATCAACTACTTTTTAATTTTATATATATTCTACGTTGTGTGTGTGAATTGCAGTCCCTAACTGATTTAAAAAAATCATTACTTAATAAAAATATATTTTTTATTAATATTATTAAAAAAATATTTATTTCTAGTCCACCATTTTTTATCTAGTGTATTTACTAGAATTCAATTAATAATGGAACGAGTAGCAAATAGTATAATTAGGCAACGATACTTTTAAATAACCAAAATAGTAATAATATTCTTTTCTTAAATCTGTTAAGTATTTTTAACTATTCGATATAATTTTGAATAATCTGCAAACAGAAAATATTGGCTAGAGAATTGATCACTTCATGATTATGTCATTTATAAAAATATTGAATAGAATTGGAGTAAGACGTGAGTCCTGAGGTACACTTGAAGGAAGATTATAGACTGAAGAAAAACAGCCGCTTATCCTCACTTGCTCAGTCCTGTCAGAAACATATGATCCCAGGAAATTGATCGTAAAATTAAATTAATTATAATGAAAAAGAATTATCGAGATGCTTTAATTACTATATACTGCTTAAAAATATAGTTTTTTCGTTGCTAATCAAACACCTGGAACTGTCGCTAACAAGCGAATAGAAAATATCTATCAAAAAATATTTATGTACTATCTAGATATATTGTTGGTAGTGGATACTGGAAAGCTTTCGTATAAATTATTTCGTTTGCCGTCCGCAAGCTTCTTGTTTAATTGTTTCGATAGTCGCAGATATTAATAATCTTAAAAGCTCTCAAATTACAACAGTTGATAACGATTACTCAAAATAGCTTTCTAATTTAAACCTTGCCTGGAAGCAATTTAACATTTAAGCGTTTAAAGAAATCAATTTCGCGCTGTTTGATAAAGTTATTTGCCGAGATATTGTGAGGGAGAGAACAATTCCCTTTTATTCCGATTGTTTTATTTACTTTTTTGAACTGCCAATGGGCCATCGACAATTTAATTAATCGAAAGAACGTTTATTAAGGAGATACTCTTAAAATTATCAAGACTAATGGCTTTAAACCGACTAAATAGATCTCTAAAATTTTAGCCAATTAACCATTAACCCAAATACCCTCGAGGCGTTATTAATAAGACCTTTAAAATCCTTAAACCTTTTAATTATACTACTTATTAAAGATGTGGGAGCGTTATCTTTGATAAACGGACAATTATTGTTACGAGATCACGTTTTGAGTAGGGGTTATAATGAAAAAAGCAAAAGTAAAAGCTGTACAACTGCTTTTGTACGAATTTTCGGATAACTTGCCATGTTCGGAAAGGTATCCCTGTATACAAAGAACACCTCAGTAGATTGAAGCTGAGAAACAACGGTTGAAATGAGAAAAAAAAAACTGAGAAACAAAAAGTTTTAAAAATTTCAAGGATTGCTGAGTTTTTTGGAAAAATACGGATTTTTTTGAAATCAAATTTTATTTTTTCCTGTCATTTCTTTTTAGAAAATCAAAAAACTAATTGCACATTCTCATAGTCACTTTATTAGGGCTATCTGATAGTATTTTTAGATTTTCAAATTCGCTGATAATTTGTGAGATACAGAGGCCAACTTAATTTTTTTTAAATACGGACATGCATTTTTTATTTCAGATTTTGAAAGAACTCACTTTCCTGAGTACAATGATATGCCACACTTTATACTTTTTTTTTGTTTTGGGTACCTTAACAGCAACAAAACTATTTAATTATTATTTAAAAAAATGTCCGACTCTGTTTTTTAAATTATTTAATCTGATTATATTCATCGCAACAATATTGATCAGTGCTAATTAAAATTGAATAAGGAAAATTGAGCCAATTGAAAGATTCAAATAAATAATATCCAGATCAGCAATTTAAAGATATTATTGAAATTCTCAGTGTACGATCTAATAATTTGCATAATATTTATCGTAGTTATTATGAATAAATTAACTTCTACAAACTAGTTTCTAAAGCTTTACATAGTCTACATGTTCGAAAGGGTTACCACCCTCCCTATTGCACAAATTTATTTTTAGTTCAATTTTATTTATAGCTTTTGAATAGAACTTCTTCTTATACTTACTATTGCATTTTGTACTCTGTATTGTAACTGCCGAGATGTGTTGATTTCACTTTTTTGTAAAATTTGGACCTGTCGAATTACTTGACGTCATCAGACGGTCCAGGAACCTCGCTGGCCTTTATACTGCTCTACCATTTCCAATCCATCTTCCGGGGAAATGGTTTGATTGTTTATATTACATTTTATTTATATTATTTTTTTATTATTTCATTGCATTGGATTTTCCGTATTCAACCCACGTCACTGTTAAGTTTGAAAGCTGTTGATTAAATATTAAAAAAAAAAACAGAGCCGGACTTGAAATTAGTTTAAATAAATTGTGTCCAAATTTCCAAAACAAAAAGAAAATAAGTGTGGCATATTATTGTACTCAGAAGAGCGAGTTCTTTCAAAATCTGAAATAAAAAATGCAGGTCCGTATTTAAAAAAATTAAATTGGCCTCTGTATCTCACAAATTATCAGCTAACTGGAAAATCTAAAAATACTATCAGATAGCCCTAATAAAGTGGCTATGAGAATGTGCAATTAGTTTTTTGATTTTCTAAAAAGTAACGACAGGAAAAAATAAAATCGATTTTCAAAAATATCCGTTCTTTTCAGAAAACTCAGCAATTCTTGAAATTTTTAAAACCTTTTTTGATTGCATCTTGGTGAACATCCCAAAGCGCAACTTTGCCCCAATTTAACCATGTTCGTATCTATTACGGTTACCGAGTTACCAATGCTCGTACCTCGAATTTGTAGCACCCTGTATACACACTATATTCACAGGCACTCAAATAATTATTATGGAAATTTAACGGTTAAAAACATTTATTCTGGATTTACATTCACAATACTTTTCAGAAATTTCCATAAGTCCTAAAGACTAGTTGCCATCCAACTACACACACAATTATAATCCTGTAAGAAGAAAATGTAAATCTCATATTTTATTACTGCAGTAAATATATTTTGTAAGTGAGAAAATTCTGAATCTTATAAGATATGTAAGTCTTCTCTCCAGTTTATTTATCAAGTAACAAAATACATCGCTTGACATAATTCCGAAAAACAGGAAAATTGATCATTTTTCTTTATTTTTCTTTATTCCCTCTCCTAAAATTCAACACCTTATTTAAAGGAATATTTACGTTACGTTTTTGCTTGTTATCTTATAACCATAATTAAATAAATTCGAGGAAAACAATTTTGGACTTCACTCTCTTCGGATAATTCTGCTTCTCGTTTAGAAAATTTCTTTTCAGCTTCTGTCCTATTTATTATTCATCTTCTATTTATCATTTCCTTTTTCTTATTTTCAAATTATCCAGTTTGTGAAAAACATTACTAATTAACTGTGTATTTACGTTCTATTAACAAGAATATTATTAATTTATTTCAAGAGACATCTCGGTTTAATTATGTAAACTAAAGCAGAATGCTTACTAGTCATGTTGACTCCTGTTGACAAGACAAGCGCATAATTGGATTTTTTCATTTCAATTTCAACCCACCGGAGAGATCTTCAAAGCAGTGTAAGAGATAAAAGTTGGTTTCGACATTTTTTTATAAAGCAAATTATACAGGGTGGCCCGAATTGTATTCGGGAAACTTTTTCAGTATACTCTGCAGATAAAAATAAGTAAAAAAATTCGTATAAATTTATGTCCTAAAATTATTCCTTGCGGAGATACAGGGTTTAGAAGTTATATTTATTTTGAATTTTTACTTCATTTCTCTGAATTACATCGATATTTTGGCCGAAAATTGGTATCTGGGTATTTTTTGGCATGAAAAATTTTATTTCAATATGTTAATATGACTGCTACTTGTAGGTATCTACATATTTTTAAGAAATTTAAAGAGTAATAACTTTTCGTCCGTGCATGAAACTACTGAGTGAAAAATATACATGTAGGCCATTTTTTACGTAAAAAAAAGTCTCTTGCTGAAAACCGTTATGGGCAACCGTTCTCGAGGTATTTGGAATGGAAATTATCAATTCATGTTAATTATCAATTCAATGTTGACCAAAAAATTAAGACTAGGTAGTGATTTGAATTGATAAAGTTTTATTTTTAAATTAACCATATTTTCTTCTAGAAAAAACTGTCTCTGTTGAACCTTATTTGACACAAAAGTATTTCAAATTTATTATTTCAATAATCTAGTCAACATATTTAATTTTTGTCAATATTGACATGTATTGATTATTTCGATTCCAAATATATTAGAGAACCGTTAGATGTAGCGATTTTTACCGAGAGACAGACCTTTTTTACGTAAGAAATGGCGGAAATATATATATTTTTTCCCTCCGTAGGATTATACAGATACGGACGAAAAGTTATTACTCTTCAAAACAATTTAAAAAATGTAGGTGGTGCCCTCTACAAGTCGAAGTAATGCATTTTAGGACAGGATTATATGCGAACTTTTTTACTTATTTTTTTTCTACATACAGTATGCTGCCAAAGTTTCCTGAATATAATTCGGACCAATTTTATACTATATTTTTATAATATACGGAATATCACAATGTATAGAATTATACAGGGTGAGTCTTAAATAATAAAAGAAACATATATTCACTTTACCGTTTTCGAAATAAGTCCAAAATAACCGAGATATTTTAGTTTGAAAACTAAAAAAAATATATTTTTGCTTAAATTTTGTAAACCACTATATTGTTGTTTTCTGGGGTCTCTTTCGTGTAAATTTAATCTTCTATCTATTTTGGCATATTATGAAGATATTTTTTTTTTAATAAGAATTTAAAAAAATTCAAATTTTTTTTTCTTGAAAAAAAAACTCATAGGCGTGTTTCTAGGGTCGAAATATACTAACCTTAAAAATATTTGCAGTTATTGAAGACTCACCCTGTATAAAACTAAATTAAACTACAACAGGACGCAAAACTAAATATACACATTAATGTGTAACAGGCCATGATAAATCCATCTTATAATATGCTTCCTATTTGATTTGAACAATTTTTTGGGCACCTCTGGTAGAATTTAGAATACAAAAGAGATGCTGTGTTCTCAGCAACAAAATTACTCCCTGAAGAAGAAATCTTGAAAATTCCATTAGTGGAGAACAGAAAACATGGAGTTTTACGTCAAAAATTTGTTGATGAATTTCTGTCACTATTTGCCATTAGAGCAAAAACTCATATGTCTTTTTTTATTCCCCTTTAATTAGAGCTAAACTAATATACGCATACCTGTATGTACTAAAACGAGAATTTCGAGGGTTTAATTACTGCTTTGAGTTGTACATTCACCAAAGCAACGTATTTTCTATTCCCTTATTTAAAAAAATGTTGAAAAATATCAGAAAAAAATCTACATGAATGACGGCAGGGTTAAGTTTCGTCTAGAACATACTCTTTGATGTAAATCCGCGGATTTCTGTTCACCTCTAGCTTTTGTACACGCGGAACTAACTACACTAACATTCTTGAACAAAAATACCTCTATGCACGAAGCCAAAATAAAATGCTTACGTGTTAAAGCCTGCTAGATCTTAACAAAATTAATTAATGATATATGTTAGTTATAATTAGTTTTATACAGGGTCCGGCAATAGTGCGTCGGGCATCTGTACATATACGTATTACTTTTTACAAATATACTCAGCCTAATCTCCAAAAAATGAAGCCCAAACAGTGAAAGAACAATATGGAATTCTGCATAAGTCTATTTCACCCGGATATTCATTTAACTGAGCATGCCTCACCTGAAGAAGTTTTCATTGGTCGATGTTTTTAAAGGGAAGTGGTTGACTGACATTTCCCCTAACCTTCAATTTTATTTATATTTTTATTATTTATAACACATTATCATGGACTTGGAAAAATATCAAAAAATAGTTGGAAACAATAAACTAAACAAAATCACTCTTTTACGCGCACAAATAAAAAGTAATCCAAACAGAACTAAAACAACAATCAATCGGAGTTTGGCGCAATCTCAGTTCAATCCATATCCGGGTGAAATAGACTTATGCAGTTTTAATATGGAGCTGGGTTATGTTGTCTTTTTCTTACGGCACAGAAATTGCACACGGGGTTAAATAGGGAACCCTGAGTATATTTGTAAAAAGTAATACGTATATGCATCTGTAGAAATAAAAAAACTTGGGAATTTTTGTTTAATTGTAAACCTAAAGTTATTTTTTGATAAGTATGTCTTTCAGGAAAATATTTTAACTTCTATAGGGTGGCTCAAAAAATTGTGAGTGGATCGGTATGATGTTTTTTAAATAGAACACCCTTTATATTATTGGATTTTTGGCTTCCTTTCTGATCACTTTACGTAATCCTCAGATATGAGTAAATATATTTCGATAATTTCAGAGATATTAACAAATAAATAAAAATATATATTTTTCAGCCTTTCTTAAAAAAATTATTAAAAATACAAGAACTGTCCTGAAATCAAAACTATATTAGGTATTTACTTTAGATGGTTTATACTTAGAATTAGAATTTAGAATAAGTGGGGGGGTAATCTCTGCGACCTTAGAGATCTATTGTGTCCCCCTTTCTTGAGTTATAACTCATCATACAGTCCCAGGACTTCCTACGGAGACCCGTGTCCCTCACAGTCGAGGAGCTGCGACCCAGGCCGGGTAGACGAAACGATGGTTTATACTTAACTTTATTATAAATATCGTAATTTTAAATCATACAAGGTGTTCAAAATTGTACGCCAAACTTTCTAAAATATAAAATAAATTTTCTTTTTTTTTAAATGGAACACCCTGTATATTATTTTTTTATTAGATGGAGAAATAAAAAAATGAACATTTTTTGTATTTAAAGTATTTCAAAATTTTTAATGGTTTCGCAGATACACGCAGTATTATTTCATAACGGTAAAATACAAAAATAAAAACTTACTATTGGAAAATGCCATATGAAATATGAAACCGCTAATATCTGCGCAACCGTTAAAAATTTTAAAATAGTCTGCGTACAAAAAATGTTCATTTTTTAATTCTCCATCAATTAAAAAAATTATATATTATATGTCCCATTCAAAAAAAAAATGGAAAATTATTTTATATTTTAGAAAGTTTGGCGTGAAATCATCTTGTATGATTTACGATTACCATATTTATGGCAAAGTATAAGTACAAACCATCTAAAGTAAATACCTAATATAGTTTTGATTTCAGGACAGTTCTTGTATTTTTAATATTTTTTTAAGAAAGGCTAAAAAATTAATATTTTTCAGCCTTGTGTCAAACTGATCTGAAAAGAAGCCAAAAATGCAATAAGATACAGAGTATTATGCAATAAGATACAAAGTATTTCATTAAAAAAACATCCCTATCCACTCACACTTTTTTGAGCTACCCTATATAGAAGTTAAAATATTTTCCTGAAATACATCCTAGAACATACTTTAGATTTGCACTTAAAGAAAACTCCCAAGTTTTTTATTCTAGGAGCTACAGATGCCTGAAGCACTATTGCCGCAGGTCCGTTCCTGGGGTATCTGGCGCCTACTTTGGTGCGCCCTTTTTATATTTAAATCAATTATATATTTTAATCTTAATTTCAAAAATTTAAAAAATTTATATTCTGCGACAAACGAGCAATATGTACTTGGAAATGTAAAAAAACTATCCTAATTAAAGTATAAAAACATTTATTAAATAAAGAAAACAAACAAAACCACAAAAATATTTAGTAACAAAAATAGTACTCTAAAGAAAAAAACTGGCCCATTTTATATGAAATACATAAAAACAATAAACTAAAAATCGGAAATAATATGCATGTACTGATTTTTTTCGAAAATCGACAACTATGAAACTATGAACCCTTCCCGGACACAAACGGTATATTGTGAGACAGAAAATTGTAGAGAAAAACAAGTCCTATAACATAGGATACAACATGTTAATGAACAGTGCTTTCCATAAAATGAATAAAATGAAAAATAAATAGATGAGATCAAAGTGTTGCCGACAGATTGCCCTAGACTTGTTTATTCGGTGCGGCCAACGCAAAAAAAGACTCTAAGCAAACTTTATCCTATGATGTATGTTTAAGTATTTGTTTATTAACAAGAAAGCGTATCGGTTTTTTGTTACAAAGTACTGATTGACACTTTGATTTTGCGCCCCCAAAATGTTGCGCCTACGTGCGTGCACGCACTGCACGCTCGCCAGCCCTGTATTCCCGGACCTTGTAGTATGTATCACAGATAAAATCTGCATCATATGAGATATATTTTTATTAATCAGTGTAGTAATTAGTTTTTTCTTCAAATTAGATTGGATACAAAAAGAAATTTAACTTGTTGCTCTTGGATGTTTGTTAAATTTGATATTTTAAGTAATAAATGAGAAAACAAACAATTCTTTTTATATTAAATTTCTATTTTATTCGAAAGATACAAAATGGCCCTTTCATCTGAACCATTTTAGAAAAATGTATGTACGTACATACAATATATAGGCAATATATTTGTATGTCAGCAGAATTTTCACTGAAATCCATACATATAACCTATTGTTTCGACAGAAGTCCTCCCTATTCATTTATTTTGATATGTTGCATTGGTATTCTCTTGAAGAAAGATTTATGATTTCTATAAGAATAAACACGAAACAAATAGGTTTTGTGACTGTGGACAAAAAAATTGGATTGGTCTGGATCTTCTATTTTTATTAGTATTACTAATTTCTTTTGTGATAATTTTATTTAATACCACATTTTATCTTATATAAAGCACAGTTGTTTCTTTTAACATGCATAAACTGCATAGTCATTTAAGTAAATTTAGTAGAAAATTAATTTTATACTCAGAATATTATGACTCCATTTAGAGTATAAATTGGGTTATGGGCTTAAACTATTTTTGTTTGTTGTTATTTATTCTAGGTGGTTATTTATTCAAGGTGGTAGGAGTTTCGGAACTATTTTATATTGCTTTACAAGCCTTACTTTAATTTAATTTATTGTTGCTGTTTAGAATCTAATTTAGTTGGGATATATAACACAAAAAGTTTTAAAATATGTGTTAACCAGAACTATATTTTATATAAAGTTAAATTTTGTAATAATACGAAAAATTTTCAGGAAAATGTAATTTAATTTTATCCTTCCAATGTGAACCATAGTTTGAGTAAAAATAAAAACAAAATTTATAGTTCCCCCGTAGCTTATATTATGTTTCTTTACTAGAGTTTATTTTAGAACAAGATAAGCGTTAAATTATTATTTTAGAACATATAAATTTCCTTTGCTTTAATATAAGTTCTAGAGATGGGCATTACGATTCTTTTCAGCGAATCGAATCACACTATTCAATTTCTCATAATGAATCGACTCTTTTCGTTCATTTGAACAAACTAAGTACACATTTTACGTATCACAATATAAATCGGTATTTTTTGTAAATAACTTTTACATCCCTAGTATTTTGATGGCGTTAAATTACAGTTTATTTTATTACTAATGTATACAGTTAGTATAAATAGAACATAAAATTTTATTACTAAAGTAATAATTACTGATCTATATATCATTGCAATTTATACCTAAAATACAAACCGTTTGGGTATCCAAACTAATAGTATATAATTCTAATATTATTTTTTCAAACGAACAGTAATATAGGTAATGAATCAATTCTCACGATTTATTGAATGAACGAACCATAGGAATGAACGAGTCGCATTGTAATCCGATTCAATTCTTACGACTTAATTGAACGAACCGTATTCTAAACGGTGAATCGATCTCACGATTAATACTCGTTCAAGTAAACGACTCGTTCAATCTTTGACGAACAAGACATTGAAGACTAATACTTCTTCAATATTGACCCATTCTAACTGAAAATATAGTCGATATACGTCAGTGTTTACCACAGAGGACGGATCCTTATTATGGAAAAAAAGATCAGTCTCGCTCATCACTACGAACGCGCATTAACAATATTAAAATGTATTGATAGTTTTATTAGTCTTTAACTAAAATGCATTTTATTTCAATTGATTGGGTTTTAGAATTCACTCCTATAAGTAATTAGTAAAACTAATTAACTAATTTGTCTTGTTCTAGCGGAAATTACCTTTTTGTCATGGGGCGTTAGACTCTGCGTGGTGGTAAGAAAGGCACCTTCCGAATTCAACGAGAGCAGATTCATTTCCATGGCAGTTTACAATGAATTCATTCTCGGGCTCTTCTTAAATGTTACTACGTGAGTATATTTTACTTGTTGCACTAAATTTAATTTTTAAAAGCAAAGGAAATATAGGAAGAAGGCACACCTTTTTGAATGTCTTTTTCCAAAATTATAATAGATTTTTTTGCTCTGTTCGATAAAGAAATTAATTGCTGAAAATATTCGACCTCTAAATTAATTGACTTAATGAAGTTAATTCCAAGTTCTCGGCATTATTGACCGTATAATCTAGTTCTAACATATAATCAATTGTGGTTAGGTATCAAACCGTACACCTGAACTAATACACCAATTTCTATACGTCACTGAAGTTTAGCAATGCAGGCATTGTAAGGTATTTGATTGGGCAACCGCTAAGTTAAGCAGCAGCATTGTGTGCATTCAGAAGCAAAAATCAAAATTAGCTTTTCTTATTTGTGTTACTGTATAAGTAAAGTTAGAATCTTTCGTACTTAAGTAATAAAGGGTCAATAACTAAAGGTTTTTATGAACAAATCATTTTTATTATCTTTAATACTTAAAAAATTATAATATTTTTACTAGCCAAAACAACTGACACTGCAATTAAAATATATAGTTTATCCCTGTTCACACATCTAAAAGTAATCTAGCCAGCTAATAATATAAAAAAAATCTAAAATTACTATTGAAACGCTAAATCACTAAATGTAACCGTTTGCTTTGCAATGCTCTGTAAAACTGCGCTGAGCGGAACTAAGGAGATTACATGCGTTTACAAACATGATTAACCCTGCTCCCGTAGCCGATTCAAACGTGGAATATAAGCAGTGACGGCGGTATGTTCTATGTATATACAGGGTAAGTTTTAAATAAGCGCATATATTTTCCAGGGCTGTATAACATATTTTCGCTTTGCCGTTTTTCAAATAAATCCCAAATAGACTAGTTATTTTACTTTGAAAAATAAAACAAAATATTTTTTCACTTAAATTCTGAGAACCACTGATTATTTTCTGTTATACAGAGAGTATCAAAAAGCATGTGCCATATCTTGTGCGGAGATTCCTCACGTAAAAATAAAGTTTTCTCACGTAAAAATAAAGGATTTGTTTTTCATACCAACATAGGTCTTCTTTTTTTTGATTTATTATAATTTCCTTCCAAGAACCTATAGCGATTCGAATGACATTTTAAAGCTCAAAGTTACTTTAAGTATACAGGTTACCACTAGAATAATTTTCTAAAAAAAAACATGTACCCCCTGATTTTTTTTTCTTTTGTTGCCATAATTTTTAGGCTGTTTAATGCCGATTAAAAGTTGTCTCTTGATATTTTGTCGATTTCGATTTCCTTGATGAGATAAACGCAATTTTATTAATCTCAATTAATAGAATTAAAATAAAAAATAATAATAAATTTTATTTATTCAATCTAATTTATTATTCAACTTTATTAAAATTTGTTACACTTATGTTCAATGCTATCTACAGAAAATTTAAAAAAATAATGGTACTTAAGATAATTACAAAAAACTTTTATAAAGGTTTAAGATCCTGTATCTTTAGAACTATGCATTTGTTTAAAGGACCTGCACCCATGTTTATAGGAACTTTTTTTCATTTTTTTTTTTGATAAGGAATCAATGAATACTTATTTAACACTTTGGTCAGTTAATGACATTAAAAAAATTTAAAGGTTTGCATTAAGGCAGATTAATAAAATTGCTTTTATGTCATCAAGGAGATTGAAATCGACACAATATTAAGAAACAAGTTTTAATCGACATTAAACGGCCTACACAATTATTGTGTTAATTAGAGAGAAAACTCAATGGTGTACATTTTTTAGAAACATATTCCCGTGATAACCCATATGAACATCCCTGGTGAATCTATCGACACTTTTATATCATTAAAATATGTATACTTATAGTAGCTGTGTGTCAAAATGTGCACTTAAAAAAAATTATAATAAATGAAAAAAAAGAACTTTAACACTCTGTAGCTACAAAACAAAGCAGGATCGAACCTATGCTGATATGAAAAATAAATATTATTTTTAGGTGAGGAAAGATGGCACATGTTTTTTTGGAACACCTTATTTTTTATTATTTTTATTTCCGATAACTTTCCTGACCGAATATTTGATATCTTAAAAAAAATCTACAGTAAAATCTCTTTGTTTAACTTCCTATCGTTTTTCATCTAGTTAGTTAAATTTATTAAAAGTGCATATTCTAGAGTAACGTTGAAGTATCAAATCTGCATAGTTCGAAACTTTTGATACCTGCAATTTGCTCAGAAAAGAAAAACAAGCTAACGCGAGGGCTTGAAAGAGAGCAGGGCAAAATAAAAGCGGAAGCTCGAATTGGACTCCCCTATTTCCTAGATTTTCTTTACTTAAACTTTATTAAAGCTATCGATACACTTTTAATTAAAGTCGAATGTTCTTTTTCAGATTTTTCCTAAGGAAACCAGCCAATCCGGATTTGATGTACATCATCTATTTCGTTCATACTCAATTAAGTGTTACTTTATTGCTGGTACTAATATTTGGAAGCAAGGTACAGTATAACCGTTCCCTTCAAGTGAAAATAGACATTAGAAATGGTTAAAACTAAAATAAAATGTCTATCCGGTTTGTCTCTAAGCCAGTAGTAATTAAAGAAAAACACAAAACTTTACTCAAAGTACATACATCGGAGTCGTTTCTGACATAATAAATTAATAATATAGAATTATATGACTGAACCTCGTGGAGAGAGAGGGGGGTGCTTGAGCCCCTGAGGCCCCCCACGTGGATCCGCCACTGGCAGTAATACAATAATAACTTAATCTTACAATAGTAATTGTACGAGTAAAATAAAACGCTAATTCATCACAATACACCAAAACACTTGTTAACCATGTTAGCATAAAATAAATCCGAATGTAATCTTAGTAATTGTACGGTTAGAAGATGTTATGGGACTTCTCAATACCTCAAATTGCAAGTACATAATGCCAAAGTATGTAATTTCTTAAGGCAGAAATAAGTTTTCCGTCCTTCAATAAACTTCCAAACAATTATGCGTGCCCTAGACTATCTAAAATTAAGATACTCCAGAGAACAATCCCCTTTAAATATATTACTTCAATTAAATCCGACATTATTGGCCCACGTTCACAATTATATAGCAAAAGGTCGATTTCGAAAGGTATGCGAAGGTCTTGTAATAAAGACATTAACAAGATATACAAATTTAAACTATACAAATCTAAATTTAACAAGGGTAGATGAGATTACCTATATACACAGCCATTTATGTAATTCAATTTATTTTTCGTTTAATATGACATGTGCATTAGTCCTGCCTTGTCTAGTCCCTAACATCCTGTAGAAACGTTTAAATCTCTTAACGATATCGTGGTTTCACAATGAGAGTTCCTATGTACTTAACTATTTTAAGCTCGCTTTCATGCAGAATGCACAATTACAAAAGATACCTTTGATGAAATATCGTTCTTGAGGTGTGCGGCTTCGTTAAATTTATCTTTCTCCTTAAGTCTGTAGCTGAGGAAACTTTTACAAGA
Organism: Sitophilus oryzae; assembly: GCF_002938485.1. Classification (NCBI taxonomy): domain Eukaryota; kingdom Metazoa; phylum Arthropoda; class Insecta; order Coleoptera; family Curculionidae; genus Sitophilus; species Sitophilus oryzae. The sequence goes on from NW_022146479.1 coordinate 7,999,376, forward strand.
ATTTACTTTGAGGAAACAACAATATTACTGGCTTAGAACTATGCGCTTTATATATGCGACAGTACTTCCTTTTTATATACGAGATAGTGTTGTATTTTAGTGACCCCAAGAGCAGTTTATAGAGCATGAGCCATTTCATTTCCCTTGAGCCTGGTGTAGTCTAGTATAGAGATTAACGTTACATCATTCTGTCTCTGCCAGACTATTTAGTTTCTTAAGACCTCGCATGGGGCATTTCGCTTACCAATTTTCGGTGTTAAATTTATATACATTTTCCAGTTTATCAAAATTTAATAGAAAATATAAAAAGAGCTAATAATTAAGTGGTAAACATAATTAGTTTTATACTGCACTTATAAAAGACGAAAATAATAACTGATTTCTTATTTTATTTATTATCATATACTATTTAGTATTATCCTTATTATACAGGGTGTCCTAGAAATAAGTGCAAGTATTTTAACTGGTAGTATAGTTCAACCCCAGAAACACGCCTGAGGTTTTTTTCGCGAAAAAAAAATTTTGAAAATTCGAAATTTTTTGGATTTTTTTTTAGTTTTTATTTAAAAAACATAATTTCTTGATAATATGGCAACATAAGTATTAGATTAAATTTACAAGAAAGAAAATCCAGAAAAGATCCAATGGTTCTCAAAATTTTAGGAAAAAATATTTTTTTTTGGAAATTTTCAAAGTAAAATAACTCCGTTATTTTGGACTTATTTGAAAAACGATAGAGAGAAAATATGTTTCTTTTTTCGAGATCTACCACCCCTTAAAATACTTGCACTTATTTCTGGGACACCCTGTATAGGACCATATGAACATACTGGATATATTTTTATACAGTCTTATAAATGAGATATACAGGATGAGTCTTAAATATATGCAAATATTTTTAGGGGTGTTATATTTCGACCCCAGAAACACGATTAGGAGGTTTTTTCCGCAAAAAAAATTTTGAAAATTTAGAATTTTTCGAAAAAAATTTTGGATTTTTTTTTAGATTTTAGTTAAAAAACAATCAATTTCTTGATAATATAGCAATATAGGGAGTAGATTAAATTTACAAGAAAGAAAAATCTGCTTAAAATTTAAATAAAAAATCATTTTTTTTTTGGAATTTTCAAAATAAAATAACTCCGTTATTTTGGAGTTATTTGAAAAACCATAAAGAGAAAATATATTTCTTTTATCGAGATCTACCAGCCCTGAAAATTCGCACTTATTTAAGACTCGCCCTGTATAGATAGTTATTATAGTAAATTATATCTTTCTTTTTTATCTATTTTCAAAATGATTACTTACTTATTATTAGCACAATAAATTTTGTCCTGTGTCTAAGTAAATTTAACAAGATCTAAACTAAAGTGAATTTTGCCTATGTTAATTTCTCAAATAAATATATAATTTAATTCTTATTTCAATTAATAATTCTATTTTAATTCTAATCTTATTTGAATTCATTTAATTTAATTTAATAACCTAATTTTAATTCTAATTTTTTATCTTAATTATGCAAATTTAAATATAGGCACAGTTCATAATTGAAAATTCAAATATACGCTAGTTTTAAATATCTAATTCAATTTTAATCTGAAATGCAAGTTTCCACATAAAGTGAAAATCAAATTTACTAATTTATTGTAATTTTTTTAATAGAACTATTTATTCTATCTAGATCAAGCAGCTTTTGAGATAATCTTGCAGGACAAGAGTCTTTTGAACTACTTCCGTTTCATTAGATATTCAAATATTCTACCTGTTACCCTAAAGATGTAACAATAACCCTCAGACTTTGGAGTGTGTAATTTAAATTACATTCGAATCTAAAAATTCTCCAAGAAATATATAAAACAAGCTTTGAGCAGAAAGGATTCCTTTAGAAAATATATATTTATTTTTCTGTTTCGTGTTTAATAAAAAAAAGGAGTATTTATTTTTTGAGAGGTTGTATAAAGTATTTTTGCAGATAAATAGTATCTCTTATACAAATTTTCTTTTTATAGCTAATAATGGTTATCAAAAACAAAGGAAAACAACAGGAAGATAGTTCGAGCATGGTATATAAGACGCCATCGAAGTTCCTGCTGGGAAGACGTAAAGAGCCATGCCTATACTCGAGCGGAAACTCGTCTGTGGCGGGACAGGAAATAATTTACTCAAAATACTCCGAACAAGATATTCAAGAAGAGTTCCTAAGACTTTACACCCAACTCGAACTATTAAAAGAAAGGAATATGCGCGTTGGGAACAGGCATTTAGCTTCGAAAATCAACGCAATGCAGGACGCAGCTCGGATGTGTGACACCGACAACGAAATCGACATCGAAAATGAAAACGAAAACGAAAAATCGTCTTTCATCATAAGAAGCAACAGCAGTGTGTCTCTATCTGGCGACAAATCAGTCATAGAACTTCAGGACGAGTCCTTTATTGAAATCCAACGCGAAAGCATCTCATTTAGCAAAGAGAAAAAGGCTAGCAGCGAAGCCAACATCGAGAAGAACTCCAACGGCACACCTCTCAACGGCGTCGATAAGAAAAGCGATAACGACAAATCCGAAACGTCTAAAAAAATGAGTGAGACGGATATTGATCAAACTAGCTCAACGACATATCCAAAAAGTGATAAAAAGAAAACTAGTACTGACAGTAACGGCAGGCATTTAATGTCGGGTCACGCAAGAACGCATTCTATTGTTATTAATTTAGATGATAAAAGTCGTTTTACTGACGAAATTACTGTTTAAAACTGTTTTTTTTTACGTTCATGTACCTGATGAAAGGTTGTAATATAAATGTAACTCATTCTTTTTCAATAAATGGTATCTCAAAATCACATTTTTTTTAATCAGGATTACTATTTGACGCTCCCCCGTAATGTTGTTCTCTAAGACTCTGTATATCTGGTTGCATATAGAAATGTCCCTCTGAAAAAATTGGTTTTATCCTTGTTTCGAACATATCACTTATCTCTTATCTCCCTCTCGTGTTTTTTAAATAATAAAATGTCATAATAAAATTCTAACCTTTAAATTCTTGATCTGTAGAAAACAATATAGGTCTATATATATGTTATTTTTCTATTTTTGGAATAATTTGATTTCATAAACAAAAAGGCCGATGAAAAAACTTAACATCCAACTGCACGAAAGTGTGCGCTATAAATTCTATGTCGTTTAAATATATATTTAAAATAATATGTAACAAAAAGTTCTCTTAAATAACAGTATTAAACAAAGTGATAATTAGTAATAATGTTATTGCAATGTTACTTAAGACACTGTGGTACAAAGACGTTACCCAGTTTATCCAGAATTCAAGAATACTCGACTAATAATTTTCCCTCGCAAGCTCAAGTTGTAATAGCCGGCGCTGGAGTGGTAGCTAATTCAGTGGCATATCATTTGGTTAAAAGTGGTTGGAAAGACGTCGTCGTAGTTGAACAGGATAAAATTGGTAGCGGGTCTTCTCATTTCGGTTCAGGAATTTTGGGCCTTTTTAAACCAATAGCTCATCGAAATGTCATTTGGTAAGACCTTTGCTTAATTATTCTGCTTAATAAATGTTGTTATCTATTTCTTATTAAGGTATAGCATCAGTTTGTATAAAGAGTTACAAAATATGGGTTACGATGTTGGAATGAGACAGTGTGGAAGCTTAAATCTTGCCCAAACCAAAGACCGGCTCATTGCTCTCAAAAGAAGAGTTGCATATAATACTCCATCAGGTTTAAATTGTGTATTTCTTAATCGTAAAGAAGTACAAGAACTACATCCTTATATTAAAACGGATGATATAGAAGGTAAATATTCTTTCTTGTAATTTATGTTTATCAAATTCAAGGGTCAATGTACCATATGATTGAAAAAAATGTCGGAGATTGTTTGGAAATGAAGATAGCTGTCATTTTTTTGTTATATACAATTAATTATTATAATACGGCATAATTCTTACCGGTTTTTATGTTTTGTTTTATCCAGGTGCAGTTTATGTTCCTGAAGATGCTGTTATTGATCCCAAATCTATTTGCGATGTTTTGGCTTTATTGGCCCGACAAGGTGGAGCAACCTATATTGAAAATACGACCGTGCAACAAGTTTTTACAAATAATTCTTGTGTCTACGGAGTCGAGACTGACAAAGGTGTGAAAATAAAATTATATACTTTTAACTGGGTCCTAGCATTTTGTAATTTCTAATAAAATATTTCTTGTCTATTTTAGGCGTTATTAACTGCGAATACTTTATAAACTGTGCCGGAATGTGGGCTAGGGAGTTAGGACTACAATGTAATCCGAAAGTTCGTATTCCAGCTTATCCAGCTGAGCACTTTTATGCTGTGACAGGTTTGAAAATTATATCAATATAATATCCAAAAAAATAATCTGTTTTAATTATATAGGTACATTATCACAGAAAATGAATGAAACCCTTCCTATAGTAAGAGACTATGATAGCCACACTTACGCAAGAGAGTATAACAATGGTTTAATGATTGGTTGGTTTGAGCCAGAAGCTAAACCGGCTTTTGAGAAAGGCAAAGTGCCTAAAGACTGGGAAAAACATATTAATGTAGATTTAAAACATATTGGTAAGAATGTTTATTACATAAAGTTCACTTCATAAAATATAATACCGTATGATCGAAAAAAACGGGGTCACAGACGGTTTAGGAATGATAATGAATGATCATTTTGGCGAGGTCAATCTGTAGCATCGTTTACTAAAAATTGCCATAAAACTGGTCAACATAATTGTAGAAAGATTAGAAAAGGATAGAAAACGTTTCCAGACACACAAATCTATTTCCAAAAAAATATTTTTACTCAATATAAAAATAAATTACAACCTTCTTAAGGCCAACTGGCATTTAGTGCTATTTAAAATTAAAGGAGTATGGGAGTCTGTGGTACGGGCCAAGTAAATGACGTCTAGGGGTTGACCTCAACAAAATTGTTATTGATTGTCAGTTCTCGACCATCTTTGACGCTTGTTTTTTTCGATTGTGTGGTATAAATGAACGGTTTATAGAAATTGGATTACTGTAATAAATTAATTGCTAATGATTTTATTGAGATGTACTTATGTATTTGTATGTTCTTATTTTATAGAACCCCTTTGGGAAAATGCAGTGTCTCGTTTTCCTATTTTAAAAAGTTGTTCCAGTCCCAAAGTCGTCAATTCTCCTGATAACTTCACTCCCGATGGAAGGTGGATTTTAGGTGAAGCGCCAGAAGTAAAAAATTACTTTGTGGCATGTGGAATGAATGGCAATTCACTTCAAGTAATATTTTAATTATAATCATTACACTGTATGATCGAAATAAACGGCGTCATATTTAGCTTACAAGTGAAGATCGCTGTCAGTTTATTCATAAAATTTAATAATATAAGAAATAATAAAGTAATATATAAGAAATATATAATTATATAAAAAATATATTCAGCAATGATACTTCAATATGATTGACTTAAATTGCGGTTTTGACATTCTAATTATTTTGTTAAAATTGTTAAATAAACATATTTCTAATAAAAGTAAATAATTTCCTAAAGATTATTATAAATAGATTTAAAAGTTTTTAAACTTAAAGATAACACTAATAAATTAATGTAAAAATTTTTCTAATTCTTGTTGTTAAATTGTCTAATTCTATTTTTACATTACTGTAAAAATAGAATTAGACTCCTTCCTTAAATCCTTAAATTATATGAAGAATATCATTGATCGTCATTTCCAAGCGAGCTAGACGCCGTTTTTTTTTTTGAGTTAGGTATATGGTGTTTCAATATCACTGTTGTAAAATGTTTCCTTTAGGGCGCAGGTGGCATAGGTAAAGCGGTAGCAGACTGGATAATTGAAGGAGAGCCAAAACAAGACTTGCTGCCTTTTATCCTACAGAGATTTTTAAATGTGCATAATGGTAGGCATTATTTAAAACAAAGAATCAAAGAAATTGTAGGCAAGTATGTTGTTTTTATAATCGTCAGTTAATTTCTTTTCATTCCAATCTTAAATTTGTCTTAGGCACTATTCAATACTGTATCCATTTCAGTGTGAATATAAATACGCAAGGGAATTAAGATGTTCTCCATTATACAGCGTTTTAGAAACTAGAGGAGCCGTTTTTGGCATCAAAATGGCGTACGAACGAGCTTTGTATTTTGATTCTACTTATAAAAGTAATTTTTTACACATTTTTTGCCAATTTAACGTTAGCTCTTGATATTCTCTTCTTTAGGAGGTGAACCAAAACGAGAAATGCCCCAGGGTACATTTTTTAAGCCGCACTTCTTTGATTTCATGAAGGAGGAATATGTTGCGTGCATAGAAGGAGTTGGAATTATAGACATGTCATCTTTCTCTAAAGTTGAAATTAAGGTATAACAAGGGTATAACAACCATAAAGTGAGTGAGAATGTAGTTGATTATTTTTTTTTACTCTTGACCCTATTGCTCTTACACTGAGATTAAGAATAAAAATTCTTAGATAAACATATGTTTTACATATGAAGGGTCCAGCGGAAAAACATGATAAGCGCGATTTTGCTAATTTTACAGTAGAGCACTGGACGTCTGGCGGTTATCAGGTTCTTTCCGTGTATTCTTTATTTTTACTAGGCATATATCATAGGATTTAACCAACTTATTGCCCTGCATATTTTATACATATTGTAGGAACCAGTTAGACCTACTAAAACATTGTAAAATCCTAAAATTAAGAAATTGGCGTTTATCAAGTTTTTACCATGGACCCTTGCATTTGTATTCCTGAAAGACAATCTGATATGAGATTTGACGCCGACATATATACTTTTATTTTTTTAAGTCATCAGGGAATGAGGTAGTAGAATATCTTCAAAGAATATGTTCGAATGATATAGATATTCCTGTAGGCTCCATTGTTCACACTGGTATGCAGAATGTTAGAGGTGGTTACGAGAATGATTGTATGCTTGTTAGGCAGTCTCCTAACAGGTAACGCCAATAAGAAAAGTCCGTCAACTAGGAATAATCTATTCTAAAATATCCCTTACTTTTAAGTTATTTTATGGTTTCTCCTACAAGTCAGCAAACCAGGGTTTATGAATGGATGAAGAGAAATTTGCCATTCAAAGCTGCTGTTCATTTAAATGACGTCACTTCAATGTATACTGTACTAAATGTTGTTGGGCCCAAGGCAGTAAAATTATTAAGCGAATTATCAAATAGTGACTTAAATGTTGCTCCCTTTTCCTATATGAAAGTCAATATAGGATATGCATCAGACGTAATGGTTATGTCATTTACACATACTGGAGAACCAGGGTATTGCCTCTACATCCCATCTGAATATGCCTTGCATGTATACTATAAATTAATGTCAGTAAGTATTAGCCTTATTAGTAAAGAATACTGAAAAATTATTTATACAGGGTATGCTAGAATTAACATCAAATGGGAAAAGTTTTATTACTAAGTTAGTTAAAATTCAAACTGCAAAATGAAATAATAAAAAGTGTAATGGGTAATAAAAAGTTTTCCCATTTGTTGAAAACTTTATCCCACACTCTGTATAAATTACCTATATTACCAGGTTGGGAGAGACTATGGTGTTCGAGACGTTGGTGTTATGACACAAAGATTTATGAGAATTGAAAGATTTATCCCATTCTGGGCTGAAGAGCTTAGCAGTTTCACCACACCATTTGAAGCTGGCAATGGCTGGAGCGTCAAGATAGAGAAAGTATAGTTTTAGTATCAATTGAGATTTATTATTTCGCTAATTTAACATTTTAGAAAGAAAATTTCATAGGAAAAGCTGCTTTGCAAAGGCAAAAGGAAAAGGGTGTCCAAAAGCAGTTGGTGTTCTTCCATTTCAATAATATAGATCCAGATGTGGACATATGGCCTTGGGGTGGAGAGCCTGTGTATAGGAACAATGAATTTGTTGGGACTGTCACATCTGCTGGGTAGTAAGATATTATTATAGTATAAAAAACTAGCCATGTGAAATTTTTTCTTAGTTACTTTAACTTTAGAAGATTGACTTGCATGTTGTTCATTAATTATAATTTTTCAATAATGATTTAAAAATATATTGCTCAAGAATTGGAAAATTTTCCATAATAAATTAAGTGTGTTATAGAACTTAATTTATATAAATTAGCTTTATTTTCTTATAGGTATAAATTTTTCATTAAATTAGATTAGTTTAACTGTATTCTATTCAGTAAAACTTATATTTGCACTTGAAGTTTAGAGAATGATTATAACTCTTTTCCTTCTTTTAGATTTGGATTTTCAGCGAACAAATTGATTGGTTTGGGATTTATTAGGAAACCCGCTAAAGATGGTGATAAGATAGTCACAAACGATTACATTCTTTCAAAAAATGCGGTATATGAAGTCGATATTGCTGGACATAGGTTTAGTGCTAGTCCATATTTACATGCACCTGCTATTCCAACAATAAATAACGAGAAGAAAAAGTATAGGCCGACGCCCATCAAATATAAGAGTGATATTTCAGTATAATTGGTACCTACTGAAATAACTGATAATTTTATTACTTGATCTAGTCAATTGTACTTATGTTATTGTAATTGACCGAGCAATACAAGAAAATTGGAATAAATAAGGTATTGAATTTTATTTTTATTCTTTATTGTAATTAATTTTAAAAACTTTATTAAAAATATTTCAATATGAGCTAATAAGATTTTTAAAGTAATACAAAAACACTTATGACTAAGATTATACATATATAGCTTATTACATAATAACAAGTATTATCACAAAATAAACTGGATTTAAACATGCTTTAAGCTAAAACTGACAAGAGTTTAGTTTAATTATCTTTGGAGGTGATAGTAATTTCTCTGAAAAAAACAAGTATGAGCAAATCCTTATTCATACAGCATTTCATCAAGGAAAAGACCCATTGGGGTTTTCTTTAGCCCTAACCCTTCCACTTGATTAGCTAATTTATTTTTAATGTTTCGTAGTCTCAATGAGGCATGAATAAATGTTACTAAAATTAATTGAAATAAACATTATGATTGTATTTCAGTAAGTTGTATAAATTTAATACCTGCCACTGGTAATAAAATTCCGAGAGAGAACACCAAAACACTTTGGAACATATATGCTACGATGCATAATGTTACAAAGATAGTGAGCAAAGACAATATGGGGTGTTTCACTTTTAACTGAGCTGCGTATTCCTTTTCAGAATTGATGTATATAAATGTTCCAAAACTTAGCAACATTACTAAGCCACCGCATATTACCTTAACAGGATGAATAATCCTATAAAAGAAAAAAGAATGTGAAAATGGGTTCTTAAAATAAGTCGCCTAGCTTACCCAACAATAACAAACATAACGAGACCTAACAAGAAGTAATTCGTTTGATAATATAATAAATTGTTAGTGACTCGGAAGGCCCATTTTCCCAGATCCCTATAATTTGGTAGTTGAAATACAGCTCCTTGTAAAAGAAAATCGTCTAGCGATCTTAAAGGTGCAAGTTCGATATCTAAACCCGACTTTTTGCTCATGGTTTTGAAGATATTAAAATTAAATTATAAACAATAGTAAGAATATTTTCCCTTTTAACATTGAATAACAATCAAAAATGTCAAAAATCAAAACGTCACAACATCTCTGAAATGTCAATGTCAATTGTCAATAATTACCTTAAAGATCTAAAAGATCCTAAAAATTGAAATTCGTAATAAGCCTGAAATTGTAAATTTTTAAATTACGGTAATTGCTAATAGATGTCTCTCTTTACTGGCGCATTCGCCAGTTTCTTAAAAGGGTTTGTTAAATTTTGGAAGGATTGGGAAGGATATAAATGCAGTTTAACTTTTTTAACTAATTTATTTTCAATTTATTATTTTTATTAACTTGTTTATTGTAACCTTATAACTTGTATTGAATATATTTATTCAATATTTTTTTTCTGTGTCCCAAATTAACTTAATATAAATATTATACACATAACATTCAGTTATTTATTTATTTTATATCCTTTTTTACAGAAAATATATTTTAATTACATCTTTTTTATTTCAGATTTCCTACAAAATTACCACCAAAAAATGGGTAATGTTTTAGTGTCACAACAGGTACTACTTCTTATCCTTATTTTTTATATATAATGTATTTATTAAAACTTTCATACTTATCGTAACAAATGTACTATAAGGTCAATTTATACATAAATATAATATATTATATTTTTGTACAATAATTGTCATTAAGTGTATTGTTATTATTGTATAATAATAATTGTCGATAAGTCATTATAATAAATTATTTATTGTAATGACTTATCGCGTAAAGAGAACATTATTTATTTTGATTTATGCACTTTTAGTGGCTATGTGTCCAGATTTACCTTGATTTGGTCATTACAAATATATAACAAATTAGTAGGAATACAGATACAATACCTAATAATATTACATTTATTAGGTTGCAATAATACATGTATTAGGTTGTAATAATACATTTATTAGGTTGTAATAATACATTTATTATGCAATAAATAAAGCAAAATTCTCCTTTGTGCACATATAAAACTTAAGGTTTTTTCTAACACATCAATAGAACTTAATTTTTAAAGTTTCTGAAAAGTTCAAAGCAAAATTAGACTAAAATTATCCAAGAAACAATAAAAACAATCTTACCATTAGCTCCTTATATGCTTCCTGTGGTACTAAGTTCATTTTAATCATATCTTGGAATAGCACTTTAATTGTCCCAATACGTTTTTCAAGTCTGTCTTTTTGCACTCTTAAAAGTCTTATTTTTTTAGTTTTGTTGTTAAACGCATCTTTGATAAATTCAATACTTCTTTTTGTTTGTTCAGGAGTAGAAAAATGTTCTACCCGTAAATTACCAATATATTTAGGTGTTAATGGAAAGTTTGCTAAAAATTAAACATATACATTTTTAAAATAGTTATTTTTTGTAAATTGTCACAAAGGCCACTAGCAGCGAAATTCTGTAAGCAATAGAGTAAATTTCTAGAAATGTCTTGTCTTTCAAGAAGATTTTGTTATATTTTTTAGTTCGCATTTTTTATGTTAAGTTTATCCTACGCACACGTAAGGCAGTTTCCTGTGTAAATTTATAGGCAGTTTTTAAAATTGCACACTTTCGGTAGTTACAGAAATAAATAACCTACTAAGTATGTAACAATGAAAAAACTAAGTCTTCTTCGTACTTCGCCACTTGCAGTGTAAGAAAATCTACAAAATAAAATAGTTATTATTGTAAACACCGCTGCGTTAATCCAACGGAGACCAACTTGTCAGGGATATTTTACTAATAAAACAAATTTGCCAATTTTTTTCCATTTGCCTATATACTTCCTGAAACATTAAACATTTTTTGTCTGTTAGGCAAATTTGTTTTATTAGTAAAATATCGCTGACAAGTTGGTCTCCGTTGGATTAACGCAGCGGTGTTTACAAAAAATAACTATTTTATTTTGTAAATTTTTTTGTAGCTTACAGTGCAAATGGCAAAATACCCAGAAGACTTTTTTGGAGACATGAATCCACCACAAAGGTATAGACATTATTTAAAGAAAAATCTAACTATCACAAAAATATATTTCAATTCAGTATTCAGCAATGTAGTATATACAGTATCTTAGAAATAGAAAATTATAACCTACAGCATAACATAGGTAGTAAAAAAATCAATCAATTAATATTATATTTAAATAAAATATATGTTTGTCGAATAGTTAACTAAATTATTATTTACAAATTACCGAGACTAGAGCAATAGGAACAGAGAACTAGAAGGAATAGGACCACTATCTCGGTTCATACTGTCTTTACATTTATTCATTTTGATGCTCTCATAAGCATCTAATTGCCTGATTAATTAATTTTAAGATTGATGATTAATTTATTATTAACATTTGACCCGTGATCTTCATCAAAAATACGTTGATCAACACAAGATTTTTCTGCTCTCCCATATCTTAAATTGTGCCATATACATTTGTTTGATGAGTATTACTATTGATCTTGAAGTTTGCCGCTACATAATTGTAATTAAATAAAAAAAAAACTAAATAAATATTTCTAAAAAATCAAACCAAATCTAATTATTTCCATTTTTGGTAACATGGTCAACAACCCTCTTAATACTATTACTTATATCTGTAATGGCTGCTGCCATAACAGCCAAATTTTTATCAATACCCGATAATTTTTTCATTAACTGTCCATGCATTCTGTTTTGGTAAACAAGCCGCCTTGCTTTTCTTGATATTATTTTTCTTTTCTTTTTTAATGGTACCTCGTCTCTGGCAGATAAATTAATTCTTTTACCTTTACCTAAGTAGCTTTGCCGAGGTTCTTCTAGTTTGAAACTGGCAGGTGTAGCTAATGCATTTGCACCTATATTCTACACACAAATGACAATATAGTTAAAAATATAAAAAATAATCAATTATTTACTCATCGATTAAAACTTACTATTCTTAATTCCGTGTTTTCATTATCCGTCATCGACTTCCAGCCTAATAAACGTAGAAGTTTTTCTTCTGTATCAGTTAGAGGTGGAGATTGCACCAGATTATCCCCACTCCTCTTCACTTCCAACCAAAATGCAGCAGCTTTGGCTTTAATTTTAGATTTCCAGCGTCCAATAGCCTATTAAAGTTGTTATAATTAAAATTTTATTAGATTGGTTATGGGGCAAAAATTACTTGTTGCCACTTTTCCCCTGATCTCGTTCCCATTCCCAACGAATTTAGATGATCCACCAACTTATTCCATATTGCCTTTTGATCTGCGCGATTACGATCAAAATTTTTTTCGAATTTTGATTTTAATAGGATGGGATATTGCTCTAAATATTGTACTACTAATTTCCAGTGCTCTGGAGTGGTTTTGAAATCACGCTCTTCAGCCTGAAACTGGCACTACATTTTACCAACACAACAATAATTATGAACTAGTTAGAAGTATAAAAAACAGGCATTTTAAAATATAAATTTCACATTGGCGTCGAGGATAAAATCAACATTTTTTTAATTCTATCCTTAAGGATTCTATGTACCTACAAACATGATGTAATAATATGTTTATATTACAATTATTTACACATAAAATACATAACATAGATTTTAATTAAAACTTACCGGTCTTAATTCCATGTTTACAGACTCCTCCGTCACTGACTTCCAATCTAATAAATTTAGGAGTTTTTCTTCTGTATCAGTTAGAGGTGGAGACTGAACCGGGTTATCCCCACTCCTCTCCATTTCCAACCACAATGCAGCAGCTTTAGCTTTGATTTTTGATTTCCACCGCCCAATAGTCTATTAAAGTTGTTATAATTAAAACTTTGTTAGATTAATTATGGGACAAAAATTACTTGTTGCCACTTCTCTCCTGATCTCGTTCCCATTCCCAACGAATTTAGTTTATTCACTAACTCATTCCATATTACCTCTTCATCTGCGCGATCACCATCGAAATATTTTTCGAATTTTGATTTTAATAAGATGGGATATTTCTCTAAATATTCTACTACTAATTTCCAGTGCTCTGGAGTGGCCTTGAAATCACGTTCTTGAGAAATATATAAAAGAGGAAAACTTTAAATTGGAAAAGCATTTCTTGCAGTTACGTTACATAAATAAAAGATTAAATTCTTGCCGCAAACAACTGTTAAGGTCTATTCACACATGTCAGTCACGTCTCAGTTCCTTTCCGTCAAACAGTCTCATTTTCGATAGAAATATATTGTTGCCGTTCATTTCAACGGACATTTTATTCACACACGACATTCACTTCGTCGACGGCTTAGCCGTCCGTCTCGATTCAGTATCCGTTCAGTCATAAATTCATCGTCAATGATATTTTCTTGTTTTGATTGGTATCTTTTCGTAAGAAATTAGTTTTTACACAAAAATAGCCGTTCTCCAGTAAATGTTTTCTTTTTTTAGGTGGGGTTTACCATGGTTAAGAAGTATATAAAAACAATCTATATGTCTACTCAAGTCGTCTCTCCTTCCTCATCAACAGCGATCTCATACGATCGAAAAAAACGGCGTCAAAGACGGCTGGGAGTAACAATCGATGATAATTTGGGTGGTCAAACCCCAGACACACTCTCCATTATTCTTTTAACGTACTCTCCATTATTCTTTTAAATTAACATTAAAAATTACCATCGGTTGTCATTCCCCAGCCAACTTTGACGCCGATTTTTTTTTATTATGCGACTGACGTGTGAATATTGTAATGGAGGAAAAAAGAACGATGGTGCGCGCAAGATAGTGAAAATCAAAACTTTTCACAGCTTAATTCTTGATCGAATTTTATAAATTTGAAACTCCCCCATATACCAAATAAAATATTTGAATTTTGACTAGAATATTGAAAGTTTGACAACACGCAAACGCAACATCTCACAAAATTTCTGACGAAACTAAAATAATTATTTTCTCCATACTTGCGTCCAATGCTTTTGGAAACAATGTATATCCTAAAAATATCATACAACAGACAGGAAATTTCTTCTCTATTGGCTTACAGAATATGGCAATAGTTGGCTGTTTACTTGTAAACAAATTTTTTGAACCAACAAAGAAGTTATATAAAATTTAAACAGAATAGCTGTTTGATTTATACTGGTTATTAGTATAAATACCGTATGATCGAATAAAAACGGCGTCCAGTTGGCTTGGAAATGACGATCGATGACATTTCCTATATAAATTTACATATAAAATGACAGCGATCTTCATTTCATAGCCATCGCTGACGCCGTTTTTATTCGATCATAAGGTATTTTAAAAATCACTTACTATAATCACGTTGCATGAATGAATTTGTATAAGTGCCATTACTAGTGCATGGTTCTGTACAGATAGTAATAACTGTTGGCATTATATCCTCACTTATTGTTGGTTCCTCTATTGTTAAATCTAAAATTTGAAATGATAATCATAAAAGAAATATATTTATTGAAACTACATAATAAAAATCAATGTTATTCATATTTAATGTCCCTAGTAATAATATTAATTTTCTATATGAACTTATGACATACCATATTCCTCTTTGACAAGAGGATCAGTGCTCGTACTTGAAGGAGACTCATAAGATTCCACATCCGAACCAGAACTTTGTTTAAAAGTGTCTTCAATTGATTCTGATTTTTCTAATGAGCCTACAAAAAATGTAATAGTTATTTTACTTTAGAGATACTTACTTATTTGTATATTAATAATTATTAATTAATTTACTTCATATAAAAGCCCAGTAAGTTCTTAGATAACATATTATAATAACTAACCTAGATTCTTTTTCTGTATTTTATAACAAGCACTGGGTTGAGGAAAAGCGTGAGGCAGAAGCATCTTTTTTGGCCAATGATACATATTATCAGCAAAGTCTACAATTCTAAAATGTTTGGAACAGACAAAAGTTGTAGGGCCAACATTAATATCTTCTATTCCTATGGCATCCAACCATTTCTTACGTATTTCCGGACCTTTGGGGAACCTAAAAACGATTTCTACTAATAAAATTGTTTTCAAAACACGTACTGTGCACTTACCGATGAAAAGATAAAATAGTGTCTTTTTTATATTTAGATCCACATACAATACACGCTTTTGACATGTTTAATAAAGTTTATTTAATAATAATAAAACCAAGGAATTTATAACTTACAACAAATTACAAAACAATCCACAGAAGATAATACACACAGATAATACACATAAAAGACAAAAGAGTGAGGTTAGTAAAGATGTTCAAAACTATCGATATTTTTAAAAATGGGTTTTGATCTATGGTTTTAATCTGATATATCGATAACAGGACTCGTGTAGGGATAGGCCGGCGACTCGACGCTCGACGTGCCGGTGGCGGGGTTATAGTGAGAATCGCGCCTAAATACTAATTTTTGACAAGTAATTGTTTCATATTCCCTCTTGTATTTTTTTTTATTTACAACTTTATTTGGAATAAAAGGACTATTTCGTATTCTTAACTTGATTTTGTCTTTAAATTTACAGGAATAAGATACTTTTGCATCTAGTAATTGACAATAGAATTAAGAACTTTTTTTCTAAATTAAAGCGAATATTATCTATCGTCATTTCCGAGCCTAGTTGACGCCGTATTTTTTCGAACATACCTACAGTATCACCAAATATTGAGTTGAGTGCCCCAAGATCTGTTTT
Source organism: Sitophilus oryzae (assembly GCF_002938485.1). NCBI lineage: Eukaryota > Metazoa > Arthropoda > Insecta > Coleoptera > Curculionidae > Sitophilus > Sitophilus oryzae. Next base: position 8,015,597 of record NW_022146479.1, read on the forward strand.
TGAAGTGCTCTTGCTGTTACAAATCATTCATAATAGCCTTTTATAAAATTTTAGAAATACATTTGTATATTAATAATTATTCACCCTCATGTTTTAAAGTGATAAATCATTAAAATAATAAGAATATCTTATTTATTCAAAAAATAAAATCAAAACCATTTATTGTAAAATACCTATTAATTTGACCCAGTTTTAAGTAATTTGGTCCACTGGTTAAATTTAAAATAAATTATTCTTTATCCTCTTAACTAAGACGGCTGTGATTTTTGCTATCTTAAAATACTTCCTTCTTATTGGTCAAGTCACATATGTCATCCCGACTTCCGGAAATTGGATCGGGACATGTTGATCATGTTGATTTTGAATGCTGATAGATCTGCATCTCTTCGTCGCCGGTCGCCGGCTTTCAAGTTTTGTGATTTTTGATAAAAAGTGAGTTTTGTGTACACTATTTATTCGTAAATTCTTGTTTGTGTATCGCTCAGCCTCTCCAAAAAGTGAGTAATTAATATTTGCTTTATATTTCATTATATCTCGATTAACATTTTTTGCAGTCTTGTAACCGTCATGGCGTCTTCGCGTTCTTGTCCTAATAATATCTAAAATTCTTAGTTTTCGATATGTTTTAGGGTGATTATAGATATTATCCAGAGTTAGAGTTTAAAATATTGCGCGTGTTTTGAAAATTTTCTAAACTTTTAATGCTCTTTAGTTTCGTTCTATTATGTAACGGGTACGGGTATATTTATCTCCATTAACTTTTATCGCATTTTTTAACTATCATGACTTAAATATTCTAAAAGTCCAAGAAATTGTACATTCTTCGGTACCTGTTTAATATTTGTGTATTTTAATAAAAATTTTATTTTGATGTAGTCTGCTTGTTTGAAAATTCTTGTTTGGACATCGTTCAGCCCATGTTCAGCCTCTTCAAAATGTGACTACATTTTTTGATTTCATTTTTATTCTCTAATCGATAACGATTAGACTCCATGAATCTAATTAATTCAGCGCTATATAGGGTGATATTCATTTTTTATATGAAATAATATGTTTATTTATTTTTCTTATTGAAATATATGTTATTAGTTATTTTTTTTACTTATAATGTTTTTTTACTTAATCTTAACTTATATATCCTTTACATAACAGTTATTTCATATGTTTTTTCTTGTCTATACTAATATATAAAATCCTTAAGTGACTGACATACTGATTAATCACGATCCTGCTCAAACCACTCAACGTAATTAAGAAGCTCAATTTTGGCATACAGGTTGATTCTAGGGTGTAGAGGTTCGATAAGAAGGGATTTTTCGAAATTCCAGTTTCAAGAGGGTGAAACCACCCCTCAAATATTACAATATTTTTTATTTAAAAAAAGGTCAAGTTTCCAAAAAAACGCTTAAACACGTATATTTTATTTTGTTTTTTACATATTTTAAGATTTTTTAAAAATGTATACTGGGTGTTTCAAAAAATTGATTATTCACGATCCTGTTATTTAAAGCGCTTGACGTAAAAAGCTGATTTTTGGAAAATTTATTGACTTTGAGGTGTAGAGGTTCGATAAGAAGGGATTTTTCGAAACTCGAATTCTAAGGGGGTGAAACTATCCCTCAAATATTAAAATATTTTTTATTTAAAAACCGGTGAGTTTTTCGGAAAAACTCTTAAACACATATTTTAAGATTTAATTAAGATTTTTTACAAATTTATACAGGGTGTTTCATAAAATATGACCAATGAGTAATCACGATTCTGCTTAAACTGCTTGACGTTTAAAGCTGATTTTTAGCAAACGGATTGACTGTTGGGTGTAGAGGTTCGATAAGGAGGGGTTTCTCGAATCTCAAATTCCAAGATGGTGAATACGCCCCTGAAATATTACAATATTTGTTATTTAAAAAAAGGTTAGTCTTTCGGGAAAACGCTTGGACAAGCATAATTTATTTGGTTTTTTACATATTTTGAATTTTTTAAAAAAATCATACAGGGTATTCCAAAAAGTTGGGTAATTTCTTAACCGCGATTCTGGTTAAACTGCTTGACGTAAAAAGTTTATTTTTGGCAAACGGATTTTTCGAAAGTCAAATTCCAACTAGATTAAACTACCCCTCAAATATTACCAAGTTATATAATAATATCGCCATATTGTTTTTTCTCATGCTGACATAAATGTCTAACATAAATGTCTAAAAATGTATAAAAATATTATCCAGTTTGTATGTTAATGGAAATTCTTGCTTTGCTTTATCATCACCATTACAAACGATTAATTCGACGCGAACGAAGTCGCTGGTACACGCTA